>NC_141691.1:569115246-569715246 GCF_964263255.1 Lissotriton vulgaris
GCATGTTTTTTTTTAACAAAGCAAGCATTTTTACTTACCGTAGATTTGAAGGACTTTCCCAATATTGACAGTTTTGAAAGAGTTGGCATGGGGTAAAAAAAGATCAAAGGACAAACAAAACACATGTATTTCATGCTTGGCGCTAGTTCTATTACATGCATTATCTCAAATAATTTGTCTCATGAACATGTGTGTGTTCCACAGCAACTTATTTTCAAGAAATTACTGTTTGGGAGCATGGGTGAGCTCAAGGATGTTTTCAACAAGTGGGCCACATGCTTCAATCAGGAATTTTATCACGCTGGAAGTGGAAGCCTAGACGTTCCATGATTATAGGTATTATAATGCAAATTCTAAAACAGTTTTAATGGGCTTTCTGCAATGCTGCTCTAAATATTTAAGAATTCAACAACCATAGGCAGCGAGCGAGAAAAACCGGTTTAAAAGATTGTGGTAACCCAGTGAAGACAGCATCGAACCACGAAGATTATACATTCCTAACACGTTTGCCATGAAGGGGCATCACACAGTAATTGTTCAGCAATGTTAAAAGCTAAAAATAATGACCCAGAAGATACAAACATATGATGTTTTCCTATAAATGCTTGAGAAGTGTTACCCGTATTAATGTATACTTATCATAGCCACTTATATGACCAATGTGTTTTTTTCCCTTATGACAACTACAAAATGCCAATAAAAACTATTTTAAAAAAATTGGATGTTTCACTACAAAGTATTACGGAAATTAGCTATTACAGGTGGCAGCCTACTGAATGTTGGAGCCAGATGACTTGCTCTGTCTGGCTCGCCCCAAGGTCCTCTAGGACCCTCGGGGAAAAATTGAGCTGTGACGAACTGTCGCCACTGCCGCCACAGAGTCCATTCATTCTACCCTGCAGTCACATTTTATTTTTTAGCAGCGGGCTGGCCAGAGCCACAACCACTTGTATCTTGATTATCTGTTACTGAAAATGTTTTTTTTAAAAACATTCGCAGTGCAAGCCAGGAAGACCTCAGCATCAGGGATGTGCTGCCACACTGGGAATGCGAATGTCTAACATAGGAATTAGCAATTCAAGGACTTCATCGCATCTCCTGTGTAGGCCTGGACTTTCCCGGTAGTGACATTTTTAAAAACATTTCCTGGCTTTAGGAGTGTCACTAAATCACAGGGAGGAGAGAGAGAAATAAATAAAGATAGAAGTAAAAGAAGGGAAGGAGCAAAGAAAGTAAGCATCAAGAAAGAGAAATTAAGCATCAAGAAAGAAAAATAAAGAGCAAGAAAAAGAAAGGCAAAAAGAGTAGGGAAGAGAGTTGAAGGAAAGAAAGCAGAAACGAAAAAGCAAGAAGGAAAAAGAAAGGAAGTGAAGGAAAGAAAGAGAAAGCGAGTGACAACTAAAGGGGCATTATTAAAAAGCTACAATCAGAGCAGAGAACATGGACGAAAGTTGTAAGAGCTAATGCCAAACACTGAGTGAAAGAGTGAGTGAAGGCGTGAATGAGAAAACGAGTGAGGAGTGAAGGACACGAGTGTGAGTGACAAGAGTCAGAGGGAGTAAAAAGAGTGAAGTGTGAGAGTAGGAAAGTGATTGAGAGAGTGAGCGCAAGTGTGTGCGAGTGTTTGGCTCATGTCTAGCCTCTGCTCTTTCGATGAATTCTCTTGTTTGGCCACCTCAATGAGCTATTCTGCACTTCAATTTTGCATACACTTGCCTGATTTGGAGTCTATGCAACTACTGGAACAACAACAGTATGTCACAATAAGGAAGAAATGTCTAAGTGCAGAAACAGATGATCCACATTTCTTTTCCACCACTGTGTTCACATTTAAAGATATCGCTTTTTACACGTGTGTATCATTTTCCAATGCCTTAGGTTAAGAAGTGCTGCATGAAACTTAAGATCAAAAATCCAACAGCTTTGAAGTGATTCAGCAAGGACTGGATTTAGGTTTTCGTCCCCTTGCGTTAAGCAGCTGAACCCTTCTGTTTAAAGGCTGCATCTATATGACACAACTAGTCCACAACTTTAGAAAATGTGGCTTTAAAGAAAAAGAAAAAAGAAAAAGAATCAGCCTTCATGTTGAAAGGAGTTAAAAAGACAACAAACATGAAACTGAAGAAGGCCTTTGGAAACCTATACAATGTTTCCCAAGGTGAAGCCCCCATTATGGTGTTAGCAGAAGAGAATCTGGAACAGATGAATAAAGCTGCACATGCATATGTAAGTACAAGTGGTCCACATTACAGACTCCCTGTGATTCAGATTAGATTTACATTAGGTCACTCAAATAAAGTCATGCAGAAGGGAGCTCTCACCACAGGGCTGCTTCTTGCTGAGCTGGCTCTGGACGAATAAGAACTGTACTCGGACGGCTAATAGTAAAATTGCCAAAGAAGACAAATGTTTTCATTAAGTTCACAAACTGACATTGTTAAAAATAATTTCCACACACAAACAAAATGAGCGAGACTTACAGTGCGGGAACCGTACGGGTTATATGTATCACCATCATAAAGCGAGGCCTGAGGAAAAGAGCAGACAGTTCATTTTTTTTTATTAAAGAGATTTTCAAGCATTGATGCTGGTAGCATCTACCACTACGGAAGTTAGTAGTCCCCAGTAGAGTCTGACCATCTAGCACGCCTTCAAAAGGCTGGTTTACACAGCGCCACAATCATTGAGCAAGCAGATCTTATTCCAAGGTGCAGAGCTTCGCAAAAACGCATCCTTGTCAGAAACTGCCAACCATCCTTTAAAATGTAGTATCCTACTAAAAAATATTTTAAGGATCATGGTACAACTCTACATACTAACTACAGCCAGTAATTTGCAGTATTGCCCACCCATCATGGCAATCCTACTTGTAGTCACTTTTTTCTCAAACTAATAGTAACTTCTAACAAACAAGATGCTTCATTCTATACTCTAATAGTACATATTGTACAGCTTTCCAGTGAGGTAAAGGATAGTTAAGATGTAAAACAGGGACTGTGACTCCTCCGACTGTCACATCATACCCATACAAAAAAGCTTCACCACTGAAACTTTTTCGAAGTAAAACATTCTACCAACCTGAAACGCAAGGGAAGGGATAAAGAATTATGGAACAGTCCTACTAAAGCAAAACTTGAATCTTGAAAAGGTATGTTTACATTAATACCACCAGATTGAGTGATAGAAATTGATATCTTCAGGTCTCGACAGTGAAGGATAATATGGATAAAGCCATTACCAAGAAATTACAAAATGGGATACTGCATTGCCAAGAAACAGTGAAAGGAATAGGTAAGTTATTACCTCACCTTTCATTTGATGACCTATAGCTATAGAGCTGAATTAATACTTCGTTGAAACCGCTCAGAAGACGGTAGTTAAGAAGGGTCTTTGTCTGATGGCGTACTTTTGCCAAACTTGCAGGGAGCATACTAGCTGCACAGGCAAATAATAGTATGGATGACCGTGGTTGTCTGCAGGGAGTTCCTCAAGCAACTACAGACAGAACCCACTGGCAAGGAGATGTATAGGAGTAGCTGAAAAAGTGCAGCATTGCCCGTGTTAAGGCAGTGTAACACACCAAAGAATAAATGTAGGGTTAAAAAACTAAAATAGTAGCGGCCAATGCATACAAAAACCACAATGGATTTCAGGAATATCAGCTTGGTCTCCAAAGGAAATTTCCTTAAGTTTGTCTTCTTAGGCATTATCCTTGATATTGTGCAGAATGCTACAGAATTTGTAAGGACAACCAGGCTTCCATTTCAGTAGTATAGGAATCAGCAAAAGAGGCACATAAGAACATGTGACAAAGCAAAGAGGCAGTGAAGGTGGGTAGGTGAAAGAGAGCAGAACTGTCGGGAATACTGCACAGGCAGTGTTTACTTGAACTGCATGTGCATCTGTATTGTGATTATGCTCTATGGTGCAAATATCAAGCAGACACACCAGTTTCTAGGTTTGCATGTCAAACCTATGGGCACTCTGTGCCGGTATTGAATAGTGAAGCATAAGGTAAGAAAAGATTTATTTAATTTATAACAAAAAAAAAAAAAACACTTTTGTTTAGATTTCACATCCAAAAGTGAAAATGGACAGGTCCAAGAACCACAGAAAGGGTGTAGAGAACCGAAGAGAGGTGGACTCTAAACTGTATACAAAAGATAGACCTGCTGAAGTGCTTTTCCGAGTTCAGGTGGAAAAGTCAATCTGACTCAATAGAGACACCCAATTAGAAGGGAAATAAAACAGTATACTACCTTGAAAAAAGTGGGGTATGGGATCCAAGCAGCCTAATATTACTAAGCACAATGTCACGCATGACAAACCTAAGTTTGTTTGTTTTTAACCAGAGAAGGCAGCATGGTACAGCTGTCCTAGTTAGGCTTTCCTGGTTAACAAAAGCAACTTCGTTTTCGAGATGATTAGAAGACACTACAAAGATTCATCATAAGGATGAACATTGTACAGTAAAAATAGACCTTCAGAAAAGCTGCAATGATGTTAGGCGTAGTGATAGCTTGACCTAAAAGCTAGCTAGTACTAAAGAGTGCCCATATGGCAAAGAATTCCTGAGTAGCAACAAAGTAATCGAGGTGGTACCTTACAGTTACAAAAATAGAAGGTTTTATGGTTATCCAAACATTGTACTTCAAACCTGCTAAAGAATATGACAAAATCATTGTAATACTGGGAGGAATAGAGTGAGGATAAGAACTAAAGCCAAAAACAAGACATTTAAAATTGTGCAGATCGACTAAGATCGCACAATGGTTCTTACTGATTAAACACATTTATATTCAGTGTTATGTTGTCCAAGTAATTTATACATTTACCCCCTCATTTTTATGTTACAGCAGCTGGAGGTCACGGTGTTTAATTACGCCGATGACCTTCAGCTAATCTTTAACCTCTCCCACTCACCTTCATCTGCCCAAAATGTTCAGACAACCACGAAGCTCATCCAGGATTGGATGAACTGCAACCACCTTAAACTAAACCCGGACAAGACCGAGTTGGTCTTGCCCGGAGGTGGTTACAGCCCGTGGTCCCCATCCTTTTGGCCCCCGTCCCTTGGTGTCCCCCCACTCCCGGTACCTAAAGTTAAAACCCTGGGATTCTCCTTAACCCACAACTCTCTGTCCATTCACAAGTTGGTTCAGTGGTCTCCTCCTGTTTTTTCTCCCTTAGAGTAATCAGGAAGGTCTCTCGTTTTTTTCTCCCTTCTGCTCTAAAAATTATTTTGCTGGCTATGGTACTGTCGCGGATTGATTATGGCAACATAATCTACAACGGGGCCCCCGCCTATGCGATCCACCACCTGCAGCTGGTGCAGAACCAGGCAGCTCGCCTGATTTATGGCCTACCTAAATTTCATCGGGCCACTCCATTACTTAAAGCACTGCACTGGCTGCCGGTGAAAGAGCGCGCCCTTTTTAAACTTGGCTGCCTCACTTACCAGGCAAGGTCGGGCACCGCCCCCGCGTTCATGTGCTCTGCTATTAAGCCCTATATCCCAGGCAGAGAACTCCGCTCCTCTCATTTGGCCCTCCTAGCCATTCCTCGATTAAAAAAACAGAGGGTGGGTGGAGCGAAGTTCGCTGTCCTTGCTCCAACTTTTTGGAACTCCCTCCCTGTTGCCCTCCGAACATCTCCCTCCTACCCTCAGTTCCGGAAGGATCTCAAAACCTTCCTATTTGCTCAAGCCTATACTGACTAAACCTCTCCCAGCTGCTACCATCCACTGCATCACACAGGGCGCCATGAAACCGCTGGGTAAAAGTGCGCTGAATAAATAATTTTAAATTCAAAATTCAAATTCAAGTGATTCACTCATTATGTCCAGATAAAGGTGCAAACGTGCCCTGCTCTACCTCACCCATAAGACCAAGTAAGGAGTAAACACGGCTGGTTGCTCGTTCTCCCATTTTAAGACAGTGGTCTTGCACTTTGAACTTGCAAACCCTTTTAATGAGTGAGACCAAGGATGAGTATGGAGTAGGGCGGGGGTCCCCGACTGCACAAATCACTAATGAGCTAAAATGCAATGGAATGCAATGCTTCCGGAAAAGCATGGGTTCAAACCGATTCACACTTGTCGATTCATTACTTTTGTGCTGTCGCACATCACTCCAAAGGCCTCATTTAGAATAGCCAGGTCTGTTAATAATGTCATAACTTCAGAAGGAATAAAAAAGAAAGTTCTGAAACACAGCAAGAAAAAGGATGGGTGATCTTAATAGTAAGAAATATGGGCCTAACAATCTAAATATGTATATTCAGAAGGTAAGTAGAGATGCATCTACATGATACAGGCATTCTAATTCCAAAAAGTAAAACATTATGCAAGTATATTTCGTTTAGATTACTTTTCAAACTAGAGGTCATTGCTGGGCAATACACTGGCAAGCAAGGTTAATGCAGGAGACCATGGGCTACGATTGTAATAGCAAGCAGGAAACGGATACACTGGACGGGACAAGCAGTTTTCCACTGCTATCAAATTCTGCATATAGGCTGGACTGCTTTGTTAGGCTTGCAAGCTTTGCTAAAATACTTATAGTAAAATCATAAATGCATTGGACACTTAAAATAACAAGACACACTAGATGCATATTCAATCACAAAAATACACATGCAGGTCTTGCATACGAACCAAACTGGCACTTCGCTGCAAACCCGTGTATACACTAGGAGAGGCCTATAAAAAGAAGCTATTAATGTATATGCCCAAGAAATATATAAGAAGAAATATATACTCTTCATAGATACTAACCCTGAGTGTCCTGGTGGTAGTTAAAGGATCATTGTAAAGAGATGAAGACTGTATGGAAAAAATATGCACATCTTTAAAGGTAGAATTGAAACACTTATTTAACATATTTTACAGAACGATCCCTGGAGTCAAATCAGCCTAAGGATATAACCGGTTTATACTACTGAATAGATACATAAATTAAATGGAGGTCGGCTATACATTTCATGAATTTCTGGGTGACCAAGCAAGTAAATAGGCAAATAATTGACAGCACGTCTCGGCATTACGAAGGTCACTTTTCAGATTTGACAGCAATATACCTAGTTTTCAAGGATAAAGCCAACAAGGGTCTGATTCACAAAGCTCTGGGCTTTGAATACTATGAATTTGTGCGCACAGTTATTTTCTTTGGTTGAGCACATTCACAGTTTCATTAGTTACACAGAGCACTCGAGAATGGGTATATTTCTGGTTACTCAAATGAGTTATGTTTCCACATGCAGTTGGAAAGTTCTAAATGCCTTATTTTCATATCGTTTTTATGGTACTTTTACATAGCATACATTATCACATTTCCCGAGGAAGGAGGACGTCGCTCTGCAAGTCACCAAGGTAAATCTATTTTAATTATTTTTTGTGCCCCCATCCCCTACCACCCTCTGTATAAGCCAGCCGCCACTGTTCATTTTGTGAGCCCAAGTTTAAGGTAGATGTGCAAACTGCACTTTGAATCACACACTACATATCTGTAAACGAGTTGCCAGGGAATTCCCTTAGATGACTAGATGAGGTGATCTGCTTAAGAGTTCTAGCCACACCGGTTTCAACAGTGGAAAGTGGAGGGAGGGATGGATGGTTGGGGTGAAGGGGGGGGGGGGGGGGGGTGTACTGACCTGATCTAAGAAGGTTTTACATCTGAAAGTTTACAGACTACCTTGTGGCTAGTATTGACTGTGCACTAACATCATTGCGCTGACAATAGGTTAAACTATTCGGAGAACAAAAGTGATGGGGGAAATTATTGAGCGACTAAATCAAGTGCAGTGTGTTCAGAATCTTGCTGCAGCATTTCAGCCTTTGGCACTGTAACCCCTTCCCACGAATTAGGGTGGGAAGAGGGGATTTTAAAGGCAAAAATTGTAATGGTAGCAGTTGTAAGAGTTGTGTCAACATATTTTTTTCTGACTCCAGGAACAAAGGGCCCGATTTAGAGTTTGGAAGACTGGATATTCCGTCCGCCATATTACAAGTGTATGATATTTTGTGGCATTTGTAATTAGGAGGCTGGGATATCCGTCACATTTGTGACAAAGTATCCCCATTTGCCAAACTCTAATTCAAGCCTAAAGTCTGAGGGGGCACTGTATTTTCCAATTTTAAGCAGATATCAACCTGGAACAAACATACTAATCGTTACTAGGAGTGCTTAATTTGGATACACAGAATCCTAGTTTCAAGATATACCTTCTCCAGATGGGACAAAACGATCTTGGTATGAGGTAATCTTGCTAACATTTAAATACTAAGTGTGTGCATAAAATGGGGCTATGCTTTTTTATTGCGCCTCAAGCAGCTTAACAGACGTTTCCGGTTATAAAACTACACATTTACCAAAAGCAGAAAAAAATAGACAAACCCTGGTTTGGTACGTGGAGATTGGTTTACTATACTTAAGGCTGCTATAGCTTCTTGGATCATGATATAATCCACTCTGTGAAAGCAAAATGATAAACGATATGGATTAGAGCCTTGAAGAAAATTATAACTGTGAAGCTGGATCATGACGAAAAATAATAACAAAATCTAACAAGCAAAAACATTTCAGACGTCTTAAAATTGTCAAGTAGCAAATCCTTAAATGTATTCCATCTTAATTTAGTAAACACGTGAATATTAGCTTTTGGAGTCAGTGTGCTAAAACATTTTTTTTTTATTCGCTGTACTCCAGCATCAACTCTTCAGAGAGGAATGAATGTACAACACTACAAATGACAAATAAAAAGCAACATGCAAGATTAGCGAATGGATGAATGGATTTATTGTTTAAATATGTGGAAGTCTGTATTTCCAGTATAGAAATCCGTTGTAAATGCCCTTATTACAGACAATTTGTGAAGTCGTTAGTCACCTCAAACAAGACAACGTAGCTGTTCAACTGTCTTATTACAGGTGAGTTGTAGTGTCAACATGGGTGTGGCCACAGTCAGCAGCCACTGTGAAAAGGCATGTCACAAAGTATTATTGTAGATACAGTTTAAAGAACGAAATTGAGAACTGTTTTTCATTCTTATTATCAGTTTTTCTAAAATGAAGTGATCAGCAGAAATAAGATTAAGGGTGTCTTTTTTTGCACATAGGTCAGGAAAGAAAGAATGCAATTTACTACGCATTCTGAGATTTAGCATTTTTAAAATCTGATTTACAATAAACATTACATTAAACCATGTTCTAAAAGGTTTTTTGCAACAAATAACTGCTTTTTGGTGTTTAGTTTGCACTATAGATTTACATTCATTCTTAGTGTCTGCAACTACACTATTACTTACACGTGAAGGAGCAGGACCCCAGGCATTTAAGCAGTATGTAGGCAGTGTCTTGGTGTATTATTAGGAAAAGAATGCTCTTGTCAACCTTAAAAGGACATTTATTGCAATTCACATAAGAGTTCCATGACCCTATAAAGTAACTGATTATAAGTAAAGTTATAATCAACGGCAGGAGGTACTCTGTTCCATATATAATAATTAAACGATTAGGCCTTTTACTTAGAATAGCTAGCAAGTCTTCTCCCAGGTAACTGAAAATGTCGCTTGACTTTAAAGGAACAAACAAGGTATCCCTCATTCACCAACAAAGTACAGGATGTATAGGACTTCTTAACATTTCTGTTCAATCTTTTTGCTTTCCCGTAAAGCAAATAACCTGATGTGATATAAAGCTTGGGGCCTTACAAATATTTTAAAGCTGAGCGAATTAGATCCAATTCTTTTCTGACTTGCAGATCTAATGTGCATACAAAAAACATATTTTTGATACCTGCAGGCAGAGCAGGAGCTAAATAGCCATCGAATAAACGTATCTGCAGTCTTAGACCACTCACCGTTAAAGGCCAGAGAACTGAAGGAAGAACTGTGAGAAGAGATGGACAAGACATTTTATTAACCTACTGGATACACTACAGGGTCTGAGGGAAAAGTGAGGGCAGAGAGAGAACAAAGTTTGGGACGAGGCACTGTCACATCTGAGGAGGTGTCTATTCAGCCCTCCTTTAGATGAATTCACTTAAAAACGGTGCACAGAATAGATCATCATAGACTGGAACTTTAATCAAGGGGAATAACTGGCAACCAAGCATGCATACAGTGTCAGAGGGAATCAAGCACATCTGTGCACACAATATTGGACTGTCCTGTATTACTTATTTGTTTGACAACAGTTTACATGGAACTGATAGACATGTTTGGGGGGGGGGGGGGGGGGGGGGGGGTCCAGGCGGCACTAAACTCATTATGTGGCACTGCTGGGGACGAAGGGAAGAAATAGGGATAATTAGATATCAAATGGACCTTTAAACTCTGGGTCTGAGGGCTGGCCACAGCCCAAAATGGGGTCAGCAACACATCAGAGGCATGGATTGGTCATGCTCACACAGAGATCAATATCTGAAGGACAAGACTGCTCTAAATAGTGGGCTAATGTAATGTGGGCACATGGAAGAATTAATAAATCATGATGATATATATATATATATCCTAAGTCTCCCAGCAGGGAGGAAAATGGGCCGAACTTGTGTTTTCCTTAGTTTTTGCACTTTTTATTTTTACAATCCTCAGACCATGAGATGTTCTTGGCAGGCAGGCAGGCAGGCACAGATCTACGCGTTTCAGGACAACTTGTCCCTTGCTCACGATCAATCTGGCTAAAGGGCAAACAACAAAATATATTTGTGTATTGTGGCCCTTACATGTTCCAACATGAACAAAACTTTATTGACAATCAAAAGAATGCCCCCATTGAAGAGAATCACAAAAAATGAATTGCCTGGACAATACACAGAAAAATGCACTTTGTGTACAAAATAATGACTTTGTTTCATTTGATTTTTCACCATTGCACTATTTTCGTTTGTTGAATTCTATTTTAAATTGAAAAAACTGTAAAAGACTACAATACCCAGAAGACTTAGGGCGTATTGGACATCATACAGGAAATGATGCAAGAAGGAGGGGATTATATTTTGTTGTTTGCCCTTTAGCCAGATTGATCGTGAGCAAGGGACAAGTTGTCCTGAAACGCGTAGATCTGTGCCTGCCTGCCGTGATCATCTCATGGTCGGAGGATTGTAAAAAAAAATAAAATAAAATAAAAGTGCAATAACTAAGGAAAACGCGAGTTCATCCCATTTTTCTCCTTCCTGGGAGACTTTGGATGGATGTTTAATGCGGTGTGGTTCTGCCACAGAGATTCACGAACCAGCAACAGAGCGCTGCATGCCCGTGTATGTGGGTAGCCAAAACTGCAAGTTTTTAACAGGATTTTGCAACATCTTAGAGCGGTGGTTAATTCGGATCCTAATTATCCTGTGGCACGGCATCTAAAACTAGTACATAATAAAAATCTGAATGATCTCAGATACTATGTTATTAGTTCAGTACCCAAGAACATCAGAGGAGGTAACAAAGAAAAGAAATTGAGACAATTGGAATCAGAATTAGTTATGTTACTTGACACCAAAATGCCGAATGGCCTCAATAATAGTGATGATTTGCATAATTTTTTATGAATAATGTTGAGTACAGCAGCAATGGATGTGATGATGAATTTCAGGAATGCTTTTAAATTGCTTTTATTCTTGCTTCAGCCGGGTTTTAGTCTAGGTTTTATCTGGTTTTAGTGGAGGATATTACTGGTTTTTGAGCTCTTGGATTTCATCTATCTAGACATCACAATTTTATCATACTGCATGCACTTTAGTCTGATAGATGCTATATTTATGTTTTTTAGTGTGGTTAACAATTTATATGAGCTGGTGGTGTGATGTTTTTATCTGGTGGGATTTCGGTTTTACCTGAGGTTTTCCTTGGTTTTAATGGGTTTTATGGAGTTCTCGCTTGTTTTTAGCATTATAATACCAGTTCTACATAATAAATTGGGACACTGGTCCACAATGTAAAATTCTAAATTGATAATACATGATATTTCAAGTTTTTGCTACCAACTATAAACTAAACCGGTCACCAATATTTAAAACACATTTTTCTTTAATAGATGATACAAACAGTAGAGCCTGAAGAGTGGGACTGGGTTGCACACAATTGCCAGTTGTTTCCAGAAACAATATGAGAAGACACGAGGGACGTCTGCTAATAAGCTGCTACAGACTTAATTGTATATATTTATTTTGTAATTGAGCACTTTCACGCTAGCACTTTTTTTTGCACATTTTCATATATCAGTTAGTGAATCAACAGACAATTTAAGGAGTACAAAATCAATTATGTTAAAGGTCTGATTTTCATACATACTGGTCAGTATAGCTCGAAAATTAGCACTATGTTATAATTTTATTTCGAGTTTCGAGAAATTCAAATTATATAAAGTTGATTGTTTTCTTTTTCTTGTGTTATGAGTCTAGAAGCACTAAGCTTTCATTTTGCACTTATTAGCACAACAAGAAAACGCGATTTGCAAACTATGTATGTAACCAGAATTGTTCGGTTTAATTCCTAAAAACAGGCCTATTTCTATGTTTGTACTCCGGTTTGAACTAATTTGAACCATGTGCTCAACTTTGTCACTATATATATGTACTGATAGGTCCAGCGCGTCATGTGATCAAGACTGCCGGTTGGGCAGTCGAAACGTATCAGGCTGGGCACTTGCACGTTTGAATCTGCAAAATAAAAGGATTTATCTCCACTTTGTGATAGATATATAGATATGGCCTAACGGCTAGGGCGCTTGATATCGGACCTGGGGATCTGGGTTTCGGTCTCGGTAACGACGCCAAACCTCCTGTGATTATGGGCAAATCACTTAATCTCCCCGTGCCTAACAAAAAAATTAATGTGTGTCCTACGTAACTGGTGCTATGTAAAGCGCTCTGATACCCGATTCGGTTCGGGTCAAGTTCGCGCTATATAAAACTCTGCCCAAAAAATATATATATATATGTACCAGCATGCTGTGCTGACGGCAACGCCCACAGGGGGTGGTTCACCTTTGATAAGGTAGTAGCACGTGTTGCCTGGAAGATCAGAATGCCATAAGCCAGTGACGATGGGGAGACCTGAAACGTGTTTGGCGAAGGCTGCCATGTACTTTTAAAGCACGGTTTTGTTCCTGCCGCTGCTGCTGTGAAAGTGCTTTTACAACGTGTCTGGAGGCTCTTCCATTGAGGGTAAAATATATATAGGTTTCAAGGGGCACACCACATGTTCTATCAGTTTTGGTTACTAGCAAAATACTGGGATTATTATTGCCAATATGAAGATGGAAGGTACTGGTATCTCCTGCTTGAGGTGTTGAAGGTGTGAGCAACTTTAATATTTCATTTCAAGTAAAAATAAAAACAATAAATACATTTAAAATAAAAATAAGTGTTGCTTCATATTTCACATTTTGGTTGTTTGTGTCATCAGATCAAGAGAAAGTTATTTTAAAACTATTGCTCAGAGTATCAGTAGAAAATGTGAATTTATAAATTGCACATGGCAGATGTAATAGATTTACTTACTTTCTCATTCATCCAACCATTAAACCTGCTTAAAATAGACGTTCTGTGACCGGACATTTGTCCAGCACTCTTGAGGAAACATATTGACCGTTAGTATCTGATTAGTCTCAGAAGGTGAGCTGCTGGCACACTATTAGAAACATGCATCAAAACAATCATAGAACTAACCGAAGACTCTTTTAAGGAGCTAGAGGAAGATCCCTTCTTCATACCATACAAGTCACTGTAAGCATTCTTCTGTATGATGTAAAAAAAATACAGCATTATCCCACCACCACATGGCTAATGAAAGCTAACAGGTTTGCAAACAAGCGTGTGAACAATGAAACGCGCTTCAAAGCAGTAAACTTGATCGGCAATTTAAGGCAACATTATCTAAACAATGTTTACATTTTTTTCCACTGTTCTTGTAATAAACAAAACTTATAAAACTTCCTAAAGGTACCTATGTTGGCTTAAGAGCGTCACTATTCGTTTCAATCTATTTTTGAGGTTTTAGATCGGACCCCCTAAGGGTGACAGAAGGTGTTAAGTCACATAGATGCATACATGGATTTCATTACACGAAGTACCGAGAAAATATACCAATAAAATATAATTTCCAAAACTAAATTCGTCCTACAAGGACAGTTCAATTTGAGAATATTACACTAAGAGTTACTGTGGATTGAGAAATCTCATCAGGTAGACTAAATCCCGTGACTAAGAACTATGGAGAACGCCAGGTTTCATAACAAGATCGCGGCTAGCATGATGCATTAAGTATTTTAATAACACTCCCATAACAGCTCCTTTAAAGAACGCATATCACCATAACAACCATCCCAGAATGAAAACAAAACACTCTATATAAGCCCATAACTTAGAATCTTCTCCCTCTTTTAAATGCTGCTCCTGCACAATTAAGTAATCCTTTTTGTGTTTGGTAATATATTGTAAGATTTGAATTGAGGCTTCCAATATTTAGAAGTGTGAAAGGTAATATAATAGTTTGAATATTAAATAGGAGTTGTATAACAGGCAATTTGTATTAAGTTGTCAAATCAGTACTTTTACGATGTAAGGTATTTAAATAGTCGTTTTTTGTAGGTTCTGCTGTAGTATGGGGTACATTTAGTATGTATTTCACAAAGGAAGAGTCCAATTTCATAAGGATCAGAAGCCTGACTTCTATCGCCCGTAGAAACAAGCGCAACAGAGCGCGCTTGTGTAAAAACCTCAACCGCCTGTAGAAACAAGGCAGGGGGTAAGTCTTGAACTGAATCATGCAAGATTTGACCAGCCAGCATACTATAGTGCGCTCTTATGTGGAAACCCCAATCACCTTTAGAAACAAGGTGGGGGGTTCGTCCCACGTGAATGAGGGCAAGATGTGGGCAGCCATCTCAATTTGGGTTAAAAATGATAGAAGTTAAAGGAAACGTGTCGGAGGCCAGCGCCCCAAAAATGAAGGGTCTTTAGAACACGGCGAGCTTTTGAAAATTACAGAATTCAAAGATTTGGCTTCAGGTGAGGTGCAATCTTTGTAAAATTTCAAAACAATCTTCGCAGTAGCAAATAGTGAGGTAGTGTGGAAGTGTAAGATGTCAAATGAAAGAAAAAGTGAAGATGTTGTGTCTCAGGAGATTTTGACGAAGCTTATTCAGAGCGAGATAAGGCCTGCCATGAGAGAGACAAGAAGTAGTTTAATGAATGAGGAAATAACTAAGGGCTCATTAGAGGATGAGAATCGGAATGTTGCAGATGAGGAACAGGTTAAGAAGGGTAAGTGTCTTCGATAAATGAAATACATGGATAATGTTCCATTGCCCAAAAAACTGAAAACTAAACTTGAGTACAGAGACAGTGGTCATTGAAGATGACCAGGATAAGGTGGCTTGTACAACATAAAAACAAAAGGTGTCCTTAGCGGCATGCAAGAAGATGGCTCTAGAGGCGGATTAATAGAGAATGTGGAAGGGGTTGTCCAATATGGGAAAATGAGGAGTCTGATGAATAAGTTTTAGATCTGCAAAATGATAAATGATGACAATGCCTTTGGAGGGGATGATAAGGAATTGGACAAGCCTTCAACATCTAATGCATACTAGGCATCCATGTATGGCTGATTGGTGGCCTTTGGAACATGTAGGGAGATTTAGAAAGGAGCGGATTAGAAAGAGTTTGGACAAAAAACCACGGGCAATATGCTCAAGGCCCGAGATAGGGAAAAAGGTATGTTATACACCCAATTTAGATCCAAACTTAATTTATTTTATTTTCAAGTTTGGAAGAGCCCCAGGAAGGGTTTAAAGAGCTTATAAAGCTCAGAGTACTGGGGCAAAAATACTTAACTTCCAGAGTCACTCACCATACGACTCTAAGGATGCCTAGGTTTTCACAAGCCAAATTGCTGAAACGTCTTACGTTCAGACTTAAAACATGAGGAGAAAAATCTCCACAGTCTTAGGTACAAAGACTTGCAATCATTTCCCAAGAAATTTGAGATTCATCGTATTTTAAGTCAACTTTAGAAGGCAGCTCAAGACATGACTTTTTGGCATTTCTGATGCCCTGTGTTACTCGCTTATCCTCGGATGTACACTTCTCTGGGGGGTGGGGGCCACTTTGAAATATGAAGCCACACTCATTGTCGCTTATCGCCAGGATGCTCCTTTGAGAGTGGCAGTATGCTCTACAAGTAAATATTAATTAATTCATTCATTCAGGTCCTTGAAGAAATCTCAGGAAAGGTTGTTGAATATACTAGGCCACTGGCAAGGATTCTGGATTTAGCAGAGGGGGCACATTTGAGGAAGATTCCAGTGAATAAGGAATTATAAAGGCTTGGAGTCAGTGGGCAATTTGTTTCTTAGGAAACGCAAATGCAGGCCTTTACGTTTGTGACTGAGAACTATGGAGTACTGCCAGTTCTCGGTCCACCAGGCAGTAATTTATTAAGGAGTTCACAGCACAACAAGTTCGCCTGAGAGAGTAGAACAGCATTAGCAGACTTTTCTTGTAACAGACTGATTATAGACTTGAGACAAATGCTAAGCTCACCCAGGAATGAACATGAACATTGGCTCTGCATATATCCAAAAGATCAGCTGTGCATGATGTGCGAGGACACCACCCTGTTATTCTCTGTAAACTTAAAATACCAGCTTAAAAGTGTTATGGAGCTGCCCAAGGGCAGCGTTAGGACCATATAAAATAATAAGCAAAATAACAACAGCATTTCTGTGCAGTGGTTGGGTGCAGTTTGTAGCCTCAGTACGAGATAGTGGCTGGTGTCAGTAAACTGTAATAGCAATGCTTGGCACAGGAGTATGACATTTTAGCTTTATATAAATTTCAGAAGAACACTGTCTAAAAGACTAAGTAAGCCTTTTTCATCATCAACAAGAACAACATAGTCATAAATTAACTGTTCCTGAAGGAAAACACAAAACGTAAACATACAAAACACATTTGACAGATATCTGGGTTCACACACTTCTATCAACAAAATATATACTATGTTCATGCATCATCTTGATCAATGTAGGGGTATACACTGTAATCGCTGTGGGAAGACTAGTGGTAAGGGGATAAATCATGGAGAGAAGGCGGGAAGGGTATAGAAGGAGCAAAAACCTCCCTCTACCATGTTACAAGCAATATTCGTCACTCGAGGTAGTAGAAGCTATTCTCAAAACAATGTTAGACAAATTACATACCAGTTGTGTAGAACAAACATCACAAAGTGAAAAAAAAGTATTAAACGCATGCAAGTTTTAAGAATAATCATTATTGATTTACATACATTTGATGTTGTTCGGGTGTACTTTGAAGAAGATTTATCTCTCACAAGATCGGACTGAAAAGGGAATGACCGCAACAGAGAAAATAAATAAGATAAAGCAAATAAAATACGGTGAATACATGTCTGGCACCGACACTGCACAAGGGATGTTGGGTAATCTTACTTGCTACACATATTACTGTACACTAATATCTAATTAGTATGTGGTCAAGACATCGTGAACACTAATAAAACACTTACATTCGTTACAGGCACTTCGCAAATCCCATGCTTAAATGTCTAATTAGATACTTTGGAACAGCTGTATCAGATCGCCGAGGTGCATGCCACAATAACATTGTTGTACTGTGGGAGCGATAGGAAAGGAGTAACTAAGAGTCAGAGGTACAGGATGGATGAAGAAGAATGTCATGCCACAGATGTGCGTATGTGGACCCACATTCAAGTCAAAGCAGCGGCAGGGACTTTAAGAGTAAAGTTATGCCAGCATAAACAAAATCTTAAGAGCCGTCTCAAAATTTGCATGAGGACCGGGAGTGGCCAGAGGCGCAAGAGAAGATATTTGAAAGCACGAGCCTATAAGCAGTCTCGTTTCCAAATGTGTCAGAGGAACTACTGTGCCGGTCAGTGCATCACACATCTAGACTCTAGAGAAACACAAGGAAGGGTGATGCAGGGCCTCTCTTTTTTACTTCACCACTATCTTTCTTGCCGCCCGATCTACTTTCCAATCTACTGACGCTATAAACTAAAGGTCACTTCAGAGCACCACAGTCAAGATATCCCTTGCCTCGTCCATAGCAGTGTCTATGCCTGTTTGGAGCTGTGGTCAGGATTTGATGCTATTCGTGTATGAATGAACAGGGTTACCGGTCCATATGACTTTCTTCTCACCACCCGTTGTGTTTGCCCCAGGTCACTGATACTGAGCAAGGCTGAGCGCTAAACTAGGGCGCGCCGCCAATATGGCGGGCACACCGGTCACCGGGGGCAAGGAGGAGGTGGGAGCACTCCCACCTCCCCTGAGGGTACAATAGTGGGTGTGAACCGGAAGCAGTTTAGTGCTCTCAATAAAAAAAAAAAATCACATGCTAGGTTTCCTATGTAGGCTATGCTAAGCGGTCGGAATTGAAAGTCTGATTTCAATTTTCCTCGAGTAAATACAACTGGTACTATGCTTGGTGCTCTTAATTGTAATATGATTCTCAATATGCCGCACCTAATGCAAATGGCGCGATGCAGGCTATGCTAAGCGGTTTGAAAAGTCTGATTTCAATATTCTTCAGGTAAATGAACTGGTGCTATGCTAGGCACTCTTAATTAGTAATATGATTTTCAATGTTCCTTCACTTAATGCAAAGGGCACTATGCTAGGCGGTCTCATGGAAAGTCACATGCAATGTTCCTTATGTAATGGAACTGAGGCTATACTAAGCAGTCAGAATTGAAAGTCTGATGTCAATGTAAAGTTTAAAAGCCCTGCTTCAGGTCAACCGGCAAGGTGTATATACAGTATATTACCCGTTATTCTTGTAGTCCCACAAACAGAGCCTTGCGAATGTGAACATATCCTTGTTTATTAAAGCGTGAAGACAGCCTGGTTAGGTCGCTCTAATAACAGAATGGTAGAAGCATGACTGCTTACTATGGGCATTACATCAAGGCATTTCAAACTGGGGTGATGTCACGTCAATATACTACAAGTCTATTAATGTCAGTCTAGAAAGGCGCCTGCCCCTGTGTTGTCACTTACATCCATTATCAGTACTAATGTCACTGCATCCCAGACCTCGTGGTCACACCTTCAAGGAGTGCCAGATGCAAGTGGGTGCTGTTACGAATATGAATTAGGAGTCTGTAGTCAAGTAGCATCTATGCACCCATCGCAGGTACACGTATGCATTGGAAGCTGGTTAGGTCACCCTATAGCTCTGCACCTGTGTGCTGGTACACGTACACAAGTTATGCCTGTGGATTGTCGCAGTACATATGAACCCTTAGTGCATATACTTATGATGAGTTATGCATTATCTCGGCACCCTTGTGCCTGAACGCTGAGGTATTGGGATGTCCGTGTCATGTCACACGGTACCGATGCACCCTTTGTGCTTGTGCAATCAAGCTTTATATGCCTGGTGTTCGTCACTCCCTTTGTGCTTGCACACTTATCCTATTAATGTATTGTGCCACACAGTACCTCAGCGCCCTGGTGCCCGAACACTTATGCAGTGGATGTCCGGGTTTGTATCACGGTACCTATGCTTGGGTGCATTGCGGCATTAGATGCCCAGGTCGTATCATGTAAGACCTACGCACCCTGTGTTTTTACACTTTTCACACTAGATACGTATGGGGTGACGCACAGTACCTATGCATAAGTTTTCCTTGCGCATTCGATATCCGCAATGTCACATCGTACCTCTGCAACCGGGGGTGGGGGTGGAAATGAGGTAGTCGACGGGCCAGGCATGCAAACCGCATCTTTTACCCAAAGGATAGGAGCACTAATCATCTATGTTTTAGGTTCCTCTATGTATGGGGGATCCATGAAGGTGACACCTGTGAGGTGACCCACCATGCAATGACGCGAGCTGTAAGGGCCGGTTCTGCTACGTGGCGATGGGTCACGCCTCACGGTCGTTCAGTTCAAGAGTCATGGGTTTCGCCATTCACAACGCCGGGTTGGATTAGGCGGACTTGCTGTAGCCCATTGGGTCTGTTTCACATATATCGCAAGTTTCTTTATTTTGTGACTCAGGGAGAATTTTTGCATCAGTACACTGTTACATAGTATCATGTGCAGTAGTGTCGGTTTTAGTCATCAGTAGGGAAATACACTGACGGATGTTTTATTTTCATGTTTGCATGCAGTTTCACAAGGCCATGGGGCGTAAGTTGGGAACAAGAATAGAGTTTCATGGACAGGGCACTGTGCATGGGGCAATGAAGGGACCTGGTGAGCCATGCATTAAAAAGACAGTAAGGGAAGACCAGCAATCCTGATCCTGCTCCTAGGGGGTAACGACCCGACTCGCTTGGGACGAAGGGTTAGTTGAGTTTAGGGGCAAGCAAGTTACAGGGCATGACCTTCCTAGTGGGCTGAGGGGAAGGACAGATAGTCGGGCAACTATGCTGTCCTGTTGCGGTAAGGACATGATTGGTAAATATAGTCTTCGGTCCTTAGCGGTCAGAACCATGTAACTCCATGGGCAGTGACAGCCGGTAGGTAGGCTGTCGGGGTGCAGGGGCCGGGGGAGATGCTCTTCCCAGTGGGCCTGTGGCCACCCTCGCACGCACATCAGGGCACAAGTATGCAGAGTTTTGCAGCCAGGGGTTTATGGGGTTTAAGGCACAGGCCGTGGGGGTGGAGGGTGGGGGGGTGGTAACTGGGGGAGAAAAGCCGTCCGATAAGCTACTCCGGCGGAGTAATTTTTAGTTTGCTGTGATCTAGAGGCTGCAAGTCATTGACCTTGCCATGGGCTCTAGAGGGGACACACAGAAAGTAAATATAGGCATTGTTAGATTTACGGTAGGAGTGTCGTGTGTATTAGAGTTTAAGGTTAGCCACGTTACATCATCTGTCCAACAATGTATCCAGACTTTCTTCGTAATTGCACATAATGTGAATAAATAATGTGTTTTAATTTTTTTAATAAATACGGCTGGGGGTTTACACCCCCTAATCAGAAAATTGGTGTGGTCGTATTAATTGCCTTGAAGGAGGGAGGGAGACCCCATCCATCCATACAAGGGCTGCGGGTACAAAAGGTAAATAGAGGACTTGGGGAGTATCAGGCCATATCATGTTGCGCCGTTAGTGGACAGCCGCAAAGCTCACCATCTGTCCGTGTCTGGCACTCTAACAATATTCTCACTCCTGCTGCCTTGTCCTGTTGCGAATTCCTCTGAGCTCGAGGTCTGCTAGATCCACCACTCACTGACCTAGCCTCACTTGAACCCAGGCCACTGGTTCTCGACAGTGTTTGCTGCAACAAGTGAAGCGAGGAGGGGGTAGAGGGCTGCTGCACCTGTGCTCTGCTGCCGCAGGCCTATTCTTCTCTTTGTGTCTCCTCCTGTCCTACTTGGACAACCAGGCCACTGCTATCTTGCCACAGATGCACAGCTAGACTCACCAACAGAATCACCAGTTATCCAAGCTTCTCCTCACCGCTCCTAGCCCGCTCTGAGCAATCTTCTGATGCAGTGACATATTACTGAGAGTTCCCAGGGCAATTTTCATCCATATTAGAAGGATGATATACTTTGGGGGCCAAAGTGGTGAGGAGTTCTGGAATCACACACTTGACACCATGTTCGGCTTATCTATGCCCCTCTCTATGCCTAGCCAAGACCTCGTGAGAATGTGCAATTTGCGATTCGGTCATTAGCACTTATATAGCATTGCAGAGTACATACACATTTGCAAACCAGTCAATGAGGACATTGCACAGCTTTATTTTAAAGTGGGTCTTCGTATCTAGGGCCCTAAAGGTTTTCAAAATGCTAATGCAGTGTGGTTCAACCATGGTGCTGGGTCAGCAGTCATCCCACTTGCAGGGCATTTGTATGAGACCAATAATACCAACAAATTAAAAAAAGATTACATAGCCTACAGGAACCCTGAAAATGCTGAGTGTTTGCCACGCTTAGGACTGCATGTGGACACCCCTGCACTTTGTTGCTTTACTCTGCTGACTGCTAAGCACAAGCTACCCCCAAGCACCAATCAGTCGGTTTTGAAGATTTTGTGTAGAAGAAGCAGAATCACTAAAAAGCGGTCTATTCCAGCCCGTAAATAAGGCATCAACCTGTCACTGTTGCTACCAGTGAACCCAAAGACCATTTATTATCTGCCCAAAAAAAGAACGAGAAGGCTATCATCATACTCCGGTACTTGCATTCTTGGCTTGTAATAAAGGTCACAGTGCTTCTATATATCTACAGCAAAACAAATGGCCCAGGAGCAAGTTCAGCTTGCATGGAGCAAAAGGCCACACTAAACTGAGTGAGGGTTAGTATCACCATCACACAGTTCAAGATAAGTAAACATGCATTTGAAAACAAATTCATTTAAAATGACTTAATATCATAAAATATTGCCCAAAGCATAATGAATTAAAAAAAATTACATTTCGTCTGTGGTTAAAATGGTATTGCAAAGATGGAAAGAAACTGTTTCTCGAGGCATACATCAGGCACCAAAAACACAACATGCTGTTATTTTTGGTACACACCACAAGATCTCGCCTTCTGGAGGTACTGTCTCTGCTTCGGTGTCCCCCACTCACATCCAAATATGAGCTCTTAGGAATAAAATACAGGGTTATAATTGACAACCTAGGGTAACTAACGCAACGCTCAGCTTTCATTTAAATCAGTGGAGAATGGATTGCCTTCTACGTGTCACATACACTAAGATTTAAGTGCCAAGCATATTTTAGCCACGACGAAAAGCAAACCTGCAAAAGCATAGGTCAACAAAACTCAAGCAGTAACGTTGCGATTAGGTCATTTCTCTTCTACATGCCTTCCCCCAATACAGCACCTTGTCAAAAGAATTAGAACTTAATAAATCATTTCACATGCACATTTGACGGCTAATGAAGTATATATAGAAATGAATGAACAGGGACCTGCTAGGCAATACTGGCCATGTCAGTTCTGAGGGACGATTTTCAACGTCCATCAAATCTCCTGTACCATATTCCACGTGGATTTCCACACCCATGTTTTCTCATGATTGAGTGGTTAGTGCAACAGCTCCACCTGTCCTGCTTGCATCTCAATACTACTTCTACTGGTCACTCTTGAGGTCTTGATAGCTGGACAAATAACGATGACAGTGTACAACATCTGCACTGCTTTTCTAAGCTAAATTAGCTGCAGATAAACGTGCAAGTGATGTTGTGGATCCGGTGATCAACTGCTGAAGACACCATTTACAACAAAACTGTACTGTGAGGCTAGCTTTAGGATGGCTTTGTGTCCATCCTTCTGTAAAGCACAGAATAGTAAAACTGTTAGCGTGTAGTCTTTTTGAAAAACAATATACACAGTAACAGTCCAAGACTAATCCTCAGGTGGTACCATTTCCTTACTTCTTCATGTTCTGGTGGCCCACCACTTCCTGCTTAGATGAGCCCTGCTATTTGCATTCTACATATGTACACAACCGTGTACTTAACATATTACAGGTTGGTATAAAGTTTAAAGTGAAGTGATCCAACAAGAAGAAATGTTATGGTTGTTGGTGAATTACAGGTTATGTTTAAGGTACTATTAACATAAATAAGCAACAACTTGTTAAAAATGTACAAATTATTAATTTGAGAGTGCCTCATGTACACAGATTTGCAAACATGACCTCAGTCTGACAGATTAACAGAAACCGGTTTACACCACACATGAATGGCAGCCTACGGCCCCATGTAAAAGGCATGTACATTTATATGTTTTTAATAGAAAACCGAGCTTGAAATTATGCTTAATTTCTGTAGTCCAGTTCACAAGAGAACGCAGCTTCGGTGGCATGGCCGCCCAGGACAGTCATTTCTCTAATGCACCACCAATTTCGTTAGCTCAAGACACCGCTTGGCCTTCCAGAACAACCATTTAATGATATAGCCTGCTACGCACGCACGCATTATGCCCTCAGCTTACAATGCCATTCCCACAGAATGCCACGCAAGGTCATTGAATCTAATCTGGGTAAATACTTGTCTGCAGTTTATGAAACTAAATATGTCTGTCTATCCAAGACTCCTCTTCCTGTATGTTGACTAGATCTTGACACTGCTCTGGTATATACCTAAAATACTTAAGGAGTCATAGTAGTACTTGTTTAAATATTCTTAATACACGTTTTAAAAAGAATGGATGCATTTGTAAGGCTTATAGGAATGTACCACTTTTCCTCCAATATGGTAACTGGAGGAATACTGTTTATGTAATCAGTACATTGTGGCATACATGCAGTAAGAATGCATGCTTGTCATTCTTTATATCGATAAAGAGAGTTACAAACATTTATATGTTGATCACCTTTTCTCACAAAAACAGAGAGTAGAACGTAGTCTTGCCCCAAAGCCTACTGTTGAAACAGTTACAGAAGTGTTGCGCAATAGCTAATGAAGCCACTGATGGTAAACTCCACTATGGGACCAGGTGAGGTGCCCCAGCTCAACACAGAAAACTGGGGATTGTATGAAAGCCAATGTGTAGAAAGCAGTGGAGTTAACGCTGAGTCATTTGAAATAAAATGCACGACATGCATCAACATAGGCAAACAAAATACCTAAGTAAAATACTAACCCTGTGACCACTGATACTGCGAGAAGAAGGACCAGTTTCCTAATAAATTAAATCAGAACAAAGTCAATTTAACTACAATAATTCAGAAAAAAAGATTTATAAACGCAAAAATGAATAATATATAATCAGCAAAGTAACAAACCATGTAAGGACGGTGACTGGATCGATTGGTATACTTGGCTCGCTCTGAATCTTCCTGACAAAGAACAGAGTACAGGAATTTTGAGCAACTGGATGAAGATGCATCATGCACAGAAACATTTAACATACTTTCTCCATCGCTTCCCCACCATAAAACTACATGCAAAGAAAGCCGGGTGTTAAATTATTCACAGATTAGAATACCAGATCAGCACACTTCAACAATTCCCTTTACAGTTTTACTGACTCCAAATGGAAATGAGACTGAACCTGCAAACCATCTAAATCAGACTACCTTCCAACAGACTAGTGAAGTTAGGGGAGTCGGATTGGCATCAACTGAAGGAGAGTACTTTGCCTGGTCTCTATCCTGCTGTAGCTGTAGAACTTTACAACTGTCACACTGTTGCAATCCTAACTCTCACAGGAGCAGATAGTGTTAGACAAATGTCTTATAGATTACATGCAAATCTGAAGCAATGTGTCCATAAGAGAAAATATTTCAACTCCAAAGAAAAACTTGCTCAAAGTAAGCCACAAAGGTCTTTAATTCCGAAACCTTCAAATCACTTTTTGCAAGATTTGCACGCTACAGGTAATGCTGCATCATTAGGTTTAATGAAAATACAGGTACAAAGACCGTAAAAGACAAAAGGTCTCAAGGTCATATCGGTTCAATCTTTGGATGAATGTCTATGGCTATAGAAGAATGTGGGGGGTTAGCACTGCAGATCCTACAAAACTATCAGTATTTTCAAAATACGATAACAATTTTAATAGGTATATGATTTAAACTTATTAGAACGTTATAGACTGTCTCATCTGAAAAAAGTCTTTCTACCAGCTCTTTCTAAGGTTGTGAATGGACGTGCAGCTGCCTCCTTGACCTGTGGTTGTGTGAGCCAGTGTGTCTAAGCTGAAAATATTTAAACCGCTCTTTCTCCAGAATCTGTTACAAGTTTTTAACATAAATGGATTGTCTGATATTGTCATTTAAATAAAGGTCTATCAATCTGAAAGAGCCCTGGGAATCTCCACACCCAAAACTGATGCTTGTCCAGTCCCATCAGGTAAAAGTCAGTGGTTTTTCTTTTATTGCTAGAGTTAAAAGGTGACAGATGTAAGACATACCCTTATATCGCACAATATTATCGCATACCTCCGGTGTTGCCGTAGAAATTGTCGACACATCAAGATTATGGCATCTGTCGCTTAGGAATCCACAGAACCTCTGCCAGCGCACATGCTGTTAAATTTGTTTTCTATTAATTACCAGATCTTCAACATTTTATCTTGCAACCATTCTACAATAATCTGAATTGCGCTGCTTCATAGTAGCAGTGTATATTTGCAAACTCCAGACTTCCTGTCTCGGATGAGTGTGGTAGATTTGGTTGCATAATCATGGCTTTTCCCCTCCCCATGTATAGTCCGTACATGAATCCTGCAGGGGTCAGTTTACTTTTCTGAAACGGAAGTGGGAGAGCTTGAAACGTGTACATGAATCTTGGGGAGAATGGTCATTTTGAGTGAAGATATTCTGCCAAGACATTGCATGGAGGCTCCAGGAAATAGTTTAGTTTTCAGTAGTTTTAAGTATTTAGAATATTAAAACTAATAATAATAAAGCAACTTCTAAAGGGCAATGGCTACACTATACAGTGTGTCCCCTCGCTGGGACCAGACCTATCAAGGCTGAAGCAGAGTGCTAAAAGGAGCAGAGGCTCACCAGGAGCCTACCCTAAGAAGATCTAAACAGCCAGGTTTTAACCCTATTAGGAAAAGTTGTTTCAGAAGGTTCCATTCTCAGGTGAACCAGCAGGAAATTCCAAATTTTAGTTGCCCAATAGCAAAAAGAGCAGGCCCCTAGCCAGACCCTAAAAACACGAGGAACTGATACTAGGTTGGCCCCAGTGGATCTCAGATTGCATGGAGGATGTTAAGACTGCGCAATAGAGGAAAGGTATTTAGATGCCCTGTCATTAAGAATTTTCTGACAGATGCACATGGCTTTGAAGGCAATTCTTTTCTCCAGTGGTAGCCAATGAAAAGTGGCAAGGGCACCATTGGCTGATGCCCTTCTGGAAGGATTAGTATCAGACGCACTGCGGCATTCTACACCCTTTCGAACGTACTATGGTTTTCCCTGCCGTCAAGGGGGCAGGTCCAAAATCTTTCTCAAGATTTTAGAGGGTCCCAAAACATTTTCCAGCGACACTCCTTATCTGGCTCTGTACGACTTTGAAGTAGTGTCTGGAGAATTCATAAAGGTCTGGGGTTAAGTTGATGCCGAATTATGCCAGTCTTTTCATGTATCATTGGAAGGGAGTATCAGCCGGAAGAGTGGCCACTAGCCATGAACTCCCTGCCAACATCAATCCCATTGACTTACTGAGGTTAACCTAAGCCCCGCCGTAGCTTTGTACGCCTCTAGTAGAGGGATCGGCTCCTGCTAGATGACCTGAGACTTAATGAAAGATAGTAAAATATTGGCGAAGGCAGACACCTTAAAGTTGTCTTGATGAAAGGGAGTGCCCTGAACGTCCCCTCACTCTTATTTTTGTAGTAACGGTCCTAGATAAAGGGTGACATTAATCAAGGAGAGAGTGTAACCCTGCTTAGTGCCCCTTTAGATCTCTATCACAGGGAAGTTGCGACCATTTACCTAGATCTTTACCCAAGTAGAGGAATATAGTGCATTGATCCCGTTTCTAAGCCTATTGCCCCGTATGGATCTAAAGGGTGTAGCCTCATCATGCCCCAGACAGACAATCATATCAAGGGTATTTTCAGCATCGAACAGCAGCAGAACTGCCCTCATATGTTAATTCTTGGCTAGGTCAATTAGATAAAGAGCTCTCTTTGTGCTGGCACAGGTAGACCTATATGGAATAAAATCGGTTTTATCCACATGTATCAATAGTGGGTGATATAGCCTACAGGTAGTCTGTCAAACGTTACCAAAATATTTCACCTCTATGTTTAAAGAGATTGGGCTGAATGAGCAGCATCTGTAAGGATCCTGGTTGGGTTTGGGGATTAGGGTGACTGTCACCTCAGACATGGCCCAAGAGGGGCCAGAGACTTTCTTAAAACGCCACTTATTTATCCTTTTTTGTTTGATGAAATATACCAAGGCAAACAGCATTTGCCACACATTTCCCCCCAAAGGTGACTTGAGGTAAAAAAGTACAATAGCATGCATAATTGCATTTATGTTCTGTTGATTTAATCAATTTTTCTTGTCAGTGGTGTTTTAAAAAATTACATACGACACATTTTGTCAAACTTTCCAATATTCCCAGGTCCCAAGTGTGGCTGAAACCAAGTGAAGCCATAAGGGCAAACTGTACAAAGAATCTAAATAACAAGACTCACAGTAGAGTTGATGTCCTACAGAATATACGCCGATCTCCACGCAAGCAACGATTTTAGAATACATGTAAAATCAAGGCACACAAACAGAAATACGTATTGTATGACTCACATTTAAGATTATAAAATGATCTAAAGTTCAATGTAGTGCAACTTTCATTAAGTTTACCAAATCCAGAAGAACGGTGTTGTTATTAAGGTGGCTCCTTTCTATATTACTAAGCACCGAGAATCCATGTCTAAGTGATCACAAATGCAACAATATTTTCTTAATACCAGATTAATAGTTGAGCCAACACACAGCACAGCAATTCATGAAGATATCCACAAGGGTTTAGTGCGTCACACCATGTGTTCCAAGTTAGTAAAACTTCACAACAACCCAACTCATTAGTTTTATAAGTGAACTGGCACATGCACAACAGGCACATTTGGCCTACCATCCATTTTTGGATCTGTCCCCATTTTCTATCATGTGAACGATGAGAAAGCTACAAACAGGTAATAAAAAGGGCATGTTTTAACAAGTGGATGCTACATAGCTTCAATATTTGATGCCTTACAAGTGACTATGACAGAGCATGATACACCAACATTACATTTCATAGGTATGAGAGGAAAGACGCAAGTCCAGCTTAAGAAGCAGTGCAAAATGCACCCATGGTATTAAAATGCAACCAGAAATGTATATTATGTAGATTTTTACCATTTAATATTATCACATATTACTATATGATAGCCATGATTGCGTAAAAAGCAAACCATTAGTACTTCAGGGAGTGGAGTAAAGGCAATAGGTAAAACACGTTGCTTTGCATTCATATCACAACACCTATGCAAGCGGCAGCTCAATTAATGTCACTTGTAATGGGGAGCACTAATCAAACTAGACTCTTTTGAAAATGTATATACACATCACAAAGAGGCAGCCTACCACAAATGCACACCAGATGGTTACCTAGTGAGCCAATGTAATCAACCCCGCATCAAATTCAAAGAAAAAAACACAAAATAAAAAAAATGGAAATGGAAAATCATGGGATGGCAATTGTTCAATTAGGTGAGAGCATCAACTGTTGTCAGCTATTCTATATCATCCCTGGCACACTCATACAATTGAAACTGAATGTGTGTAAGTTATGGTTCGTGTTGGGAAACAACATTACTAATTCAGAGCCAAGCACTACTAATAATAAAGTAAAAGCCAGCCAGTAATGTGCTCTTTTACAACCAAACAATAGAGCTGGTTACACAACCACTTAATTATCTCCCTCACGCTCTTTAAAGTAGACCGCATCACACCAACACCATTCCTTCATAATGTACCACTCCTATGCTCCTGCTCAGTATCGGCTATGGGGAAAAGAGTGATCTAGCCGTATGCAAAATTGAGGGCACTGAAAAGGAAATGCGCTCTGCAATTTAACAGTGCAACAAATGTTACAATCTTAAACAACTCAAATACCTGCACCACCACTTTCCATCAGAAAAAGCAAAAGAAAATCTCAGAGGTGTGCACTTTTATAAAATATCATCTTGTCCAACGGACAGTGTGGACAGGAAGCTTCCGACACCTACTTAATCTACTTATCCTGTGAACAAATGTACGTGTCCCTTTCGGTACCACGAAGTGAGCTGACAAATTAAGGCAGCGTTCGCATTTTATGAAAGCTCAGATTGAAGCCTCTTGGATTACGGTAGGGGTCATATTAGATCAACGTACTGATTCTTGAGAAGCTCTGATTTTGCCACAATTCCGCAAATCGACGAAGGAGTTTAAAGTATTCAGAAAGTATTGAGGAAGTAGTAGCTTCGGGTTGGAAAGTCCTGTAAGCCTCGGAGCTCCCACAAACTATCATGTTTGACAGTTATAATGAACTCTATGCCAACATTTTTGCAATCTGGAAAAAGATGGAAATGTACTCCTGACGTTAAGTAAAACGTTTTCTAGGGAGGGGAAAACAGTTTTTTAGGGAAAAGTGAATCTGCAATCGCTCAGCAGATTTTCACGAGCATATGTAAGTGCGCGTTTCTGCTCATGTGAAAATGGAATTCATTAAAGTTTGCTTTGAGTATGACTTCAAGGCATAAATCTGTAAAGTTGTGTTACTTTCTGAAAGATATACATCTGACCCAGTTTAAGAACATATGCTTGTGGGTGCACTTTTGTGACTTGCTTTAACATTGGGGCCACTAATTTAATTTCATCCAAAAGAGTTCAGCACCAATTCTTCATTGATAAAACGATTTGTTAAATATTGGAATGTATCAACTATGGTTTAGTAAATGATGCCTCAAAAGAGTGGCATTTAAAGTTCAGCAACAATATAGTAAAACCTTTTAACAAAGTGCATTTTTGGGGAACATTGTATTTTTTAAGAATTTAAAAAACCTTGCTTTTATGCATATAATCTCAGAACATTAACATAGCTGCCTCTAATTATAACATTTTGCCAACATCTATAATTTTTCAGTTGTAACCCCTGTCAATGCAAGAGCTTTCTTTGGTGATAAATGATTTGCACTAAGGAATCGTACACATATGAATACAAACAATGCTTAACTGGGAGAGAATCCTATTTCACATATCGGTACCGTAGTACTGTATATTGGCAAAGGGTTTGTGCTGCAGGGGACTGGACATACTTGTTGAGTGGCCAATAAACAAGTATGTCCAGTCCCCTGCAGCACAAACCCTTTGCCAAACTAGAGGCAGCTATGTTAATGTTCTGAGATTATATGCATAAAAGCAAGGTTTTATTCTAGCTGCCTCTATTTATAACATTTTGCCAACATCTATAATTTTTCAGCTGTAACCCCTGTCAATGCAAGAGCTTTCTTTGGTGATAAATGATTTGCACTAAGGAATCGTACACATATGAATACAAACAATGCTTAACTGGGTAGTGAAATTTCACTTCTACCAACCACAGCTTACCTTATAACATTGGGCACAAGGTCAGCCCACTTTGGCCATTGGCTTACCTCACCGTTAGTAACTGCATTCTGCTCTTGCACAATGTGCACACCTGAACAATAAGATGCCTCCTTCAGTACCAGCGCGTACTGAAACAATGTGTCATATATCAGCCCAGACATATTGGCCTTGCCAAACCTGGTTTACCTTTTGGAGTTTATAATACTGCCATTTCCTGGCTTTTACTACTTTTGACAACTTCCTGACTAGTTAAGTTTTCATCAAATATTGTGTAAATAAAAAAAAAAAGTACGCAACATTGAAAAAAGGACTAAATGAGGAGCACCACACCGACATCAGATGGAAAACAGCCAAAACCATTTGCATGGAATTAACCACAGCAAAATGATTTAAACCAACGCATGACCTCTCACAGCCTAAACACCTCATTTGCTGACCAGTAACAGTTAATGGAGCCAACCCTTCAAAATCGAAGCAGTCTAACACATGCAAACTCAAGGCCATGTTACTTAGTACAACAAGCATTGGCAACGGGTCTCACCTATGCAAGTGCTGCTGCTGTGCAGCATGGCTAAAACTTTAAAAACAACTTTAAACCAAAGTCAGCACTGACTGAGCTATAGTGTTTGTCTTTTTTAATTGCCGGTTGGTAGCAGGACAGGCATTAATAACCTTCATGGTGCACATAATCCCTCCTTCCCTCCGAGAGACCTTCCATCAGCAAATAATAAGAAAAATCTGTTGTGGAACAGTTACATGGCTAAAAACATTGACAAAGCCAATAGGTCACATGATCAAAATCTATAGGGTTTGCCGAATGCTTTTTTTCTGGTAGAAACTAAGGAGGCAAGCAACAACGCAGGATGGGGTGTGAGAGTTGGAGGGGGCAAGCAACAATGCAGGATAGGCCGGGAGGATGGTAAGAGGCAAGCAACAATGTGCGTCATGGCAGGAGGGGGCAGACGACAAAAGGGGACAATGTGGGAGGGACAAGCAAACAGGTGGAGAGTTACAGGAGATGGCAAGCAACTGGACGTTTTGGGGTGGGGGTCAAGCAACAACACAGAGAGACCAAAAACACGTGAGGGACAACACCTACACAGAGAGGGACATGAGAGCGGGAGGAGAGTAGAAGCACACGAGTGAGTGCCTGCTAACACATGCACTCTAACGAAATGCTTCAACAAAAAATTAGCTCAGAAAGTGCCTGCAGTGGAAGGATACGAGTACTTGGGCTGTGCTTCAGGGGACGCACAAACAGGAAGTGAAACAGGCACACGCGGACCAAAGAGAAGCAAGGAATGAAAAGTGATGAAGCCAACCAATGGTATGCAATGGGTGGGATGAAAGCCCACTGTAAAATAACAAAATGTTTTGCAGGCGACAAGCACATGCGTTTCGGTGAAACAAAGAGTACATGGTTGATGTGATGATTTGCCAACTCTGCATGACAAAGTCATCTAATGCCTGAATGAACAGAAAACAATAAAATGGTCAGAACAATACACAACTAAAGTGGAAATGCATTACAATCAAAATGATTTTACCAATAAATGAAAGCAGGATAGTACCCCAAAGGTAAGACAAATCATCAAGATCAAGGTGGGATTTATTTTATGAAGACAAGCTTTAACAAACCCAAGACTAGATGTTACGTGCAAAGTACAGTTTAGTTAATAGGTCAAAACTGTCACCTAATTTCTTCTTATAGTTAACTGTAGCACAATGTTTCCCCTTTTTTCAAGAATATGGCAACACCATTAGAACTATTAAATATAACATATCTGCAACAATCAAAAATCAACATACTGCAGCTTTGCATACAAATAGCAAAATGTATGCATACTAAAAACACAGGCCTCCAAAATCCAATAAACAATAAAGAATACGTAAACTGTGTAATATTGACGTACAATAATATCCAGCTACAAAATTACGGACCGTTTAATGTAACAGAAACAGTCATACATTTGAGAAGATGGAGGTACAGTTAAAGGGACAAACCAATCTTGATGAAACACTATCAAATAACATTGAGGCAAAGAAAGACAACTCATTTACAATAAATGAGGAAATTGCAAATAGGATAGGTTTCTAAGAAAGACATTTTAGAGCACACTAGCTAGTTAGCTCAAATAAAAGCATGCACAAGCAAAGTTATTTTCCTTACAAAAACCTTAAAGTGCAGAGAAAATCAATGCACAACCTAGCAACAACTTGCTAATCATGAGCAAACATTAAGCCATAAACCACTGCAGTAAACTGAACGCTAAATGAACATAACTTGATGCCTAGAAGATGGCTACTATCAAGGTTTAGTCACTTTAACAGGTATTCCAATTAGTCTTTAAGGAGCCTCGATAAACAGTTAGGGAGATTGTCAGATTAAGCCGGTTCTGGAGTGGGTCAAATTTGTGACCAGGGCATATAGAAATTACGGCAACCGGTGTGCTCACAAGCATTTCCGGTTATCAAAAGAATAAGAAGTCACAGCATTTGCAGAAAACCATTTGCCCAATAATGTAGAATGCTGTCCATCTTAAACGTAGTGCTCTTTTTTCCATTCTCGGATAAGTAAGGAGAAAGCAGTCCTTCTCCCTTGGCTCAACACAACAATGTACACGCCTGTAATTAGTGCCACATACTATAGATCCTATACAACATAAACGGGTTATGACCAATCTTTAGGTCGGCAACCCAATAAGCAATAATATTACCTGCACAGAGAAGGCTAGGTCATAAAGATCTCAAATATTGTAAAATTCAAACAATACTGTCATTTCTTCTGGGCAAAACCCTGAGAAATGTTGTTCTATCTTGGAAATGGTAATTAGCAGAAGGGATACTTTGTTATGTGTTTTCCTCCATCAATTGCTAAAACTCATTTTTATTTAACACATGGCAGGAAATTAATTGTGATGACAGGAATGAGTCTTTGGGAAGAGGATTCTAAATATTTCCAACACAAAGATTTACAATAATCACTCTGCATATACACCGCATTAGACTGGGATGCAATTAGTCAATATTGGAATAATAGTTTGATATACCTTTTTTAATACAGCAAGAAACCGACAAATAGACCTCCTTAGAAAGGTTGTATTGTTATTGCATTAAAGTTGTTTAAACACATGGTGAACAGAGACAAATCTGATTTATACAAACTATTGCTGTCAAAATTAAGAAATTGAAGAAGAAAAAAAAGAAGATCTGAACACTTAGATGCTAATCAATAAACGTATGTATTTTTTTATACTGAGCAACACTTGGGGCATGTATATGTTCATTTAAAAAATCAACATGCTGTGTTAAAGAAAAGAGGTAGGTGTTAAAGAAAAGAGGTAGGTGTTAAAACTTGTAACTAATACCTCTTTTTGTTGTCTTTCCAATTCTCGCATTCGTATATCTCTTGCTTCTGCACGAGCTGCTCGCTTGGCTGCAAGTCTTGCTTCAGCCTAAAAGTTAATACAAATTATATTCATTACCACAGAGAATCATGCATTTCTTATGAAACTGCAAGATGAATACCAGTGATTGTAGTACTGCTATTTCAATTGAAGAATCTATTGCCCTGGCTCATAAATTAATGAGTCTCTTGTGGTCCGTTGGGCAGAGAGCAAAAGCACTACACATTGACACATACAATCACAATGGAAAACAGACGTTACTTACTAGTGTAATTTAAGTTTGATCTTCTGTTCGGTCATTACTACTTCATCTTCATAAATGAATATCTTCTATGCACAACAAGTAACAACTATTATGTTTTCCACTTAAGACAATTACATTTAATTGGAACATGGCCACTGCGATATTTTGTGGGATGTATATGCACACCAAATGCAAAGAAAAACATTAGCAAAACTCGAATAGATAGCAACTTTATTTAAGGAATTAAAGAAGGCAAGTAGATTGTGAGTTTAAACTCATGTAGGTTGCAATATATATAAGGGTTTTGAATGCACAAGTTACTTACCTTTGGTAACAATATATCTGTAAGAAACATTAGTAGTGAGATTCCTTACCTTAGAATTACCCCCAGGTGTCAGACCGGATACGGAAAGTTTTTTGTCAACAGTAACCTCTGCTCGTCGGTAGGAGTCGTCGTGCGGCTCCGCGTGCGTCGTTGGCGCCGTGATGACGTCGTTGGAGCTACTGAGACGCGCCCTTGCGTGCAGACGTCAGTTCTGTACATGACTTTCCGCGCCAGGAACGCAGAGCCATGCAAGAAACTGACCACTGGTGCCATGAAACTAGGGTCCTGAGAAGGATATCCTTAACCCTAGAAATCAGTTCGCAGAACGGGGAGGATGGGTGGGGTGGTAAGGAATCTATCACTACTAATGTTTCTTACAGATATATCGTTACCGAAGGTAAGTAACTTGTGCATCTGAAAGAAACACGCAGTGATAGATTCCTCACCTTAGAATAGATACCCCAGCAATACCAACCCCGGTGGTGGGTCTGCGAACCAAGATCACACCAGAAAGTCCTGGAGAACAGAACGGCCAAAGAAGAGTCTCTCCGGACTTGGCTGTCCAGGCAGTAGTGCTTGGTAAACGTGTGCAGCGAGGCCCACGTAGCTGCCTGACAAATGTCATGCAAGGGAACTTCCCGTCCCAGAGCAGTAGTGGCTGCAGTCGCCCGGGCAGAGTTGGCGCGCAATCCCACAGGAGACTCCTTTTTAGCCAAGGAGTAACAAGCCTTTATGCACAGAACGACCCACCGAGAGATGGTCCGCTTGTGCACAGCCCGACCTTTCTTGGTGCCCACGTAGCCAACAAAGAGCTGGTCATCCACCTGGAACTGTTGTGTGCGGTCCAGATGGAAAGAAAGCACATGTTTTGGGCCCAGATGATGAATCTTCTCTTCCTCTTTTGAGGGATGCGGAGGCGGAAAGAAGGTGGGCAAAGTGATGGTCTGTCCGATGTGTAAGGCAGGGACAACCTTTGGCAGAAGAGAAGGACGAGTCCTTAGAACAACTTTGTCCGGATGGACAGAGAGAAAAGGAGGCTTAGAAGAGAGCCTGGCGGAGGTGATGGCAACCAGGAAAGCAGTCTTTAGAGTAAGGAGACGAAGAGGACAATTGTGAAGTGGCTCAAAGGGAGCACACATCAGAAAGGTAAGAACAAGATTCAAGTTCCACTGAGGCATCACAAAAGGAACAGGAGGAAACATGTGAGTGATGCCTTTCAAGAACCTATTCGCAACGGGGGACTTGAAAAGGGAAGGCTGATCTGGAAACCTTAGAAAGGCGGAAATGGCAGAGAGATAGCCTTTGATAGTGACCAGAGCAGAGCCCTGCTGGGCCAAAGAGAGAAGAAAAAGAAGAACCTCTGAAAGAGGGGCGGAAAGGGGATCTACAGCCTTTGCTGTGCACCATGCCACAAACTTAATCCACCTGCAGGCGTATACCGTCTTAGTGGAGGGACTGCCAAGATAACATTACAGATTTCAGGAGGCAAGTCAAAAGACGTCCACTACCGCCAGTCAATCTCCACACAAGGAGGTGGAGAGTTGACAGGTTCGGGTGGAGGACCGTTTCCTGCTACAGTGACAGAAGATCCTCCCAAAGAGGCAGACGGATCGGATGATCGATGCTCATGCTGAGTAGCTCGGGATACCATACTCTTCGAGCCCAGTCAGGAGCCACAAGGATGACTTGGGCCCGGTCGCGCCTGATCTTCTTCAGCACTCTGGGCAGAAGTGGTATAGGCGGAAAGGGGTACAACAGACCGCAACTCCACTTGCGATGAAAAGCGTTGCTGAGCGAGTGCCCCCTTGGAAATTCCAACACGCAGAAGTGATGACATTGCACGTTCTCTTCGGTGGAGAATAGCTCTAACCAAGGCTCTCCCCACTGTCGAAAGAGACCTTGCACCACATCCAAGTTCAGTTGCCATTCGTGATCCATCATGCACCTTCGGCTGAGCTCGTCCGCCCTGGATTTCAGAGAACCTGCCAGATGTTGAACCACCAGGGTCACGCCCTGATGGGCCAGCCACTGCCAGAGGCGCAGAGCCTCTTGGCAAAGGGTCCCCGAACCCACCCAGCCCTGTTTGTTGCAATACCACATGGCGGTGGTGTTGTCGGTGAACACCTGCACTACACTCCCCCGGACAGAGAGGAATGCCTTCAGTGCTAGACGAATCGCCCACAGCTCCAGAAGGTTGATATGGAGCTGGGACTCCGCCGGAGACCAGAGGCCTCTGATCTCCGCCTCTCCCATGTGCCCTCCCCAGCCCTGGAGGGACGTGTCCGTCACAACTACGTGCTCCGGCTGGGAAAGGGAGAGGGATCTGCCGCTGACCCAATCGCGGTCCGTGAGCCACCACTGCAGTTGTCTCGCAGTGCCCTCTGAGATCATGACATGGTCGGACAGGATGCCCTGATGCTGGCCCCACTGAAACTTCAGGTCCCACTGCAGAGCCCGCATCAGCCACCTGGCGTGATGCACCAGAAGGATGCAGGAGGCCATCAGACCCAGAAGCCGCAGTGTCAACCTGACCGAGACCCAGGATAAAGGCTGAAAGAGTGGAATCAGAGCCTGAATATCCCGGACCCGCTGTTCGGGAGGATAAACCCGAAACTGCGCCGAGTCAAGGACCGCTCCACTGAAGAGGAGCTTCTGAGAGGGGCACATGTGTACCTTCGGCACGTTGATGGAAAACCCCAGCTGGTGCAGGAGGTCCGCCGTTGTCCGATGACTGTCTGGGGCGAGCCCGTCTTCAACAACCATTCGTCAAGGTAGGGAAAGACTGAAACCCCTAACCTGCGCAGATGAGCTGCGACCACCGCCATCACTTTCGTGAACACCTGTGGGGCGCTGGTAAGGCCGAAGGGGAGCACGGTAAACCGAAAGTGCTCAGGGCCTACCGTGAACCGCAGGTAGCGCCGGTGGGCCGGCAGGAGGGGGATGTGGAAATAAGCGTCCTGCAAGTCCAAAGCTACCATCCAGTCTCCTGGGTCCAGGGCAGCTAAGATCTGAGCCAATGTCAGCATTTTGAACTTCTCCTTCCGGAGGAAGCAGTTGACGTTCCGTAGGTCCAAGATAGGGCGCAGGCCCTCTTTGCCCTTCTTGGGTACCAGAAAGTAGTGGGAGAAATAACCACACCCTACTTCTGGCCTAGGAACGCGCTCGATGCCCCCCTTGGCCAAGAGGGCCATAACTTCCTCTTGCAGAAGTTGCAAATGATTCCCCGACAAAAGGAGGTACTGCGTGTAGGAGAGTAGGGTCTGCAATCCTATGATCACCCAGATTTTTTGCTTTTGTTTCACTGGTTTACGACTTTCTCTGGCTGTGGGCCTGCCAATCAGACCCACAGCCTGGCTGTTCTCTCTCTAAATTACAACATGTACCCTAGGTGCATTTACCAATTGGTACTGGGCCACCTTATCAGACCCTGTAACTCAGGGCATAGGTGTACCCAGGGCCTAAAGCATGTATTATGCCACCCCTGGCTGGCCTCCTAAATTTGACACAACTGGCTGCATGACAGCTGGGGCAAAGTCGTGTAATCACCCTTTGCTGTAGATATAGTATACCTATATCTAACCCTAAAAATGGACACACAGATTCCTATCAGTCACTCCTATGGCAGGCCTTAACAATCCTGAAGGCAGAGTGCTTGGAATCGTGTGAGATGGTGCTCTGGCATGAGCTGAGCCTGTCTGCAGCTTGCGGAACCAAGTCCTAATAGCTGTTCCATGATATCGCATACCATATACTCTTAAGTGCATTATAATCCTCGCGGTTAAATGCTATCTTTGGTATTGCTTTATCAAAACATGTCGAGTAAGGTGTCATACGAATTGGAATACTAACCCCTCGCCAATTCTGGCGACGGGGTTAGCATTCCACCCTTCTAGAGGGACACGACATGTATGTAACTGTGAACCCCGGTTACAGTTAAACGAAGCCTCAGCTCCACAAAATGGATGCTGCCACCACAGACACGAGTCTGACCTCCTGCTGCTGGGAGTCCTTCCAGCGAGGAGAGCTTGGACAAAGGGTTTCCTGTCCGGGGCGGTGCTAGCACCATCCCAGACAGGGTTTTGTGTATCCTGGGTAGGCAGGGCTTTACAGGAAGGTGACTGCTGAGTGGCACCCCGGTGCTCACTACGCATAGGCCGGTCAGAACCAGTTCCAGGGGCACACCAGCCCCTGGCCTGGGGGAAGTCTGGCATGGGAGAGGGGTGTAACCACCCCCCTCCTAGTCCCACCCATAGGCAGGACCTAGTCACCGGGTCAGCCCCTTTTCTTAGTATAAAGATAGGAGTGGGCCCCCTGTTCAAATTAGATCATCTTTGGAATCAAGACACGACTTTCTACAAAAGGACTTCAAGATCTCTTCCTCAAGATTCTCCCTTGTGACTAAGGAGTAGTCACCCTGCATCCGCAGGCACCATCTTAAGAACACTGCGGTCTGCTGCAAGTCCTTCCTCAGGAATCCGACGACACAGCTCGACGAGACCCGGCTTCCCTGGCACCTCTGACCTCTACTCACCTCTACAGCCAAGCTGAGAACCGTGAGTGCGACGAGACCTCGAGGGACCGACGATCGCCAAGACTGCACGACTTCTTTACAGCAAGCCCTGGTGAGTGCTTTGGGGTCCGAGAAGCCCCGACCCTGAGCAGCTCCAGCACCGAAGATCAGCCTCCCAGCATCTCCACGATCTGCGTGGGGCCCTTCTGCTTTTTGCTGCTCACCGCGTTGTTTGGCTAATAGCCGGCTGGCTTGTGGCCTTCTTAACGACGCCCGACGACATCACTGCTGCTGGTCTGGTTGCTCCAGACTGGCCCTTGCTTCCTTCCACAAGAGAAGCACCCCGGACCCTCCTGGTCCACTCCAGACGCCATTTTAGGTCCACCGCGTGGGCTTGAATTTGCCAAGGCTTTGTTGCCCAATCCAGGGTCCAGCGACGCCGACAGCTTCATCCATCGTGGGACAGCTCGCTCCTCCATCCTGGTCGCCGACAACGCCTCCTGGTCCGTGAGATCTGCAGAGCACAGCGTCACCCACTCACCTAGTCGAGGTGACTACCATCCGGTGCCCTCCTGGTGCCACCTGACTACAGGCTAGTAGTCACGAACTTGGTCCCCTCTGCTTTCAGGTGTCATCTGTCTTCAAGATCCAGGCTTGGATCACTTCGAACTCTCTTCACTGGTCGCCTGCCAGCATCTTTCTTCCAGGCTCCTGGTCCGTCTACGAGGATTCCCGACGTCTTTTGAGACATATGCAGCTGCAACCCCTGGGCTAGGTAACATCGGCATTTCGGTGCCCCAGCATAGCCTCACTATCCAAGGGTCAGAATCCACTTTCGTTTTCCTCCTACCAGGTCGGGTTCGCTTGAGAACACTAACTTTGCATTTACTAGCTACCATAGACTTTGTCCCGCATCCCGCGTGAGAGTGCACACTCTGCACCCGAGTCCCCTGGGTCTCCTAGAAGTAATCTAACGATTCTATAGTCAAGTCCTAGCGATTCCAAAGCCTATTAATACTGTACTTACCTGCTAGTAATTTCGCATTCCAGTTTCAGAGTATATGGTTTTCCTCCGGACATTGTGGCAGCACGTCCGCGACCGTGTCCCACAGAGTGTGGGTGTAGCCGCCCAAGAGGCATGCGGTATTGACTGACCACAATCTCAAACTCAGGGACGAGAACACCTTCTTACCGAATTGTTCATACCTCTTGGATTCCCGATCGGGCGGAGCTGTCGGGAATGCGGTCTGGGAAGAAGAGGCCTGGATAACCAGGTTCTCGGGGGTGGGGTGGGTGGACAAGAAGCAAGGGTCGCCCGGAGCCGGGCGGTAGTGTCTGGCCACGTTCCTATCCACAGGCTGACCTGTAGCGGGCCTGGACCAAGTGCCCAAAAGAACGTCACACAAGTCCTCATTAAACGAAAGGCAGAGGCTCAGCCGAGCTTGCCCGCGGTTTGAGGATCTCAGTGAGGAGGTTAGTCCTCACGGCTGCGACGGGGAGCTCCAGGCTCAAGGCCATGGCCGCCTGCGTCAACACTACACTGTAGGCAGCCCCCTCCTCCGTAGCCACGGTTGGATGGGAGACAAAACCAGTGTCTGGCGAAGTGTCCAGTCCACTGGCATCCCCAAGCTCACATGTCCAGTCCTGCTGAGACTGGAACTCATGTGCCAGAGGGTCCACAGACCCCTCCCAATCCCCCTTGTCACCCATCACCTGAAATTCAGGTTCAAAGGATGGGGCCGGTTCGTGGAAATAAAAATCTCCAAACGAAGTCGAGAGCGGCGCCGGAACCGAATCGAGGGTAGGATTGGGGATGGCGTCGCCCCTGGCGGCGCCGGGGGTGACACCCTAGGGGCCGGCGTCGGTGAGGTCGACTGGCGACGAACCGGATCCGGAAGCAGATCCAGTGCCAAAGCACCCGACCCGCTAGGCCCCCCAGCCGGGACCGTCAGGCCCGAAGGCGCAGCGGAACCCGGCGGAAGACGGAGGGACCTCATGGCCATGAGGTACCGCTCGACCTCCTCAGGCGTTGCATCGTGCCCAGAGACCAGAAGGTGTGGGGCAGGATGCGGCGCCCGTGACTCCATCGGAGCCACGTGGGTGGTGTCACCGGAGCCCCCGGCCGCTTCGCCCGAGCTTCGGGGTGGGTCGGAAGAGCGATGACGCCTTTCCGACCTCATGACTCTTACCTGAGGATCTTGATCCCGAAAACCGATGCAGACTCTCGGAGCTCCGACCCCACGACCGGTCCCTCGACCTCCTGTGGGACCGGGACCTTGAACGGCACGGGGCCGACTGCCAGATCTCAAGTCGCTTGCAGGAAAGCTCCCGTCTAGCCTTAGACGTCAGGGCCCAGCAGTCGGAGCAGGTAGGGTCGTCGTGGTCGAGGCCTAAACACTGTAGACACCGGAGATGGGGGTCGGTAACAGACATCATTCGGTTACAGTTGGAGCAGGGTTTGAACCTGGGCATCCCTACCGGCACCGTAAGAGTCGAACCGACTCGAGAAAAAACAGATCAAAAAGATCAAAAAGTTTAGTCAAAAAGTGACTAAGGGGTAGATCTGCGCTAGCTGGTGCAGAAAAAAGAAGAACTGACGTCAGCGCGCGAGGGCGGAGTCTAAGTACTCCAGTGACGTCATTCCGGCGCTAACGACGCCGACGACGGACGCGGAGCCGCGGACGATGCCTAGCGACGCGCAGGGGTATTGCTACGCAAAAGTTTCCGGATCCAGTCGGACGCCTGGGGATATTCTAAGGTAAGGAATCTATCACTAACGTGTCTATTTCAGATACTACTATTGTTCACACGTGCATTTCCCTGGTAATGTAGAAGGTCAGCGCCTTCATACTGTTTCTGGTGAAAAGCATCCCCTCCCCTCCGACACACATCCCCGACGGGCCGCAGACGCCGAGATCTCAGCGCTAGCACCAGGAAAGCCGCTCACCCAGGCGTGAGGTCAGGGGCCTCCATGAAAGATTAGCGTTCACTCCCCGCTGTATTTTTGGAATATCCCGATACTTTGTAGTGCTTTGTCTGGTCCCAAAACACTTGATCACTGGGTGAAAATCAGGGGCGTACTTTCTGGCGGGGCGGGGGCTGCTTTCATCTCACTTTGAAACCCCCCTCAGTTGTCAATCGTGTGTCCCGCCAGCAGGCACACCACAGCCCCCCTCTGCGCGCTCAGCCTCGCACCCTCTGACATTCCGGCGGTGCCTGTGCGGGTGCTCGCTTCTCTTCAGGGTAGAGGCGGGGGCTGGGCGCCCTTGCTCCCCGGGGGGCAGCAGCAGCATAGCACGCGATGGCTCGGTGGGGGAGATCGGGGGTGCGGGGCTGGTCCGCAGGGGCGGCTCAGACAGCGCAGGGGTCAAAGCCAGGATGGGCTTGAGCTGTGGCTCGGCGGCTGGAGAGTCTCCGGACACAGTCTCCGGTGGCAGTGGGGCGCCAGGGGCAGCTACCTGCAAAGGGAGACGCACAAGGGCAAAAGAGACAATCAAGCACACCAGGCCCAAAGGACATTCTGTAGGAGGTGTGACAGAGCGGGGAGCCGTGGACCAGAGTGGTCATGCAGAAGTAGCACTGACTAGATTGGAGCGCCTGCCGCAACTCCGGTAAGCTTAAATAAGCAGCTGAAAGCCCTGCGAAAGTCTCTGCGGTGTGCGGAGTGAGGGAGCGGCAGGAGAGCCTAGAAGTGAGAAATGCGAGGGACTGCACAATAAGAGAGCGGCCTGAGGTGAGCTGGAGTGGGGGCTGAGATGGCTACGGATGAGGAGACCAGCAGGCCAGTGTTTTGCTTTGCAGGGCCCCTCCAAGCAGCCCTTCCTAGCGCCTTCTGCGTGAGGGGAGGGAGGCAGGCCGGCCAGCCCCAAGGAGTGACACTGGACACCCGTGAGATGGCGGGAGGCGAGGAGAGGGAAAACAACTCTGTGCGCAGCTCTCCTGGGCATCGAAGAGCAAAGTTCAGACCAGGCCCGCCTCGGGCCCTGAGAGGGGGGGGGGTGGGTGAGAGCAGGAAGGGGCTAGTCAGAGGGCGAGAGAAAAGGGATACAAGAGAAGTTTGGTGCCGCGCTGACGTAGACTTTTCTCTTCCCCGACTTCTTTCTACTGTAAAAGGTTTCTAACCTTTATGGGGCAGGCCCCATAAACATAACAAATCTTTTACAGCAGAAGGAAATCAAGCAACCCAGTCTGAAAGGGACGGGGCTAAAAGAGAAAAGTACGTCACCGGTACCTCTTTTCCAATGGCTGGCCACTGGAAAAGAGGGGCGGGGCTTAACCTCGCTAGTGAAAAGTACTTTAAAGTACTTTAAAGTCATTAAATCTCGCCAGCTCGACTGCGCATGTCTGTGCAGCCATCGCAGGCCGAGACCTAAAAAGAAACAAATCACTGCGGTTTGCGGTCTTTATTCCCTGTACCGCAATACTCTAAAATAAAGTATTATCTTCTGATATCAACGGGTCTCACAAACTCTTTGAAACTTTCAAAACAGTCAGTGATGGTATTTCAGGATTTGCAAACAGAAAACAAAAATCCATATCCTATAGACAGTAGAGTTCCACCTTCCGAATAGGCACTATTTTGAAATTCACTTAAGACACGGCAGAATACTGTGGATATGTGTGAAGAAGACTGTCTGGAGACAAAAACAACCAGCCGGAACCTGCTACAGCCAGCACCGAGAGAGCGCCATTGTCAGAAGAAGAGGAAGAATTTTTTTGCAGACTTGTTGTGAGGTACAACAAGGCCCGCACACAAGTCTCAATTTTAATTACACGTTTAAACTTGACATCTTTTTCTAACGCTGACTTTTTACATGAGTTGCACTTACACAATAGCAGAACATTTCTTAGTACGCATTTTATCATGTTAACTGTTCACTCTGTCCAAGGCTAGGAATATTGAGCGTGCTGCCCTTACATTTGGTTGTCCAATTGGAGGCAGCTCTGGATCTCAAGACAAATAAATCACATCAGCGCTGGACCTTTGACACAGTGTGATTGAACAGTGCTATTGTATAAACCGCCTTTGAGCCAAATTCTGCAGCAGAGCACTTCGGCTTGGATTTTCCTGGAATGCTGAGCACTGCGACTGAGATGCAGCCCTGTTTGACTCTAACCTTAATCCTACAAAGGGTGATAGCCTCGTCTACACCAGATCGCCTTCCTGATACATCGTACACAAGTATGGGGTGTTTTTTTTTTTGTTTTTTTTTTTGAAAACCTTTATTTACAAGTGCACAATACACAGCGTCTGCCTACAACCCCAACGGGCCGGCCGCTATGACAAAAAACTTGTTGAGCAAAAAATGTTATATCAGGCAGAACGTTGCTGGAGCAATCTATCACATCAACATTATCGGCAAGAGCGTAGTATCATACAAATCAGGATAAGAGAGGTTTAATTTTATGTTTTTGTTGAACTGAACACAAACAAACAAACACATGGTATCATGGTGGCAAGGGTTGCTGGAGGTGGGAGGAGGGGAATGGATGTAGGAGAAAAAGCGAGTGTAGGGGGGGGGTGGCGCGCATAAGGGAGCAGAGCATTTGGTGAGTGGAGGAGAGGAACGGAAATCACGGAGAGGAGGGGAGAGGGACTTCGTAGTCAAGTGGAGGAAAACAGATGTCTCCACGATAAGTGTTCCAGGGAGTCCAAACTCTGGACCACTTCCCAGGGCGCCCCCGGGCCTCATATACCGTCTTCTCTCGAAACATGGACCAGTCCATGTTTTCTTTCCAGGCACTGAGCACTGGCGGCCTAGGGGAGCCCCAGAGCTGTGCGATATCCCTCTTAGCGATCATATTGCCCAGGGTGACCCAAAGCGTCTGGGCAGCAGTGCAGTCAGACGGTTCCCACACATTCAACAGACAACGACGCGCCTCAGGAAGCAAGGGGACCCCCGTGACACGACTCATAACTTCATGCACCCTCGACCAATACGCTACAATCACTGGACATTCCCACAGAACATGAAGAAAAGTACCATCCATCCCACACCCACGCCTGCAGCGTCCGTCAGCAATCAGACCCATTCGCACCAGACGCACTCCAGTAAGATACACGCGATGGAGGATTTTCAATTGGACAAAGCGAAGTCGTGCCGGAATAGCCACCTCCTTAGGGGAGGACACGGCGGACTGCCAGTCCTCGTCGTCCAATTCAAGTCCGTCAGCAGTCCAGGAAGCCCGGAGCTTCTCGAGCTGGTCAGCTCTGTTATGGATGAGCTTTTTATAAATTAAGGAGATGGTACTGTCTGGGACATGGCCATCTAGAACTCGATCCTCCAAAGGGGAGGACTGCGGAACATCAGTACCGGAGGGGAAGACAGAAGACAAGGCATGTCTGACCTGCATATAACGGAAGTACTCCTTATCGTCGAGCCGGTACTCCAGCTTTAGTGATTCAAAGGACTTAACCGCGCCACGTGTCCAAAGGTCCCCCACAGTACTAATCCCAATCATGTCCCATTTCTCAAACCCCTTCGTCTTCCACAGGCTGCCCAGTCGCTCCGAGTCGTATAGTGGCGTCATACGTGTCAGTCTACCACCCCAGCCCGTGGCCACCGTAGCATCTCGCCATGCCCGCACTGCACATTTCGTTGGGCCCGTAAGGAGTCGAAAGGGGGCTTTAGAGTATAGCGCCCTATTAAAGTTGCCGCCGGGCAACAACAGCTTATCCAAAGCAAAGGCGGGGGCTGGCTCCGGAGCGTATGTCGCATGGTTGATGGCGCTCAGGTGCGAGGCCCAGTAGTACCGTCTAATATCCGGTAGCGCAATACCCCCATCGTACCAGGAGAGTGTGAGCTTCGATAAGGCAATTCGGGCACGGCCATCCCAGATAAGTTGCCGCTGTAAACTTTCGACTTCATGGAAATAGCGGGCTGGAACGGGGTCGAAGAAATTTTGCAGGGCATAGAGGAAGCGGGGAAGCGACATCATCTTAAAGAGCGCCGCCCGGCCCAATGGGGATAAGGGCAGTTCGCGCCATCGCCGAACATCCTGCTTCAGCCTGCGGAGCGGAGCATACAAGTTCCGCTCATAGCGGACCGAAGAGATCATGGATACATGGACCCCCAGATACTTAAAACCGTCAGTCGCTACCAGGATGGGAAATCTACGGGGGAGAGGCGGTAGAGTACCAGCTATGGCGTAGACACAGGACTTGGTCCAGTTAATGACCAGCCCCGAGTTCTTACCGAAGGACGTAAGGACGTCGAAGAGGACATTGAGTGACTTCTGAGGGGAAGTAAGGTAAAGGAGGATGTCGTCCGCATACAAGGAAACACGATCCTCGAGGTCAGGGGACCATCGGATCCCTTTGATCGAGGGTTCCCACCGGAGCCACGCGGCTAGAGGTTCGAGTGCCAAAGCAAACAAAAGCGGAGAAAGGGGACATCCTTGACGTGTGCCACGGCCCAAAGGAAATGGGTCTGAGCACCTCCCGTTCACAGCGACCTGAGCTAGCGGCTGTTCATAGAGAAGCTTGACCCATGCGATGAAGGTGGGGCCAAAGCCAAATTTGGCGAGGACTGCCCATAGATAAGGCCATTCAATGGTGTCAAATGCCATCGTGGCGTCAAGGGAGGCGATCACTGCTGGCTCGGCGAGAGTAGAAGCTCTCGCGAGGACACTGTGGAGCCTACGTAAATTAAGAGCAGTGTTCCTGTGAGGGATGAACCCGGATTGATCCGGATGGATCAAGTCGCAGATAACAGCAAGCATCCGATTGGCCAGCACCTTAGCAAGGATTTTGGGTTCCGCATTAAGGAGGGAGATGGGGCGGTACGAGGCACAGCGGTCACGAGGTTTGCCATCCTTATAAATGACCACTATGGTAGCAAGGCGCTGCTCAAGGGGGAGGCATCCGGTCTCAACCGCCTCAAGAAACATGTGACGCAGATGAGCGGCCATCTTGTCAGGGCAAAGTTTGTAGAGTTCAATGGGGAGTCCGTTAGGGCCCATTGCCTTACCCGAGCGAAGGGAACGGATTGCGAGGGCAATCTCGTCGACAGTAAAGGGGGCCTCCAAAGCGAGGCAGTCCTCATCAGACACGGTAGGCAGAGCAATGTCACGCAGGAGGAATCTGGAGTCGGCCTCATCTCGATCACTAACAGGCGTATAAACCATACGAAAGTGGTCAACAAAACACTCAACAACCTCACCCGGATCCGAGACAGTAACACCAGAATCACGAACAATGGAGGGAACAACACGACTCGCACGCTCAGTCCTATCCAGCCATGCAAGAAGCTTGCTAGCCTTGTCACCCACATCGTACAGTCGACCAAGTTGATTAGACCGCATCAATTTAGCAGCATCCGTGACACAGGCCTTATAGTCTGCTTGTTTCAGTTCCAATTCATGCAACAGTGCAGGCGTGTCATTCCCACCCAACTCACTTTCAAGCGCAGTGATTTCAGTTTCAAGAGCCACAACAGCCTCCCTCTTCACCCTACGCTCAGTAGCAATGAGTGACAGGGCGGAACCCCGAATAACCGTCTTGAAGGCCTCCCAGAGAACAGTGGGGGAAGTGACAGAGCCCAGGTTCTCAGAAAAATAGCAATCTATTGCTTTAATCAATTCCGAGCGGAGCCGGGGGTTTTTAAAATGCCAGGGGGGAATCGGGGGGACTCTGTTACCATGCCGACCACCCACAGAAATCGTGATCAACAGGGGGGAGTGGTCCGAGATACCCCGGGGAAGGTGCCGAATCTCACGAACAGTGGACAAAGTGGAGGCTAACATAAAAAAATAGTCAATACGGGAGAGGCTGCCGTGCGCGCCAGAATGAAAGGTGTATTGTTGGAGCGTGGGATGTAGTGAGCGCCAGACATCTACTAAGCCAAAAGTGTCAGCCATTTCACTGAGCCACATCTGGGACTGTGGTAATACTCTAGGGGGTAGTCGGTCGCAGTCGCCGGACATGACAGAATTGAAGTCCCCGCCCAGGACCAACAGGCCGTCTGGCAGCCCAAGAAGAGTCCTACCTAAATCAGCATAAGTGGTAGCCTGCAGTCCCGGGGGGATATAGACAACAACAAACACGACCTGTTTACCCTCCCACCTCCCCGAAACAGCAGCATACCGCCCACGCTCATCAAGGATAACATCATCAATAGCAAGAGCAAGGGAAGACTTTACCATAATACCCACACCCCGGGAACCCGAAGTGAAACCCGCATGTGCAACCAGTCGATAACCCCGGCGATCTAATGCCTTGCAAGCGTTACCAATCAAGTGGGTCTCTTGAAGGAACACAACATCAGGGGCGTGGCGCCTCAAAAATTGCAGTACAATGCCCCGCTTAATTCTATCCCCCAGACCATTCACGTTCCAGGAAAGAATCCGCAGTTCACCCCCCCCCCATTATGGCAGAAACATTCCACACCCACCCCCCAGCAGGACCCACTATGAACAATCATTGCAAGATATGAAATACCATGAAACAGAGAACAGAACAAATGAAACGAAACACAAACCAGTCCCCAAACACCGACCCCAGAACCCAAACCCGTTACAACACCCCCCTCCCTGCACCCCTGCTGACTAAAAAGCCACCCCCAACTGCAGTGTGCCTGTCGCCCCATACTTCTACACATAGAACCCCCCGAGGAGGAAGGGAGAAATCACCCGTTACCGCACCGCCACGGGCAGAGTCATCAGAGAATAAGTCAATATGTACAGTACGTTGCATAGTCTCAATCGGAACCTCCAGGGCATCTGTTACTCCTGGGCCTCTGCACCACCCTCCGCGCCACCAGGGCCTCCGCTCCCAAAGTCATCTGCCGGCAACGAGTCCAACCAGTCGGCAGCACGTTCAGGTTGATCAAAGAAATAGGCACGTTCCCGATATTCAATCCGGAGCCGGGCCGGAAACAGCATGGCGTATTTCAGTCCCCGGTCCCTTAGGCGACGCTTCACTCCGAGGAAACCAGATCTTTGCCGCTGCACTTGAGGAGTGAAGTCGGGATATATGGAGATAGAGTTATTGTCATACTTCAGGGGACCATGCTTACGGGCGGCCTGGAGGATAGCATCCCTGTCCCGGTAATGAAAAAGCTTGGCAATGATAGGCCTCGGCGGATTCCCCAGCTTCGATTGACCTCCGGGGAAACGATAGGCGCGCTCAACGGCAAAGAACTTACTAAGCCCTGCCGGGGCCAGGTGGGCGACTATCAGTTCCTCGACCAGCAGATCGGTCGCTACCGAACCATCGCCTTCCGGAACTCCGACCAGGCGTATGTTGTTCCGCCTGGCCCTGTTATCATAGTCCTCCATCCGCTTGAGCAGCAAGTCGTGCGATGCACGCAGATTGCCAATTTCGGACTGCGCCTCAGCCATGTCGGTCACCAGGCTCGACGTTTTAAGATCCAGTGCCTTCACCCGCTCATTCGTTTTGGCCAGGTCGGCTCGGATCAGAGTCACATCCACCGCCACCGTGTCAATTTTGGTCACCACGGCATCAAACTGTTGGCCCATGTCGGCCTTAAGTCCAGTGATGGCAGCCATTAGGTCTTGGAGCGATACTTCCGACGTGGACAATGTGTCCGTTTGAAGTCCTTCAGCACCCATGCATACGGTCCCGGGGGAGCCTCTCGGCTGGGTATAGCGTTCGATCATGTTCGTTTGGATCGATCCCCCCCGGGTCGCAGCTTTCCGGCGTCTTTCGGCCTCCACTTTCGTCGCCATCTCGCCTCCAGAGTTGGGCGGCTAGCCAAAGGAGGTGATGAACAGGTAGAAAAGTCTCGAAACTCCGATGCGCCAATGAAGCAGAGGTGTAGCGGCCTCCTTGCCAGTCCAACGGAGGATCGTTCAGATCGAGAGGGCAGCAGGCGAGGCAGAGTAGGAGGAGACAGGAACAAAGGGAAGGAAACCGAAAGTGAAAGCAATACACCTCCGGCGGGCCAGATGCCAGGCAGCCGTTGTTGTTCAATTACATGTCGGCCACCGTGGGCAGCCGAGTCCCCGGTCGCGCCAGCGGGCAGGCCAGAAAGTTCCAAGTTGCAGAAAAATGGTCCCCAAGGTCCGATTTCGACCGGAAAAGGATCAGTAGCATCAGCGATGATAGTGCTGCAAAAGCCCGTCAAGATGACCAGGATAGGTGAAGGATAGATAAAGGAGGACGGCGCGGGTCTCGGGAGCTCTCTGCTCACGCGACCATCTTGGATGCCCGCGTAGCTCCTCCTCAAGTATGGGGTGTTGGGTTGTCCCAAGAGATCTGGCACAGGGTACTCCTACTCACTAGTGTAGGAAGAATTAGATAGGAGTGAAAGTATAAATGTAATTATATATCACACAACAATGTTATAATGGTGAACCATTTAGCTTTTTCACCATTCTTGTAATGCTGGTTGTAATGCTATCTTCATTCTACTAACAATTGCAGCACACGCTTTTTACACAAGAATACAATTGTTTCAATAAATGTTTGAAAAGCCAATCTGTATCTTTCTAGTGTTTCCCTTGGGCATGCCTGAGTAACAAAAGGGTAGATCTGTTTCCACAATTTTCTTGGGGAAATAGAGTGGTCTTGTTCTGAGGGTGCAGATACCATCTGGTAACCTGGTATGGCTTTTGGTAGAGATGGGGATCTGTGAGCTCGCTAGGGATTGGGCCATTATACTATGATGATATTATTATGGTTATTTTGTTCTGATACACAGTCCTATTTAATTCGTAGGTCACATATTTTAAACTGGCCTGAACATCCAGCAAAGAAATCACTGGAATGGACGTTCACATACAACATACTTTGTGCTTGCAGATCCTCCCACAAAAGCTCTCTGGCATGTACTCATCTGACACAGTGGGTATGATTAAGGCTGGAGCACAGACAAGAAGAGGAAGAACTTTAAGAAACCATTAAGTCAGATGTTTCGGCCAAAATAGAAGTAGGGTCTGATCTAAGACTTAAACAATTTTTTATTTATTTTTTCAAACTTTTTTTTTGATTTTTACGTCAGCATGTATGGTGTACAGAAATCCGGTACATTTTTCAATGACTTGCATGTGGTAGCAACATTTCAACAGGTAATGATTGCGTGTCCGTTGCGGCTGGGGGGGAGGGGGTTGCCGCTCTGTTTATGTATGGTATATTAGAGCCATGTTTGTATGTGAGGGCGAAAGGGCCACTGGGACACCCAGTCCCTCAAGATAGTTATTAGACCATGCTCGTCTGTAAGTGGTAATGTGAAGGGGTAATCCATATTCATAACCTAACAGGGACCGTAACTTGGGAAGATGTGGGGGGAGTAGGGGGGGGCATAGCTCTGCTATTGTTCGTTATCTACAGGCAGTGGGTCCTGTCACTGCTGTTGGAGTGGTCTACTGTAGGTGATCGGGGGTGGGCCAGTGCGGGGGGGTACATGTGTGTCAATGTGTGTTATGTCTTTGTTCCCCCTGGGTGGCCTGCGGGGTCTCCGTGTGTAGCTTGTGTTTGTGTAAAGTTATGGAGGATCATCGCCCATTCCATTGATATGGGGGTTCCGTCGTATACCGCATGCTTTTCCTGCTTGATTATATCTTCTTCGGCTGCTCCACATTTCTTGACTGCTCCCTACCACGCGACTATCGGGGGGCCCCCTGGTGATCGCCAGTGCATAGCTATGCTGCACTTAGCGAGGAGTATGGATAGAGTTGCAAATTTGGTCTCTACCTTTTTTTGTTTATTTCGTCTGAAGATGCAGAGCGCACATGCTTCCCATGTATGAAGTTCTGCCAGGCCCGGGACCTCTTGTATTGTATTGTGCACTGTGGTCCAGAAATCTCGAAGTGTGGGGCATGTCCAGAACATGTGGAGAAAGGGGGCATCAGGAGTGTGGCAGCGGGTGCAGTCAAATTGTGATGTCAGAAAGAAGCGCTTAAGCCGGGCCGGCGTGAGGTACGCGCGGTGTAGGACGTTAAGCTGGACGTTTTTGAATCTTTGGTTGCGGGACACTTTTTTGTGGTGTTCTAGGGCTGTGAGCCACTCTTTGTCATGGAGGGCTTGGTCAAACTCCTCCTCCCAGCGGAGGCGCAGTTACGTCAGTGGTGTGCGTGCGAGTTCCATAGTGGATTTATAGATCAACGTGATATGATGCTCATATGTAGGAGTGTGTGTAGTACTGGGTGCGTCTTGGGTTCTCCCTCTGTGAGGTCCCAAGTCCTTCTGCAGTTATGTTATGTTAGCAGGTACCTATTAAGCGCGCATACACCCTTAGGTTGCATGGCGCTGGATACTGAAGGCTATTGCAGCAGAGTTACTAGACATATGCTTGCTCAAATAGCCATGTCTTCAAAGACTTTCTGAAGCTGAGGAGATCGTTACAGCTTCTGAGTGCTTCTGAGTGCCAGAGGAAGGGAGTTCCAGTATCTGGGGGCCAGGTGGGAGAAGCAGCAGCCTCCCTGACGTTTCAGTCTAAACGACGAGGTGGTGGGCAGAAAGTGGTGGGCTGAACGGAGACTGCGCCGCGGGGTGTATTTGGTGAGCATGCATCTGATGAATCTGGGGCTTTTGCCGTGCAAAGCCTTAAAGGCTAAACAGCCAGTCTTGAAGGATACTCGGTGAGCTATCGGGAGCCAGTTAAGTTGTGCTAAGCAAGGTCTGGTTGACAACCACTTAGGTTGCTTATGAATCAATGTGGCTGCCTGGTTCTGGACCATTTAAAGCCTTTTTTGCAGACCAGCAGGTAGGCCGAGATAGATGGAATTAGAGAAATAGAGCCGTGAGAGTATTAGTGCTATCACCACCTGAATGAAAGCAGAGTGGGTCAGCAAGTGTGCGATTTTCCTTATTTTCCGTAGTTGATGGACACTGGAAGAGATCACAGCGCCCACCTGCCCGCGAAGCGAGATGTCGGCGTTGATGGTAACCCCCAAGCTTTTCACAGAGGGAGAAGGGGTGGGAGGGGGCCCGAGTTCTGGCAGCCAGAATTGCGTGCCCCAGCTATTCTTGCTGTTCCCAGGCAGTACCAGCTCGATCTTGCCTGGGTTGAATTTCAGATGGTTCACGTCCATCCAACGCTGGATGTGAAGCATGGTGGATTGAAACTCACACGGCGTTGGGGGAGCGGAGAGGGAAAATGATTTGGAGATCATCAGCGTAATTGAATACAGTAATGTTTCTATTTTTTTAGAAAATCAGTGGTCTCATGTAGAGATTGAAGAGCAGCGGGGACAGAGAGGAGCCCTGTGGAACCCACCAGGTGGAGGTGAGTTTGGGGGCAGTGAATTTTCCAAGCCTGACTGCCTGAGTGCGGTCGGCGAGGAAGGATTTGATCCATTCCAGTGCGGGGCCTTGCAGGCCAGCTTGCTCGACACGGTTCAGTAAGATGATATGGTCGACCGTGTCGAACGCAGCCGACAAATCCAGGAGCACCAGAGCTTGATGGTCGCCCCTGTCTGCGTTAGCTCTGAGAGTGTCCAGAACTGCCACAATCACCGCCTCCGTAGAATGCGCCGGGCGGAAACAGGCTTGGTTTGGTTCTAGGTAGTCGGAGTATTCGATGACATTAGATACGCAGCTGGCTACGTGGGCCTCCAAGATCTTTGCCAGGAAGGGGAGGAGGGAAATAGGACGGTAGTTAGCAGGGTTACTGGAATCCGACCCTGGCTTTTTTATGAGGGGAACTACCGTGGCATGCTTGAAGACGCTGGGGACCTTGCCTTGGGTCAGTGACTCATTGAGAAATGGAAGCACGCTTTAAGGCAGGACGGTAAATATCTCTTTAGAGACATGCGGGGGACAGCAGTCATCGGGAGAACCCGATTTGACACGGGTCATGAGTGCTGATAGGGTTTTAGTGCATATGGGTTGAAGGGTGTCTAGAATGCTTTGGTTTTTAGAGATGTTTTCCGGTGGTTCCCAGTTGGTAGTATTGGGGAGGCTAGCTTTAACGGCGGAGATTTTAACAAGGAAAAAGTGATTTAAAGAATTACAGAGTGCTTGGGTGGGGATCTGCATCGGCGAGGTTCTAGTGTCGTTACATAAATCATTTACAATTTTGAAGATTTCTTTGGATTTGTTGTGGGCGTTAAGTAATTTTGTGGAGAATTAGGCTGATTTAGTGGTCGAGATAGCTATTTTGTAATCTCTACGGGCAGTGACAAAATGTTCTCCGTCTTCGACTGAGTATTTTAATCTCCATTTCCTCTCAGTTTGGCGCAGCTCGAGTCTTTGTTGTTTAAGGTCAGTGGAGAACCATTTGTGCGCCTCAGAATGGCGGGCAGGAGAGAATTTAACAATAGGGGCGTGAATGTTGCTTGCTGATATTAGCCATTATGTGACTTTTCCCTCCATGGAGTTGACGTCGCGGCAGAAGGTAGGTGCCGAGTTCTCCAGGGTTTTGATAAAGTCTGATTTTTTGTTTAAAGAGTTCCACTTCCTGGTTACACCCCCGCCAAGGGGGTAGATTTTTTGTGAACGCTGGATAAGATGGCGAATTGTATCAAATGATGATGATCTGACCAAATGCACGGCGAGATATGTGGGGTGGAAAGTGAGATGTTATGGGTCCAAATGGGGTCCAAAATATGTCCCTTTTCGTGGGTTGGATTGTGTACATGTTGGACTAAATTTAAATGATAGGATTTTGGATAATTCAACAGCATGTGGTCCCCCGGAGGCGTCGTTGAGCCAATAATTCAGGTCCCCGACCAGGAGCACCTAAGCGTGGTTAATCACTAACGTGGCCATTTGTTCACTTAAGGTCATGGGAAAGGAAGGCATTGACTAGGGGGGTGGTAGATAAGGACTAGCACGAAGGAGCTTGTCTCCGTGTTAAATTGTAGGACCACGTTCTCTGCTTCTGGGAGTGCAAGGGGGGTCAAGGCAGTGAATTTAAAGGTTTTATTAATAATGGCAGCGACTCCTCCTCCCGCCTTCCCTGGTGCCCGGTTTGCCGACAAGATGTAGCAGTCGGACGGGAGAGCTGCTAAGATGTCAGGCAGAGAGTCCTGGGTAAGCCAGGTTCGGCAAGGAGGAGGACATCTGGTTTGTTTGACGTAAGCAGCAGGAGGATGTCTAGTTGATGTTTTGCCAAGGAACGCGTGTTGAGATATGTAAAACGGAGGGTGGTTTGCTTGATATTGGTAGCTACAGGGGGAAGTGAGCTAGGGACGGTGGAGGTACTGCAGTCTATGTGGGGAGTTGAGATGCCATTCGTAATAATTCGGCCGTGGGTGGTAGGGGCTAAGGGAGGGCAAAGTTCCCCTAATGGTCTAAGTGATTTTAGCATTTCAGAGGTGTAACTGGCCCCTCGGCCCGGCGCAGACAGGCTTGCCTTTGACGCGCCGCCAACGCGCCCGCTGCGCGTTCTGGGTATGAGCAGATTTTTATACCGAGTGAGGCAGAGGGGGGCGTGGCCGAGGGAGGTATGGCAGGGGGAAGGTGTGTCTCGCTCTTCCGGTCCACCCTCCACACAAACAGCAATCAGCTGCGGTGGACCGGGCCGGAGGGGGAGGCGTGCGGCTAAGAGGTGAGTTGAGGCAGCTACTAACACAAGTGTCTGCTAGTTTAAAAACAATTCTCAAAATGAACTAAGGATTTTAAAAATGAAAAGGAGCAACACACAACGCAGGGCGCAGCCGGCAGTAACGCGACTCGCAGAGCTTCAGTCGTGCGTCCCTGGGCTGAGTCCCTTTTGTACAGTTCTAGCAGGGGGCGTGTCTCGCTCTACCGGTCCGCCCTCCACACAAACAGCAATCAGCTGCGGTGGACCGGGGCCAGAGCGGGAAGCGTGCGGCAAAGAGATGAGCTGAGGCAGCTACTAACACAAGTGTCTGCTAGTGTAAAAACAAATCTGAAAATTAAATAAGGATTTTAAAAATGAAAAGGAGCAACACACAACGCAGGGCGCAGCCGGCAATAACACGACTCGCAGAGCTTCAGTCTGCCACCAGCTGTCGGTGTAGCAGGAATTGTCCTACCGGGAGTCCGCTCTCTTCGGTCAATGTTGTGAACGATGTCAGCTGACCATCAATGAACAGGGCTTCGATCTCTGTGAGTGCATGCTCTATTCAGATTTGTAGTTCTCCCGAAGTATAGTACCCTTGTCCCTTGGGAAGTCCTACCAGTGGCAGCAGTGGGGAATACATGGGTGTGTTTCTGGACAGGTGGTGAATGCGTAGAATGCAGGATCAGGCTCCTTTAACTAACAGGGAATACGTAGGATTGGGCTTGGTCCCTGGGAGAAGCATCCGGCTTAACTCCGGGATTGCCACTTGTCCCATTTGGGTGTCCGTTTCCCAGAGGTTAAGGTGCGCTGTCCAGCACGACAACAACTGCAGCTGAGCTGCGAGAAAATAAGCTTTGAAGTACGGGGCGTCTAGCCCGCCCTTATCTCATGGCAGTTGTAGAGTTGATAGGGCTACTCTACGCCGCCCCTTTCCCCATATTAAAGATATTAGTAATGAGTTTAGCTCCTGAAAAAAGGAACGTGGTGGAATGACCGGGACTTTGGCGAAATAGTACAGGAGCAGGGGCAACATAATCATTTTTGATAGTGCTACCATTCCGATTGGGGCGAGGACAGAGTTTGCCAGAAGTTGATTTGGCCTTTTAGTCCTCGGAGGACTCAGTAGTGGTTGCCCTTTAAGAGGTCCTGTGGCGTGCGGTAGAGTCTGATCCCCCGTCCATGCTAGTGTGATGCCTGAGCCAAATTGCCCTGTGGGGTGCATTCGGGTGTAAGGGGTAGATGGAGGATTAGCCCCAGTTTACCTTCAACCCTGCGGCGTTATCGAAGTCGGCTAGTGTGGACCAGAGAGTAGTGAGGTCTGATGTGATATCCTTGACATAGATGAGGAGATCATCTGCATACAGGGATTCCTTATGTATACAGCCTCCCAGCGGTATACTCCATTGCTCTCTCTTCTCTCACAGTCGTATCGCCAGGGGTTCCATGGCTATGGCAAATAGGACGGGGGACAGGGGGCATCCCTGGCGCGTTCCGCGCATGATCGATATGGAGGGTGAGATGTGCTGGCATATTCTGACCCGGGTGGTGAGTCCGGTATATAAGAGCCGGGTGTACGCTATGAAATGGGGACCTAGTCCCACCTGCTGTAGCACCATAAATAAATACTGCCATGCCAGGGTATCGAAGGCTTTCTCAAGATCTAGTACAAGGCACGCCATTTGGGAACCTGCCCCGCACATTGTCCTGTATCTGTGTATATTTTGGGAAGTACTCCTCCCAGGGACGAATCGGCACTGGTCAGAGTGTATTAGTCTAGGGAGTACCTCTGTAATCCGGTCAGCTAGGATCCTTCCGAGTATTTTGCAATCCGTGGTCAGGAGAGTGATGGGGCGGTATGAAGTCCGGAGTAGAGGGTCTCGGTCTGGCTTGGGGAACGTCACCAGTATAGATTCCTGCATAGACTGGGGGAGTTGCCCTACCTCCAACGCCTCGTGATAGACTGTGTCTAGCTGTGGGACCAAGTATCTGGCAAATGTGGCATATAGCTCTATGGGGAAGCTGTTGTGCCCTGGGGCCTTGTTTTTGGCCAGGTGATGATCTCTGTCGCCATGAGTGGGTCGTCCAGAGACTCCCGTTCTTTATCTGTTATCTGGGATATGGTGTCTGTAGCCAGTATAATATGAATATGTTCCTCTCTGTCCTGGATCGGTTCCCTGTAGAGTGTGGTGTAGTAGCCGTGAAAGGCTGATATTAGGTCCGCCTGTGCATATACCACCTCCCCCGCAGTATTCCTAATGCCGGTGATGGGCTGTTTTGCGTGTCCTGTCTCATGAGCCAGGCATGTAGGGTGCCAGCGCAGTTTCCTTCGTTGTGGGCTCCGGTAGTGTACGTGCAAATGTTATATCACCGCAGGTCTACACATGCCTCCTCGTATTTGGTTTTGACTTCGGCTAAGTGCGCGGGGGATCTCCTGTTGGTCTGCTGCTTTAGAAAGACTTGCCACTTGTTGTTCTGTGGATTGTACCACCCTCTCTAATGTTTGCCGTACCCCTGTGATTTGCCGGATGCATGCTCCCCGTAAGACCACCTTGAAGGCGTCCCACTCAATTGCTCTAGCTTGTGTGGTGCCAGTGTTTTCTGAAAAATAGTGTTTTATGGTTTTGGACTGCTCAGGTTAGAATACTGGGTCCGTGAGGCAGTCCTTGGGAAGTCGCCACATGGAAATTGGGGGTGTGGGTGGAGAGTCACGATATGTGCATCGTGGTCACATATAACCCTACCCAAGTAGTCAGAATGTCAAATAAGTAGGAGGATACTCTGTGTGCACATGAAGCGGTCCAAGCAGACTCGTAGGTTGTGAGGGATAGAGTTGAATGAGTAGATTTTAGAGGTCGGATGTGTGTGTCACCACAAGTCCGTTAATGACCAATGGGTGGCTCAAGCTCACAGTCCAGCAGTGTGGGTGTGGGCGTGCGAGTGTCTGACTGGGGGGTGAGATATGTCCAGTGTGAGATCTAGGGAGCAGTTGTAATCCCCCCCAATCCATGGTGAGGATGTAAAATTCGCCAGGGTGCTAGTCAGAGTCTCCCAAAATGGCACCTGGACTGCGTTGGGGGCATTTATGCAGCCCATGAGGATGGGCTGACTGTCTAGTAACCCCTCCAGTTTAGCTTAAGGTCGCAGAACTAATCTCGAAACTTCTGCTTTTTTCGCAGTAATCAATCACTCCCCTGCAGAGCGCAGTGCAGCGCTGACGGTAAATTCTTCTCACCGTTTTTTCAAAAAACCGCACTTTGTAATCTGGTACTAACAGCCTGCTGACATTTTGCCATATTATATCACTGCAGGATCGTGGAACTTTTTGAAAGCCACTAGCCGCGTTTAGCGGACCACGCCCGCCGTAATCAAAACACGGTAAGCCGCTGAGCATTCTTCTATCTGCACGCAACTAACGGCTGACTCTATTTTTAACCATACTGATAAGCGCCTTGTTGGCTTTTTCTCATAGGTTTATTAAACTCTAGTGTTGGCTAATTCAATTTGCTGAACTGGGTATTCAACGCTTCTGGTAAGATAATTGAAAAACCGTTGCCTGCCATACTAAAGCCGTTGTCTATAATCTTCGAGGCGATCGCCTGTAACAAAAAACTTTGCCCACTCCTGTTTCGTAGGTCTCAGACTGAACTCCACTTCCACCCCTATAGTGACAGCGTTTTAAATATGGCAACAGCGTCCTAAAATACAGCGACAGCGACGTAAAATATAGATTTTAGAAAATTTGGTAAGGCGAATTGCAACTTTTTGACAACCTGGTTGTGTAACAGTTGTAACAAATCCATCCTAAAGTCTTGTATGTTCACTACCCCTCAGGGATTCCTTCTGCCTTTCCAAGCGATCCCGTCCCTGGTAAAGCACCATTTGTGGATACCGCAGCAGGTAACATTAAAAGCTCTTGTCCCAGTTTTGCCATCTCTCAGCCACTTGTATTCTAGTCCGTTATGTAATTAATGTCTGCTTCGGACATTTCAGGTACAAAAAGCCCCCCCAGCCATGATGCTGTGAAAAATTATATTTGGATGTACTAACACCTTGTCTTGGTAAGCTGTGTAGGAGAGGGTGTGGACTGAGTCTGGATTCTGATGTTGATCCACTTAATGCACTTGTAGCCAAATCCTTGATCTTACATTTTCTTTTTTCCTTTCTCTAGAATCAAAGGCCCTGATGAGAATCCTCGTACATCTGTAGGATTCGAAACGCGTAGGCCCTTCACCACCTTTAAGTCTGCCTGGGTGACAAGTTTATTCGAATTGTTTTGCTGCTTATCACCCTTAGTTGTACATTACCTTGTTCATTCTTCTGTTCGATTCTATCAAAAATTGTGATTACTTGAACCTCCGTTAGGAATGTACAGTTTATGTAAATAATTTCAATATCAAACTCTTCAGAATACTTCGCAGACTGTGGCCTGTTCTAGCATCTTTGTGTTCGTCTGTTCACTGTAAATACTGTTCACTGTAATACATGAGTTTTCATGTTTCCCATTGTCCCTGAATGATTGGATGTTGTATGCTTGTGATATGCCTGATATAATGATAGACCTTTCCTCCCCACATTTTTGTACCTAGCATGTAATATCGTTTATCTTTGAACTAACTGTCTTTTGATAACATTAAGCAAAATAAAAAAAGCTACTAATCAGCTCCAAGCCTTGAATTTTACTTCAGGTTGAGTGTCTTAAATTTCTAAATGGTTATTTGTATCAGTACTGGCATCCCCTTCTTGTTGTTATAGATATTGGCTCAGCCATACTGATTAGAGCCACCCCCTTGTAGTTTTCTGGTGTTAATAGCGGGCGCTGGCCCGCGAGGCTTTGTGGTTCATTGATTTGAAGTTAGGATAGACCTTTGGCTATCCTTATTTATCACATTAGTAGAGAAATTGTGTTTCATGTACATGTTATTCTTTCAACCTTCCCCCTCTTTAGGTCTTTAAGTCTTTTTTCTTTTTCACTGTTTTTGCAGAGCAATGGCAGAAAAAGACACCTTTGCCTACACGGAGGATCACATCAGAAACTTCCTCAGTGACCCGCCTGTCTTCTCCTCAGTTACCCTAAGCGAAACAGCCACAACATCCAACGAATCGGATAAACTAATCCGCCTTAAGAAGAAGCAGATAAGGACCGACCTTCATGGTCACTTCTTGTTGCAACACCTCCGGGAAGGCACCATTCCTGCCGGTTTGCAAATTAAAAACATACCTGTAATTTTTACAGAAGATCCGATATTCAAGAAAGGCTTCTCTATGATAGAAACCAAATGCAGTAGAGATTTGATGGTTTTAACAGTAGAGACAGCTGCCCGTATATCAAAAGAGGAACTGGCTGAAATCTCCAAATTAGAGGCAGATATAAGTATTAACCCAACCATAGCTGATGCGAAGGCTCTCTTGGACAAAGTCAACAAAGAAGTCCAAGAGTTTAAAGATTATACGATAACTCAAAAATCAAACCAATTTGAGAAGGACAAAAAGGGCTTTTCGTTAGATAACATATATCCCTACTTACAGGCCGACTTTTATTCCAAGGTAGAATCGAGACGTTTCCTTCAAGGAAACCAAGGAAGATCACGTAAGCAGTTTATTTCCTTCAGTGATACTTCATCATCAGGAACGGACAGTGATTCCACTAGTAATTACAACCGTCCAAATAGGAACCGTAACTGGAACGCCAACCAACAACAATCAAATCAAACTTCTAACCCTCATTTTTTAGGGAGAGGTCAGTCTCTACCCAGGGGTCGAGTGAGAATCAACATCCCTCGGGAAATGAAAACCAGACGACAACATTACAAAAATTAGATATGTCGCCTATTTTCAATTTATCAAAGAGAGTGCTAACAGCTGATGAGGAAAACGTGTTGGCTAAAGGCCTGTCATTTGTCCCTTCCAAAAAAACTGACTTCGTTAAAATGAAGTCAGAATTCATTGAATTCTGCAGGAAATTAAGACTTACTTTGTTTTTCAAAGATACCCCTAGTGACCAGTCTATGGAGGTAACTGGCCTTAGGAATAAATCCTCCTTCTGTCCTCCTGCAAGCAAAGTCCCAAAAAACCTTCTGACATTTGAAAAGAGCGTATTGTCAGCGATATCAGCTATGGAAAAAGAAAGGAAATACGTTAAATTTAACACCTCTAAGGCACAGATGACAGCTCTGAACAACCTTAAAAATGACAGTACAGTCATAATAAAACAGGCCGACAAAGGCGGAGCGATCGTAGTATGGGATATTAATGACTACACCACCGAAGTCACGAGACAGCTGGCAGATAGCAGCTGTTACCGTAAAATAAAGAAAGACCCAACCTCTGAACTTCAAAACCAACTTTTTTCCATCATACAAGAAGGCTTCGATCTTGGCTTTGTCGGACCCAAAGAGCTTGAATACCTTAAAAATTTACATCCCAAAGTGCCGTTGTTTTACGTATTGCCTAAGGTTCATAAGGATCCACACCATCCCCCCGGCAGACCCATCGTCGCCGGATGTGGGTCGCTATTAGAACCGGCAGCCAAATATGTAGACTGTTTCTTGAAAGAATTTATGATCAGTGTGAAGTCCTACCTCCAGGACACAACTGATTTCATCAACAAACTCGAAAACATTGAGTTTCGCGAAGACAGAGACAGACTAGTTACGTTGGACGTAACTGCTCTATACACCCAGATCCCTCAAGATGAGGCGATAGCAGTCCTGACACACTACCTGGATTCCCGACCAAGACCTATGCAGGTGCCCACTAAATTTATTGTTGACTTGGCGGCATTCGCCTTAAAGAAGAACTATTTCTGCTTTAACGGCGACTACTACTACCAGACCAAGGGAGTAGCCATGGGCTGCCCCTTTGCGCCTGAGTTGGCGGTACTATTTATGGCTATGTATGAGGAGGCATATATTTACCACAACAACCCTTTCATTCAATACATCGGAGCGTGGCTCCGGTTTATTGATGATGTTTTCATGACGTGGACGGGTGACAGCAATACCCTTGACCAGTTCTACCAATGGTTGAATGATAGAACTGCTGATATAAAATTCAGCATTTCCAGCTCAACCACAAGGATTGCGTTTCTAGACGTGGAGGTTTTCCCTTCTGAAGGGAAACTGGCCACGACCCTATACAGCAAGCCCACGGATAGAAACAAATCGCTTTTGTTTTCTAGGAACCATCCTAGGAACCTAAAAGAGAACCTCCCGTATGGGCAGTTCCTGCGAGTCCGTAGGAACTGCACATTTAAAGAGGACTTTCAAAAACACTCAGCGAAATTGACATCCAAATTATGCGAGAGAGGTTATCCTAAAAAACTCGTGAAGAGCTGTATGAGGAGAGCACAATGGACACCACGTGAGACCACTCTAGAACGCAAGATCAAACCTGAATTAAAAAGACAGGTTTGTGTTACGACATATTGCCCTAATGCCAACCACCTGAAGAAAGTCATAAAACAAAACTGGCACCTAGTGAAAGACTTGGATAACAGCTTAGTAGACATCCCTCTATTTGCCTTCAAAAAGGAAAACAACATTGCGAACTATGTAGTTCGGGCCGCTATGCCAACATCTAAACCTGCTACGTTGCGCCAAATGATGGGGATGCCCCCCATTCTTGGACATCACAAGTGTGGCACATGCCTCTGTTGTGAATCCTCGATTGAGGGCTCATTGTTTCAGCACAACGGAATTTTTTGGAAACATGAATCGTTCAGCAACTGCAAGAGCAAGTTTGTTGTCTACGGTATCATATGCCCATGCCGCCTACTGTACATAGGCAAAACCAATCAAGAGATCCGGCAAAGGATCTCGCAGCACAAATCAAGAATCAAAAAGCGGGTTCAAAATGCACCCCTGGTGCTCCACTGGACGCGTATGCAACATACTGTAAGTGACCTGAAGTGGACTGTAATTTCCAAAGTGGAAAAAAATCCGCGAGGTGGCGATCAGAACCTTGCCTTGTCAAAACGGGAAGCCCTTTTAATAGTGAAATTCGACACTGCGGTGTCAGGCTTGAATGAATTAAGTGAGATATTCAAGCTTTAGACTTTTCTATCCTGCTCCTTTATGTTTGCTGAATTCGTGTATACCACAAAGCTTTGTAAGTGACTATGGACTAGCCACTCCGGTCCTGGTTTTCATTCCTGCCCCCTTTTTTCGAAACCGGCCAGTACACCTGGTGGGTGTGGCCTCATTAATGACCTGGATATAAGGGCGTCGTTCTGGCAGCTCAGTCAGCCTAGGCGCCCCCGCCTGAGTGCAACTGTTTTTCTCGCGTTCGCTGTCGCCAAGGCCCCCCGCCTAAACCTTCGAAAGTGAGTATTTCCATACTGCCTACTCTGCGTTAGCAGCTAACTTTAGCTTAAGGTCGCAGAACTAATCTCGAAACTTCTGCTTTTTTTGCAGTAATCAATCACTCCCCTGCAGAGCGCAGTGCAGCGCTGACGGTAAATTCTTCTCACCGTTTTTTCAAAAAACCGCACTTTGTAATCTGGTACTAACAGCCTGCTGACATTTTGCCATATTATATCACTGCAGGATCGTGGAACTTTTTGAAAGCCACTAGCCGCGCTTAGCGGACCACGCCCGCCGTAATCAAAACACGGTAAGCCGCTGAGCATTCTTCTATCTGCACGCAACTAACGGCTGACTCTATTTTTAACCATACTGATAAGCGCCTTGTTGGCTTTTTCTCATAGGTTTATTAAACTCTAGTGTTGGCTAATTCAATTTGCTGAACTGGGTATTCAACGCTTCTGGTAAGATAATTGAAAAACCGTTGCCTGCCATACTAAAGCCGTTGTCTATAATCTTCGAGGCGATCGCCTGTAACAAAAAACTTTGCCCACTCCTGTTTCGTAGGTCTCAGACTGAACTCCACTTCCACCCCTATAGTGACAGCGTTTTAAATATGGCGACAGCGTCCTAAAATACAGCGACAGCGACGTAAAATATAGATTTTAGAAAATTTGGTAAGGCGAATTGCAACTTTTTGACAACCTGGTTGTGTAACAGTTGTAACAAATCCATCCTAAAGTCTTGTATGTTCACTACCCCTCAGGGTTTCCTTCTGCCTTTCCAAGCGATCCCGTCCCTGGTAAAGCACCATTTGTGGATACCGCAGCAGGTAACATTAAAAGCTCTTGTCCCAGTTTTGCCATCTCTCAGCCACTTTTATTCTAGTCCGTTATGTAATTAATGTCTGCTTCGGACATTTCAGGTACAAAAAGCCCCCCCAGCCATGATGCTGTGAAAAATTATATTTGGATGTACTAACACCTTGTCTTGGTAAGCTGTGTAGGAGAGGGTGTGGACTGAGTCTGGATTCTGATGTTGATCCACTTAATGCACTTGTAGTCAAATCCTTGATCTTACATTTTCTTTTTTCCTTTCTCTAGAATCAAAGGCCCTGATGAGAATCCTCGTACATCTGTAGGATTCGAAACGCGTAGGCCCTTCACCACCTTTAAGTCTGCCTGGGTGACAAGTTTATTCAAATAGTTTTGCTGCTTATCACCCTTAGTTGTACATTACCTTGTTCATTCTTCTGTTCGATTCTATCAAAAATTGTGATTACTTGAACCTCCGTTAGGAATGTACAGTTTATGTAAATAATTTCAATATCAAACTCTTCAGAATACTTCGCAGACTGTGGCCTGTTCTAGCATCTTTGTGTTCGTCTGTTCACTGTAAATACTGTTCACTGTAATACATGAGTTTTCATGTTTCCCATTGTCCCTGAATGATTGGATGTTGTATGCTTGTGATATGCCTGATATAATGATAGACCTTTCCTCCCCACATTTTTGTACCTAGCATGTAATATCGTTTATCTTTGAACTAACTGTCTTTTGATAACATTAAGCAAAATAAAAAAAGCTACTAATCAGCTCCAAGCCTTGAATTTTACTTCAGGTTGAGTGTCTTAAATTTCTAAATGGTTATTTGTATCAGTACTGGCATCCCCTTCTTGTTGTTATGGATCTACTAGTATTAGCATGAGTGATGCTTGCCCGAGTTTCCGAACCACTGCTGGAATGAGTGGGAGAGGTGGAAAAGCATAGGCAAATATCCCTGACCAGTTTGGACAACGGGCGTGGATACCTGGAGGCAAAGCTGTGGCATTTTGCGTTTTCAGGTGTTGCAAACAGGTCTATGTGAGGGACTCCCCAAGCTTGGAATTATGGGTGGAGAACTTGAGGATGAAGTTCCCACTAGTGTATTTGATACCTCTGCCTGCTAAGGAGCCCACAATCTGATTGTTGACTCATAGGAGGTATTCCGCTAGGAGATAAATGTTGTGGTGAATCGCCCACCTCCAATGTCCTGGGCTAAGTGGGACAGTTGGAGAGAGTGCGTCCCTCCCCTCTGTTTTTGTATGTAATACATAGCTGTGATGTTGTTGGTTCGGACTAACACAGCTTTGCCAGATAGGTGATCTTGAAAGGCTTTGAGAGCTAGAAAGATTACCATGCGCTCTAAATGACTGATATGGAGCATCTTTTGCTTGTGACTCCACAGCCCTTGTACTGTGTTGTTGAAGATGAGCTCCCCATCCAGTAAGGAGTAGTTTCTGTCCTGTAACTCCAGTTCTGTAGTAGGGGTATCTCTGTTATAGTCATAATCTAGTGAATAGTCCCGCCCATGTGCGCGGACCCCGGAGCAATCAAAAATAATCTCTTAAGCTGTCAAAACATGCAGACCTGCATAGACACTTAAGAGAGAATTTAAAGACAGATAATGCAGCCTATATCCACAGGCTATACTGTCCAATACTTCAACTGGAAATTCCACCAAAAACCACAACAGCACAGCCTGTCCAGGGTTTTCCACAGAGAAAAACCTTGCTTTGAACAGCAAAACCCTCTGGAATGATAGAGAGGAAGGAGTGGACAGACAAGCCCCATAGGCTGCCATTATGTGGCTCAAAACAGGATACTGTGCCTTTAAGAGAACTTCCCAGAAGCCTCACAGTATCCCAGAATGCAGTGCAGGTCCCTTTCACCTTCAGTTCTTTTTGAAGGCGTAACACGCCAGACCTGTAGCATTCCTTACATGAATATCTCTCTCCACCGGGGAGGAGGGCGGGCGCTTATGACTATAACAGAGATACCCCTACTACAGAACTGGAGTTACAGGACAGAAACTACTCCTTCTGTAGTAGGGGATCTCTGTGTATAGTCATAATCTAGTGAATAGAATGGCAAGCCCATCCCCACACCAAAGCGGCGGTGGAGAAACGAGAAATAACACCACTATTGTGCGAACAAATTTCGCAGCGAAGCCTGCCCAACCTGAGCATCTGCCCTGGTATCAGTGTCCAGACAGTAATGCTAAGCCAAGGTATGGACCGTCTTCCAAGTGGCGGCCATGCAGATTTCTGCAATCGGAACATTAAGCAGCAAAGCAGTCGCGGCAGCTTTGCCCGTGGTGGAATGAGCCTTAGGTTTACCTCCTAAGGCCGTATTAGTCTGTTGGTAACACAATAGTGTACAGGACACAATCCACCTAGAGATGGACTGTCTTGAGGTAGCAAAACCGGTCCAGACTGATTCATAATTGTCAAACAATTGATCTGAACCACGAATATCTCTGGTTGTAGCCAGATAAAATTCCAACACCCTCCTAACATCCAGGGAATGTAGGGACCTTCCCGCTGGAGATGCCGGATTCTGAACAAACGTAGGCAAAGTTATTGTCTGATTGACATGAAAACCAGAAAGAACCTTAGGAAGACATTTAGGGTGAGTATGCGTAACAACCTCAGCAGCATGAAATACAGTATAAGGTCCTTGGCAACACAACGCCTGAATACCACTCCCCCTGCGGGCCGATGTGATGGCCACGAGGAACGCCGCCTTCCAGGACAGATGCCGCAACGAAGCCCTATGAATAGGTTCAAAAGGCTCCTACATCAATCTGGACAGCACCACATTCAATTCCCATGAAGGCGAAGGAAGCCAGACAGGAGGAAATGCTTTCTTCCAGCCTTCCAAAAAATCTTTGATCACAGGGATCTGGAAGAAGGAAGTCTGAAGGGCATTTCCTGTAGGCAGTCAGCGCAGCAATATGAACCGTAATGGAGTAGACATTAAGGCCCGACTGCGCCAGGCGTAGAAGATACAGAAGGAAGACATCTTCCTTACACGTCGACAGGGCATGGTCCCTGGACTTGCACCAGGTGCAAAAACTTCTTCCACTATTAAGCAGAAGAAGTCCTAGCGGAAGGATGCTTAGCCTCCTTCAGTATGTCCATACAAACTTCTGGTAGATTCAAATGGCCATATCACACTATCTCAGGAGCCATGCAGCCAAACTCAAAGACGAGAGGTTGGGGTGCAACGTCTGCCCCCTGAACTTTGCGAGAAGGTCCGGCCTGCAAGGCCTCCGTATGAGAGGACGGAGAGACCGGTGAAGCAGGTCCTTGAACCACCACTGTCTGGGCCATTCCGGGGCAATCAGAATCATCCGCGCCCTGGACTGGGACAGCTTGATGAACACCGCCGGAATCAATGGAAAGGGTGGAAAAGCGTACCGAAAGCCGTTCGACCAGTTAATCCAGAACGCATTCCCCAGCTTCCCCACAGGCAGTACCTGGAGGCGAAGTCTCGGCATTCGCCGAAGACTTCTCCTAGTACTTTGTCGTTTATGACCCACTCATGGCTTTCCTGAATCAGTCTGCTCAGCACGTCTGCCCGAGCATTCTGCACAACTGGCAGATGGGTAGCCGTTAGAGTCAGTCGCCAGATCACCCGCGCCTCCTGCGACTGAGTGCGCGATCTCGAACCCCCCTGCTTGTTGAGGTAATACATTGTGGTCAAATTGTCCGTCTGTACAAGCAGAGAGTTGGTCCGGAAGGACAGAAGAAACGCCTTCAATGCCAAGGGAACAGCTCTGAGTTCCCAGAAAATGATGTGATACGTGGACTCCATCGGGGACCACGTTCCTTGTATCTGCAAGTCTCCGGAAAGCGCCCCCCAGCCGTGGGGAGACACATCCGTCACGACAGTCTGTGTGGAAATGTCCTTGTGAAAGGGAACCCCTCTTAGGAGATTCTCCGCTGAACACTACCACTTCAGAGACCGAAGAGCACGCAGAGACAGTCGTATCTTGTCGCCCAAGGATCCTTTCTCTAATCCCACTGATCCTCCAAGCACTCCTGCAAAGGTCTCATGAGCAGCCGTGCGTGTGGCGTGAGGAACATACAAGAGGCCACCGACCCCAGTAGAGAAGACACCGTCTCCACTACCGTAGATGGGGCGGTCACAAGAGCCTGAGCCTTCCCAAGGGGAGATAATCGACTCTCCACCGAAGGAGACGCGCTTGCTGACAGCGTATTGACGGAGGCTCCCAAGTACTGTATGCAATGGACCGGAATGGGGACAGACTCGGACATGTTGATGTGCAACCCCAGCTCGTTCCAGAGAACGCATGTCCTCCTGAAGTGCGCCTGAGCTTCCGAGAAGGAGGAGGCCCTGATCAACCAATCGTCCAGGCACGGTTAGAGAAGCCACCTCGTTTTTCAACAGGCGCACAGCTACCACTGCCATGTACTTCGAGGCCTACATGCCGCCACCCCTGCGACCAAGTCAGGAGCACGGTCGGAGCCAGAACCTCCTGCCAGGCGGTAGTGGACGAAAGGTAAGTCCCGCCAACCAGTAAAGAGTCGGAGAGGGACTCCCCGTACTCATGGCAGACGTATCCCTGGCATCAAGGCACGGAGGTTCGCAGACTGAGGGGCAAAAGGCCCCTGGGGTGGTGGACGGAAGAGGGAACCGAGGGGATTCTGAAACATCCCCGGTGGTCTCACCAGTAGTGGTCGAGCAGGAGGCGACCTAGCAGACGTGCAGGCATGCAAGCACTCAAAACTAAGCAAAAGGACAAACGTCCCTCGTGTACACGTGGTGAGTAACCACAAACTCCCCATCAGATGGGCTCCTCGACGCTGATCAACTGCTCTGCGTCGTGAGTGGAAGGTGCTGGGAACACAAAGTCCCCTCTACGACGGGGGGCTCACCAAGGAGCGAGGCCTGGAACCAGACCCAGGCGTCAAGAGCCGGCAGTACTCTGCGGCTGTAACCCATGAGGCCGACCTCACTACGACGTCACCATCACTAGGACAGTGACTGGCTCTATGACAACCAACACTCAGACGTCAAAATGTCACTAGGTGTCAACCAAGGAGACGCCGAGCCATCCCTAACGGTGACGTCCTGACCCAACGGAAGAGGGCAGACCCCAAGTGACCAATGCCCCAAAAGGAGCATCACTGCTCCATGACGTTGAGCCTCACCACTCCATGACGTCTAGCCTCACTGTCCCATGACGTCGAGCATCCCTGCCCCATGACGTCGAGCATCCCTCCTCCATGACGTCGAGCATCACCGCTCCATGACGTCGAGCATCACCGCTCCATGACGTCGAGCAACACTGCTCCATGACGTCGAGGCACCCCATGACGTCGGGGAACCCCATGACGTTGAGGTACTCCATGACATAGAGACACTCCATGACGTCGACGTCGAGACACTCCATGACGTCGACGTCGAGACACTCCATGACGTCGACGTCGAGACACTCCATGACGTCGACGTCGAGACACTCCATGACGTCGACGTCGAGACACTCCATGACGTCGACGTCGAGACACTCCATGCTCGAGGCCCTTCATGACGTCGAGGCACCTCATGACGTCGAGGTACTCCATGACGTCGACGTCGAGGTACTCCATGACGTCGACGTCGAGGTACTCCATGACGTCGACGTCGAGGTAATCCATGACGTCGAGGTAATCCATGACGTCGACGTCGAGGTACTCCATGGCGTCGACGTCGAGGCACTCCATGGCGTCGACGTCGAGGCACTCCATGGCGTCGACGTCGAGGCACTCCATGGCGTCGACGTCGAGGCACTCCATGGCGTCGACGTCGAGGCACTCCATGGCGTCGACGTCGAGGCACTCCATGACGTCGACGTCGAGGCACTCCATGACGTCGACGTCGACACTCCATGACGTCGACACTCCATGACGTCGACGCACCTCATGACATCGACGTCGAGGCACTCCATGACGTCGAGGCACTCCATGACGTCGACGTCGAGGCACTCCATGACGTCGACGTCGAGGCACTCCATGACGTCCAGGCACTCCACGTGCCGGCTGGAACCGCGTCATAGCTCAGACGTGCCCTTACTGGGGATAACCCCAGAGATTACAGCATGGGACTCGGTAGAGGACCTACCCTCACCTCACCCAGAGGCTGAAGATGCCTTCAAACTCCTCTGTTTGAAACCTGGAAGCCGAAGCCCCCTAGAAAAGAAGGTACAGAGAAGACAGGTGTCCAAAGACACAGGCAAGCACAGAGTACAAACCCTGTGAGCTTCAGCTTTGGCCTTCAGTTCAGCTGCAGACAAAGCACATGTCAGACTAGAAATAGTCTAAAGACAAAAAGACTGCAGAAATTCTGCCAAAAAACCACAGCAGAATGCAGATAAAGGCCAAAGACGTCGAGTGAAGCTACAAAAATCCAAAAATATCACAAAAATAGTATAGAAAAAGCTCAGAAAAGAAGAGCTAATGCTCCAGGGTCCTGCTAGCAGGAGCCGGAAAAAAGAACTGAAGGTGAAAGGGACCTGCACTGCATTCTGGGATACTGTGAGGCTTCTGGGAAGTTCTCTTAAAGGCACAGTATCCTGTTTTGAGCCACATAATGGCAGCCTATGGGGCTTGTCTGTCCACTCCTTCCTCTCTATCATTCCAGAGGGTTTTGCTGTTCAAAGCAAGGTTTTTCTCTGTGGAAAACCCTGGACAGGCTGTGCTGTTGTGGTTTTTGGTGGAATTTCCAGTTGAAGTATTGGACAGTATAGCCTGTGGATATAGGCTGCATTATCTGTCTTTAAATTCTCTCTTAAGTGTCTATGCAGGTCTGCATGTTTTGACAGCTTAAGAGATTATTTTTGATTGCTCCGGGGTCCGCGCACATGGGCGGGACTATTCACTAGATTATGACTATACACAGAGATCCCCTACTACAGAAGAGATGCATTCGCGGTTAACACGGTCTGTGGAACCGGGTCTTTGAAGGGCCGCCCTATTGATAGGTTTTGTGTTTCACCGCTGCAGAGAGCGATGAATACAGCTGCTTACCAACACTAGATCGGTTAATAGTCCTTGAGATTGGTTTCACTGACTGGCTAAACACTCTTGAAGTGGATGCATTGGTAACCTGGCATGGGAAACTATCATGATGCAAGAGGCCATTATTTCCAGGAGTTGCATAAACACTCGAGCCGGAAGTGACTGAGTAGGTTGAAATTTGATAATGAGTGCCTGAATGTTTCGAATTCTGGCTGCATTGGGATACGCTAGAGCCTTTGAGTATCTAAACTGGCTCCTAGGAAATCCTGAAGTTTGCTTGGCTGAAGATGTGATTTTAACACATTGACTTAGAACCCTAGAAGTTGAAGCAGCTGAATGGTTACTGAAGTGTGCTTGCGACATTGCTGGTAAGTGCAGGCTTTGATGAGCCAGTCGTTCAGATAGGGGAAGACATAAATGCTTTTACTTCTGAGATGCGCAGCTACGACCTCCAGACATTTTGTGAAGACTCTGGGGGCCGTGGTGACTCCGAATGGGAGCACTTTGAATTGGTAGTTGTTGTAATCTTTTATTACTGCTGTCCCTTTACCTGTTCATCCCAGTGGTTTCTTCCTCCCTTGTACTCCCCTTCCTTCCTGTGTATAATGGAACGTTCCACCTAGAGTGGATAATAGAATGTTGACACACTGTGTGGAGAGTGGTTGGTCAGATTAAAGAGCTTACTACCGTACCTCGTCTTGCTTCTTCAAGTTTGAATCTTAACACTGGCGACAATCTCTGCAGGGGGCAGCTGATCATCTTTCAGTGTTCTTTCCAAACCTACGTCTGGATGCCAAAATCGGGGAGCTGAGGAGCTGTTCTTCACTGTTCGTTGCTTACTTCACGCAGTGTTGGGTGTCTTTATTGCACCGGTATTGTGTAAGGCGTGATCTGCTAAACGCCATCTACGGTTGACACAGCTGATTTGGAGCTTTTGTCTCTGTGAAGATTGCTGCCAAGGTAGGGACTGAGGAAGGGTCATTTCCTTCAACTGTTCACCTAGTTTGTTGGGGCGGATCAAAGTCTCTCTCAGCACTCCATCGTTGGGACCTCAGCGGACTCCTGCAACTTCCTATTCATTTTGCCAATTTTCATGACTGTACCCCTGTGGTTAGAACCAGCCCTGCCAAAAGTTGTCTTCCGGAGTCCCAGTGACACCGTTCTTTCAGCTGACACAGACTTTTGGCATCTCCACACGTCTGAGGTGTCCTGCGGTGTGACAGCTGACCTGTTTCAGCCAGGGCCATTGCATTCCCCGGAGCGTTGAGCGTGTCTGTTCGCAGCAAGCTTTGGCAGGGTTGCAGAGTCAAGTATACTCAGGGCAATCCTGCTGCCCCATTGGCCTTCTTTGTCTTCGCCGGGTGTGGAGCCGCCTCCCCCCTTTCCGGCTGGTGCACAGCGACGCTGTTTCTGTCAGCTGCTTTTGAAAATCGGCGTCTCTTCACAGGTGCGGTTCCCGCTGTGCCGACAGTTTGTCTTCCTGTCAGGCTTCAGTAGACCTGCACACAACTGTCGGATCCCTTCGCGACTCCCCGTGGTGACAGACGGCCTCAGCCATGGTTCTACTGTTCTTCTCCACACCACGCACTTCGAATAACAGCTCTCTTTAGCGATCAACATGTTCGCCCTGAGGTAACCGGCATTTCCAATTGTGGACGCCCACTTCTCCTGAAGTATTCTCAGCCACGCTCGTCGACGTATCTCCTCAGCATGGTGGGCATGCCTGTACAGCTTCTGTAACCCCTTGTGCCTCCAGTGTGGTTCCAGAGGTAAAATGTTCTATTTCTACCATCGGTGATACACTCACTTCACAGTGTGTCATCCATCTGCGGTGACACACACACACACACACACACACCCCATCTTCACATTTTCAATTTCAACCATCGTGATACACTCACCTTCACAGTGTGTCATCTACCTATGGTGACACACATCTACACATTCGTACTTTAAGACAAAGGTTCATTAGTTTTGTGTGCTTTTCCCCTCATTCCTGCACCTTTGATGCTCTGTGACAGTGTGCCCGTTTATCGGTGACACACACACGGTTATTCCAATAAGGATATTTTGTGATCTTTTCACACTCTCATTGTCCTTATATACATTGCAGTGTTTTTGATTTCCAGCACTACTGTACCTTTACTATAGTAATCCAGCATTGTTCCTCTAATATTTTGTGTTGCTTTCCTTTATCCCTTGCACTTATCCTTTCATTATAGTTACCCCAGGTATTAGCCAACCACCATTCCTTTTTAAATGAGGGGATAACCGGAAATTCACTGGAAAGACTGGACAAAGTTATTTGAATCATAGTGAATTGCCATAGGGGTGGGGCGGAATTTCGTCAGTACGCAAACATATTCTTTTGCATAACTTGGGAGTGCATGGTCGCAAAGTATATGAAACTTTACCAGGACCAGAAGTTAAAGAAGACGACGATTTAGATGTGTATGATGTTAATAATAATAATAATCCACATTTGTAAAGTATGAACAATCACCCTTAAGGGTCTCCAGGCGCTGGGGTCTGTTAGGAAGATTAAGCAAGCTATTGCCCAGAGTCACATGGTGCTGGGCTAATCTGCCGCCGGCACGGGGATCGAACCGTGATCCCCAGATTCCAACGTCAGTCACCCTGGCCGCGGCGCCACACCTCTTCCCTATGTAGTCCTTCAACATCACAAGTTCTTTAGCCGTGCGCAGGGGAAAAAATGAGTTTATCAACAACTACATAGCAGCATTGAGGGGACTCACCCAACCATGTGATTTTGGGGAACTCAATGACTCCCTTCTAATGGATCAATTAGTCAGGTGCACAAATAGTAGTAGAATACAAGAAAAATTACTTGCATGAAACCCCACACTCAGAGAAGCAATTACTTTAGCACAATCCATTAAGCACACAGCCAAGTGCATGAAAGAAATGAAGGTTACGGAGTAAATAGTTGCCTCTGTCCAAGTAGAGGAAGTACACAGCAAAGTACTCAAAGCAAAAAAAACAAAGATGTACCTGTCAACAAACCCATAAAAGAAAGTTATGGTTTGAAATTTTTTAGATGTGGCAGCAGTAATCACTTGGCCAACAGTCCTCATTGCTCTGCCCGTAGTGTCACATGTAAGAGATGTAACAGAAGAGGGCACTTTGTTAGAATTTGTAGTGATGGGGACAGCAACCAAGTTAAAATGGTCAATGTAGAGGATTAACGTCAGAAGTTTGTATTTCAAGTAAAAAGTGAGGGTGGGGTTTCCAAACTTGACTATTCTAAGGGCATTGTCCCACTTGATAATAAGCCAGTGGAAATGTTTGCAGACTCTTGCTCTTACTCAATATGGATGATTACAAAAAATGCTGGGGAGATTCAGGTGTAGAAATAAGTAAATCAGATATTTCAACTGAAGGTTATACCAGAGACCCGATTCCCCTTGTAGGAATGATAAAGGTACACATAGACTTTAAAGGAAGATCCACTGTGGGTAAGTTGTATGTAGTAGAGAGAGGGTCCAATCTCCTTGGCTGGCATCACCAGAAGGAGCTGGGCATTATTTGTGGATAAATTAGGAATATTGAAAGATTTCCAACACAAGATTAAGGTCAGACAGGGAGCCAAACCTGTGGTTTACAGTCCACGACCGGTTCCTCTCCTTATGAGAGAGCCTCTCATGAAGGAGCTAGACAAGTTATGTGAGGTGGGTGTCATCCAGTGCTTAATTTGTCCCAGTGCTTCGCATCAGCACTTATTTCTCAGTGCCGAGTCTATTGAATTTTTTTCCAGGACACGGTTTGTGTTTGCCAATGCTTGATGGCACCGTAGTTAAACAGTTTTTACTATGTTCTGTTTTCTATTTCTAACATCCCACTACATTATCTCTGCCCCAGAACGGAAGCAGAAGTTGAGCTAACTTGCAGTTGAACCGAGCTTGTGGATATTTGGACACGCTTACTAAAAAGGGAGAGAAGAAGTCTTTGTTCTGTTTCATTGGTATGTTTTGGATGGAAGGAGAGGGGGTGTTGGACTTGGCCCTTCTGGCAGGTCCACCCCTGAAGTTTTTGCTTGTTATATGTAACCTGGGGATGGTGATTCCCACTCTGAGTGCGTGTGGTGAGAGAGAGAGACCTGCCATCCCATAGGAATGCATGGGGAATGTATGGGTCCCTGGTAGTTCCTGATGCGTGGGGTATGCAGGGTCGAGTTTGGTATGTGCAAATTCGTGAGATTGAATGCTGCGCAATGGTATATGCGGGATAAGTGTGTCTAGTGTAGAAGTCCCACTTTTAGAAGTTTGCATATTTGTGTAATTCGTGTCTGGCGCGTGATTGGCTGAGGCGGCCTGGTGAGCCTGGCTCCAAGAGTCTGGGAGGGGCTGCCCTGGTAGTGAATGGAGTGTTTAGCATGCTGATGTGAGGGGAGGAGTGAGCCTGGGCCTGCTTGTGGATTGACTGTCTGGTTTGAGGGTCCTGAATGAGGCTGGGTTTTCCCCACACAATGCTGGCTCCACCCCCTGGGGTGCGTCTGATGTCCCTAGCCTGGCCAGTGAAAAGAATCCCCCATAACCAGTTCTAGCTGGTTCTCCGCCTGCCTGCCCTTTTTAGAAAAAGAATGTGTATAAAAAGGGGTGCTGTGACACTCTGAAAATTTTCTTGTTCCCAACTTGAATCGACCAGGGGCGTGCTGCTGCTTGGGCTCAGGGGAAGGCTTGCCTCCCTGAGCCCTGCCCAGCCCCTGGACTGCTAAGATGATGGATTGCGGAAGGACTCTTGTGCTGGCTGTTGTCCTAAGCGCTGGGAGCACTTTATCCTGCATGGAGCGCTGGTCGCGCTCTATTTTCCCTGTCCTAAGCGCTGGGAGCGCTTTAGGTCTGTCCTAAGCGCTGGGAGAGCTGTTTACTCAAGCCGGTGCCCACCCGGCATTTGCCCTGTCCCTCGGAGGTTCCTGAGCCCCAGCGAGTGCCTACCTCGCCTTATTTCAACCTTTATCGTATTACGAGGGAGCCTACTCCTCGTTGATTTCCCCAGAGTTCACCGCCGCTGGCCCGGGACCCTTGGTGATGTCTTTCCCGGGCCGCGCATTGATTGGCTGTCAGCCCGAGGAGCTGGCGAGACGGCCTGAGGAGAGCGAGAAGGCAGGGAGCGGCGGGAGCCTACTCCGCGCCCCTGCTTCCCCCCCCCCGAGAGAACTGCCGCTCCTCCCCCCCCCCCCCCCGGGCCCCCAGGAGCAAGAGGGAGCCCCGGAGAGCGAGGAGAGACCGGCGTGAGCAAAACCTGGTGAGTGCAGAGAGAGAGAGAGAGGAGGGGCGTCGGGGCACATTGACGGTGCCTGCACCTCCCCCTCCAGCGCGAGCGTCCGGGTGTCCAGAGGCCCGTGGGGCCCCACCTGATGACGAGTCCCCCGAGAGGGACTCCACTCCCCCCCCCCCCATGACTATTTATGAGCCATAGAAGGCTCCAACGTGGCCCACTGGTTCCTCGAGCCCCGAGGGGCTCCACCTTTGTCCCTTGTCCCGCCGAGCCTGCTAGGCTCGGCCCCAGCCCCGTTCATTCCCGAGCCCGGGAAGCTCCCTCAGTGGCATCTCTGCCCCGAGCCTGTGAGGCCCCAACGTGTTGCCCTCATCATCTACAGCTGCCCAGCACCTCGTGGGCAGCAGCTACGTGTAGGTTTATTCTGACTACCTATAGCCTGTCCTAACATCGTGACATTGGGCGTCCTAGCCCCAGAAAGGCCAGTTGGCCTGTTGAAAGTTATTGGCTAATGTTAATGTGATTCCTGAAGAGTTATTCTGTGTTGCACTTCTGAAGGTGCTTCTGTACGTTATGTGCTTTGTCATTCCTTCCTTCCTGAATACCCTAGGTCTCATGTAGGTGGCTTATGGTTATCGTGAGTGCTAATGCTAGTTCTATGAAGCCCCTGATTGTTATCTGTTCTAAATGCCAGTTCCATCATGTGCATGTTCCTAGCAGTGGTCCCATGCCCAGTCCTGTACATAGTCCCTTCTGCCCGTGTCCCTGGCACATTGTAAATTGCGTGTTCATATCTAAGTGTGTTTTTCAATGCAATGGCTATTTTCATATATACCTTGTGTGGAGTTCCTTTTGTGGGGGGCCCTGGAGGTTGTTGCTGGTGGGTGCGTGCGCAAATGCTTTACACCTAGCCTCCGAGATAGGCCTTGCTGCTCGCGCCACGTTACCTAGAGGGTGAGCAGGGGTTGTCTTGGTGTGTGACCCCCTTGCCCTGACTTGGGAGTGGCGGTCTCTGACTGACTTTGGCGCAAGCCCCGGCCAGCCGGGGATCCCATTTCCAACAGGGGATGAGGCACAAAGTGATTGAGGCGGGTTTGATTTTTGACGCCTTCTTGCGCTGTTAACTCTTGTTTTAAAGGTGGGAACCACCGCTTTTTAAGCAACACTTAAATATAGTGCGTCAATAGTTAATGAAGTAAATTATTACAAGCCACAAGGTGTGCCATAATAGACTTCATATGGCTACAGAGCATACTTTAAAGTTTAATGTCCTCACAGCTCCGAGCAAGGTAACAAACTAAGGAAAATGGATGGGTTGCAGTATGAATAATGTTATAAATTGAGGGGCATGGAAATTCAATAAAGTGAAATGCACGGTTTCTCAGTAGCTCATAAATCTGCAACGCTGTATGGAAATCAGGGGTACCTCTTCAACCGGTCCTAAAGGTGTGTGTGTGCACCACAAACTAATTATCAGAGGCACGCAGACTCGAGGTGGCCAATGAGTTAAAAACGTGTGTCTGTCTTTTCAGTTCTACCTCCATTCTTGCTAGAGCCTTCCTTTGTGTGTGTGTGTTTGTTTTCTGCCATTTTTCTGGTCTCAGCCTCTGTGCGTGATCTTACTCGGTGTGCCCTGGTTATTTTCAGAATAAAGATACCTAGTAAGTGTTAAATTATAAGGCGCAGTTGTGAAGCGATAAATGAATGAGTTCTTTCATTTTCATTTGTGTGGCTTCCACCTTAAGCACTTTCACTGTAATTAGAGAATGTTGTTGAATTCTAACTTCACTGGTCTTCTTCCATCTCACCCGAGAGAAGGGTTGGAATGGAGACCGTACCTGGGCTGGCTTTTGGCAGGGGCGAGCTGGGCCCAGGCCACCAATCTTCAGATGAGCTCATGGAGCTGTCTTAATTAAAGTCCTAAAGACAACAACGTCCCTCTTGATTACGATGATTCAAGATTAAACTGCTTTAAATCATTTTTTTTCTGGTCGCATGTGTCATTTTGCACCCCATTAAACCCCCTCCCATATTCCTCTTACCCTCTGTTGTCACACATCAGTACTGCTCTGGTTATTATCCGGTCTTGTGCACTAAGCATTTTGCAATTATAGGCAAATCCCTATTTTCCACAATTGCGATACTACCCCGATTACAGGATTCATCCTCTACAGATTCTACTGCTCCACACACATTTATATTTACACCTTGTGTTTGAGAAGCGCATATTACTATAGGTGTTCTCTTGACAGCATTTCACTGCTCTTTGAAATTAGGTTTCTGTTATATCAAGCAAATCAGAATAAGCTCTGACAAAACTAATAGGTTGGACTTTTTGAATAGTGGAACCACAGATGCATGCAAAAGCACAATATAGATGTGCATATTAACAGAAATAACACGTTCAAGCAGACAGACCGATATCTCTTCAGATATCTATGTGTACACTTTCAGCTCAGTCTGCTAGTTGTGCCCTCATGATTGGCAGAGAAGTTCCTCTGAAGTGTAGTACCAGAGCAGGGTATGACTGGAAGGCCACTGGAGAGGGCAGTCTAAATCCCTAAATCACCATGCCCCAGGGCCACAAGGCCAGGCCTTCTAAGTCCACGCCTGTCTCTTCTCTGCTTGCAAGCATTTCACATGTGCTCTTTAGAGTCTTACTCCCTTCACACAGATCCATCCCCATCTCTTCTCATCCTCCCTCTTTCCAGATTTTGCCTATGCCTGTGATTTTAACTCATTTGTTCACCCCATATGTGAACCTTGACAGTATTTGAATTGCCATACCAATAAAGAATCTGGGCTGAGACTGTGCCACAAAGTGAAGCAGTGTGATTTTTGTACTGTCCAGGACATTAAAATACCATTGGTGCCATTAGAAAACCGGTCTGGTGGCAACCCTAGAAAGTGCTGCGAATGTGGCAATTACATTTGGCGTGGAAGTTTGGGGTGAGGGTATTATGTGCTCACATCTCAACAAGAGTGAGGCAGAATTTTGTGCTTTATTAGTACAAAAGTGCATGTGAAAGCCTCTCTTAATAGTGTTGTATGTCTGACTTCATTTTGAAATAGGTGGCAGTGGGATTTTGTGTCTTATAGCCCGATTGTATAGTTGAACTATTTGTTTGAAACATGAGCCAGATTCTCCATTAATCTCAATGGTATAACTGACACTTAAGTTATCTTTTATCAGAAATATCTATTGTGATGCAAGAAAACATTGTGTGATGGCATACAACTTTAACATAGTTAAAGAATAGCTATGGACTCCTGGACAGCACAGCTACGCATTGATGACAGTCCCAAGAATGATACAGCCCTGTCACACCAACTTTATACAAATAATTACTGTATATTGATAAAGCAGAGATGTACTCTTTTCTTGCTCTCCGTCAGTATCTGCTTTTCTTTCTCCCCTTCATACCTCCCTCCTTCATCTCAATTCTGCCTTCACTTTCTGCCCTATATCCGCATTTCCATATTATCGCTGACCCCTAATTGCTTTTCATTTTTCACCTTCCCATCTTTCCCTTTCACATGCTCCCTGCTGTCTGCTCTTCTTTCTTTGCCTTTCTCCTCTTTCCACTTTTCATTCTTATCATGTACCACTCCAATCTTGCACTCCCAATCTCTGCTTTCTCCACTTCTCTTCACATTCCTTGTCTACCGTATCCATATTTGCCTTCAGACCTCTCATCTTTCCTCACTCTCCCGTTTATGTTTTTCTTTATGCAAACATCTTTGTATCCACTCGAAGAAGCTGTGTTTTATCTCAGGGTAATACATTTAAATCGTGGTGTGGCCACTCAATCTTTCTGAGGTCACTAAAACTAGTACCATTGATAACATTTTTAATTTGCTGCCAAGGCCCCCTCTGGTGAATAAGTCCTTTACAAACATAAATGGTGTGTTAAAGACACAGACATTTATTTTAATCATCAGTCCCTCCTTGACCCAGTACCTTCCATACTCTTATCCATTCCACTGACCTCCTTTCTTTCCTTCGTCCCATCTTTTTTCCTTCACTTTTTCTCGTTCCTCAGCACCTTCAGCCATGCCTCCTTTCTTCTTTCCATTCTTGCTTCCTTACATCCTCATTCATTCCCCATCCTTTTTTCCCTGGTGCATTTCTTCCTTCTTCCTCCATTTGTTGCTTTTTTCTGCTCCTTCCTTCACCCCTTCTTTAATTTCTTCCTTATCATCAACCTTTCCTTGTGCTTTTCTTCCTCGTTTCCTTTCTTCTTCTTTTCATCACACATCGTTCACTTCCTTTCTCCTTCTAGCCCTTCATTTCTTCCCGTCACATTTTCTTAATTTCTCCTTCTTTCATACATTACTTATTTCCTCACTTAAATACTCCTCTTCCTGCCTACATTTGTTGCTGCCTTCTTTAATGTATTCCTTCCTTCATCTCTTCCTTTCTTTTAAGCAGCACAGTACAAGCACATTCTCTTTAGTTTGCAAAGCTGTCTCAAGTCCTCAAATGATCTTTCCTAAAGCAGCATTTTGAGATGTACACACATTCTCTAATTGGAGTTCACTTTGAGTTGTCATTATTGGATTTCCGTATGTTATGTCATATTGATTTGTATAGAGAACTAATTGCCCAAGAGGGTATCCAGGCGCTTGGGCAGGTGTGTAGGGATGAGGTGCTTATATGAAAAGCCAGGTCTTCAGCTTCTTGTGGAACTCAAGAAGTGAGGTGGCTGTGATGTGTTGAGGCTCGTGGATGTGGTTGGAGCCAATAAATGAAGTGGGTGAGGCCAGTGGATGAAGTGGGCGGAGCAATGTGGCAAGTGTGGCCTCCTAGAAAAATAAGAGCACCTGCACTTAAAAGTTTACAAATTAAGCACTGGTCATCCAACCTATAGAATCCTCAGAGTGGTTGGCACCCATAGTCATAGCTTCTAAGGCCAATGGGGAAGGTATTCGCCTCTGTGTTGATCTACGCAGTCTCAATGAGAATATATCGGTAGAGAGGTTTCCCCTCCCTAATATAAACGAGAAGCTGATCACCATGGGGAAGGACACGTTTTTTTCGGTCATCACGTATCAATGGCATACAACCAGGTGGTGTTACACCCAGAGTCTAGACCATTAACAGCGTTCACCTCACCATTTGGAGTATATATGTTTGTCAGCATGCCATTTGGACTTGCTTATGCTGCGGAAGATTTTCAAAAAATTATGCAGCAAATCCTTATGGGCATCACAAACACCCTGTGCTTCCAAGATGACATACTGATTTATGGATCATCTGCTTAAGAGCACAATATCGTTTTTAAAACAGTTTGCAAGAGACTTTCAGAAGAAGGGCTGACAGTGAAACGTGACAAGTGGGTGCTTGGGTTGGATAAATTTTGCTTTAGAGTGGAATACTTACCTGGTATAGAGAATGTGATGGCGGATTATTTGACTAGGTCCCCCCTAAGTACCAGTACACAAGAAGAACAATTAGATATCCCCATCTTAGGCATCCAACTACCGTCCCCGACTAGAGAGAATGGGATGAGAGCTTGAGAAAAGATGTAAATATGAACACCTTGAAAGATTTAATTGTCAATGGCTGACCTGAAAAACGTACCGAGGTCGCTGAAGCGAAGGAATTTTGGGAGGTAGGATTTGAACTAACACTTATAGACGATAAAGTGTATCGCAATGAGAAAATTGTTCCACCTGTGGACTTCAGAAATAAAATCATAGATCTGGCACTTAGGAAGGAGCATCACAAAGAACAAAGTGAGAAATTGCTTCTGGTTTCCAAAATCGATTCAATGGTAGAGCTGAAAGTCAAAGAATGCATCAGCCGTGCTAAAGTGATAAAACCAAAGCCCTACGCAAAGTTCCTTTGTCTCCAGTGGAGGTACCTGTTGTGCCATGGACTAAACTAGCCATTGACATAATTAGCCCTTTGGAAGCCTTGGGGCCCCAAAAGAAGTTAATGTTTGTTTTAGTAGACTGTACCTCCCACTGGATCAATTTCATATTCACGTCTTCTACCACAACAAGCAGTTTTATTGCATTCCTAAAAAAACAAATTTTTCAATGAAGGAATACCAGCAATTTTAGTCACAGATCGTGGAATGCAATTTACGTCCAAGGAGATAAGAGTTCCTAGAGGAATTGAACATCAAACATGAGAAAACAGCACTCTACTCTCCTAAGGCCAATGGACTAGTGGAAAAGACAAACGCATGGATAAAGGAACATATTCAACTGGCTATCACAAATGGCCACAAGATTGAGGATTCGCTTAGAGTGTGTATCTGGGCATATCACACTGCACTGAATCTCGTCACAGGGATTTCTCCTTTTGTGGCTCTCAGAGAGAGAGAACCTAGCACCAAGATGAACCCCCTGTGGTTAGTGGGGGGGGGGGGTAAGAAAGTTGATCCCAACCACTGGGAGGGTCAGAGAAAAATCCAACATCAAAGGAATTATAAAAGTTGGTATGACCAGAACCATGGGGTTAAGGAGCATAACCTCAAGACTAACAATCCTGTTCTAGTTAGGAAACCCACCCATGTGCATATTGGTCAGAGCAAATTCCAACCTCTTCACCGGTTGGATAAGGAAAACAGAAACGTGGTCCGTCTGGCGAATGGACAGACATGGAGTGGTGATAGACTGGTAAACTTAGCATACATTTCTCCCTCCCCTATATAGAGAGATGTGTTGTAATCTTCTTGTATTACTGCTGTCCCTTTACCTGTCCATCCCATGATTTCTCCCTCCCTTGTACTCTCCTTCCTTCCTGTGAACAATAGAATGTTGACACTGTGAGAAGGTGGCCTGATATGCAGTGCTCACTATTCTAGTGAACACTATGTATCAGTCCAGCAACCCTTATTGATGATTGGTTGTAAGTCAACCTTATAGACCAGCTATCCTAGTAGCGTGGATACGAGCAGTCTAAGGCTAAAGACTCGAGAGGGCGCGTTAAGCCAGCTGTTTACCACACATATACCCCTTGAATACCAAGTGAAAGGACACCACACAAGTATTATGAAAATAAACAGTTATTTATTTAAAGATCACAACAGCCCTGTACTCTTTATGAGGACAGGGTACTAAGCACAAACCAAAACTCTTACAAAAATACTTAAGTTAGCACAGTATATACAAATGCCCGAGGGGCACGGAAAACCATATACTCTGAAAGTGGAATGCGAAATTCCTAGCAGGTAAGTACAGTATTAATAGCTTTTGGAATCGCTAGGACTTGACTAGGGAATCGTTAGATTATGTCTAGGAGGCCTAGGGGACTCGGGTGCAGTGTGTGCACTCTCACGCGAGATGCGGGACAAAAGTCTATGGTAGCTAGGAATTAGAAAGTTAGTGTTCTCGGGCGAACCCGACCTGGTAGGGAGAAAACGAAAGTAGATTCTGACCCTTGGATAGTGAGGCTATGCTGGGGCACCGAAATGCCGAAGTTACCTAGCCCAGGGGCTGCAGCTGCATAGGTCTGAAAAGACGTCGGGAATCCTCGTAGACGGACCAGGAGCCGGAAGAAAAGATGCTGGCCGGTGACCAGTGAAGAAAGTTCAGTCGGATCCAAGCCTGGATCTTGAAGATAGATGACACCTGAAAGCAGAGGGGACCAAGTTCGAGACTACTAGCTAGTAGTCAGTGGGCACCAGGAGGGCACCGGATGGTAGCCACCTCGACAAGGTGAGTGGGTGACGCTTGACTCGAAGATCTCACGGACCAGGAGGCGTTGTCGGCGACCAGGATGGAGGATCGAGCTGTCCCACGAAGATAGAAGCTGTCGGCGTCGCTGGACCCAGGATTGGGCAACAAAGCCTTGGCAAATTCAAGCCCACGCGGTGGACCTAAAATGGCGTCTGGAGTGGACCAGGAGGGTCCGGGGTGCCTCTCTTGAAGAAGGAAGCAAAGGCCAGCCTGGAGCAACCAGACCAGCAGTCGTGAAGTCGTTGGGCGTCGTTCAGAGGGCCACAAGCCAGCCGGCTAGTAGCCAAACAACGCGGTGCACAGCAAACAGCAGAAGGGCCCCACGCAGATCGTGGAGATGCAGGGGGGCTGATCTTGGGTGCTGGAGCTGCGCAGGGTCGGGGCTTCTCGGACCCCAAAGCACTCACCAGTGGAGGACACGGTGGGCTTGCAGTAAAGATGTCGTGCAGTCTTGGCGATCGTCGGTCCCTTGAGGTCTCGTCGCACTCACGGTTCTCAGCTTGGCTGTAGAGGTGAGTAGAGGTCAGAGGTGCCAGGGAAGCCGGGTCTCGTCGAGCTGGGTCGTCGGATTCGTGATGAAGGACTTGCAGCAGACCGCAGTGTTCTTTAGGATGGTGCCCGCTTGATGCAGGGTGACTACTCCTTAGCCACAAGGGAGAATCTTGAAGAAGAAATCGTGAAGTCCTTTCGAAGAAAGTGGTATCTTGATTCCAAAGATGATCTAATTTTAACAGGGGGCCCGCTCCCATCTTTATACTAAAAAAGGGGGCTGACCCGGTGACTAGGTCCTGCCTATGGGTGGGACCAGGAGGGGGGTGGTTACACCCCTCTCCCCTGCCGGACTTCCCCAGGCCAGGGGCTGGTGTGCCCCTGGAACTGGTTCTGACTGGCCTATGCGTAGTGAGCACCGGGGTGCCACTCAGCAGTCACCTTCCTGAAAAGCCCTGCCTACCCAGGATACACAAAACCATGTCTGGGACGGTGCTAGCACCGCCCCTGACAGGAAACCCTTTGTCCAGGCTCCCCTCACTGGGAGGACTCCCAGCTGCAGGGGGTCAGACTCGTGTCTGTGGTGGCAGCATCCATTTTGTGGAGCTGAGGCTTCAGTTAACTTTAACCGGGGTTCACAGTTACATACATGTCGTGTCCCTCTAGAAGGGTGGAATGCTAACCCCGTCGCCAGAATTGGCGAGGGGTTAGTATTCCAATTCGTATGACACCTTACTCGACATGTTTTGATAAAGCAATACCAAAGTTAGCATTTAACCGCGAGGATTATAATGCACTTAAGAGTATATGGTATGCGATATCATGGAACAGCTATTAGGACTTGATTCCGCAAGCTGCAGACAGGCTCAGCTCATGCCAGAGCACCATCTCACATGAGTCCAAGCACTCTGCCTTCAGGATTGTCAAGGCCTGCCATAGGAGTGACTGATAGGAATCTGTGTGTCCATTTTAGGGTTAGGTATAGGTATACTACACCTACAGCAAAGGGTGATTACACGACTTTGCCCCAGCTGTCATGCAGCCAGTTGTGTCAAATTTAGGAGGCCAGCCAGGGGTGGCATAATACATGCTGCAGCCCCTGGCAGCCCTGGGTACACCTATGCCCTGAGTTACAGGGTCTGATAAGGTGGCCCAGTACCAATTGGTAGATGCACCTAGGGTACATGAGGTAATTTAGAAAGAGAACAGCCAGGCTGTGGGTCTGATTGGCAGGCCCACAGCCAGAGAAAGTCGTAAACCAGTGAAACAAAAGCAAAAAATCTGGGTGATCATAGGATTGCAGACCCTACTCTCCTACATGACCCCCCCCCAAACTTTGGGACAATAAGCTAACCTTGACCAGGTGAGTCTTCTTGTTCTAAGTGGAAATATCTGGAGAGCCCATCGGCATTGCCATGATCAGTACCAGGTCTATGTTCCACTGTAAAGTCCATCCCCTGTAGGGAAATGGACCACCTAAGCAGTTTGGGGTTTTCACCCTTCATCTGATTTAGCCACAAGAGGGGCTTATGGTCGGTCTGAATCTTGAAGTGAGTGCCAAACAAGTATGGCCTCAGCTTCTTCAGGGCCCAAACCACAGCAAAGGCCTCCCTCTCAATAGCTGACCAATTCTTCTCTCTGGGGGTCAGCCTTCTGCTTATAAAAGCAATGGGCTGATCCTGACCATCAAAATTCAGTTGAGAAAGAACAGCTCCCACACCCAACTCAGAAGCATCTGTTTGGACAATGAATGGTTTGGAGTAGTCTGGACTCTTAAGGATAGGTGCTGTGCACATGGCCTGCTTTAGGTCATCGAATGCTTTTTGACAGCCTGCTGTCCACTGAACCTTTTTTGGCATTTTCTTACTTGTCAGTTCATTTAATGGTGTCACAATGGAACCATAGTTCCTGACAAACTTTCTGTAGTATCCAGTCAGGCCCAAGAAAGCTCGAACCTGAGTCTGGGTGGTTGGAGGAGCCCAGTCCCTGATTGACTGTATTTTGCTCTCCAGTGGCTGAACCTGGCCTCCACCTACAAGGTGGCCCAGGTATACAACCTGTGTCTGCCCTATCTGGCACTTGGTGGCCTTGATAGTGAGGCCTGCTGCTTGCAGAGCCTCTAACACTTTCCTCAGGTGGACCAGGTGATCCTCCCAGGTGGAGCTAAAGACAGCAATATCATCTAGATATGCTGCACAGAAGTCATCCAGCCCAGTAAGGACTTGATTCACCAACCTTTGGAAGGTGGCAGGTGCATTTTTCAGACCAAAGGGCATTACCACAAATTGATAATGCCCACCAGGGGTTGAAAATGCTGTTTTGGGTTTGGCATCCTCAGCTAACCTGATTTGCCAATACCCAGCTGTTAAGTCAAATGTACTTAAGTAGTTGGCAGAAGCCAATCTATCTATAAGTTCATCTGCCCTTGGTATTGGATGGGCATCAGTCTTAGTGACTGCATTGAGACCCCTGTAGTCTACGCAAAACCTCATCTCTCTCTTACCATCTTGGGTGTGAGGCTTTGGCACTAGAACTACTGGACTAGCCCAAGGGCTATCTGAGGGTTCAATGACTCCCAATTCCAACATTTTCTGCACTTCAGTTTTTATGCAGTCTCTAACATGATCAGGCTGCCTGTAGATTTTACTCTTGACTGGCAGGCTGTCACCAGTGTCAACCTCATGGGTACACCAATTGGTCTGACTGGGTGTCAGAGAGAACATATGTCTGAAAGACTGAAGAACCTGTTTACAGTCTTTCTGCTGATGTTCAGAGAGGCTGCCACAAAAGACAACACCATCTACTGACCCATCATCAGGATTCTGAGTGAGCAGGTCTGGGAGAGGGTCACTCTCTTCCTCCTGTCCCTCATCTATGGCCATGAGCAAGCTCATGTCCTTCCTGTCGACATATGCTTTGAGCCTGTTGACATGGAGTACCCTGTGGGGACTCCTGGGAGTTCCAAGGTCCACCAGGTAGGTGACCTCTCCCTTTTGCTCAAGAATTGTGTGGGGCCCAGACCATTTGTCTTTGAGTGCTGCTGGGGCCACTGGCTCCAACACCCACACCTTCTGTCCAGGCTGATAAACAGTCAGGACAGCCTTTTGGTCATGCCAAGCTTTTTGAAGTTCTTGACTGGCCTTAAGGTTTTCTGATGCCTTCTCCATATACTCAGCCATCCTGGAGCGGAGACCAAGTACATAGTCCATTATGTTGGTTGCAGGCTTTTTGAGAGGTCTCTCCCATCCTTCCTTCACCAAACACAAGGGGCCTCTCACAGGGTGCCCATACAAAAGTTCAAAAGGGCTGTAGCCAACCCCCTTTTGTGGGACCTCTCTGTAAGCAAACAGAAGGCAGGGCATCAGGACATCCCATCTACGCCTGAGTGTTTCAGGTAGTCCATGAATCATCCCTTTTAGGGTCCTGTTGAACCTTTCAACAAGCCCATTGCATTGTGGGTGATAGGGTGTAGTGAATTTGTAATTGACACCACACTCCTTCCACATAGCAGTTAAGTAGCTTGACATGAAGTTTGCACCTCTGTCAGAGACAACCTCCTTAGGGAAGCCCACTCTGGAGAACACTCCAACTAGGGCCCTTGCCACCACAGGTGCTGTGGTGGTCCTAAGTGGAATAGCTTCAGGATACCTGGTGGCATGATCCACTACCACCAGTATAAACTTGTGCCCTGATGCTGTCTGGGGTTCCATTGGACCAACAATGTCAATCCCCACTCTTTCAAAGGGCACCCCCACCACAGGCATTGGTATAAGGGGGGCCTTTGTTGTGCCACCTGACTTACCACTGGCTTGGCAAGTGACACAGGAGCGACAAAACTCCTTGGTATCCTCATTCATGTGAGGCCAGTGAAAGTGTGAGACAAGTCTGTCCCAAGTCTTTGTCTGGCCTAAGTGACCTGCTAAGGGAATCTCATGGGCCAAGGTAAGTAGGAAACCTCTCTGAGACAAGGGTACAACCAGCCTCCTGGTCATGCCAGGCTTGGGGTCTCTTGACTCAGTGTACAGGAGTCCATCTTCCCAGTATACCTTGTGGGTACCTGTGGCGTTCCCAGCAGCCTCAGCAGCAGCCTGCTGTCTGAGGGGTTCAAGAGAAGGGCAGTCTAACTGGTCCTTCCCCAGGTCTTCCCTTGAGGGTCCCCCTGAACCCAAGAATTCAACTTGATCAAGTTCAAACTCTCTAGGCTCAGTTTCCCTCAACTCCTGCAGGTCAGCCTCCTCTGAGACTTGATCCACAACCTGGGGCAAGGGGGAAGGCACAGCCTTAACCCTACTGCTCTTTTTCTTGGAAGGTGTCTGGTCCATTGTTCCAGGATCCAGCACCTGTTCAGTGGGGCATCTTCTGGCCTGTGACCTAGTCACAGCAAACACATGTGCTGGCAAACCTAACATTTCCAGATGAGTCCTCTGCTCCACTTCTGACCATTGTGATAACTCCAAATCATTGCCCAACAAACAATCCACTGGGAGGTCTGAACTAACTACAACCTTCTTTTGGCCAGTTACCCCTCCCCAGGAGAAAGCTACAATTGCCATACTATGATTGGTAGTGACATTGCTTGCATTGGTCACCAGGAATTCTGTACCTGGCATGATCTGTCCAGGGTCCACAAAGCTAGGTGTCACCATTGTGACACTGGCACAAGTGTCCCTATAGGCCTGAGCCATTTTTCCATTAATAAAAGGTGTCTGTCTGTATTTGCCCAAAGTATTGGGACTTATGTCAGGGGACATATCCATATCCCCTGTACTGACAAGGACAGCCTGAGTGAGGGTGCCAACTAAGTTGTCACTCCCCTCAGAACCCAGGGTTAACCCTACTAAACCCTTGGGAGGTGCACTACCACTGCTGGCTGTACTAGGGGGCACAGGTGCCTTAGGGGCTGCAGTGGCAGGAGTCTGCCCTCCTCCTTTCTTGGTGCACTCACTAAACCAGTGAGTTTTACTTTTGCAGTATTGGCACCACCTTTTAGATTGGCCTTCTTTCTTCTTTTGGGGAGCCTGACCCCCACCCTCTTTGGGTTGTTGGGGACCTGTCGAAGACTTCTGGTCATTTTGTTCCCCCTTAGAATCTTTACCCTTCTGGTCTGCTTTCTTCTGACCACCTTGATTCTGGCCCTGGTTCTGTTTAACTCTTGTTCTAACCCATCTGTCTGCCTTCTTTCCCAATTCTTGGGGAGAGGTCAGATCTGAGTCAACAAGATGCTGATGCAACAACTGGTTCTGACAATTGTTTAAAATTTGCTCTCTCATCATCAAATTGTACAATCCTTTATAATCAGTAACCTTACTGCCCAGCAACCAGCCCTCAAAAGCCTTAGTGGCACAATCTACAAAGTCAGCCCAATCTTGAGACTGAGTTTTCTGGGTATCCCTGAACAGCACCCTGTACTGCTCAGTGGTTAGGCCAAACCCATCAACCAGTGCATTTTTCAAGACTTGGTAATCATTAGCATCCTCCACCCTTGTGGTGAGGAGCTTGTCTCTTCCTTTACCCTCAAAGGAGAGCCACAAGATAGCTGCCCACTGACTTGGGGGAACACCTTGCACAGTGCAGGCCCTCTCCAAAGCAGTAATCCATTTGTGGATGTCATCCCCTTGTTTAAAGGGGGGCACTATCTTACCAAGGTGTTTTGTATCAAAACTCCTTTCCCTATTGCTAGGTACAATGCTGCCACCAGTGGGGACTGTCCCACTCAATTGTTGCTCTCTAGCAAAGGCAAGCCTCTCTTTGGCCAGGGCAAGTTCTTCCCTTTCAATCCTCAGATTGGCTGCCTTTTCCTTAGCTTCATACATCCTCCTCTGGGGAGATGTCATTCCCCTTTGAGAGGAACGTTGAGAGCCATTGGTATGAAGGGATCTGATAGAGCCTCTTGATAGAGATCTATCTCGTCCATTCCCAATGTTAAGCTGACCTGAGAGTGGCCCCAAGGGTCCCCTAGTGCCCATCTCATGTCTGCTTAAGTTGGACCTGGTTAGTCTGCTGACTTCTACCTGTTCCTTTTCTGCCTCATCCCCTGATACCAAATCATCATCCTCATCATCAGCATTATCTGCTTCCTGAAGAGGATGGTCCTGGGCATCAAAGGGACCCTGTAAGGAGGGCATGTTGCCATCTGAATTAGAAGGGTCTGGGTTACCAGCCCTCCTTGCATCATGAGTCTCTAAGAGACCAATCAGAAAGGCAGTTGTGGGGTTAGACCCCTGCTTAATCTTCCTAGAGGTACACACTTGTCGTAACTCATGGAAGCTAAGCGCAGTATATCTTGAAGGGATGACCTGTGGAGGGTCAACTGACACAAGGGGAACCTCAGTGTTTCCTCCTTTGTCCGACATACTGTTTCTAGTGTGGTGTAAGTGATGCACCTACCTACACTATGTGTTTACCTACTGATCCCTTGCTAAGAGTTGCAGCCAAGGTGTGCTAAGCCTTGAGGAGCTACAACAGCTGGTTCAGTAGAACTCAGAGTATTCTAAGCTTTAGTTATGTGTACCTAACAGTACTTATGTGATCTTTCAACAAGATATTCTTAGGATACGTGTGGTAAAACAACAGCAAGCTCAAATCCCAACCGCTGCTCACCAATGTGAGAAGGTGGCCTGATATGCAGTGCTCACTATTCTAGTGAACACTATGTATCAGTCCAGCAACCCTTATTGATGATTGGTTGTAAGTCAACCTTATAGACCAGCTATCCTAGTAGCGTGGATACGAGCAGTCTAAGGCTAAAGACTCGAGAGGGCGCGTTAAGCCAGCTGTTTACCACACATATACCCCTTGAATACCAAGTGAAAGGACACCACACAAGTATTATGAAAATAAACAGTTATTTATTTAAAGATCACAACAGCCCTGTACTCTTTATGAGGACAGGGTACTAAGCACAAACCAAAACTCTTACAAAAATACTTAAGTTAGCACAGTATATACAAATGCCCGAGGGGCACGGAAAACCATATACTCTGAAAGTGGAATGCGAAATTCCTAGCAGGTAAGTACAGTATTAATAGCTTTTGGAATCGCTAGGACTTGACTAGGGAATCGTTAGATTATGTCTAGGAGGCCTAGGGGACTCGGGTGCAGTGTGTGCACTCTCACGCGAGATGCGGGACAAAAGTCTATGGTAGCTAGGAATTAGAAAGTTAGTGTTCTCGGGCGAACCCGACCTGGTAGGGAGAAAACGAAAGTAGATTCTGACCCTTGGATAGTGAGGCTATGCTGGGGCACCGAAATGCCGAAGTTACCTAGCCCAGGGGCTGCAGCTGCATAGGTCTGAAAAGACGTCGGGAATCCTCGTAGACGGACCAGGAGCCGGAAGAAAAGATGCTGGCCGGTGACCAGTGAAGAAAGTTCAGTCGGATCCAAGCCTGGATCTTGAAGATAGATGACACCTGAAAGCAGAGGGGACCAAGTTCGAGACTACTAGCTAGTAGTCAGTGGGCACCAGGAGGGCACCGGATGGTAGCCACCTCGACAAGGTGAGTGGGTGACGCTTGACTCGAAGATCTCACGGACCAGGAGGCGTTGTCGGCGACCAGGATGGAGGATCGAGCTGTCCCACGAAGATAGAAGCTGTCGGCGTCGCTGGACCCAGGATTGGGCAACAAAGCCTTGGCAAATTCAAGCCCACGCGGTGGACCTAAAATGGCGTCTGGAGTGGACCAGGAGGGTCCGGGGTGCCTCTCTTGAAGAAGGAAGCAAAGGCCAGCCTGGAGCAACCAGACCAGCAGTCGTGAAGTCGTTGGGCGTCGTTCAGAGGGCCACAAGCCAGCCGGCTAGTAGCCAAACAACGCGGTGCACAGCAAACAGCAGAAGGGCCCCACGCAGATCGTGGAGATGCAGGGGGGCTGATCTTGGGTGCTGGAGCTGCGCAGGGTCGGGGCTTCTCGGACCCCAAAGCACTCACCAGTGGAGGACACGGTGGGCTTGCAGTAAAGATGTCGTGCAGTCTTGGCGATCGTCGGTCCCTTGAGGTCTCGTCGCACTCACGGTTCTCAGCTTGGCTGTAGAGGTGAGTAGAGGTCAGAGGTGCCAGGGAAGCCGGGTCTCGTCGAGCTGGGTCGTCGGATTCGTGATGAAGGACTTGCAGCAGACCGCAGTGTTCTTTAGGATGGTGCCCGCTTGATGCAGGGTGACTACTCCTTAGCCACAAGGGAGAATCTTGAAGAAGAAATCGTGAAGTCCTTTCGAAGAAAGTGGTATCTTGATTCCAAAGATGATCTAATTTTAACAGGGGGCCCGCTCCCATCTTTATACTAAAAAAGGGGGCTGACCCGGTGACTAGGTCCTGCCTATGGGTGGGACCAGGAGGGGGGTGGTTACACCCCTCTCCCCTGCCGGACTTCCCCAGGCCAGGGGCTGGTGTGCCCCTGGAACTGGTTCTGACTGGCCTATGCGTAGTGAGCACCGGGGTGCCACTCAGCAGTCACCTTCCTGAAAAGCCCTGCCTACCCAGGATACACAAAACCATGTCTGGGACGGTGCTAGCACCGCCCCTGACAGGAAACCCTTTGTCCAGGCTCCCCTCACTGGGAGGACTCCCAGCTGCAGGGGGTCAGACTCGTGTCTGTGGTGGCAGCATCCATTTTGTGGAGCTGAGGCTTCAGTTAACTTTAACCGGGGTTCACAGTTACATACATGTCGTGTCCCTCTAGAAGGGTGGAATGCTAACCCCGTCGCCAGAATTGGCGAGGGGTTAGTATTCCAATTCGTATGACACCTTACTCGACATGTTTTGATAAAGCAATACCAAAGTTAGCATTTAACCGCGAGGATTATAATGCACTTAAGAGTATATGGTATGCGATATCATGGAACAGCTATTCGGACTTGATTCCGCAAGCTGCAGACAGGCTCAGCTCATGCCAGAGCACCATCTCACATGAGTCCAAGCACTCTGCCTTCAGGATTGTCAAGGCCTGCCATAGGAGTGACTGATAGGAATCTGTGTGTCCATTTTAGGGTTAGGTATAGGTATACTACACCTACAGCAAAGGGTGATTACACGACTTTGCCCCAGCTGTCATGCAGCCAGTTGTGTCAAATTTAGGAGGCCAGCCAGGGGTGGCATAATACATGCTGCAGCCCCTGGCAGCCCTGGGTACACCTATGCCCTGAGTTACAGGGTCTGATAAGGTGGCCCAGTACCAATTGGTAGATGCACCTAGGGTACATGAGGTAATTTAGAAAGAGAACAGCCAGGCTGTGGGTCTGATTGGCAGGCCCACAGCCAGAGAAAGTCGTAAACCAGTGAAACAAAAGCAAAAAATCTGGGTGATCATAGGATTGCAGACCCTACTCTCCTACAGACACTCTCTCAGTGTGGAGAGTGGATGATCAGAATAAAGAGCTTACTACCTTACCTCGTCTTGCTTCTTCAAGTTTGAATCTTAACAGTAGTGTTGACCTGCTACCACAAACCTGAGTACTTTGCAGTGAGCCGGATGGATTGGAATATGAAAGTAGGCGTCCTTTAAATCTAAAGTAGAAAGAAAATTGCCCTTTTGCAAAAGAGGTAGTATTTGTTGCAGTGTTACCATGTGGAAATGGCCTGACTGTATGTAAAGGTTGAGTAATCTGAGATCCAATATGGGTCTGAGAGAACCGTCATTTTTTGGAATTACAAAGTAAAAGGAGTACACGCCCGACCCTTGATGTTGAGGTGGTACAGGCTCTATGGATTTTTTTAGTAGCAGGATTTTACTTAATTTTTTTAGAAGGTTTAGGTGTTCCGGTGGAAGTCCGTGCGACTTTGCTTGGAGTTCATCAACACTCCCCCAAACATTCCTCCAGTTACCAGAATGGATAATATGAAGAACCCATTTGTCTGTTGTTATGGATCCCCACTTTGGTAGAAATTGTGACAGTCTTCCCCCTACAGGTGTTAAGTGGTCGGGGGAACTATGGGCAAGTCACTGTTTTGTATTGGATGGCGAGGTACATGTATTGGAGGAACATCTACCTCTGCACTTGTAGTTCTTTCCTCTGCAATTGCCTCAATAGAAGCCCTTGGAACCTGAGGGTTGATTATTGCCCTTGTAGGTGGACGCAGTGTCTGAGATAGTAGTTTTAGATCCTGCTCGATAAAAGGAGCGACGAAAGGAACCAAACCCTTGTGGAGACTGAAGTGCTCCCATGGATTTAGCCACTTCAGAATCCTTCTTCATTTTATCCAATGAAGTGTCTACTTCCGGCCCATAAAGGTGTTCCTTATCAAAGGGTGTGTTCAGTATGGATTGATATGTGCAGCCAGGTAGGTCTTCCTAACCCCTTCTGTGCTGATGACGAGCCCAGGCTCGTCATGCAGCACTGTGCTCGTGTGCTGGTGAAGAGCCTGGGCTTGTCATGAGCCGTGGAACGCTCACACTCAGGGATAATTCCCCCGCTGTGCTGAGCGTTCCATTGCGCGGGCGGGCTCATGACGAGCCCAGGCTCGTCACCAGCACACGAGCACCGTGCTGCATGACTAGCCTAGGCTCGTCATCAGCACCGCAGCGCCGTGCGCGGCCCCCCTCCCCCCGCGCCGCGGGGGAATTAGCCCCGCGGCGAAGGGGTTAAAAGAACACTAGTGTTTACCGCTCTGGCAGATGTATCAGCAGCATCTACGGAGCATCTAATTTGGTGGTTAGAAATTAACTGCCCCTCACGAACCAGCTCTTGCGCTTTTGATTTGTGTTCTGGAGGGAGAAACTGGAGGGGGAGTTCCATTTTATTCCAATGTGCACGGTCATAGCGTGCTAGCAACAGCTGTGTATTGGAAATACGCCAGAAATTAGCAGCCTGGGACGCAATCCTTTTCCCTGAAGCATCAAGGAGTTTAGACTCTTTATTTGGTGGTGTTGGTGCTTCTCCAGTAGTCTGGGAGTATGCATTTTTATGTGCATTAGAAACTACTAGTGAATCTAATGGTAGTTGACCTTTAATGTAGACTGGATCTGATGGGGCAGGCTTGTATTTTCTATCTACCCTCGGGGTAAGGAAAAGCTCTCTAACAGGATCCTTAAAAATGTTGTCTACATGTCTGGTCATGCCTTTTAACATGGGCAACATGTACGTAGACTTGTGTGTTTTGTAGAGTCTCGAAAATAAAATCCTCCTCAAGGGATTCTCTGTGTAGTGGGACTCCATGGTAAGTAGCAGCCCTACTTAACTCGACAAATCCTATGCTGTCATCTGGTGGAGAGGTTTGGTAGGATACATGTCCGGGTCGTTATCAGTGGGAGACTCAGTATTATAGTCATCCCACACATCTCCAGGCTGATCGTCATCATTATTATCCTCATCCACATCCCCATCACCCTGATTGTCAGGTGTGTGTGGTGGTGAGTGCTCAGGTGAAGTTGGCACAAGTATAGTCTGGGGTAGAGGAGGTAAAGGAAGAGGAGGAGGAGGAGGGGGAAGGATGTGTTCCGAAAGTTCTCTTTTAATGGTATATGGTATTCCTCTTCTGTAGTCGCATTCCTTTTTAAAGTCACTTTAGTGGTGATAAGTCCAGTCTTTGGGTGTATAACCAGGATTTTCTGTTTTGGATCCAGTTTGTCGATCGGATCACCGAATACATGATTTTTTGGAGACTTCGGCGTCTCCGTGTGTTTAGGCTCTGAATGTTTCAGCGACTACACTTTCTTTGCCGGGGTTTTCGGATCCGAAGTTTGTTTCGGTGCAGACGGAGGATGTACAATGCCTGACTTTTTCTTCGGCTCCAAAGTCTTTGGCTCAGTGCCGGATTTGGCATGGGGCTTTTCGGAGCCGGACGGCTTTTTACTATGCCTCTGAAGCTTGTTCTCGGCGCCCACTGGGGCCCAGGTTGGTGCAGAGCCTTTTTCTTCGACGGAAGTGGAAGGTGGGGCGAGGTAGGGGCTGTACTCACTGTACATTGTTCCTGAAGGATGTCTTCATCCTCATCGGAGCTGTGTTTGGAAACTAAGATGTCTTCCTTTTCCTGTTCCTCATCAGCTCCGATAGGCTAGTCACCTTCCTCCTATTCCAATTGAGGTCCGAAGCGGTCAGGAATGCAATCTACATATTGTCTCTTCAGGTCGCGTCGTCGGGCCAAACGATCGCAGAGTGTCTTTTTGGAGCGGAAAGCTCGGGACGCATCACAGTGGTCTCTGTGGTCGGATGACCAACACAAGTTGTACACCTCATATGAGTCGGTGCGTGGGAATTTCACATGGCACCATGGACCGAACTTGAAAGGAGTTTGTTCCATCGACTGCGAGTCGAACCAGAGGCTAGGCCCGACGGACTACCACAAGCTCTCCGATCAAAATTTTCTTTAGGAATCACGATCCGCGAAGAAAAAGGAACGCGAACGGAAACAATACAGTCAAGTGTGAATGTGATACGTGCTGAGAAGGACCGAAGAACCGACGTCAAACCAGAGCGCAGCAAGGTACATCCGAACCCGATGGCGGAAAAAACAATCTGAAGATGGAGTCGATGACCATGTGCACTATCACCTAAGGGAGGAGTCCCCTACCTCGCGACTAGGGAAAACTGCTTCCAGAAAAACAAAGCGCAAACATCTGGACCCAACACTAGAAGGCGATCTTATGCAACGCATGTGATCTACAGCTCATATGCCTCGAACAGAATGTTTCAAGGTCCCTCAGTGTATGAAGCAGACGCTGTTTGTTTTGGTTGCCCTGCCCTCGGCTCCCATTTTGAACTCTTTTTCCACTATGCAAAACTAGGCTCCTGGTAGCCTCACTGTCAGAGATCACACTTGAGAAGTGAGGTTTGATGTGGATTGAGATGTTAGTGTATATTGTTTTTCTACAATTCTGCTTTATTATTAGTTATTAAACTGCTTATTGTACAGATGAGGAACTTTCACAATCATTTGTAAGTAAGATTATTAATAATTCGTATTATTTTTACATACTTCTCTGGCAATGTGACTTAATGCTTCATCCTCTGCGGAAAATCTGTCTTTAATAGGAGTGCGTTTCCTTCCATGACCAGGTGTCCCCATCTTTATTTCTGCTTCTTAAGATTTTACTTTTAGAGGGTTTAAAATAAATCCACAAACTTCAGACCTAAAAATAAAAACAAATAAAAACAATGATTCATCAGGTGGCGTCATTATATTCAGGTGGCGTCATTATATTCATTGTAGACTGTGTTTAAGTATCACAGAAAAAGAAAAATATGTGTGCAGCTATTGCGGTTTGTTTAGCTTATACGGGGAGAGGCAACTTGCCTGTAATTCAAAAAATAGAAAATAATTATTCCTGCTTTCCGGAACATAACAAGATTTTTATAACAGAACAAGACAATTTATCACTATCTTATTACATTTACATACATTGAAGAGGCCAAGGAGTAACAGGATCTGCTAAAAAATAAAGGGTGGAGGAGGGGGCGGATTGACCAGGAGAGGTCTTTAGGTTCGTTTTTAAATGTTGTCAGTTTATAAACAAGCATTGGCAAAGCCAATAGGTATTGCCTATGCAAGAGGTATTGGTTTGCCAATATGTTTTAGCCATGCTGTACACCAGCTTGGCTGCTGTTCAGCATGGCTAAGAGTTAGTGGGGTAAAAGAGAGCCGTGGAGTGTCATGGAGTGGCAAGAGTTTAGTGGTATAGAGTGCTGTAGAGTGTGGTGGAGGGAGTAGAATGCCATAGAGTAGTGTGCTGCAGAGTGGAATGGTACAGTGTCGTGGAGTGGTGTAGTCTAGAGTGGAGGGGCATAGAGGATGTTGCAGAGAGCAGTTACTGTTGTAGGGTGGCAGGCATAGAGTGGAATAAGGTGTTGCATAGTGGAGAGATATAGAGGGTAGTGGCACAGGGCGGAGTTGAGCTTAATGTAGTAGAGTGTCATTGAGTGAAATTTCAGAGTGGAGCAGAGTGGCCTAGTAGTGCAAAGTAAATTGGCATAGAGTGCATGGTTTTTGAGTAAAGTGGTTTAGACAGGATTACCGTAGAGTACTGTGACAGAGTAGAGTATATTACAGTGGCATAGATTAGATCGTTTCACAGTAGAGGTAAGCGGCAAAGAGTAGAGTGGAGCAAGCTACAGTGGAGTGCTGTAGAGTAGCATAGAGTGTAGTGGGGTAGAGTGGAGTAGAGTGCAGTGGCATGAAGTGCAGTCGCGCAGAATAGATTAGAACAGCATAGAGTGGAGTGATGTAGAGTGTATTGGTGTAGAATGCATTGGCCTACAGTGCATTGGCGTAGAGTGCAGTGGTACAGAGTAGCGTAAGGCTGAGTTCAGTGGCGAAGAGTGCAGTCTTGCAGAGTTGAGTAGCATAGAGTACAGTGGAGTACAGTGCAGTGGAGCAGAGTGCATTGGTTTGGAGTAAAATGGTGTAGAGCGCTTTAGCGTAAAGTGCAGTGGCATGGCAAAGAGCGGGGCAGATTGCAGTGGCATAGAGTGCAGTCATGTAGGAGAGTAGAATGGCATACAGCAGAGTGGCATAGAGTGTCAGAGTGGAGTGGCGTAGAGTGGAGTAGTGTGTCGCAGAATAGAGTAAAGTGGAATGGAGTGGCATAGAGGGAGTTGCGTAGAGCTTTGTAGAGTAGTGTCTCAGAAAGCCATAGATTGCAGTAAAGTGTTGTAGAATGGAGTGGCATAGAGTATAGTTTAATGGAGTAGAGCTTTGTACAGTGGAGTAGAGTTGAGGGCCTACAGTGAAGTGGCATAAAGTACAGTGGTGCAGAGTAGAGCAGCGTAGAGTGCAATACTGTAGAGTGCATCGTTTTTGAGTAAAGTGGTGTAGACTGCATTGACGTGGAGCCCAGTAACAGTGGCAGAGAGTAGAGTGGCAGAGAGTAGAGTGGCAGAGAGTAGAGTGGCAGAGAGTAGAGTGGCAGAGAGTAGAGTGGCAGAGAGTAGACTGCAGTGGCGTGGTGTTCAATGGCTTAAAGTATAGTCGCATAGAGCGTAGTGGCGTGGATTGTTTCAGAGTGGAGTGGAGTGGAGTGGAGCAAGGTAGAGTGGAGTGATGCAGTGTACAGTGAAGAGGTGGAAAGTAGCGTAGACTCCAGTGGCGTGGCATTCCGTGCAGTGGTGCAGAACAGAGTGACCCACGTCTGGGCATACGCATCCCACTTAGGGTGAAAAGTGCTACGCAAACAAATGATGGACGGAATGCTGAATAAATCATACAGTGGGATGGGTATGCCCAAACGTAGGTCCCTTGCTTACTGATTAAGGGTAATACCCATAAACCGGTCCCAGGATGCTTATTTCCGGTCCAGGGAGCACCTGGCTTGGCAGTTCGATCTGTACTGTTCCCATGAGGCACAGGGTCAAGACTGATTTGCATATGGCGGCGTTTAAACTGGGGTGGCATGACGAGCAAAAGAACAATGGATTTAACCTAGATTTCTTGACTGGGGGTGAATGTATGATTTATTCAGCATACCGTCCATCATTTGTTTGCTTAGCACTTTGCACCCTAAGTGGGATGGGTATGCCCAGACGTGGGTCCCTAGCTCACTGTGCCACTGGATTCAAGCTAGCCTGGCTGATGAAGGGTAATACCCAGAAACCGGTCCCAGGGTGCTGGTTTCTGGTCCAGGTAAGACCTGGCTTGGCAGTTCGGTCTGGATTCCGTCCATCATTTGTTCGCGTAGTTCAAACTAAATGAGGCATAGTGTGTAACAGAAGTAAAAGTGCCAGCCCTTATGGGAAATGAAGACAAGGCGGTACTAAGGAGGGATTAACAACCATATTAACTAATTAGAAGCCAGAGTTTACGAAGGACAATGAAACAGGCCAATGAAAAATATGGGCGGAGAGTGAGAGGGGCTTCAAGCCCATACTCCAATACTAATGAACAAAAAGAAGTGCCAGTACTGCTATTCAATTGAAAAGAACAATTCGCTCAAAACATCTAAATTAAACAATATGCTTTGAACTCACATCTATGTTTTAGATTCAATCTTTTTATTTTTAACCAATGACTTTTAATTCATGCTTTTGGTTTCTTATTTTACCAAATTTACATTTACCAAGACCTTATGTACACTGTAATTACATTAATCACAACAACAATTTACAAAACATTATATACACTTTCAGACATCATTCAATCATACACCTCTCATACAGCCACAGACAACATATAATCATAAATTTACACTGGAATAACATTATTCACAGAAAAGCCATATATTCATGGTTTTTAAAAAAAAAAACTATTTGCATCAATTATGTATAACCTTTCACTTTTATGGCATTAATGGTCCGTCTCAAAACGCTGTGTACACAATGATGGTGGCGAGCTTCCGGGTCCGCAAAGGATCTCGGGAGTACTTCAATATAGCATGCCTTGCAGAGCAGCACATGGACTGCCCAGGCTCGACCTAAAAAATGCTTCATGTATGCAGTCCTACTTCTGATATATTCTGAAAAACCTGCACAGTTCATTTACATAGATTTAAATTTTGTGTGCTAGAAAAGAAAATATCATACAGCCTTCCGACCAACACACTGAGGGTAGCCAGCATGATTGTCATACAAAACTTCTTACTTTGAAGTCAGAGAAAGAAAAGTAAACACCAAGCTCCCTGGAAGACAGAGCCTGACATTTGACATCCGTCCTTCACGGTTTAGAAAATGTGATAAGATAAGAATAACATTTAAAGGCCTGTTTACAGAAATTCAGTTCTGGTGGAAGAATACATGCAGAAAATAAGGTTTGGGCAAGGGAAGGTACGAACTCAAGCTGGATAGCCTAAAACAAATGAAGCAGCAAAAAGAAAGAAAGCCATTGTGATTTACAAACCACAAAACCAATGGTAAGCAGTGGGCGGAATGCATTTCCTGGGAAGGTTTGCAAAGTTGTTCCAAGAAGTTGTTAGCAATAGGCTTCAACCTAATAAAAGGGAGTAGATTGAGCCCCATAAAATGAAAAGCTCTGCATTTGTAAAACCCTAAGTCACCCGTCCAACTAACGACAACTTTCAACTTCAAGCTACAGCTCACGATTTAGCGCAGATTAAAGCAATCACGCAGCCCACTGATAAACTATTTATATGGGTGCAAGCTGTCAGGGCACTGCTCCTTTATACGCAGCTATAACCAATATTAAGTTATTCATATTAGCGAAGAGATGCCCTTTGAACACAGAATTATTTTTTACCTTCAGTTCCGGTCATATTAAAATGACAAGTGTCTTCTACCGACAAGAACGGTTTCAAAATGAGCAATGCCATCATAAAAGATACAGTACAGCAGGTCGGAGTTGATTATGGCGACAAGCCAATTATAAGGGCTACAGCCTTGATTGGTTCACAAGGAAAACATATGCCACAGGTCTGATCGGTTTGTTATAAAAACGTTTTGATGAAGGTCAAATTGTGAAGAACATGTGCTAAAGCCAATAGTCCTTTAACAGTGGATTGTTATCACAGTTACAGGATCTAGACCAGTACTTTTGTTACATATAATCTCGTAGATTATCGTAGCATGAAAGTGTTTTGGTGCTGGCGTCCCACTCAAGAAAACCACAGAGATATTTCCACTTTAATAATTCCTATGAGGCCATCTTAGCTGAGTACTTTACATGGTTTTGACAACTGAAATATTGTACGTATTTGTCATTGTATTATCCTATACCTGGTGGTTGCCTTGTGGGAAAGCCCATGTCCAGTACAGTAAATTTGAGTTAGTTCTGGTGAAAAGCCAATGAAAGACTATTGGCCTGAATGATTTACTAGGAAACATTATGCAAATTCCATTGGTTTGAAATGTTTACTATGAAAAGCTACAACAAAGGCAGTAGGCCCGATTCATTAGGAAACACATATGTTAAAGACAAGAGGCATTTAACCCTTACAGTGCAGACAGCGACAAGTTGACGTCCTCCTCTCTACTTCTGCAATGCAGAGGACATCAATTGGGCATCCCAATAGGGGAGTGCGGAAGCACAGAATCCTTTATGGATCAATGGGAGGGCCCAGTTAAGCTAGTCACCAACATTCGTCTCTTTCATAAGGAGGATGTCTCACAAAGAGGTTTTTACTAGTAGTGGAGATAAATTTGTCATAATATGCTTATGCCTTCTTTAGTATGTTGCAGTTGAATTTTTTTTTCTGTTCTTTTTCTCTTAGCTTTTTGAAAAACCTGTATGCTGCACTGAGCCAGGTAAGTGCTTTTTACTGTTTGATACTATTGTTGTGCGCACACTTTTCTACACTTCCAAAGCACTGCATTCCATTCTTACAATTCATAGCACACACAGCATTCATTTCTACGAGTAGCTCTGCATTCTACCTCGGCCAAAAGGTTTTAGATATAAACAGGGATGGCGACTCATTGGATAATTGCTTCAGTGACTCTTACTCATATGACGGAGGACAGCTGTGAGGAAGAGTCTGATACTGAATTAGCATCTGAGGGAGAGGGTTGGAGACAGAATCTGGAAGTGATCTTTCAGTTGGAATTCCTTGCGAGGAGGACTGATCTTCCAGTGATTCTGATGGCAGTCGTGATGTCCCTTTGCAAGCACAATTTGTGCAGAGGGGAGCCAGTAACATGGCAGATCAATCCAGAGTGCAGGCAGGTACCACGCACTGAGCACAGACACAAGCCTCCTAATTTAGCTCAGCCACAAAATCCCCCATTCACTGCAGATGCTGGATGTAAAGTCAATAATGTAATTGTTTTGGCTATGGACTACTTCCATCTTTTTAAGGATGAACACTTCCTTAAGGAAATAGTGCAGGAAAGATACTGCCACTCTGGCGCCTCGCTCAGAGTACACCTGTGGACTACAACTTCAATTTCTGTGCTTAATGCTGAACATGTGAATAGTGCTCAAATCAACCATATGGTCCTACTGGCCTACTCACTCATACGGTTTAGGCAACAACCAGATTTGCACCAGTCAAGAGCAGAGACAACATTTTTATTTTGCATCATATGTTGCATTTCAATGATAAATCTGTTGCATATCTCCTGGACCAGCATGGTCAGTTGTACAAAATATGCCTATTGTGGAACATTTGTCTGCCAAGTTTACAGAGATTTGTATTCCTGGAAAGAATATAGCAGTCGATGAGTCCTTGATCTTGTATAAAGGGTGACTGGTGTTAAGGCAGAACATACCAAGCAAAAGAGCTGCTTACGACATCAAGATATACATGTTGTACCAAGTGTGTCAATGGGTTTGTGTACAGTTTGAGCGTAGATACAGGAAAGGACTTCACAATAAATCCTGCAGGTTGCCCTTCCATATTAGGAGTGAGAAGATCATATGAGGAGCTTACCCAATTTCTCATTCATAAAAGTTATAACCATTATGTAGTTAATTTCAGTACACGAGTCCAGCTGTATAGTGAACTGTCCACAGCTGGCACCTGGGCTTGTGGTGCAATTCAAAAGAAATACAAAGGATTCCCACATGACTTTGCTCGTAAGAAGCATTGCAACAAACTGCTCACTGTCTGCAGCAAGTATATGTGCTCACTGCACTTCATGATGAAAGCACTTCTGTGATGGTTAGGGGCCAGTTAAAAAGTCTGCAAACCCACATGTATGCTTGATTACAAGTACATGGGAAGAGTGGATGAAAAAGACCAGATTCTTCAACAATATAAGTCTTAAAACTGCCATATGGTATAAGAAATTAGCTAACCACCTGAATCAGTTGGCAACATACAATGCATATGATGTCTATCATCAGACTACCACTGGAAGACTGATGTCCTTCCTTGACTTGCAGTTGGCTGTTATTATAAGTCTTAGTGCTGTAAAAGCAGTCATCTCTACATCTGTTGTGGAAGAAGTTTGATGGCTGAAGAAGCCACAGTTTGTCGACCACATTCCTGCAACTGAGACGTCGATATAGGCGATGCAGTGTTTGTGTTCAGCTAGGAAAGAAGTAAGAGTAGATTATCAGTCACCAGTTCCCATCACAGCCAAGGCTGTGTTTTCCAACTTCATTCTGGGAAACTGATTGAAGTGAAGCATATAGAATAAGAATTAGTATCTGCCCCCAAACATACCTTCCTTGGGCCATTACTTGTGTAGCTCTGTAGCTTTTTTTATTCTTTCATTTAATTTGGAAAAAAGGACTGTAATCCAAGACTTTCTTCCTAAATTAGATTTCAGCCACTTTGTCTTTACTGACTCCAGTAAAGAGGCAGACATTGGTCTTGCTTATGGCTGCTTGCCACTTTCATCCTCTGTCAAAATGTGGCAGATAATCTGCTGATTACAAGTGTATTAAAGTCAATAGACTGCACATAACCATGAACAGGACATGTCCACCAAACGGATGCCTTTGGACTTTCTAGAAGTGCTCTTTGTGGAACTTATTAGAGTTCGAACCAGTGTGTTCAGCCAGTTTTTAAAGGTAGATTTGTTCACACTCGCCAAGGAATGGGTCATAAGTGCATTCCTCAACCACCCCAAAAGTACCTCTAAACACGGAAACAAGTTGGATTTAGTGCAGTGTGCAGGCTGCCACAGGGAGTTAATAAATATGCACAAAACATAATTGTGGTGCAAGTACTTCTGGTGAGACAGACATGAACAGTTAGTCAAAGCTTGGCCAAGATTTGTTTGCATAGTGATCTTGTGTAATTAGAAGGCAAATGGTCAAGGTAGGAGTGACTTACAGATCACCGTTTCCACCGCTATACACATATTTCTGACTTGGGACATGTTTGTTACTTTCACCCTCTGTCAGAACATGGCGGATGTTCTGCCCGCTGTATTACTAGTGCATTAGAGTTAATGCTTCGCACATAACTATAGACATCAGCCATGTTTTGACTGAGTTCACGGTCCACCAAACACTAAAGGTCATCAATCTTTCTAGAAGTGCTCTTTAGAGAATTTAGTAGTCTGCCCCAACATGGTTAGCCCAGTTTTTAAAGGTAGATTTCTTCACAGTCCCCGAGGAATGGGCCACAAATGCATCCTCAGAAAGACTCAACTTACTTTTCACACACTGGAAGGAATTGGGTTTTTAATGCTTTAAAGCAGTGAGTGTGCTGAAGGTGCATGAAAATTTAGAACAGAAACTCTGGTCGAGGCACTAACCCCCAAAAGTGGCTGTTGGCATGTGTGGATGCTGGCTGGCAGTACGTATTACTTTGTAATAGATATCTCTGCAAGTTGGCTAACGTCCTGTTGAGTGGCAGTGTGATTGGCGTTTCAGTCCAGTTGGAGTATGATGATGATGAGCCTTTGTATAGTGGTGGTCTGTTAATGTGAGTGTTTTATGTCTTGGGCCCTTTGCTAGCAGTGTGAATGGACCATAAACTGGTTGGTTCCTTGACGTAGCATGAACGCTTGCTACCACTATGTGAGGAGTTTAATATTCCAATACTGCTATTAGTATTAATTATTTGACCTCACTATTAATGGTAGTGCCAAAACCTACTGATTTAAGTCTGTACTTCAGTACTGGATATACTCCCAAAGAAGAATATCAACACCTAACATTTTTTAAATCTGGAAAAACTAGAGCAGACCAGGGTGGTTTAACTTGCACGGATCCCACTCATCCAAATCAAATCAAAGATAGCTTTATTCGATTTCATTTTTAAAAACCATAAAAGCACATATAATACATAAATAAGACATTTTAACAATTTATAAAAATATTCTTTTAAAAAAGGAGGGGGAAGAGGGAGCACAGTCCCAGTTCACATATAGGCTGTGGCTAAGTACATTCTTTTATAAAGAGAACATAAACCCAAAGTTAAAGACATTCCCTCTTCTGATAGCTAAAAATGCTTTCGTTTCAGCAGGAACAGAACCAAAAACCTCAATTCATAGTTAGTCTGCATCTAATTACGTTTTTTAAAAACATAGATTTGAGGTAAATAAACATTTCGTCTTCTAGCAACTGAAGTTTCAGTAGGGCTGGTCTGCATTGCCTCAGACCCCATCTCTTCAGTAGCACGCCAAGATATTTTTTCCTGGCCAATGAATAAAATTTACAGAACAAGATGGAATGTAGTGTCGACTGTTGAGATATATCATCACATGGGCATACAATTAGATCTTTTGTCCAGCTGTTAGGTTCAGGGAAAGTAATTAATCTAAAGAAATTGCCAGCCCTAAAACGTGTTGGGAGCATCCAGGCGTAGCTGCTCGTTGTAAGGAGCAGGTACTGCTGAATGCCTGATCCCTGTAACATCAAATGATTTTCCTGGACAGAAACCTTTTTACTTTCAGCTTTCCAGCGTTTATTATCCAGGAAAAGAAGACGGCTTTTCTTCAGATTTTTCCTTGAGATAGTGACCAAGGTGTTTGGGGAGTCAAAGAATTCCGGGTATCCTATCTCAGTTAAAAACAAGCATTTACAATGCAATGGTTTCGCCTTTGGAAAAGTTAGAGCTATTGGCATTGCTCATGACATTTCTTTTTTTTTTTTACTTATAAATAAATGGCATTGTTATTTACATTGCAATAGGTCTCACATTTGTTGGAGTTGGAGCTACTGGCATTGTAAATGGCAATGTTTTTTATTCATGCTTTTTTGTTTGCAGTGGAGTGATTTTTTTTTAAGTGCACACTATACCATATTATAAGCTTTTATAGCAACTATACAGTAAAGCTATAGCTATTTTAACGTAAAAGGGTGTAAATGGATGAATACAAATACAAAAAAGAATCTTAAACTGTATGGTGGAATGTATAGCAGGTGACAAAGAGGAATCAAATGCTTTCTTAAAAAGAACCCGGAGCTCACCCTTTACATGACGTCTACCTCGTGTGTATCGTTAAGAAGAGATGCTAACAATATGATGTTTGGATAGTCAAGTCCAAGGATGACTAGCCTCCACAAGGATATCAGAGCGCTTGGATGATTATGGATTACCAAGATTATGCGTTAATGATTACAAGTGCCCTGGCAATTTATGATCCCTGCGCAAACACCTGCTTGCACACTGATCTCAATTATAAGTTATTAGGTGTATGTATAGTTGACCAAGTAATTACCAGGTACAATAAAGCGTGCAACCTCCATTCATTTCAGAAGGTCAAACTAACATGATTTAACCAGAGCACATGCCCCAGCAGGACTTGAAAAATCATTAAAATGTTACCAGACCTGAAGGTCTAGTGACTTTAATAATCTACTCGACCCAACTGTAATGCTCTTGACCCATAAACTTGCTTCAAATTATGGAAATATTTTAATTCACTGAGCTGAGAATTTCTTCATTATTGCATATGAGATCACCTTCGAATAAGTGAGTTCTACTGTATAAAAAACACTGGCTGATTTAAACAAATCTAGCCACACATAGCATTCACATGACCCCTGACTTGCCTCCTAGTTAATTAACGGCACTGTCAGGAAGGGGCTAACATTTTTCTCAAATCATGTTTAAAACCTATCCCTCTCAATAGATACATAACTAAAGCATGAAGGGGTAGGTAGCACAGTCATTTGCAATCAGAACACGGGGCTTGACTCATAAAACTACATAGTGTTTGGAAATCAAGTTTCTGCAAATATTTGCCATTGGCACATTACCAAGAAACGTGGTCTGTTGATTTTGCTACTATTGAAAGCTTTGTTAGCATCATACTTCTGAATTACATAACAAAATGTCCTGCTAGGGCACTTGTAAACAGACCCACTGTACAGCTAATAACTCTCCTTACACTGTTGCAGAGTCAACAAAAGCCCTCCAAGATCACCCTAAGATTTTTCACAAATGTTCTCCCCACCCATTCAATAAAGTCCTAACTGCTCTTTTCCCAAGCCTTCACTAGGCATGGACATTGTTAGACAGCATCAACTCCACTCTCAGACTCACATTGGCACTCATTTATCCAGACTAAGAAGGTCAAACTGAAACCCAACATACAAGACTGCAACATCAGCAAGGGCCTAATAGGAACGCTAAAACAAAAACCCTGTTAATTTTTCTCATCCGCAGACAGCTCAAAAGCTTAATGCACTAGCTCTAAAATGTCCATGACAAGGTACCTGGAGGACAAACTGACACCATCTATCACCTCTGAGAAACAAGGAACTGAAATCTATCTGTCACAGGAAAGCCATAACAGTAGATGCTGGGCAGGCAACCACAACAGGTCTCATCAGCTGTCTCAAGTTTGTCAATAAGTGTCCATGCCGCAACCCAGACATCGCTCCTAGTCCATTTTGAAAAGTCTTCAATACGTTTGACCGCCATGTCCTCCTCAACGCCCTCTCTGTCGGCACAGTATTACCCAAGCTATCCTCAATGGGATTAATTATTTTTTTGTAAATACACAATTTGCTATTATGGGTTCATCAAATCTCACCACAACCTATCAAATATTTGGCCTGCAAGGTATTGCTCTTGCAACAACGATTTTACATCTCTGAATGAAACTTCTGTGGTTCCTACCAGTGGACAAGCCATCGACTTACACTAATAGGCGGGCGACATAGTTACACCTCAAGGTATTGTTGACAGCTGACATAAAGCATTTAAAATACTTCTTGAACATCATGAATGTTTCAATGTCTCAATTTATCTAAAACTAAGCCCCACCAAAATAGAGTTAATTCACATCAGTGGTGGCAAGCACCACCTCCAACTTGCAGTCTAGCATCACAAAATGTGCCTTGACTATTTCACTCTCAATACCAGCTCTAAGTTCCACATGAATCCTTGCCTCTCATACAAACCGCATGTAAAGAATAAATCCCAACCGGCCTCATATCACATAACTGTCCAGTGTGTGTTGGATCAACCATTTCCTATACATTCACATCTTCCACTCCACAGTGCAAGCATGTGTCCTTTTATACATTAGATTTTGAACGTACAGCCCACTATACTCACAAAATCCACCATTTTACTCTGATGGTGTGTCTCATCACATCCAAACCTAATTCGACCACATAAGGCCATTCAAGACCTTCATCAGCTCCTCCTTTCAGCTCACTTCAAGTTCAAATCTCTAGGCATCATTTCCAAGGCCATCCACAACTGAAAACCATACTACTGAGCTAAAAGACCCTTCTTCTGCAGCTGCTCATTCTCACTAACATCATGAAGCTGTGGAAATTGGAGATCCCAGAGTCAAGCAGAGAAACAATAAGCCTTGCATTCTTCACCTATGCACCCAACCTGTGGAATTCACCTCCCTCGATCTGAGACTGGTCGCTTCGCTCTTGAAATTTATTTAAAAACTAAAAACACTCCTTCCTCTTGTCCCACCTCCTGCCTCCCTCTATTCCTGGAATGCTCTCCCCTCCAGCTATCTCTTGTTTTTGTTAATACTTTTGTGCTTACTTTTACTCATGTTACCTCTTCTCAGCTCATGTGAATGCCCACTTGTACTTTTGTAACCAGGATATGTCAGCAAGTATTCCTTGTTGTAAGGAAAGTCCTCCATTGCCCCTCTGGGCTGAGTGTGCTATATAACTACCTCAATTATAACAAGGGTTCTCAACTCCAGCCATCGCTGCGCCTCGGTGAAAGCCGGCTCGCAGTTTTCCGGGGGGCTGTCTCTCCACTCCATGGCCGGCGGGACTGGTGCAGGCGCGGGCAGGGGTGGTCAGCGGGCGGGCAGGGTTGGTCAGCGGGCGCGCCGAGACTTTATGCCGCTGCAGAGCTGTTGTCCGAGGTGCCGGCCCTGTCTTTACACCAACGGGATAGGGGTGAAGAGGAAAGCCGAATAGTTGTTGCATTGCATTTCATTTCACGAGCAGCAGCGGGCTGGGGGCCTCCGCCGCCGCCGAGCCCCGCCCGGAGCCGGGCCCCGGGGACGGGCGGCGGGCAGCGCCGAGGCATTCTCCTCCAGCCACCCCAGGGGCTCGCTCCGCTCCGAGGTCATCCCGCCCGCTCACATGGAGGGAGGGCCGCTCTGTCGCAGTAGGACCCCCACCTCCGGAGCTGCACATCGCTGCCCACGAGCTGGAGAACAGCTTCCTCCCGCCTGGGGAAGAGGAAATGGAGCCCACGAGGCTCTTCTTTGTCACAGCCGGCCCCGCCCACCGTCAGGCACGGGCGCCGGCTCCTCTCTCTCTCTCTTCTTGCGCTGCAAGGCGGGGTGGCACGAAAATTGGCACAAGTGCGGCGTGGGCAGCCGCGATGAACATAAAGCGCTAGAACAAACGAGAAATGACGATCCTCACCGGCAGATGATTAAAATTTTTTTTTTAAAAATGGCGGCAGCACCTACGAGGACACGGGGGGGCGGGAGAGGAACGGACGGCGGGAGGGGGCGGGAGAGGACACAGGGGGCGTGAGGGGGGCGGGAGAGAACACGAACGGCGGGAGGGAGGCAGGAAACGTGCACAGGACAGCGGGGGGAGGGGGGACGGCGGGAGGAGGGACACAGAGTAAGGCAGGACAGCAGCAAGCACGGCCCGGCCGGAGGAGACTCGGGGGCGTTCCCGGCTTTTGGCTGACGTATCATGACGTAGCCAAAAGCCAAAGAATCTCGGGAACGCCCCCGTGTCTCCTCCGGCCATGACGGACGCCTCTCTGTTCCAATGGCTAGCCTCCATTTATGGAGCTAGCCAATGAAGCAGAGGGGCGTGTTCCAGAGTCACTACTGCAATCAAGAGATTTCTCTGGAGGCGGAGCCTAACGGCTCCGTTCCCCAGCGAAACCTAAAAAACCCTAACATATGTTAACCAGTCAATTTTGCTTACACCCTGTAGTTTCAAACAGTCCATTACAACTTCCCTATTAAAAGAAGTTACTGCAGAAGACCATATCTTGTGCCATAACAAGATAGGGCTCAGCTTTATAAGATCAGTAATATAGGCCAATCCTAGCTCCATATGACAGACAAATGTCGAAGTAGATCTCCGTACACCTAGTAAGTATCTGAGAAAGATATTTTCCTGTAGTTGAATTTCCCTGGTATCAGCAATCCCCCATACTCCGGCTCCATATACTGCTGTGGATATACATTTAGAGACATAAATAGCCTTCAAAATGTGGACTGGTCCCCCCCCCCCCAACTTAGATGCAAATTTGCGTACTGCAACAATAGCCCGGGAAAAGGCCAGTTTCCTTTTATTAACAGCAGAGGACCATAACCCATTTCTATTAAAATGAATGCCCAAATATGAAAAGGTATTTGTTAATTCTATCTTTGAGTGCTCTATAAAAACTTTATATTGCACATTTCTCTTTTGAGCGCAACACATGCTAAAGGTTTTACCTATATTTATTTTTAAACCTCTATTACACATATAGCTTGCAAAAAGTGTTAGCGCTCTCTGGAGTCCAATCTGGGTCCTTGCCATAATGACCGCGTCGTCCGCGTACAGTAGTATCAGAACGGCGCAACCATTAATACGAGGGTAATCCAGGTTAAAACTAATAACATTATTTGCAATACTGTTAATATCAAGATTAAACAGAAAAGGCGCAAGTATACAACCTTGCCTGACCCCTTTTTTTATGGGGAAAGTTGCTGTACATTCTCCCTCATTCCCATATCTTACTTTGGCACCAGCCGCTCTGTATAGCTCTTTTATAAAGTTCAGTATATTAGTATCAATATCCAGTTTTTGTAGGGTGTCCCATAGGATTTCGTGGCTCAAACAGTCTAATGCCGAACTTAAGTCGACAAAAGTAAGGAATAAGTTTCCCTTTTTTGCTACCACGAATTTTCCTATCATTAATGCCAAATTTGGCCCCTGCTCAACGGTACCTAGCCCCGCTCTGAATCCATATTGGAACTTCGATAGTGCACCGGTGTCCTCTGCCCACAACTGTAGTCTATTTAAAATTATTCTCCCCGCTACTTTCATCAAAGAGACAAGTAGGGAAATTGGCCTGTAATATATCGGGTTATTTCTATCCCCTTTTTTGAAGATAGGGACCAAAATTGCCTCTTGCCATGTAGTTATAAAAGCAGTGTCGTTACTACTATTTAAAACATTGGTTAGGAGGGGGGCCCATAGTTCTAACTTGGTTTTATAAATGTCCACAGGGACCCCATCAGGGCCCGGGGCTTTACCAGCTGCACTTTCCCTTATTGCTGCCTCTACCTCGGAGACTGAAAAGGTGATATTTAAAGGAAAAAGTGCCTGAAGGTTAGTTACTTCTAAACCACGAACAGCATTGTGGTCAATACTTAGGGTATCGTCTTTTTTTGTACATCTCCGAGTAATGTTTTACCCAGGTGTCCTCTATGGCCACCTCAATGGTATCCGTTCTCCTGGCCTGAAAAAAAGGGGCTATCACCGCTTTCCAAAAGCCGATGTTATCTTTTAGGATGCATGCTTGGTGTAAAGCATGCCATGCTTCCTGTTTTAATTGGTTCTTTCTATTTTTAATAATACTATAATAGTTGGCTCTAGCTGTTTTTATCTCAGAGAAGCTTTTTGGGTTAGCTTTAAGGATCTTAATTAGTACCGCATGAGCTTTACTACACTCTGTATTAAACCATCCCTCCCCTCTAGTTTTTATGTTTTTTCTTTTTGTTCTTGTAGGAAGTTTCCTGATCTCTTCCGAGATCCTATGAAAAGCTGCGGTAACTAGGGTGTTTTCTTTGCTCTCTGAGAGGCAAATCATAAAGTACTCAAAATTGTTTTTTAGGAGGCATGTAAGAAAATCTGTGGGCTCTACTTTGTTCCAGCCAATGGAATATCCATTTAATTTTGTTAGGGTCAGTCCATAATTATAAAGGTTATCAACAACAGCCCTGTTCTTATTGTCTTTTGTTGCTATAACAGTAAAAAGGAAACTAATGGGGAAGTGGTCACTGATTGAGAGGTCCCCTACTTTAAAATTTGAGACATTGCACTAATAACAATTTGATGCTAGAGCAAAGTCTAGTACTGAGTTGCACCCCCTACCATTAAATATTGGGCTAAAGTCCACCTGTGGGTTGCACAATTCATTAATATAGTCCAGGTCATGTTGAAATAGAAAAGTATTAAAGAAGTTTCAATGGGTTGAATAAGAAAAATGGGTACACGGATCTCCCTTAACATTTTCCATCCCACAAATCCTAGAGGAACTATGGGGGCATATGTGACAGTTAAGGTCCACCACCCATAAAATGCATATCCCCGACTGACTATCATCGTCTGCATTTAATAGGCTTTGTGAAAGTTCATTAAAAACATGAGCGGAATCTTTGTTTGTTACATTGTTATACAAATGAATCAGCCTAATGGTTGGATTACTTACCATTTTAAATGTCAAAGACTGATAATATACAGACCCCAGATTATGTTCCAAAATGTTTATGTTTACCGTATTAGATATGAAGGTGCAAAGACCTCCTGAGTTTCTCCCACTCGCAGATGGCTTTGCAGGGGTGTGAAAGGTTCGAAAACCGTTTATATGTAAAGGATCTAACTCCCAACTCTCCTGGCAACAGAAAATGGAGAAGTTATCTATAAAGGGGAGAAATGCTGGGTCGCTAAACTTATTCGTAAGTCCTGCTACATTCCAGTTTAAGAAGCTTAGTATAATTGAATTCTTATTTACCAGCGCTTCCCTTTCACAAGGAGGTATCTCATTATCCCCTTTAACTTGTGCTCTGGATTCCCTTGGAGCCAACTGGGAATATTCTATTCTTAGTTCTCGATCTTCATTTAGGTCAGCATGGCTCCTAACTGTAGTATGCACCATTGTGTCTTCTTTAGCTAAATAATGATTAACTACACCTTGTTCGTGTTCTCCTCCTTCATTTAAAATCAGCGATTGTGCATAGTGTTTCCTTAGCTCACTTGCTAATCCATGCTTGCCCTGATCTCTGTTGCCCACCCAATCGATGTTCTCAATCCTACTTGGTTTAGAGGAATAATACAAACCATGTCCTCCCTCCCCTCCGAGTGTACCTCTATACGGCAACTGATGTCAATCTACGTTCTCTAAGCCGCTGAACCTATTAGGAGTCGGTATATCTATCCAATCATTACAAAAACCGAACTCCTCAAATTCCATCCTCTTCCTTGTGCGGTTTGGGACCCTAGTCCATTCCCCCCTCCGCTCCTCTAAGAAGGGTGAAGGATAGAAATAGGAGAGCGGTCGGGCTTCTATCTTTGTCGAAGCATTATGGGGACTCCAGTTACAAATGTGTGTCACCGTACGGGGATCCCTGAAGTTCACTAATACGCAGTCTCCTGGAATAGTTTTTGTGCTAATACTCACCCATGGTGTTCTACGCACCATTAGAATTTCACTCGTAAACTGGTGTGGTAGGGGACGGTTGGTATTCAACCAGTGTACGGCTTTATTCTTCAGAGATTTAAATGTTTCTTGTGTGGGATCACTTAGCTCAGGGACACCTGTTAATACCACTAAATATGGACTAGTTTCTGGGGGAAGATTTAATCTTTGGGCCTCCAGTCTTACTCCCTTGGCCAGGGCCACTCCAGTTACTTTGGGGCCAGGTTTAGATGGTAAGGTCTCATTTCCTGGAGGCCCGGGGAGGGCAGGTTTACCGATTTTTTGGTCCCCTGAGTATTAGGGTTAGTTGGGGTCAATTTCTGCACAGTGGGTGTGATTGTTTTGCTTCTTACATCTTTCCCTATCATTGGACCTTCCTTATTAGCCAGTAAGAGCTGACAAAGTTGTTTCTCTATAATTAATAGTCTGGATTCTAATGGTTTGAGAAGGGATTTTAACAGCGTCCCCAACTTCTCCATTAAAGGATCATCTATCTCTGTAATGGTTAAATCTATGCTTGCCCCCCTCCAGTGGCCAGATCTTCGCTCGGTGTCGTCCGCGGTTGGTTTATGTGACTAGACGGGGGATTTGTAACCGAAAGCCCCTGTTGCCTGCTCGATATATCGCTCTTGCCCTGGGCCTTTAGGACTTTGGGTTTCTGCCTCTTATTACGCTGATGTTGGCCCGTTTTCTTTTAGGTATTGCACCCCCTCTACGTTCTCGTAGTTGTCTGGTGTTTTGTATGTCCGGGAGTCTTGACATTTCACTATTTATAGTCGAGTTATGGGTAGAAATTAAATCTGCCATAACTTGGGACTCAGAGATTGATATTGGGTGTAACTGTTCGTGTATTGGGGCGTCGTGTATCTGGGCTCCAACATCAATGGTGTTATTTACTCAGTGTTCTGGCGTGCGCGCAGTCGCAAAATGACCCATAGAGGATCTTTTTGCCATGGCCAGGTCCTGGGACACTCGACGTTCCATGAGGATTATCCCTTAATCTATCGCGATGTTAGCATTGGTTATGAAATTATCAAGGGTACCATTTAAGAGCTTACCAGATTTTGAAGTTTTACTCTTAGTAGAAGGTACAGACATGATTAAAAGAAATGCTATGCCTTCGCTTTACAAACAAAGAAGAAAAACATAAACCAATATGTTTACCTCTTATAATCATACGGCATTAAGATTTCATATATTCGGTAATAAGTTAATGAAAGAATTTAGGGGGGTAGCCCGGACCGGACTATTCCGGGTGAAAACGGGCCCGCCCTTGGCCCGGGCTTTGCCCGGGCACGCACGCGTCCCGCGCTGCGGTGGCGCTTTGGCTGTTTTATGCACCTCCAGGTGCGTGTGACCAGGCTGATTGGTGCTAGGGATGATGGGAGATGTAGTCTCCTAGCGCTGTGTCCCGTGAATGGCGGCTCTCTGCAGCACTCGGGACGGCTTCCAGAGTGTGGCGGCCTCCCAAGGAAGCCAGGACTCTCCCCAGTAGCAGCGACAGGTAAGAGGAACTTAGCAGGGTTCCAAACTAGTATCCCACTCATCCAAAATGCCCTGGAAATGCCAAATTTTACCCCAATGGATAAAATCATGCATCATCCTCACATTTCTTAGAGAAACGTTCGGAATCTGTGGGAAAATCCATAACAATCCTATTATCAGTGTGGCTACACTTCTAGTGCTTAATACACTACCCAACTTGTGTCCTTCGGCCTAGTGTCCATGACACAAAAAAAGCCTCAAAATTCAACCTGGAGAAATTAGTAACAGCGGTAACTGCTGCATTTGGGCCCTACTTCAGGCCCCACCCAGGAAAACCTACCAAAGCCAGACATTTTTCAAAAATAGAACCCAAGGAAGTCCAGGGTGGAGTGCCTTGTGTAGATCCCATTACATTTCTCACACACAATGTCCTGCAAACCTCACACTTTACCTAAAATTATGAATTGTCCTCACATTTTTGTGAAGGAAAAGCTTATGGACTCTACAGGAAACCATAACATTCTATACAACCCAGCATTTCCACACTTCTCCCAATACAAATTATACCACACTTATGTGGATGTCCCTAGTACTTGCAACAGTCACAGATAAAACAAGCGATAATGGCATTGCCATTATGGATCCCTGCAAATTCCAGAAGAAAACATTTGATCTGTCCATTTTGCGTTTTTGGGACTTTTCAGTTATTGGCGCTTGGCCCCCAAGTGGGGTATAGTTCAGGAGGACTGCTGGAACGTTGCATTATGGGAATTTGGATCCTGCAGGTGTCCAAAACTTTATTTCACAAAAATGTGAGGAAAAATAATTTTTTTTGCCAAAGTTGGTGGTTGCAAGACCTCATTCGGAAGAAAACGTTGTGGATTCCACACTGGACTCTCCTGAGTGTCTAGTTTTCAGAAATGCCTAGGTCTGGCAGGTTTACCTGGGTGGTGGTAGACCCCTGACCCAAATGTCACATCTACCCACACTGTCAACCTGAGCAGCTACCCACAATGTCAAATCGAGTAGCTTTTCTCTGATGATTTTTTAATGTCACCATTTGGCATTTTGTGCATAGGGTGCTAGCCTCAGCCACACAAGTGGGTACCTATTTTATTGGCAACATGTGTGGGAGCGCTGAGTGACAGGAATTTTGTGTATCCCTGCAACTTCTGGATCTTTTCCGCACAGAAACATGAGAAGAATGAGTCTTTTTAGCCAAAGTTTGAGGTCTGAATAGGATTTATTTTTATTTAACACTTGTATGTTGCAACAAATCATCCCCGAGGGGATCTCTCGGCGCCCTGCAATACAGAAAATCAAGCCCCATGGACAGCTGATGCTTACTCAAACATCCAGGTCTTTAAGCCCTTTTTAAAATGCGCCAGGGAGGAACAACCATGCAGTGGTTCTGGTAGCTTGTTCCAATGGGAGGGGGCTAAATAGGTGAAGGCCAGCCCACCCATGCTCACTTTCTTGATTTTGCATGGGGCCAATAGATTTTGGTTGCTAGATCTCAGTACACGTCCCAGCTCACATGCTCTTACCTTCCTTTTTAGGTAAGACGGACCTAGGCCCTGTCTAGCCTTAAACACCACGATCAAAAGTTTAAAGACTGCTCTCTTCTTCACAGGCAACCAGTGCAGAGCCTGCAGCAGAGGACGCAATGGCGTGCATCTTGGCTTATTCAGAAACATTCTCGCTGCAGTATTCTGCAGTACCTGTAACCCAGAGAGCAGATCTTCTCTAGCCCCCCACTAGTAGGGAAGTTCGATAATCCAGCCTGCTCACAATGAACCCCTGAATGACAGTTTTTCTTGCCTCCAAAGGAATCCAGGGAAAGATTTTCCTTAACATTTTCAGGGTGCCAAAGCAAGAGCTAGTCAAAGATTTTACATGCTCTTCGAAAGAAAGGTTGTTGTCCAGCAAAATTTCCAGATTCCTGGCCTGCTTCGTGGGGCGGGGACACTCCCCCAGTTCGTCCAGCCACCACTCCGGAGTCCATAGTTCCTCCGCCTTCCCAAACAGGAGAATCTCGGTCTTATTAGAATTCAACTGGAGGAAATTGTCCCTCACCCAGGCCGCAATGTTCAACATACAGGTCTTAAATTTGATTTCAGTGATATCAGGATCCAGATCGAATGGGATAATCACCTATGTGTCGTCCGCATATGAGATTGTCTCAAATCCAGACTCTTATAATTGCAGACAATGGGGACTCGTAAATGTTGAACAACGTTGGGCTCAAAATAGAGCCCTGTGGAACCCCCTTCTCAAATAGGTTGCTTGCTGAAAAAAATGGCTCCAATTTGATCTGCTGAGATCTCTTAGACAGGAAGCTACCCAACCTTGCCAGGGCTTGCCCCTCGACACCAATCTCCTGTAGTCTGCAAAGCATGATGGAATGGGAGATGGTGTCGAAGGCCGCCGACAGATCTAATAAAATCAACATAGTAGGCGTCCCTTTATCCAAGGAAATTCTAATTATGTCAGTTACTTCCATCAGGGCCGCCTCTGTACTATGTCCGGCCCAAAATCTAGATTGGGCGGGATCCAATAGTTTGTTCTGCTCCAGGTGATTTCTTAGTTGTTGATTAATCAACTTTTCCATCAAAAGGGTTGGCTAACGGCTTTTTTAAAAGAGGTCTCACCAAAGCGTGCTTCCACTTATCCTGAAAGATGGCTGTAGATAGAGAGATGTTACAAACATCCCTCAATGAAGGAGCTAAGGTGGCAGCCAAGGCTGCCATGACAAAAGGAGGGGCGCAATCTGGTTCTGCTCCTGCCTTGATTGCTTCCAGGGCTATTTTTATTTGCTCCGTAGTAATAGTGGAGAAGGCATCCAGCTTAGGTAAAGAGGAGATCATCGCCTTTGGATTGGGGGGCGTTATGCTGTTTCCTCCCCCCAGAGAGTTATAGATCATATCTATCTTATCTCTGAAGTAACTGGCCACCTTATCACATAGATCTTGTGTATATAGGACCATAGAGCTATTACAGAGGGGTTTGTAAATTATTTTAGAACTGCAAACAATTCCTTCGAGGAATTATTTGCTTCCCCAATCCTCCTGCTTAAGTATTCCCTTCTGGCAGATTTACAATGGCCCAAATAGGCTCTATGCGCCTTGACATATGCCGGCTTATCCCCTGTACATTTTGTCCTTCTCCACTTTCTTTCCCGCCCTCTACATTGAGCTTTCTCCTCCTTTAACTCCGCCGAGTACCATGGGGCAGGTGCCCGCTTTTCCTTTAGTTTCATCAATTTTAGCGGTGCAATACTGTCCAAGGCTTTTACCACTGCTCCTTCCCATCTCTCCAACGCTCTATTACAGTTCTGGTTTTCCAACGGTGGTGCTATAAAAGCCTCCCTAAATGCCACAGGAGTAACTTTCCTCCAAGCCCTCCGCAAACCCTTCTTGTCCTGGTTCATCAATGCTCTTTCTTGATGCATGAAGGAGAACTTTAAGGCCCAATGAACAGACCATGTTAACTCCTGGGGTGTTTCTACTAGAATCCTGGGGACATTAGTAAAAATTGAGTTCAGGGTGTGTCCAGCCCGGTGCGTTGGCTCCTGTACTCTCGATTTTAGCCCGAGTGATTCCATTGCTGAGTGAAGGGCCCTTGCTTCTATATTTGAGGGATCTTCCAGATGATGGTTGAAGTCCCCCACTAAAGTGAAATTGTCTGAGTGTAAGATGTGAGGGGCGAGTGTTTCCAAAAGGGAGGCACAAAACAATTGCTTATATTCCCCCGGGGGATGGTATACTATTGCCCCCTTACAGCTAGTATCTTTAAGAGAATCTAACTGGAATACTATTAATTCCATGAAAGAAGTGAGCACTGAGTCTATCACTTTAATATGATGGGGCATCCTCGTAGCTATTGCTACCCCTCCTCCCCGTTTGCCCACTCTATCTAATCTGGTGACCTTATACTCTTCCGGGAATGCCACTGCTAACCCCGGGGAGGAGTGGTCATGAAACCAGGTCTCCGTCAGCAGATAGAGGTCGGGCTGCCCGTCTTCCAGAAGGTCCCATATTTCTCCTGCATGTTTGGAGACTGATCTAACATTCGCATATAACACCTGACATATTCTTTTACCTAAGTGCATGTCTGGCAAAAGAGATACTCCCTCCCTCGATGACTGGGGGATTTAAGGCGTATGGGTTAGCGGCTTACCCCCAGGTTCCGACCCCTCCTGTTCCCCCCCCCCCCCCCTGACATCTACTGTTTGTATACTCCTTAACCTATCTCCTTGCCTTCGTGCCAGAAGTTGTTCTCTGGTATAGGACACTGTAGTCATCCTGTCTTTAGACCCGGAGACCCGGGCAGCACTTCCTGGCAGCTGGCAGCCGGCAGCGTCCAGGCGCTGATGGGCTTGCCTCTTTTATAGCCCCCAGCCTAGGTTCGTTCCTGCACCAATATGGCCGCCGCAGGTAAAAGTGCCTCTCCTCGCCCGCAAACTCTCTCCACACAAACAGCTCTGTTGCAGCTGCCGCGGTGGACCAGAGAGTTGCCAACACCCCCACACAAAGTCTCAATACACAAATTCCCCCCAAATTCCCCTTAAAAAGCACCAACTGTTTTAAAATTGCTGATTTTGCGAATATTAGATTTCCGAGTGCTTGAGCTGAATCACAAAGCTGCTTACTGTGCAAGTCACACCACTCTAGAACCCCTCGGTGTCTAGTTTTTAGCAGTCTGTTTTGTAGCTTTCTCCGGGTGGCAACAGAGTGAGGGTCCAAATTCCAAAGCTACCCACATTGTTAAAAAAAAAATGTTGATTTTGCTGGGTGAAGTGTGATGCCTTCAGGCAGTATTTTGTGGTGCTTTGCGTTGCAGGCGCTAAACCCAGCTCGTTTTTGTTGGGAGAACACAGAAAAGTAAAACATTTATCACCCTCTCCTGAATTTCTCTGCATTTTTGGCTTCCAAATGTAAGTTAGCGTACATGAGAACACTTTTTGCAAAATGCCTTCTGAATTACATGACAGTATGGGTAACCTTAAATTCAGAGGTATGCATATAACCACTGTTCCTAAACTCACTATCTTCTGCGCATTTCATAAATACATAAATATCCTTCAGACCCATATTTTATTCATTAGATTTTTCCATATAAATATGTGCATATTCAGCACATCACCAAAAATCATTATGCGCTGCATCTTAGTTGTCGGTGCTAGACTAGGCATTGCATGTTTTATGAAAAACTGCAAACCCTGTACAAGCTTGCGACCAGAATGATCTTACGGACGTAACAGCATATTGCTTTTCTTAATCAGCGATTGTGACAAAACATTACAGATGAAAATGTTGTCACCAATGGTCTTTTTTTTTTTTTTTTTACTTATTTTATTATTTTTTTATTTCAACAATTTGGTTCTTTGGGAAAACATGAAGAGATCTACACGCCTTTTGTTGAATACAGAATGTACAGATTTCCAGGATCACCCATGGGTTTCACACATTTCCACCACATACTGCAAGTAGGTTGAAAGCACAAAACTTAGAAAATATGGACTACCTAAAAAAAAAAAATTGAAATACTGGGGTGGAAAAAAAATTTGATACAACCCTGCTTGATGCTGCAAGTTGGGAAGATGGTGATCCTAGCACAGAACACCTTTCAGTGATGTTAGGTTGTTAGAAAACAAAATCTGCTTTCTTGAACACCATCTCTTTCCTCATTTTATGGGAAAAATAATAAAATAGACTATTTTCTCCATTATCTCTAAGGAAGTCCACAAACCCCGGAGTACTTCAGTAGCCTCAGCAAGCTGAAGAAAAAAAATAAAAAGATGCAATTTTGAACGAGACAATCAAAAATTACAAAGGCCTATGTGCGAAGTCCCCCCAGACAACAAAAAAGGACTTAGCATTGGGAGTGGAAAAGTTGCCTCAGCAGTTAAGGGGTTAAGGGTGGATGGTTTCTGCACCATGTGCAGACAGGTACTTTGTTACATAAATGTATTCCCTTTGAGGAACTCTAGGGTTAGAATATCTGCACTGTAATAATTCTCAATACAGTCTCTTCGACAATTCTGTGAGACTCGATTTGCCTGCAGCAACGTGTAATAAAATAATATATATATATATATATACACCCACACACACACATACAAACAGGGATACTAAGAGGGGCTTGGGGTCAACATTTTCTGACACGGGTCTGTAGGAGTGTTTACATTCAGTTTTCATCCATTACAGCATGAATAATGAGTCGGGCCGTGTCAGCCGCTGATGCGCTTTCCCAGTGAGTGACGACATTTGACTGATAACGTGCATTTTTCATCAGATTCCAGGGCTGGTGGGTCAGTGCTTTAGCTTTCCATGTTCTCCTTTTATAGGCCCCGTTTCCTCTCCTTTCTTCATTTCGTTTTCTAGATAATACTACAGCTCCCATGACAGTGCAAAAGGGCTGCTTGCTTACTGCTCATTTTATTTGCAGTGCATTGCATTCCACCCAGCCCCTTCCTCTAAAGCAGATGACTCGTATGTAATGGTACTGACTGTTGTCCTTGTTTTACCATTTCAAGATGGCCAACACATTAGTTCGGAATGTGGCGTCCATGCAGTAACTTTAAAACGACGACCTATGTACAATGCCCTTGCAAGGCGGTCGTCCACTATGGTTTCATTCTATTTAGTACTGATAACTATGTATGCCATGTTTAGGTGGCTGCAATTTTTCTTTTTCCTACTTTTAATGTTTTAATTTTTCTTGCATATGTTGTCAAGTATGCGTTTTATTGTGGTTGTGCTAGTAAGTGGGTGAATGCAAGGAGTCAATGGATGGACGAAGCGGTTCATCGGTGCAAAGATGACTTAGTGCATGTTGGGGACTTATTGAGTGCCTTGGCGCATCTGTTAGAAAAGGCACTCATTTATAAGCAATATACGCGAATGCACAGCTTGTTGTCAATGCAAAGCTCCCAGTCACCAGAAGCTACTTTTAGCTCCTCTCCAAGGAAGCGGATTTTTTCCCTGTGGTTGTTCAGCAGTTACGCGCTGCATTTAGTATCGCACCTTGGAGAGATCACTCGGTTTCCTCCACGGATTACCAATACATTCAAAAGCAATCCAACCTGAAGACCATTAATGCAGCACGCTACAACATACATATATGCTTTCTGTAACAGGCACCTCCATTTAAAACATACTCAGAAGTGGTCAAACAGAAACAGAACAAGCAGGTGGAGGAATACATAAATACATACAAAGGGATAAGGGTAAACCCCCATGCAACCCTATCACAAATGAAACCGGTTCAAATGATGCTCATTCTCCATGGCCAGCAAATTAAATCCACAACTGATATCTTTAATTTCTGGACAGAACTTTCGCGTGATGAATTACAACAGGTGTCCTACTTCGCAAAAAGAAGTACAAAAAAGAGCAAAAAGAAATACAAACAGAAGACTGGCCACTCTAGGCACTTAAAACAGAACAATAGAAGCATCCATTAAAAAAATGTCTGGAAGCTATACTCATAAAATCCGAACACTGGTCGGTTTCTATTCCACGGACACTACATCAGCTCGACTTCTACAGTCCCAATGAACCAACAAGGCGTTAGGGACTACATGATAAAGTTGGGTAACAATAAATCACCCCATGGATGACCAATGTGAAGGTACCGTTGGATTAAAGATTACATTTTGGCACGAAATACAAAAGAGAATGTGCTTATATTGCAACTGTTTTTCTGAAGAGACAAGTCATTATCAGAACACCTAAAAGAACAGGTTAATATACAAAGATACCCTAGAACATTGAAATAGTATATACTTCGATTCAAACAAGAAATTCTGTAGTTCTGGTGCACACCTCAACGCTGCAGACACCAAGCTTTCTCTTAACATCTGCAGACAAAGTTCTCATTGGTCTTGTGGGTTTAATGCGGCAGACCCACCAAATTCCGACAAAATAAAAAGAAAAACACGTTTATTATTTTTAAAACTGGCCTCGGTTGCTCTCTTTCTCGTATATTTGGGGAAAAAGCACAATGTGGGTGCAATATAATTATACAGAAACGAAATATCTGGCTTTTGGTGAGGAAAAATAGAGAAATAAATGTTCATTTCTTTAAATGTAATTTAGCTGAATACTTATTCATGCCGTCTTTTTGCTGCAGCCCAGGAAGAGATGCAGTCACAAACAAACATTGGAAAAGCCAATAGGTTTTCAGACATGTTGCAAAGCAGCGCAGGCTGCTGTAAAACATAGCTTGAAGTAAAAAAGAAACAAGCACTGGCAAAGTCAATAGGTCTAGTCTATTTAGTTATTGGCTCTGGCAATGTTTTGTAGCAATGTTGTACAACAATGCAGATGCGCTTCAGTGTGGCTTAAAAAGCTTTCTTACATTAGTTTTAGCCACACTGTAAATCCTCCGCGCTGCTTTACAAAATGGCAATACATCATTGCCAAAGCCAATAGCTTTCATATGTGGGACCTAACTACTTTGCCAATGCTTTTTTGAAGTAGAGTTATAAAAACAGGGTACTTCATGAGACAAAGTTTTCAAAAAGGAGCAGTATAAATATATGGTAATAGATAATTGCCTCTTTGCTGAGACAGTGCTCCCCCCTCACACATCAAGTAAGCGAGGACAACTAGTGAAGGATGTGTGAGAAGTTGGCTGGTATATGATGTTCACTATTCTAGTGAACACCTTGAACCAGTCCAAACAACCCTTATGGTGATGGTTGTAAAGTCAACCTTATAAACCAGCTATCCTAGAGGTAGCGTGGGCAGAACAGTCTTAGGCTAAAAGACTCTTGAGGACGTGTAAAGCCAGCTGTTTTACCATATGTAACCCCTTGAATACCAAATGAAAGGACACCACACAGGATATATATAAAATATATATGTATTTATTCACTAACACACTCCTCTGAACTCTTTTATGAGGTCAGAGGCAAAAGCACATAACAAGTTAGACTTAGAAATACTTTAAATAGCACAATTTACAGTTAGTCCCTAGGGGCGCGTAAAACCATATACTAAGTAAGTGGTATAACAACCAAGACTTGGGAAAGGAAGAAGACTAGGGCCTAGGGAAACGCTGGGGCTACACTATCTGACCCTTAGGTTAGGAGTAGGAGGCCCACAGGCGGCGCGTGCAGTGTCAGTACACTCACGCGAGAGTCAATAGAAAGTCAAAAGGAACTTAAAAAGGTAAGTAATGAAGTTTTAGGACACTTCCGGTCTAACTAGGATTACACAACTAACAAAACTAGACACTAGGATAGTCAATCCCTACAGGAGCACTAAAGTACTCGCGTTACTTCACCCACGGGCTGCGGGTGCATAGGTGTCAAAGTGTGTTGGGTTTTCTCGTTTCCTATGGAGCCTTGGAAGAAGATGCTGCTGGCGACCTGGAGGAAGATGTCCGGGTGGATCTAAGGGTGGATCGGAGTTGAAGAGGACCTGAAAGCAGAGGGGACAGAGTCTGGGTCACTAGCCAGTGACCGGGTGCAACCAGGAAGGAACCAGACGTCGTCGAGGAGCAATCAGGTGCTGTCGTGAAGCTTTTTGTTGCAGCCACGCGGACCAGGAGGCGTCGAGGACGACTAGGTGCTGGAGTGGAGCTGTCCCACGAATGTTCTCGCAGATGGAGAGGTCGGCTACAAGATCGGAGCCAGCAAGCCTAAGCAAAGGCAACCCACGCAGGATACACAAAGAGCTTCTGGTGCAGACCAGGAGGGTCTGAGGTACTTCACCTCTTCAGGGAAGCAAGGGCCAGTCTGAAGCAACCAGACCAGCGATGGATTTGTAAAAGGATCGTCGCCACAGGGCTACTAACCAACTGACCAGCAACCGGACAACACGTCGAGCAAAACACCAGCAGAAGGGCCCCACGCAGATCTCGTGGAGTGTGGAGGGCTGGCCTTCGGTGCAGGAGGAGCTCGGTGTCGGAGTGTCTCAGTCCCCAGTGCACAGCTTCGAGGATGCCTCAGGAGCTGTGCTGTTAGCAAGTTGAAGACTTTCCAAGTTGCCTGGTTCCACAGGTTCCGACGCCTTCCACGGGGCTCAGCTGTGCTGGAGTCGTGCAGTGGGGTCAGAGAGGTCCAGGAGTCAAGGTCTTGTCGGGCTCTGTGCTCGGGTTCCGGCGGGAATGGGGACAAAGCAAGCCGTCGAGTTGCTGGATGGTGCCTGGTTGCCCAGGGTGGTCACTCCTTGGCCACAAGGGAGATTCTTCAGTCTTCAGCTCGGGTGAATGTCGAAGGGTCCAGAGTTTCGTTTCAAGTCGATTCCAGGATTAATCTAAAGTCTCCTGGGTCAGCTCCTACCTTTATACAACTAAAGGGGGCTGGTTTGCTCACTAGGTCCCTCCTATGGGTGGGACCAGGAAGAAGGGTGTTTACAACCCCTTTCCTTTGTCCAGTTTTGCGTCAGAGCTGGGGCTGGAGTGCCCCAGCAACCGGTTTGAACTGGGGTATGCATGGAGCACCTAGTGTGCTCCAGGCAGTGTTTGTTTCTATTCAGCCCTCCCTGTCCCAATACACATCCTCCTGTCTGGGGTGGTGCTCGCACCTCCCCAAGCAGGAAACTTGTCCAAACCTCCGTGACTGGAAGGACTCCCAGCAGCAGGAGGTCAGACTTGTGTCTGTGGCAGCAGCATCCATTTTGTGATGCTGGGGCTCTGGTTAACTTTAACCTGGTACAGTAGTTTTAACATGTCTTCTCCCTCTAGAAGGGTGGAATGCTACCCCCCGTCGCCAGCATTGGCGAGGGGGTAGTATTCCAAAGTGTATGACACCTTACACGACATGTTTTGATAAAGCCAAACCAAAGTTAGCATTAACCGCGAGGATTATAATGCACTTAAGAGTATATGGTATGGCAATATCATAGAACAGCTATAAGGACATGGTTCCGAAAGCTGCAGACAGGCTTAGCTCATGCTAGAGCACAATCTCAGACATAACCAAGCACTCTGCCTCCAGGATTGTTAAGGCCTGCCATAGGAGTGACTTATAGGTTACTATGTGTCTATATATAGGAATTCTATACCTAAGCAAGGAGTGATTACACAACCTTGCCCCAGCTGAGTGATCAGCCAGTTGTGTAAATTTAGGTGGCCAGCCAGGGTTGCCATAATATATGCTACAGCCCCTGGTAGGCCTTGGGTGCACCTATGCCCTGGGTACCTATGGTGCACTATACGGGGACTCACAAGGGTGACCCAATATCCAAGTTGGTATGTACCTACAGTACATGGAGTCCATTTTACAGAGAGAGCAGATAGTTGGCCTGGGATCCTGCTATTCAGGACCCCAGGCTAAGTCGAAAACCAGCTAAACACTAGGAAAAAAGTTGGGGGCAACCATAGTCAGGTATCCAACTTCCTACAGGATGTAAATGATGTATGCAAGCAGTACTACCATATAAGTGTTCACAGAAGCAGACCAGTGAAAGGGTTCATAAATGGGCTAGTAATAAAAAGGTGGCCTGCTAGGGAAGAATTTGTGGTTGGTTTTACAAGTGAATCTCAAAACAATAAGCAAAGGAGAGCACAATACCCTTAACGAGCTACAAAAAAGGTGAGCTAACACAAATCTAGAGATAAAAAACTTTTTTTCCAGTTTAAAGGGCACTTCGATAACAGCAGGAAACTATTATTATTTATTATTATTGTTCTATTACAACTAGTTGGGAAACTTCCCGAAAAGGGGCATGTTTTCCCTCCGGACTTTAAAGTAAATAAAAAGGATTTGTATACATTGTAAGTAATCTTGTGCTGTAAATGCACTGCGTCATGATCCAGTTGCTTGTTTTAGGATGGTCTGGCTGACAGCTGGAATTACAGCTTTGCTTGGCGAGATTGGGGGAAGGGGAGTGTTCGTGCACACACTGTGGTGGAGCGCTGCAAAAATAGAAGCAAGGTGGTCAGATGGATTAATGTTTCCCTTGTGTCAACCAACCCCATACAATAGAAAATTGTGATCCATACTGAGATGCCAAGAGGGGAGAGGATATGGCATTCAAGTCTACGCGTCTGCTCAACATGCTGTGATTCTGAGCAAATTGTCTAACTACCCGATGCCTAATTAAAAAAATAAACAAGCATTTGCAATGCCATAAGTCTCGCATTTACGAGAGTTTGAGCTACTGGCAATGCAACAGCTTAAACTCTCGCAAAAGCGAGACCCATTGCATTGAAAATATTTTTTTGTTCACTAGCGCCAATGCGGCGCAATCACATTTATGGAGGCCGCGCCCCTTTCTTTAGACAAGCCAGTCTAAAGAAAGGGGCGTGGCAGACATGAAAGTGAAACCGCAGTATGGGGCACTTTGACAAAAAAAGCATCTGTTTGTTAAGTTGAGAAAACTTTTTTTTGTAAAATCACCCATTACCTGCTTTCACTTTAATAGAGCAATACAAACGGGGATGATGGACGGAGCGTTTGAGCAAATCAAACTCTCACCCCCAGTCAACTGATCTGGGTTTAATCCATCACCATTCTTTAGCTCACTCAGCCACCCCAGTTCAGACATGGCCATATGCAATTCAGTCTGACCCTGTGCCTCATGGGAACAGTCCAGCCCGAACTGCCAAGCCATGTCTTCCCTGGACCAGAAACAAGCATCCTGGGACCGGTTTCGGATTTTTAATCCTCATCAGCCAGGCTATCCTAAATCCAGGGGCCAAGTGAGCAAGGGACTCACGTCCGAGCATCAAGGCTGATTTGCAAATGGCCATGTCTGAACTGGGGTGGTGTGGAGTGCAAAAAAACGATTGATTTAGGCCCAGATCTCTCTACTGTGGTGAATGTATGACATTGTTCTGCATTCTGTCCATCAACTGTGGTTTTGCATTTTTTCACTTTAATAGAGGCCGAACTCCCTTCTTTACACACAGCTTCTCTAAAGAAAGGGGCACGGCCTCCATGAATGTGAAAGCGCCACATGGGCGCTAGTAAACAACAACAAAAAATCAAAAATAAGTAAGCGTGGTCGCTATACTTAAACCAGACCGCGCTGCTAAACTAATTAAAGAAACACAGCCATTAGTATGTAAAATAGGAGCAGACAGCGTGCTGTGACCTAGTGGCTTGAATAGGGGCAAATCATTAAGCAAAATAGTGCTCACAGCCAAGATAAAGCAGACCATGTAACACGACAAGTAAAAGGTCAGGTCGTTATGGGAGGTAACAAATGCAGAAAAGGCAGTACCAAGGAGGGACTAACAAGCCTAATAACGACTGGGACGCCAGCGTTTACGAACGACAATGACATTAGTCAATGAAAAATATGGGCGGAGAGTGGGTGCGGCTTCAAAGCCATACTCCAATACCGCATGCCTCTCAGCAGCACATGCGCTACCCAGGCTCGACCTAAAAAAAACATGAATCCAACGTTGTGTAATGTCATGTACTCATTTCTAAATACATTTTTTTAAACATGAACTGAACATAACTGGTGCTCTTGCAATGCACTTCAACACCTTTGGGTCGAGGTGTGCTATACAACACTGCAAAAAAAGGAATAACCAACACTCAGGAAGTGGGTAGGTGGGAGGTGAAAGAAGCACCTGGGGGAGTGAGAGGAGGAAAAAAGAAAATGTCTCAATCCCAGCATGAGCAGCGGACAGCCATTAATTAAGTGAAATCGATCTCGGCTTGATCCGTGTGCCAGGAAGGGTACGAAGTGGCGACTTAGCCTGGGCAATAAGGCACCATATAAGAGTGACAAAGTAGCCTACAAATGGTATGCAATGGGTGAGCACACAGTAGTCTCGCAATTGAGAGCGCACGAGCAAGCTGTGCATGCTGGACCTAAAAAAAGCGCTATGATGTGATCAAAACAGCTTTATTCCGACCCACAACACCTCCAATATCTTGCGCAGATTGCTCTTGGTACTTTACCATCCAGATGTGGAGAGCCTGCCTGGGGTGGCTCTTCTGTCGATAGACCTTGAGAAGGCCATTGACACTGTCAGATGGGACTTCTTTTTTAAAACAATGACGCACATGGGCCTGGAAGACGACTGGGTAAAATGGGTAAATATGCTCTATGACCACCCCACGGCCACAGTCAAGACGGGTAAGGTGGTCTCACCATAATATCAAATATCCTGCGGCACAAGACAGGGGTGCCCACTGTCGCCACTTCTCTTCACTTTGGCGATAGAGCCATTGGCTGCACGGTTTCGTCAGGGTGGCGAGGCATTGGGGCTGTCTGTGGGAGGCAGAGTTCATATAATCTCTAAAAGGAGTGGAACAGCACTGGACCTCCTAACACAGTTCGAATACATATCTGGCCTGCGGGTTAAGAGACGGAAAACATCAACCAACCCGCGCCCAGGGGGCACTAGTGGCGCTTGACCGTAATGGCCGCGCTCGTGTGAGGCCCCGCCGGACCAGACGGTAATCTCTACATCATCCTCATCCTTTTGACCATAGCGGTTCGTTAACTGCACCACTGGACTGTGGACACCGTGCTGGTTCTAGTGATCCGACTCTGCTGATGCTGAGGGACGGGAGGTGGTACCAGAGTGTGGAGCGGCGTGAGAGTGGCCTGCAGGACTTGGGCGGCTGGGATGGCTGTTGCAAGACAGTGGCTGCGCAGGCCCCGCCGTGCTACTAATAACGAGACCAGGCTGCTGGAGGAAGCTACGGGTCGCGGCAGAGCCGATTGAACACTCAGAGTGCACCAGAGGAGCCCTGCAGTGACCGGGTGTGTCTGCTGGGCGGCGGCTCTATTGGACCGCCGAGAGGCAGGTCGGTGCCTGCCCGCGGCAGACGGAGCGGCGTGAAGAGGTCTGCGACCCAGAGCCTGGCGAGGTGAGGACCAGGAAAGCCTAGGGGAGACGTGGGGGCCCTCGCTGACATTGGGGCCCGGAGGCTGCGCTCGCACACACGCGAGGTGACAGAGGCAATTTTGAAAAGGCACACCTGAGCGCAGTAAGGATCGCAGCTCGGGCTGGGCCTCGAGCCGCCATTTTATGAGAGGAGCGGAAGAACAGACTCCAGGCCCGTCTGAGACTAGCTGGTGACACAAAGCTTGCGTTTATTAGTGCATTGATGGCCAGAAGTCCTTTATTGCTTCCACTCACTGGTTGGTAAACGCTGAGAGTGTTCATTTGTTGCTGAACCCCCCCGAGCCCGCCGGCAGCCATTTTGTGACAGCGAACACTGGCTGGCTGCATCATATCGTGCCGCATACCTGGCTGGAGGAGTGGGAAGTGGCCACAGACAGCGGCGGAGAGATCGGCACTTTAGCGCAGTCTGAGTAGTATACTTATTTTGGCTCAGAGCGCTGCGCGCCTGTTCTACGTGGCCGGACAGCATGGGGAGAGTAGAGGCTAAGCAGGCAAAGCTGTCCTTTGACACATGGAGGACGCCCAGCACAAGCTCCAAAGAGCGTACAGAGCCGGACCCGCCAGAATCCGGAGATGGCGACTGGAAAGAGCTACTGGTGCGAATGCAACAGAGTCTTACTTTTATAGACTCTAAGATGGATGCTATGAATAATAGGCTCGAAGCGGTAGTAGCTAAACTCGGCCAACATGATGGGCGGCTCAAGGAGGCAGAACAGAGAATATCGGGATTGGAAGACGGGGCGGCGACCAACAAGCAGCACATGCTCCAGATGGATAAACTGCTTACGGTCATTGCGGACAAAAATGAGGAGTTAGAGGCTCGCTCTCAAAGAAACAACGTGCGGATATTGGGCCTGGCGGAATCAAATAAACACCGGGAGGATGGAGGACTTCATGGAACGTCTGATGGAGGAACTATTTGGCAAAGAATCCTTTTCTGCACACATGTCCATTGAGCGTGCCCACAGATCACTGGCGGTGCGGCCACCCCCAGGAGCCCCACCGTGCCCGATGATAGTGCGTTTCCTGAACTACCGAGACAGGGACACTGTCTTACACCTGGCTCGTGAGAAGGGCGAAGTGCGTTATGAGATCACCACCTTGGCCTTCTACCCTGACTTCACCCAGACTGTACAGGAGGCCCGGCGAAAGTTTGCCGCCGTAAAGAAGAAGCTGCGAGCACAGGAAATAACATATGCCATGCTTTACCCTGCCAGGTTAAAGATCCATCATCAGGGACAACAACACTTCTTTACTTCTCCTCAACAGGTGGAGGAGTATCTCAAGCGGGACCGCAGAGCAACAACCTAGAAAAGTGCATCGCGCCCACGATCCCGGTCCCAGTCGCCACTGTCGGAACCGGACTGATTTACTGTCCCTGTGACGTTACACCTGCTGCAGACTCAAGGCAAAGAGACTCCTGAGAAATGTCCAGAGTTGGTGATGTATAACTGATGTATACTGGTTGTTAAAACATTTATACCTGGCCTCCGTCCCGTTAATGCAGCCCGCTTAATATAGTGGGTGGCGGACGGGTGAAACAGGGAGGTGGAGTGGGCACGGCGAGAGCCCTTAGAGGCCCCCACTTGTGGGCATTACCCCTCTTACGTGTTTTCTTTTCTATTAGGGCGAGCGAATGTAATGCTTTAGGAATGCAGTGGGGAGGGGGAGGGGGACCTTATCCGGCATGTTGGGGAGGCTTGTGTGGTTTGGGATCTGGACTGGACTGAAGAATGTTCAAAGGGTAGTCTTGGATTGAGTGCTCATGGAATCGGGGCAGGGGAGGCTGACTTTACTCAGCAAGTTGGGGGAGCCGGAGGGTGGGGGGGAGGAAGGTCACACTTTAAGGTTTAGCGAGTCAGGCTAGACATCAGCAGGAGTCAGAATAGAATAGTTAGACCTCATGACTGAAGACACACGTTTTAGGAATGAACTTCACATAATTTCCTGGAATGTAAGAGGATTGAATGATCCGAGGAAACGGCGGCAAGTGCTGGGATACCTCGACCGCCACCATGTCCACGTGGCTCTCTTGCAAGCGACCCACTTTCAGCACGGAAGCACACCCCAATTTGCGATAAAATGGGCTTCCCATAGATGCTTTGCATCAAACTCGGGCTACTCAAGGGGGGTGACTATTCTTATCAAGCGAGGGGTTAGATTTGTGTTAGGAGGGATGGAGTCGGACCCTGATGGGAGGTTCTGCCTCCTTTGGGGGAAACTGAACTCACATGATGTAGCTATTGCGAATTACTATGGCCCTAATACACATGGGTCAGGTTGTACACTATATACTAATGGCGGTGGGTATGGCGCACTGGGTTGGTATGGTGACACATCTGGCCCGTACGTTTTCAGATCACTCCCCGGTCATGGTGACTATCCAGACCCCAATAGATCAGTCCCCCTATCTTAGCTGGCGGCTGAACCCCCTACACTTACAGGATGCTGTGTTCAGAACGGAGATGGAACAGGATATCTGGGAGTTTTTTTACCAGGAATATTGACTCAGTGTCAATTCTAACGACGGTATAGGAGGCGTTTAAAGTGACGGTGCGTGGATGGTGCATCTCCAAGAGAGGGGGGATTCTCAGGGACCTCCATAGGGAACTACACAAATTAGAAAGTGAGCTGAAATTCTTGGAACATGAAATAGCCGGAGGCGGAGAGACAGGTGAACTGCGGGTTAGCCTGAGAGGGAAAATGACAGAGTATGTAGAGGCAGCAGATCGGGAGTGTAAGTTCCGTGGGAAGCACTGGGTGGCAAGACTGTATGGTGAAGGAGACAGGCCGGGGAGGGCACTGGCCAATGCGGTGCAATCGCCTAAATTCCATAACTATGTAGCAGAATTGCAGGATGAGCGGGGACTAACACACAGGAATCTCCCTGGGCAGATGTCCACCTTAGCGGCGTACTATACCAAACTCCACAAAAAAAGCCCCTTGAAGAGACTGAGCGCAATGTAGCTGGCCTTCAATTTTGGATATATATTCGTCCAAAGGATCTGAAGAGGCAAAACTGTTAAATCAGTGCTGCAGTAGTTAGTTGAATTCACTGGGTATTTTAGTTAGGAGGCCAGAGTCGTGGTATAAATCACACAGAGCAAAGCCTCGTCAATACAATCCTTCAGTGTCTCGACATGCAATAGATCCTTTGGACGAATATATATCCAAAATTGAAGACCAGCTACATTTGCGCTCAGTCTCTTCAAGGGGCTGCCTTTGTGAAAAATACTAGTCCTGATGATGGTCTTGTAGATGCCAACAAGTAAGACCGAAACGTCGACCAATACATCATCTCCACAGCATTTATGCACTGTAAATTGTAAAATTGTAAAAATTGATACACTGAAAGAAACCTTTTTACATTTATGAATTGGGCCTTCAATTGTCAATGGAGTTGATGACATGTTGTGAATTGATCAGTTAATTCAGATGTACAGCTATTCATGACTTTTTATTGTATGATTGACTCTTGTATAACCCCATGATTCAGATCTTTTGATTTTTTCAAATACAAGTTTTTTAGATATAATCAGTTTGCTGTGTGCTCTTTCCAATTCTCCCCGCTTTGTGATTCATTGAATGTATTTCCTGAACAACTTTTGAATGTATGAGTTATCCTACGGATACAAATGGGTTCAATTGGTTGATGAACCCCCAGATTTAACCCTTGCCAAACTATTTGTACTTAGTCAAGAAACAAAATCCCTTGTAGCTACTCTTTACTTCAGCTATTGAAACCTGGCAAGTCCCCAGTTCTTTGCGATTCATATCGGCCTCTGTTGCTTCTTAATAGGGACACAAAAATCTTGGCGAAAGTATTAGCGTCAAGGCTTAATCTCCTCCCAGAATGGCTGATTTTGCCCGACCAGTCGAGGTTCGTACCGAATCGGGCCACAGCTCATAACCTTCGGACCCTCCTAGCGGTACTGCAGGATATTGATCCGAATAGCGCTGCTGTGGCGGTCTTTTTGGATAACACCAAAGCGTTTGACTCCGTAGAGTGGGATTATGTGATGGGAACGCTGGGCTATATGGGCATGCCGGAATCCTTTATAAATTGGATTAAATTGCTATATACACAACCGTGTGCCAGGGTTCTCCTTAATAGCTCGTACTCAGAGGCCTTCTCTATCACTAGAGGAACGAGGCAGGGATGCCCGATCTCCCCAGTACTATTTGTCTTGGCAATAGAGCCTCTTGCCGCAAAACAGCACCATAACTACAAGGTCCTCATATACCCCTCTCGGCAGTTACTAGTGTCCCTATATGCGGACGACATCACGCTGTATATCCATAAACCGCAAGCTAACCTCAACCCAGTCTTGCAGGAGATCACGAGGTTTGGGGCAATAGCTGGGTGCAAATCAATTGGAAGAAATCCTCAGTTTTCCCATTGACGAACAAAACATTGCCACATCAGCTGGATTACCCCTTAACATGGGAGACAGGTGATTTTAAATACTTGGGCATCCATATTACCAGGGATAGAGACGCGCTAATGCAGACTAATTATAAGCTGGCCATGGATAAGGTGGTGGATAATATTTCCAAGTGGATTAAACTGCCCCTCTCGATGGCAGGGCGGATATAATTAATTAAGATGAATATACTGCCAACATTTTTATATTTATTCGTAAATATTCCTTACCACCCGCAAGGGTTTTTCTTCAAAACGCTTCCAACACAGTTGGTGCGATTACTGAGGGGTGGTAAGCAGGCATGTTTATCATTGGCTACTCTCATGTTACCGTATTGTTTCGGAGGGTTTGTTGTCCCTAATTTTGAACAATATTATTACAGCGCTCAATCACATTTTCCGTTGTATTTGTTTCACCCATCTCCGTTCATGCCCCATCTTGCCGTGGAGGATGGGTACATGGCCCCTGTTCCCCCGACTGGATATGTGTTTACACCAATCAAAGAGAGGGATCGGGACCCTGCCACAGTTGACTGTACAGTGAGGGTGCGGAAGTGGTTGGCACGAGCTGAGGGGGTGCAATTGATGTACTCCCCTAGGGTGTCCCTGCGACATTGTCCACTGCTGCCAGTTACGACTGAAAACCTTTGTCAAAGCATGTTAGAGCGAGTTCCGCACTAGGGAACAGTTCTTTGGGGAGAGCGAACAGTCGTTCATGGAGGTGTTCCTTTATACCAGACTCAGACAGAGTGTGAGAGCTAAAACTCCGGATTTCCGAAAGAAGTTAGAAGAAGGTAGCCTGCTTGAAAAGCTGACATTTTGTGCTGTATTGTATACCGTGCTATTATGCTCAATAAAGGTTTTTGAAACTTTAAAAAAAAAACCTCGCCCAGAGAAGCTACCTCAAGGTCTCAATTGGGCTACGTCTACTTTTACGTACCTAGGGATCCATATTTTTCACTCGTTGGAGGACCAGCGGGACGGAAACCTCAGACGCGCATTTCGATCCCTTAAAGTTAGTGCTCCTTTTTGGTGTTCTTTGTACCTTTCAATCACAAAACGTATTTAATTGTCAAAAATGGTCATGTTACCACGCCTATTATACTTTTTTACCAACATCCCAATGGGGATACCCGCAAGTTGGTTCCGATAGCTAGACATCCTGCTCTGAGATTTGATATGGGAAAAGGGGAGATGAAGGGTATCACTAAGCATACTGCAGCGCCCTATAGCGAAGGGGGGTTTGGGAGTACCAAATTTTGAATAGTACTTTCTGGCCTCCCAACTGCAATGTCTTGCACAGGTTTGGTGGGCATATATATTGCATGAACACGCCTTACGACCAGTGGAAGGACACTGGACGCAGAGGAAACAGTACTCTGTCCATGCACCACAGCAGGGACAAACACTTGAAGAACCAGAAGAAGTAGGAAGTTAGTTGGAAAAGGTGACCAATAAGAAGCAATGAAACAAATGACATTGAAACCAACCAATGGTAAGTAAAGGTAAGTAATGGGCAGGCTCTAAGCTCGTTTTTTGAGCTTTATTTTGTTAGCAAAAGATTTAGCTGACAGTGCATGTGCGATGTTCAGGAAAAACCTAAAATGCTAGAACCAGAGTTCCTGCCATGTTCCTCAGAGTCGGATCCTGCCTACAAATTCAGAGCAGAGCTGATTGGTCAGAGGCCAATTACTGCATCTGGATGAATTTCAGGATGTGCTACCATAGGTGTGGTGGGCTCTTTCAGTGTTTTTAAACAGATTGCACGGCTTGGATCCTCTAGCAGCTTACATGCAAAGTAATGGTAGAGCAGGCCCGGACTGGCCCAGCTGGCACCGGACAATCCCCCGGTGTGCCGCAAGGGTGGGGGCCGGTTTTGAGCCCCTGGGGGCCGATTTTGTTACAGGGCCGTTTTTGCAGCTTAGCTGCAAAATCGGCCCTGCAACAAAATCGGCCCAAAAACGGCCCTAGCAAAGCGCTCTGCGGCACCTCGAAACCCCCCCGAGTGGGGGGGGGGGCCGGCCGAGCACTTTGCCAGGGCCGTTTTTTTTCCCCAGTCCGGCCCTGCCATAGAGAAAGATCACCCGCCCTTTATTTTAAAACTTGTAAAGCACAACGTTCACCCAAAGGTACCTTGGCACTGAAAACCCTTAATGGAATAAAAGGACATACCGCTACATAAAAATCAGACATAAGAGGTACTAGAATAGGAAAAAAAGCCAGGTCTTCAAATATTTCCCAAAGCTCAGTTAACGAGATTCAACTTGCAATGGAAGTGCCAGGCTGTTCCAGAGTATCGAATGGAAGTTTGGCTAAAGCTGTCTATACGTACTCCTGCTATTGTAATGAGCTAATTTCTCTGGATATTATGACTACTGAAGATCCCATTCATACTCCATCATTATGCTGGTTTGCCATACTTTTCACTGACTTTCTGCACTGTAGGCTTTCTGAAATGGTTTCTCTGCTGCCAGACACCTTTTCATATTCTGCCTTTTCATGCCCCTAATTTCACCATCATCCTCTTGCCAACTTTCGGACTTTCTTTCAAGGAGAAAAGCAGTGCGCCCTCTACATAAGTTACAAACACAGTAAAGAAAATGTACGGGGTTCTGCCCCATTACCTTAATGAGGTGACAACCTGTAAAAACAGAGGCAGACAAATGAGTGATGGCAGTGCTAATGCTCTGGAAAATCGTCCACAACCAAGTGATGATAAAACATTACTACAATCACAAAATAGCAAAATAGCCCCAATCGTCAAACGTCGGTTTCAACAATATGAAATAGAATAAGTGGTTGAATACAGGTCAGTTTGCATCCAAAAAAGCTGACATTCCTGAAGAAGCCCAATGCTGTCTCTGTCCCTTTTGAACAGAACTATTGTTAGACAAGGGTAACATAAGATGTCGGGTTGTCTACCCGATCGGTATCTATTAGTTTTATCTCATGTGCTTAATATTTTAATCAGCATCTGCAGAGGGTTTGTGGATTTTTAGCTACATTCCTAACCAAATGAAAAAAGATGGACTATCATCAAGGAAAAACTTTTCAGCATTTACTTGTTACAGATGATTCTTCTTTACAAAATTGTTATAATATATTATTCTCAGTGTACCCTTGTCACAGGGTGAAGTAGAGTTCCTTTTCTTTCAAAAGGATCAAGTTAACCTGCTATTTGCCGTATCTGAACACCAATGGTGTAAATGTGATTATTTGAGATTTTCAATTCCGTTGTTGGTGAAATCATAGTACAAGGAAGCTTTACACTTAAATACCATCCAAATAATTTGTTAACTCTATTTAGAACAACAAATATCAAAGAATAGCCATTACTATGCCGGAGAAACCTCATCAAGTAAAGGAAATTAGATGCTCCTTCAATACAGAAAAAAATGAAGATATAATATCTGCCAAGCACGTAGGAGAGGGTATAATTCTAAAGTTTGGGAGTCAAAAGAGAAAAGAGAAAACATGAGAAAAATCACAGGTGGGAAAGGTACAACAAGCATTGGCATAGCCAATAGGTCTCGCCTTTGGGACATTATAAGTGTTTAGCCATGCAACAGTTGTTGTTGTTGCTGCACCAAGATTATTATGCTGGATAACCAAACACTTATAAGGTCCCAAAGGCGAGACCTATTGGCTATGCCAATGCTTGTTGGTTTTGCCTGCGCAGCACCTTTTCTGTGCTTGGGAAATTTCTTGTAAAAAACCTACAAAGGGCTTAGAGCTCGCTCATTACTTACCATTTAGCGGTTTCTCACTGTTCAGGCATCCTAGTTTCACTTTCTCTTCCGGCTGTTCTTTCCATGGAGTATGGATGAAGTATAGCATCCTACCTCTGATGAAGTATAGCATCCTTCCACTGCCCGCTCGCTTTTGGAAGTACTTATTTTTTAGTTTCTTGGATGCACTCCATAAGAGTGCATGTGTTTCCCTTCTCCCACTGTCCATAGTGTTGCTTGTTCTCTACCGCCCTCTGTTGATGTTAACCCCATCTGTCTAAGAGAAGGCCGGATACTCTCGTAGTTGAGGTAAAACAATAAAATTTAAAAAAGTATATAAAAATCGCTCGATCCTTCGTAGTTACTTAACGCAACCCTTTGATCGACAACAAGCGTGAGCCTAGGGCTACTTTGACCTCTCTGATTTAAAGGTCACAGATAATTCCATGAAAAGAACATGTCCAATCGATTATGGAAGACAAGGGGGCAATCGGTATGGAGAAACTGTCAGATTTTACAGACCAGGCAGTTCTGAAAATTCTGTTCTCTTGCTAGTGTGTAGATAGAATGCCCTCGGTTCAGAAGTAAGACCATCCCTGAATTATTAATTTTTTTCTCCCTAATTGGCCCCAGCGAGAAAGTTCTTTGCTTCTGAATTAGATTGGACCTCTTCATGTAGATTTGCTTAGTTTGTGTAGTGTTGCCATGCGAGCATGATCGCTCAAACATGGTCACATGTTCGAAATTCAGCTGTTGAATACCTTTTATCCTTCAGAGGTTGATCCAATAACTAGCAGTACAGTCTAGAATCTTCTGTAATTCCAATGTTGTTCAATAAAAATTATGCTGTTGGGTACTGTAGGTATTATAGGATCAATTATTTCTATGCTGAAAACCAGACCAGAATTGTCTTTGGGGGGGCGCTAGAGAGCCCACAGGAAGATGGCCGCACTATAGTGCAGCTTCACCAGCCGTGAGCTCAGTATCCGCAAAGAATCCTGTAATCTGGCGAACTTACTAGACAAATTGTAGAGAAAACAGCTGCTGAGGTAGTACGACCGCTGGTTAGAGAAAGTTTGAGCAAAAGGGAAACTACAGCTATAAAACTGCTGTGACTGAGATAACAAGCTGAAGGCCACACATGGCAAAAAAAACGCAGAAGCCGGGGCGAATGACTGAGGCCCTACAAGTGGGGGTGAGGGGTGGGTGCATGCGCCCGGCGGCTGGAATATAGCCTTAGGACAGGGGTCTTCAAACTGTGGGGCGCCACCCCCAGGGGGGCCATGGAGCGATGCAAAGGGGGTCGCGCCTTCACAGTGTAACTTCGGCCCTGGCTTCCAGGGCTTCAGCCCCCCTCCTCCCCCATCCTGTGTCTCAGCCCGGGCTGCTGCAGTGCAGCTCGCGCTCCTGGGGCCTCTGCTGGGCAGTGTCTGGAGTCTTATCTCCGGCCAGAGTTTTTCACAGGTCTTTAAAGACCATTAGCTTATTTATATGCCTTTGTTAACAGATTACCAAAGCTTAGTTTTTATTAAGGTTCCAGTACCCCCTGGGCCCCCACTCTGCCTATTCCTTACATTTGTACTTTTACACTTACTGCTGTAGTGTGAGAATGCATTTAATGAAAAGAAATCTAAAGTTGGGTTGCCAAAAGAAACATGCCTGCTATGTGTTGTTTAAAGGTCATGCAGAGACATGCTCTTGACACTAAATTGAGTTATAAATGAAAAAGTATGTATTAATTAGTTATGTGACTTTTCTGTCTTTATTCTCTTTAATTATTAGTCATGGATCATTGAGGCATCCCTAGAATATAATTAAAAGTGCTTTCTATTTATATATGCTGTTCTAAGTATTCACAGATAAGTGCAAAAAGTACAGCTGTAGGTGACTGCTGATTTCTGGGCCAACAAAATAATGAGCTGGTAACCCTAATCATTAGACTGGAAGTTTGTTGCAGGATCAGCACATTATTTATTTCCTCCACCCTCGAACCCTAATTAATGCCATTATAGCAATACTTTAACTTATATCTGAAACCCTACGCTTCAAGTTTCTGGGATTGCACCCTGCTTTCAGACTACTCACTTCTCATTCTCGCCTTCACTTTCACGTTCACCCTGCACTCCCAGTGATCTCAATGCATTCACACTGATCACCATGCATGCACACTGATCACCATGCATGCACACTGATCACCATGCACGCACACTGATCACCATGCACGCACACTGATCACCATGCACGCACACTGCTCACCATGCACGCACACTGCTCACCATGCACGCACACTGCTCACCATGCACGCACACTGCTCACCATGCACGCACACTGCTCACCATGCACACACACTGCTCACCAGGCACGCACACCGCTCACCATGCACGCACACCGCTCACCATGCACGCACACCGCTCACCATGCACGCACACCGCTCACCATGCACGCACACCGCTCACCATGCACGCACACCGCTCACCATGCACGCACACCGCTCACCATGCACGCACACCGATCACCATGCACGCACACCGATCACCATGCACGCACACCGATCACCATGCACGCACACCGATCACCATGCACGCACACCGATCACCATGCACGCACACCGATCACCATGCACGCACACCGATCACCATGCACGCACACCGATCACCATGCACGCACACTGATCACCATGCACGCACACTGATCACCATGCACGCACACTGATCACCATGCACGCACACTGATCACCATGCACACACACTGATCACCATGCACTCACAGCAATCACAATGCACTCACAGCAATCACAATGCACTCATAGTGATCACCATGCACTCACACTGATCACCATGCACTCACACTGATCACCATGCACATCACAGAACTGAGTGTGAGTAAACTATGAGTAGCGCTATAAAAAAATGAAATGTTTGTCAGACAGGTGCTCTAGAGAGATGAGGTGTATTGTTGGTGAGTGGTAGTGAGTGAATTCATGGAGAAGGTGGAAAGATTGTTGCACCGTGTGCGACCAGTGCTTGGACAAGCCCTGGCTGGGAGTGTTAACCCCCCCCCGGAAGTTCGGGTCTAGTGGATCCCCTGCTTCTACCGTTTATTTACATTTGTAGTGCGCTACTGTTACCAAAAGGTGTCCTGGGGCTAATAACCATCTGCCTGCAATGTGAGAGAGGGATCCGGGGTTGGGAGAGGAGAGAAGAGAGGGATGGAAGGAAGGGGGTGAGAGGAAAGGGGCATGGGTAAACTGCTTAACTCTGCACAAGACCGCCACGGTTTGAATGCACCCTTGCTGCTCCCGGCCATGGCCAGGTGAGCTTCTAATGTGGCAGCGCTTATCCCTGCAGATTGGGAGGCCCTTCACAGAGGTTGACTAGACATCTTTCTGATGTTAATTGCTGTATTTTGGTTATAAACTGGCACTGAAGGGGTGAAATCTTTCCTCAGTATTACGGTGTTTAAAAAAATTCTAAATAATAAAGCAATGCTACCCCAAAATACGCAGCATCACAGAACATTATTTACATTTTCTACTCACACTATTTAGTCAAGCCTGTCGCATAATTTGGTCCTCTCCTTCCTCATAACCTAGATGTTTAGAAGTTTTTGTCAGGAGGGGGTCCTTACGCTTGAAAATGTTGACAGGGGGGTCTCGGCATCCAAAAGTTTGAGGACCTCTGACCTAGAGGTTTAGAAGTTTTTGTCAGGAGGGGGTCCTTACGCTTGAAAATGTTGACAGGGGGGTCTCGGCATCCAAAAGTTTGAGGACCTCTGCCTTAGGAGGTGGGTCTGGTGATCGGCCGATCTTGTGGGGCTCTAGATGGCACGCCCCGGGAGGCAGTCTGCCCTGATGGCTGGAGTTGGTGACGAGGGTGACAGATGGAACGGCCTGAGGCACGCACTCTCTAAATTATAGGAGTGAGTTGGTGGCAGGTGCTGCCATGGAGAAACTGCCACGGAAGCTCTACGAGAGCAGCGGAAGTGCAGCTTCGCTGTGTTTGCTGGGCCTCGGGTGGGTACCGGAGCTGGCCTTAAGGGAACCAGGGAGCGGAGACCTGCACATAAGAGTACTTGTGGGCAGTAGGTGCTACGAAGAAATGTGGTGAGTGAGGGCGCTGTAAGGGAGTAGGTTTGCGGGGCACGCCGCGCTGCTCGGTCTTGGAGAAAGACTCCGCGCCCACACAGAGCCCTGCCAAATAAAGTTTGCGTCACTGCGGGCCAATCTGGACTGCCTCTGTGGGGAGACCCTGGGTGCCTAACGTGGCACGCAATCCCAGTCTCTAAGCCCTTCGACTGGTGTAGGCAATGCAAATCGGGAGGGCCGAGGGGGCAAAGAGAAGCACGGACGATTGTAGTATCGAAGCCTTAGCGGCAGGACTGTGCTGAGGGTTTCCTCATTCAAAGGGACTGTAATACATCAGAATTCGGGGAGGACATGCTAAACAACCCACTATCTGTGGTCCATAATATGTTGGAGCACAAGTAAAGCAGTAACAAGAATAATGCAATAATTTCAAAGAAAGGCACTTCGCGCTGAAAGTAAAAAAAAAAAAAAAAAAAAAAATGTTAAAAAGGCGTGCAGGCTGCAGCATGAGAGAGGCACAGGGGTGCACCCGCGAGTGGTGCGCACGCGCTGGGGAGAGCAGTCTGCTCTTTTTCAAAGCACATACTTGTGGCGGGCCGCTGCACACTCCCGCAAATCGTTTGCCGCCACAAGCAGGAGTATGTGCTTTGAAAAAGAGATGCACGACGGCAAAAGGATCTGCTATGCGGCGCATGCGCGCTGCGTAGGGGAGACTGAAAAACGAGGACTTGGGACAGTGGAATTAAACTTATGCAGAGGGAAATCGAATACTTGACTGTGGACAAGGAGTTCACAAAAACAAGCAAGATACAGGGAAATATGTGTAAAAGAAATAAGCGTGAAAATAAGATTTATTTCACAGTGTAGATCAGTTGAAGAGGGGACTGCATAAAATGGACAAATCTCGCAGGTACTGAAAAGCCGATACCTTCAAGTGTAAGCATACAAACACATACATACATTATATAAACAATCCCACAATAGAGGACAGGTGTGAGATGAAAAACTGAAAAGTATCTCCCCTGTATTGGAATTTAAACTGAAAAGTATCTCCCCTGTATTGGAATTTAAACAAACAGATGGTGGGGTCGTTCATGAGGCAAAACTCTGAATCCTGCAGGTGACGAACATCGAATCACAGAAATGATGAGTCTGAAGTTGATGGGTTAGGTGAAGGCGCCCTAAACATGGCGAAGATGATAAGATCCAAGTCAATCTTGGAAACATCACATTAAAACGGGTTTGTAAAAACGGAGTCAACATATTCTACACCTAATCAGTGTTAAACCCGGCAATGCTAGTAAACATTTTATTCACATTAAGCCACATATTCACTTACATGATTACTTTGCAAGAATGGTATGAACTTGGCTAGTCGGAATATATGAAAATTATTGAAACAGAGTACGTTTCTGCAAGCTATGTTTTCAGTCCTGCAGCTGACAGGACATGACTAAGCACCCTCAAAGTTTTTTTTGGTGTTCTGTGGTTAGAACAGCTGTATTCGGGAGAAAAAAAAAAAAAGAATGTGTCAATTTTACCAAGTGCATAAAGATCGCACAATTTGTTGCAGCAGTGAAAGTCTAATTCTGAGTTACTTTATACTTTATAATGGGTGTATGTTCATTCGCCATACTTTTTTTAAATTTTATCGTTCCATCAGGTGCTTACAGTTAACCAAAACTCAATAGGTAACTCACAGCACCATTTAGAAAAGTTTAGAAAAGTCCAAAACTGTCTGCCCAGTTATAAAAACGTTGGGGACTTGTTTGTAACAATACTCAACCCTCCCAACACCAGTGCTAGTGCATATGAGGTCAGGATCACTTTCTTCCTTTTTTTTCCACAGACGATCCCTCATCTACACACCACTTAACATACACTTAAAAATTATTTAATTCATCATTAAACAACCCCTATGGTCCATATCTTTTAACCCCTGGAGAAAGGGACCTTCTCATCATATTCGAGGATCTAAAGAAAGTTCAATTTATGTTCAATATACAAACAGAAAAATAGATTTTAAGAAAAGGTAAAAATATTTTATCAAGCGCCAACAGAAGACCCAAACAACAGTTCATACTGAGGAGGAACACCGAATCCCAATTATATGCCAATGCTCTATCTTTTTTACCCACTTTCTAGCAGTACAATACCAATAAACCCTGCAACGGATCCCACATTCACATATCCTATAAAGTTGTGATGGAGTGCACAATAAACCCTGACCTAGTGATCAATCAGTGATGAGCAAAAGCTGCGACCAACAAAAGCAACAGTATTTTAACATCTAATACAAAATTGATGATTAAAAATTATATTTGCAGTTCTACAGAAAGGCATGGATCCATCCTTCTGTATCCATGTCCTCAGGGAGGGAAATTTTATTTGAACTATCATTCGCACAATGGCTTCCATTCATCGGAGGCGCTGCAGCCACTCACCTCCTCTCTCCCATCTTGTTCTATGAAAACAAAATCCAACTACTTGTATTGTTAAGGGATCACCCTCAGAGTTTCTCAGGATAATGTAAAACCAGTGTACAACTTACATCAACATTTTTAATTGTACTTAGGTGTTCCATGAGCCATATCATCATCCTCCTTACCATTCTATCGCTAAAAATAAATTTACAAGTGCCAATTAATGCATACACTGCGAAATAAGACGGACAATAACTGACCATCTAAAATTTCAATTTGCAGTGGTTGTCCGATAGTGGTTTACATTTGTTCATACACAACTCACAAACCTTATATTTGCCACATCAAAAAGTTAACAGCCCTTCCATGGAGCCAGGGTTCAATTAATTTTATTGTTAAGATGACTCCATGTAATCAAATGGAATTCACTTTCCCATATGTGATGCTTGTTGTTTCTTGAATACATCTTTGTAATTCAGAATTCCCATGCAAAGTTTTTAAGAGCTTGATCAATGGTCACATAGCTCTTCACAGTCATTAGCATATTTAGTGACAAATCTATATTATTTCCAATCTTATTTTTACACTTTGGAACCAGTGTCTCTCACTGGACTTAAGCTTTGTATCTAGCCTGGACTAGTGATTCATATAAATAACCTCCCATACACAATCTCTCCCCCATCTGTAATATTTCAAACACTAAAATCAACTTTTAGTGCAATTACGACAGCCATTAATGTCCATTCACAATATGAAAGTAGAAAAATTAAGATCTTGAACTCCCTTACTTCAAATTGAGATTTGATATGGAATCTGTTTGACCAGATTGCTTTAGGGAGTACTCATCCCCAGTTCAGGATCTGACCCCCAGGAAATGGTTGAGATCTCTTCCACTAATACTCACAAAAAAAGGGGAAGAGGGTCAATCCGACTCCACTACCCCAAACCCCCTAGTACAACATGTGAACACCAAAAGGGGTAGAGAGGAAAGTGATAAAATCACAATTATAGACTGATATAGGCATAAATGGTGTATTTAGAAAACTGCCCTCACTCACACACAAATGTATGTGACATGCTTTATCATCGGGTCTGCTTACAATACACCTTGTTGTAGCCACACACAGGATGGAGCATAGGGAGGGGGCAACAAGTACTAAAATGACAAAACAAAAAGTCCCACATGAATTTGTCATATAGTCCCACATGTCTTTTTTAATTTTTTTATACATCATCTATTCAAGATAGTATAATTTATACTGTCCTCCTTATCATGCGTTTCAGCATCCCCAATGGTCACTGCTATTAGGAACATACCGCATGTATTGCCAGAAGTTTAAAACAGACCAACATACTACATTGTGACCGTGAAGTTCTAAATAAAACCCAAGCCAAAGAAATATCCGTATTGTTCCTGGACTTATTAAGTTTTGTCCCATCATAGTAACATAGCATATAAAGCAGATATGGCACTCACCGAGTTTATCACAGTGGCATACTCAAACTGACGAGGTGCAGAGAGGCCCCTTAGAACACAACCGGTGTTCAAAGATGGAAAACATTACCAATCTTATATCATTCATATTCGCACAGACAAGAGAAAAGAGGACGTTTTCTCGTATAAACCTCTTTCACTCCAAAACCATCTAGTACTCAATCTTATCACACAACCTCCTACCGTTCCGCAGGGAAGCCCCCGCCACTACGTGTCTGCCTTTTCCTCGTCGTGCAGTGCGAGGGGAACGCTGCCGCGGTGTCATTAAAATCCTTTTCCTTCCTGATCCTCCATCCCCGAGAACGTGGGGGCGGGGCGACGGCGTCACATGGCCCGAACGTTACGTAAGCGTCAGAGCGTGCTCACGCATCGTTTCCTAGGCAACGTTAGCCAGTGTATTATTTACAATCATTAAGTACTCCCCTCATCATTCTATTACTTTCTAGCGCATAACCAAGATGATTTCACAAGTCCTTTCTCTTCAACAAACTACGAGTGGAGAAAGCGCTGCCGCTATGCCACTGAAACACTTCACCACTCCGTGTTCTGTATGTATACGACCAACACATCCCATTGTGAAGGAATATAATTTTTTTATATAAATAAACTTTCTGTTTGTGTTTTAGGTTTTGTTTTCCCCCTCCCTATGCTCCATCCTGTGTGTGGCTACACCAGGGTGTATTGTAAGCAGACCTGATGATGAAGCATGTAACACACACATTTGTGTGTAAGTGAGGGCAGTTTTCTAAATACATTATTTATGCCTATATCGGTCTTATCATTTTGGCTTCATCACTTTCCTCTCTACCCCTTTTGGTGTTCGCAGGAGATCTCATCCAGACAGTGATTCTCTTTTTAAATGTCCCTGCCAGACTAAGTTATCAGGTACAGATGTGAAACCAAGAAACTAAAGAATATTTAAAGAATGAAGACCAATTCGCTTTATGTGGCTTATAAGCATTTTTATAATTCGCAGGGTCAGGGAGTAATTAAATGCTAAAAATATCATGCCAGTTGAGCGACTGCAAGGCCACAACCAAATATCACAGGTTTAACTAAAAAAAATGTAAAAGTCACTATAGCAATATTAATCATCTAAGTATTTAGAACTGTGCATAGAGAAATTAAATATGAATGATGACTGGTTTAGTTATTCCTAAAACGCATAAACCAAAGCCTTTCGTCACCAACACTGGAATATTGCTAGCAGTTGCACTGTAAAGAGCAAAAAACGGTAATACCGCAGATGAGGCACTTTGGATCAAACTTGGTCCTATTTCTGTTTATCCATAACTTTCATGCAAAAAGGTTTACAAGATATCATGCCAGGGAACACAAACATCAATTTTACTATGCCCATTTGAATGGCGTATATTACTTCTTGTGAATTCTTTTGGTCAACTACGGGGTCACATTTATAAATCGCTCTCTACCATTTTACTTTATATTAATACATCGTTTTATTATTTCCTCACAGAATAGCACTGTGAGGGAGTGGCATCTGGTTTTGAACAGCGAATGCTGAAAGTAGCTGCTGACCAGTTTCTACTGACAAGACCTTAAAACGTGCACTTGTAGGGAAGACTTTCTTTGAACCAAAACCTAACCTAGACCATTCCCATGTTCGTTAATGGAACAGGTCCCAGACACCCACAACATATTTGGAACATTACCCCTTACTTTAGCGAGGCACTAACAGGTCAAAGGGGATCTTGCCTATAACAAGAAATACTACGTACCAACATGAGCCAAGCATTGATTGTCAATGAGAGAAGCCAGCAGGTAGAACCCAGTTACTGAGGAATCTGAATGATGTGAAGAGTGAAAAGGTTACGGAATTAAGAGTGGCTTATTAGCTCATAATGGAGCATATTGAGGAATGGTTCCATTTTTAAGTAGGTGAGCATTATCAACTTAAGGTTATACCATCATAAAAAAGGTGCTTCTAGGCAAATAGCTCCGATGTTCTCAGGATGCAGAAATTACACAGGGTTTAATGGCGCAAGTCAGGAAATTGCTTATGGACTGAAGTATAGATTTGGGAAAAGACTGGTGCCCTTAAAAAGAACATGTAATGAGATTGAACTCAGTGTCAGAACGGGCATTGGTACATGGGAAGTAGAGCGTTGTCCGACCAAGAAATATATGCTTAAATAGCTATCCCTCAGTAAGTATGAAGAGAAGGAATAAGAAGAAGGCTTGTGAATTGTTGCAGAGAAAAAGGAAAGAGATGGTATTCATAACTTTCTTAGTCTACAAGAAAGTATGATTCTGCAAGAGTATGATGGAGCGGACTTTCAGATTTATTTCTGAAAAGTTTGTGACAAATGAAACTCATGATTTTTATTTTTACTAATGTGTGTCGCATGATTTGCACGTTTACTGACTCAACCTAGAGTAATATACACCATCATCAACACGCGGGTATAACCATTTGTGCTCTTGTCATGTTTGTCATTTTGCTTCAAATAATATATTTACTTTGTCTCTTGTTTTGTTATTTATTAACTGCAGCTGTTTTGAAAATAATAGCATGTGCATTCTTTTAAATGTGCTTTTGTTTACGTATTGTCGTCTCATGTGTTCGTTTATTTGTTTGTATGCAAAACTAGGTAATATAGCTAATGGGTTAATTATAGTAGAGGGGGTGGGTAACAGAATAATTATCATTTATTGAATTAATTATTGTCTTGTGTTTCCTTGCATACTAGACTCACCCTCACGCTAAAAGGCTTGTGGCCTACTTCTAAAATGGACGTCCGAAAAAGCTTAGCCAAAGTGGGCCTTGCACAGCTACGCTGGAATGTGAAAATGTTTTTCTACATTAATTCTTGGAGAAAGGCTTGCAAACAAAGGCTGTGTGGAAGCTTAGGAGATTTGGTTCAGATTGCTTCATGGTCAAAGCCGTACTTGTCGTTCGGCAGCGGAAAAAGCTTGAGCGGACGAAGGAAGTTTTTATATTTGTCAAATGTTACTTTCCTCGGAAGCTGCAGGTGACATTATTTAATAGACAATGGTACTTTTGAGAACTTGACTCTGGCTATCCAGAGTCAGATGACCGCATCGAAAGACATTCGTTGCAATGAAATCTTGTTCTGCTCGAATATTTGTATTCTTTTAGTTAGTTTTAGATAGGAAAATACTATAAGAATTGCCCCCTTGGTAAGAGCACTGTTCGATCGATCCTGTGCTCTAGAGACGCTGCCAGATTTCCCTTTCACGTAAGACTTAGAGATTTTTCTTTACTTACAGGGTTTTTCTTTAGCTAAGTTAGGGAAATGGGGAAACAGGCTATGGAGAAATAAATAAAAACTGTTTGATTTTTATTCATGCTGATGTTGGTTCTTCGAATTGGCTAATCTTTTGTGCCTATAATAAATTAATTTACTGAAATAAAATTGCTAATAAAGAGAAATGCTTCTGCTTTTGAAATTAAAATATATAAAATAGATTTTGAAATGCAAGCTGGTCTTGATCGTTTCTTTGAGTTACCATTAGTTAATCCATTGCCTATTTAATGTTACTTAATTAAAGTGTTTGCTAGATTTGATTAATTAGGTCATATGATTCAGTAGGTCATAATACAAGTCTCTGTTGAGATTGGGCCTAGTGTTAAATTAATAAATAATGGAGAGTATCATGGTGTAGAGTTTGCATATATGAGACTGAATTGCTTTGGACCCGCTGGATCAAATTCCTGGTAGCAGATTTCGGTTACTATGGTAACATACATGTTACATGGTAATTACATACGATACATGTTTAACACATGTTACGTTTTGTCTAGATGTTATATGTTTGTTGTTAGGTTTTTCCAGCAGTGTGAAAAACCTATGTGCCGGCAGAGTAGTGTGACAGGTGAAGTTAAACAGTTTATTTGTTCCGTTTCAAAATAGTGATACAGAAATATCACTAAGTGTTGTGGTCGTACAACACAAGTTTAGAGATTTAGATATGACAGTTTGCATGAATAATGAGGATTGACTATGAAATCGTAACGTTGAGTATAGGGATGTGGAGCCCGTTTTAAAACTCGTTGTGAAAAGAGTAATAGGATTTTTCCGAACTTGTGTGAAGGGTAAGATAGCTTTTTCTTACTGGCGTAGTAGGGATTCTATTGGTTGGTTAAAGTCCTACTGAAGAATTCATGTATGTATGGATAGGTTTCTCTTTGTATGAAAGTGTATGAAAGTTGAAAAATTATTTTCATGAAAATAGCGTCGTCTATTTTATGCGAGTGAAATTTCTGAATGTTTGATAAAACTATTACTTTATTAGCGAATAGGACAAATGGTTTGTTTTATGTAGTTATTAACTAAAACTCTTCGAAAAGAATTGTTTAAAATGGCGCTGTGAAAATATTTTGTAAGAGAGGGGTGAATTACGGAGTGATACTGACACGCGCAGCTTTGCGGCAGTGTACGTCACAGGGTTCGCGCTGTGATTGGCTGACATACGTCACAGCAAGCGCGCTGATTGGTTCACGTGATCAAATCGAGCTGTTAGCTGATTGGTCATTTCTGAAAACTGGTTTCTCATTGGTTGAGTAAGGTGGTGACGTAGCTTAACCTGATTGGCTTGTTAGTGAGTTTCGCGCACGGATTGGTCAGAACAACAGAAAAATTATTTACGATCTTTTCTAAGCTTTACGAAATAATTTTAAAACATTAGTTATTGGTATAAAGAAGAGAAAAAGCCTTCATGGGTTCAGAAAATTAAAAATGTATTCAATCCCGACAAGAAAGTTAAAGCGCGTGGTGGAAAATTGCTTCATAAGTATAAAACACCCGCAGCGTATATGGAAGGAGAATACGGATATCATACCCTTCTCTGGTTTGAAAATTGGATGCAATATACTAAGGGAGACGGTGTTTTAGCCTGGCCGGAGGATGGGTCATTTAATGTTAAAGTTCTAAGAAACTTAACCCCTTCGCTGCTCATGACGAGCTCAGCTCGTCATGAGGCACACTGGAGCTGTGCTTATGATGAGCTGAGCTCGTCATGAAGAATGGGAATCTAGGATCTCCAGCACAGGAGGGGGAAAGTCATAGCAGCCAAGGTGTTAAGAGATAAAATGATGGCTCTTTCACCAAGACCAAGACCGACTCAATTTGAAGCAAAATTTTCCCTTGAGAAATGTTAACCAAAAGAACCGGTATGTCAGTTAAAAATCATAACAAAATACAAGTAAATATAAAGAATTCTTACTGTTTATTAAAGTTACAAATGTTAAAAGAAAAGTGGTCCCAGTGGAACCCACTTAACACAAATAAAACATTAAAAGAGATTTTTTACTTTTTTGACTTTCAATTTTGCTAGCAAGATTGAGTCACAGAGACAGAAAAGACAGTAAGACATTAAATTAGTATAATACTTTTTGTATATTCGGACTCTATTGGTCACATCTAAGCTATGTGCACTTGTAATATGGTATATCAGCAAAAGATGTGGAGATGCTAAATTATACTGAGTGAAGCGTCGACGCGTTTCGGTGGTTTTCCCAAGTTTTGTCCACCTTTATCAAGACACCTTAAATTTTCTGTTGAGGTATTGGGATCAGTATAATTACCCTTGAAGTCAGATTACGGAGCTTAAGTTGGATTTCTAGATTATTCCATGTTTATGCTCTCAATATTAGAGTTATGAGGAGGGAACATGTAACTCATATGCTGCTTCTGTTCATATGGGTTCGTGGGTATAAGGTCTATTCTGAACAATTGTGCCCAATGCATGCTATTCGTCTTCTTTAAAATATTAAAATCCAGAGGCGCCTAAGTCATGTCCTTGCGGAATTGAATACTGTTACTCTAATTTGCCGCATAGGACTGCTCACTTCTCTGGTTGTGATCAATCTTAAAAATATAGACCCAAAGGCATTTAGTCTCCTCTCATCGTGGTATGGGAACTTGTTCCTGTAGTCTTCTGGAGCACAGTCCGCTTCTCTGGTTCCAGAGAAGCGGACTGTGCGGACAGGGCACTACACAGAGTGACGCCTGAGCTGCTAGCGCAGGCGTTTGTCGACCATCCGTGCCCCCTCTCGGGTGACTTGGAATTGGACACAGAGGCCATGCAGGTCTGGCTGGCAGAGAGGCTGAATGATTTAGCCCCTGTTTTGGCCCCCCGGCCTATGGCCAAACGACCGTCTGCGCCGTGGTTTACGGAGGCGTTGCGCATCGCTCGCAGCCAGTGTAAGGTGGCTGAGAGGGCATGGCGCCTTCAGTATGATGGGGAGGCCAGACTTGCCTATAGGTTGGCAGTTAAAGCCTACCATCGCAATATTCTCTGTGCCAAAAAGGAATATCTTGCCAGAAGGATAGAGGCGTCCTCCAACTCTTGCAAGGAGATCTTCACTGTGGTGGGGGAGTTTACAGCCCCTAGATCCAACTTGCCTCAATTAGTGTCATCTGAGTCGTGGGTCTGTGATCTTGCCAGGTTCTTTATGGATAAGATCAAAGCGATCCAGGCCTCCTTTTCAGAGAGGTCCGATGAAGGGTTTCTCAGCATTGGGGCGGGACCTGCTCCATTGTCCACGCCAGATGCTGTTTTGGAGGAGTTCCCCCGCTGTTTCCAGCGATGCCTCCCTGGTGCTTTTGGCCAGTCTTAAATCAGGTTCGCCATTAGACCCCTGTCCGGCCAAATTTCTGGCCAGGATGGCGCCGGTGGTGAACCCATTGGTCAATCCTCTCTTGAGTGCGTCTTCGAGGGAGGGAAGGGTCCCACGGTCCTGGAAAAGGGCAATGGTGATTCCCCCTCCTCAAGAAGCCTGGATTAGATGCTGAGGTTCTGGCCAATTACAGGCCAATTTCCCTCCTCCCGGCTCTGGCTAAGATCACGGAGAAGCATGTGCCTGGCGTTCTTTCCGGCTTTCTAGAATCAAATGACCTACTGCACCCCTCACAATCCGAATTCCGGCCTAATTTAAGTACGGAGACGGCACTCCTTGAGGTGTCAGAGGTTATTCGGGAGACACTGGACGCAGGAGGCAAGGCCATGCTTGTCATGCTAGATTTGTCGGCGGCCTTTGACACCGTCCCCCATGAGGCGCTCCTCGCCAGACTTTATGACATCGGTCTAAGGGGGACGGTGCTCAAATGGTTTACATCTTTTCTTGAGGGCCGCCGACAAACGGTCTGGGCCTCCCCGAGCTCCGCTGAGATGCCGCCTTTGGGAGTCGGAGTTCCACAGGGTTCTGTGTTGAGCCCAACTCTTTTTAATTTCTTTATGACCCCTCTGGCCGCACTGGTGGAGGCTTTGGGGGCCCAGATCGTGTCTTACGCGGATGACACGCAACTGCTCTTTACGTGCAGGAAAGATCAGGCATTCGATGGAGAGCGCATTCGGGGGTGTCTGGGGATGGTCTTTGATTGGTTCCAGCGGAACAGCCTTAAGGCCAACTCCAGCAAAATCGGAGGTTCTGTTCTTTGGATGTGCCGCAGACCCTGAATGGCGGGAGTGGTGGCCAACGGACATGTGTCCCCCTGCTCAGTCATCTCAGGTGGCCAAGAACTTGGGAGTCAAGTTGGATAACAATCTCACGCTAAGATCTCACATTCTTGGCCTGACGGGCACTTGTTTTGGTATCTTGAAGATGCTCCGTAAGTTTCTACCTTTGCTTACAGAAGAGCACAGAAAGATCACTGTTCAAGCCCTAATAGGCTCTAGATTGGACTATGCCAATGCCCATTATTTAGGGCTTCCGGATTATTTGGTTCAGCGGCTGCAGGTGGTGCAGAACTCCGTGGCTCGCGCCATCTTTGGCCTTCATCGGCGAGCGAGAGCATCCGGGCTGCTACAGTCGCTTCACTGGCTGCCCATCTGGAAGCGGATTAGGTTTAAAACTCTGACTTTATTGCATAAAGCACTTTTTGGTTCGTGAGCAAGGTATCTGCAGCGAAGGCTTGCTTTTTATGGACCAGCTCGCTCACTTTGGTCGGAATCTCTCTGTTCACGGCCGTGGTCCCTCGAGTGAGGAAGGCTCGCACCGGGGGGTCGCTCCTTTAGTCTCAGGGCCCCCCAGCTGTGGAATTCTTTACCTTTGGCTTTACGTAGTACTCCCAATTTGTTCCCGTTTAGGAAGAGCCTTAAGACCTGGCTTTTTAACTTTTAGGTTGTTTCTCTTTTCTCCTGTTTCTGTTTTATGCTGTTATGTTTGTTAACGCTGGGCTGCCTGTAATAAGCGCCGGGACACTCTTTCTGAGTAGCCGTACGCTATACAAATAAAAGTATAACATAACATAACAATTCAGGCTCTGTAAATAGAACAGAGTTAACACAAATTCCTGAATCAAGACAGCTTGATATTGCTAAATTAAAAGCAGATTTAGAAGAATTGATTATTGGCACAATTGGCACTGATTGTTTGAAACAATATCAGGATGATGAATTGCTTTTTATATGTAAGAGTATACAATAGAAAACAAACAATAAATATGAACAGTTTGAAGAGGTGGCTGCTGAATTGGAAATAGATTTAACTCGTCAGAAACAATTACAAAAGCATTACAGAGTGGATTTTTCTGAAAGGGACATAGAAAATCTTAATACTACAAGCAGAATAACTCACATAAAATAATTAACCCTTTCGATGCTCATGACGAGCTCAGCTCGTCATGAGGCACACTGGAGCTGTGCTTATGACGAGCTGACCTCGTCATGATACACTGGGGATCACGGATTTCCAGCACAGGAGGGGAAAAGTCCTAGCAGCCAAGGTGTTAATTGTGTTCCTGAAAAGATTAGGTGATTTAAGCAAATGGATAGTTAAATGGACAAAAAAAGAGAGAAGAAGAAAAGAGGGACAGGGGAGAAGTTTTTGATGAATTTCCAATGAGAGAAATAGCTGGTGGAGGTTATGTTCATGTTCCATGGACAAGACAGGATATATTACTATTTACGAATGATTTTCCTAGACTTAGAGAAAAGCCAGTGGAATGGTATCGCCAGGTAGATAGGTTTATTAAAGTTTCCAAAGTTCTGTGGATTGATCTTGATGGTTTCTTTGACATTGTTGTCCCGTCAGATCTTTGGACAGAATGCAAAATTTCTGTGGGTTGGCCGAAGGAGGAACCAAAAAGGCATAGAGTAACAGGTGCTCCTTCAGACACTGTCATGGATTTCTATGACAAAGTAATTGTCTGGTTGAAAGATAAAATTCCTGCAAAAGAAGTAGATTGGGTTAAAATTGACAGAACTAACCAGGAACCAAAAGAATCAGTTCATTCTTATAATGAAAGGTTGCTTCTGGTATTTAAACAATACAGTGGCTATGAGAAATTAAGTGAAAGTGACATGAGCCACTTCATTTATAGATTTCTTTATGGCCTGAGACCTGAAATAGGGGACATGATTAGGACTGGAATTGTAGGCTGGCAAGCACTTTCAGTTGATGACATCCTGAGAAAGGCAAAATATTGCAGTGATGAGATAGATGCTAAACAGAAGAAACTCAAGGAAAAGGCAATGTGGGCGAAAGTGAAGGTAGCTGAGCAACAGATAGCAGCTTTAGAAAATAAAAATTTTCAGCAGAACCAGAATCCTGGTAAGTTTAAAGGAAATTTTACGAATAAGCCAAAATTTAATATAAACATTGAAGAATTGAAACAAAAGCTACCCTGTTTTAATTGCGGGGAAATTGGACACTGGAAGCGAGAGTGTAAAAATCCGCCCAGAAATTTAAAGAGTTCATCATTAAATCCACAGATGCAGAATGAGATAAATCAGCAGCAACAGCAACAGCTTCAGCGACAGTTAAATGAAATAAGTCAGCAGCAACAGCTACAGCGACAGTTAGTGAATCAGCAGCAGAATCAATTCATTCAGCAAAGCCAAATTCCACAGCCACCATTGCCAAATTGCATGAATACACAAAGATACAATCCGGAAACAGGTTTCTGCGGAGCTGAACAGGTAAAAAGATCACAAAATGTGTCAAATGTTTCTCAACAATTTTGGTTAAAAGAAAACGAGAGCAGTGATTCAGAGGATTGCTCATGACGGTGCCTGAGAGAGGAAGAAGAGTGTGTACTTGGAGCCACTCTAGAGGTAGATCAGTCAGGTCCATTTGTAGATGGTAAGGTGAATGATAAAGATATCACTTTTCTTGTGGACACTGGTGCTACCCGTTCTACTGTTAGGTCAGTGGAAATTGAAAATCTTCCTCTCTCGGGTGATACAATACAGGTTGTTGGTGTAGCTAACCAGCATATTAAAACTAATCTGACAAATCCTGTGGATGTAGAAATAGGAAATTACAAAGACAAACACAGATTTATTGTCTGTAACAGCAGTCCTGTTAACCTATTAGGTCGGGATCTGTTGTGTAAAATTAATTGTAAAATATATTGTTCACCTGAAGGTATTGAGCTCCAAACCTTAGAAGAAGATGGGTTGTACAAATTGAAATTGTTAATGGTTGATGAAGAAAATAAAATGTTTCCTGCTTTTGATAAAAATAATTTACCGGAAGAACTGAAAGAAGCAGTGAATCCAAAAATCTGGGATTTGACAGGTGATTAAATGGGTTTAATGAAACATGTAGTCCCAGTTAAAATTACTGTAAGGCAGGGAATAGATTTTCCAAATGTTCCTCAGTACAAAATGAAGCCTGAAACAATTGAAGGTGTAATTCCCGTTATTGAAAAATTTATTAAGCAAGGAGTTTTAAAAGAAATTGAAAGCAGTCCATGTAATTCACCGAGTATGGGTATTAAAAAGCCAAACGGAACGTACAGAATAGTTCAGGACATGAGAAGAATTAATAAAACAGTTGTTCCTTGCTGTCCAGTTGTACAAAATCCAGCAGTAATTCTATATCAGATTCCACATGATGCAGAATGGTACACTGTCATTGACCTGTGTAATGCCTTCTTTACAGTTCCTTTACATCCAGATAGCCAGCAAATTTTTGCATTTCGGTTCCAGGATCGAATATTAGCGTGGTGTCTTATCCCTCAAGGGTATACAGAGAGTCCATCTATTTTTAATCAGTTATTAAAAAAGTCTCTGGAATATCTAAAGTTGCCTGGAGAGTCAACATTAGCCCAGTATATTGATGACCTTCTTGTTGCAGGTAAAACAAGAGAAAATTGTGTGACTGATACCATTACACTTCTGAATCGTTTGGCAGATGAAGGGCATAAAGTGTCGCCTGCAAAGCTACAGTTTTGCAAGCAAGAGGTTAAATACCTAGGTCACAGGATTGCAAAAGGAATTAGACAAGTGACAAATGAGAGAATAAAAATGATTCGAGCAATACAGCCACCAACAACTCAGACAGATCAGAATGTTTCTAGGAATGGTTGGTTATTGTCGCCAATGGATTTGTGGGTTCTCAGTTATTGCAAAACCATTACAAAGATTAACAAAAGCAGACATTAAAGATCCAATTATTTTGACAAAAACAGAATTAGAGGCTTTTGAAAAGCTAAAGAAAAGTCTTTGTGAAGCACCTGCGCTAGGTATGCCAGATTATGACAAAGAATTTGAACTGTATTGCAGTGAAAGAGAAGGTTGAGCTTTGTCAGTTCTAATTCAGAAACATGGAAACATGAGAAAACCTATAGCTTACATTATCAGCTGTCCTTGATCCTGTTGCAAAGGCTTTGCCAGGTTGCTTAAAAGCAGTGGCTGCAACAAGTGTGAGTCTTGAGCAAAGTGAAGGAATTATAATGGGGTTTCCTGTAAAAGTATATGTACCTCATTCAGTTGAAACACTTCTTACTAGAAGTAAAACACAACACCTGTCTAGCAATAGATTAACGAAATATGACAAAATTATTCTGGGATCAGATAATGTATCTATTGCGAGATGTCTGAATCTCAATCCAGCCACACTTTTGCCAGATGTGACTCCTGATGATGATGATGATGATGTAGAACATAAGTGTCTGGATGTTCTAGAATACTGCACTAAACCCAGAAAGGACATTAAAGATGTACCTTTACCAGAGTCAGATAGTGTTTACTTTGTGGATGGCTCTTGTTTAAGAACAGATGAGGGCATCCTGAGAGCAGCATATGCAATCTGTACAGTTTCTGAAATAGTTGAAGGTTCAACTCTTGAAGGAATTTGTTCAGCACAAATAGCAGAATTGGTTGCTTTAATTCGTGCCTGTGAAAGAGCTGAAGGGAAAAGAGTTATCATAGTGACTGATAGTCAGTATGGTTATGGAGTGGTCCATGATTATGGGCAGCTCTGGTCTCAAAGAGGTTATTTAACCTCTGCATGGACTCCAATCATAAATGCAAAATTGATTAAAAGACTAATTGATGGCATTCAATTACCAGAAAAAATAGCAGTAGTTAAATGTGGTGCGCATAAAAAGGGTCAGGATTACATTACTAAAGGAAATGCTTTTGCAGATGAGACTGCACGTTACTGTGCAAAGAACAATCTTTCACTTAATCGGGAGAGGAATAATGAACATGTAATGAATTCTCTCATGCTAATATCTGTAGTAGAAACATGGCAGGGAGTAAAAGATTTACAAGATGAGGCTGAAGATGAGGAGAAAAATACTTGGCTCGAGGAAGATTGCAGACAGCGAGAGGAAGATGGAATTTGGGTTTACAAACATGGAAGACCTGTTATGCCTAATTGCATGATAGCTGACATGGCACGGATGTACCATGGACCAGGTCATTTAGGAAGAGACACAATGATCAGACAGTTCAGAGAGACTTGGTATAATCCAAAATTCAGGGTCATTGCAGAGTCACTTTGCCAGCGTTGTTTGATCTGTCAGCAAATAAATCCAAACAGAAAAACGGTGGTAAGCATGGGAACCATAGGTCGGGAGGGTTGTCCTTTTACCAGGTTGCAAATGGATTTCATGGACATGCCTCAACATAATAAGCTCAGGTATGTGCTTGTAATTGTCTGTTTGTTATCAAGATGGGTCGAAGCTTTCCCAACTCGTCACAATGATTCAATCACTGTGGCAAAATTACTTTTGAGGGAGATCATACCTAGATATGGTTTTCCAGTAACTATTGAAAGTGATCGCGGAAGACATTTTGAAAACAGACTAATTGAACTAATTTGTGAAGCATTTGACATTAAACAAAAACTGCACTGTGCATACAGACCAGAGGCATCAGGTGTTGTAGAGCAGATAAATGGAACAATTAAAAACAGAATTTAAAAAATGTGTCTAGCTACAGGAATTAAGTGGACAGATGCTCTTCCACTTGTTTTGATGTCATTGAGAAGTACTCCAGACAAGAAAACAGGTCTTAGTCCTCATGACATACTTATGGGAAGAGTAATGAGATAGGCTCATATTCCGGTTGGAAAGTTGCTAGCAATAAATGATAGTGCAATTTTAGACTACTGTAAGCAACTCTCTGACGTGGTAACCTCTGTACTCCATCAGGTGGGAACAGATGTGATTTCAAAAGAAAAGGAGCAAGCTCATGATCTTTTGCCAGGAGACTGGGTCAGAACAAAGGTTCATCGAAGAAGGAACTGTTTGGTACCCAGGTGGCAGAAAGCAAGGCAAGTGATTTTAGTCACAACTAATGCTGTCAAATGCAAGGGCTTGAAAAGATGGATGCATGCTAGTCATACCCTTCATGTACATGCACCAGATAACCCTGAGGAAGACAGTGACGGAACTACATCAGATTCAGATTCTGAGGAAGAGAATCTTGAAAATCCAGATTCTGAAGATCGACAAAGAAGTCGACATCTGGAGAAATCAGAAGCAAGACAAGCATCAAATGAAAAAGAACTAGACATTGTTGTTGTTGATTCAGATGATGATGAAGATGAAGATGTTCTAGAAAAAAGAACTGAAAAGGAAACTGTGTCAGAAGAGATTCAAGATCAGGAGAGTATTGAAAAGCAGATTGAAAGCTCTGAAAGCAGGAACGGAAATTCTGAAACTGGGAAGTTAGAAGTAATTCCAGAAGAAGAAGAAGACGAATTGCCAAGTACCAGCTACAGAGATGTTGTTCCTAACGGAGTGAAACTGCCGAGTAAAGAAGTTCCTAGATACAGTATTGAAATCTCTGAAACTGACTCAGACGACAGTATGAAGAATCAGAAATAAGAAAATTCAGAAAAAGAGCTTGGAAAGCTGAAAGTAATGAAATTGAGCCTAAAAAGAAACTCTTAAGAAAAGGTGATATTTGGCCTAAAGAAGATTTGAAATTCAAATTGGTCAATAAATCGAAAGAACAGATCAATGAAATAAGTCAGAAAGGTGAAACAGACAAAAGGGGTCAAGCTGGAAGGAAAAATTGAAGTTATAAACAGAAAAAGTAAGAGACCATTGAAGCCTAATCAAAAGTATAAATCTCCAGAGTGGGCCTACTTGATTATCCCACCAATAGTTGAAGTGAGCAGCAGTAGCCAAGAAGATTTGGAAGAAAATAGTGACAATGATTGAAGTTTAGTTACAGTTAGGGTTGGTTTTCTTTTTGGCATAAGGCTGAAGAAATTGTGTTAGGTGACACAAGGTCGAAGAAATTGTGTTAGCTGAATACTTTTATGGACGCAAGGTCGAAGAAAAGCTGTTAGAGGGTTACTTTAAAAAAATTTAAAAGGGGAGGGTGTGTGTTATTCAGTTATACAGTTATACATACTAATTATGGTAAAAATTTTAAATGTTTTTTTTGCAAAATGCCTAACGCTGATAATTCTAGGTGTGCAATTCTTAGAAGATGTTGCAAAATGTCTTCTATTTGTTATTTTGATTATTTTAGTTTGGTTAATTTTAGCAGTCATTTTCCCTTTTGGAATTGACAAGTAACATTTTAGAGTAAATATAACAAGCAAAGCTGAATCAAAACAAGTTGAACATGATGTTGCAGGCAAAACTAACAGAATCATTGAGCATAAACCAGATGTCCATCAGGACAGATCAGTTGGAGATTTTTCTACTAATTCATTTTCCAGACTACTTTCAGAAAATGTTAGAGTCATGGATGTTAAGGATTGTTACGTATGTGTTAAGCTTCCTACTTCTGTTTCTGAAGGGGTTAAGTACAATATGCTTCCCTTTACTTATGGGATAACCTGCAGTGTTATATCGAGCTTGTTCTATCAAACTGGTCGTCTGGAATACTATTATTCAGACTATGACGAGATTTTTGCTAATTTGAAAGTTGTGAACAGTCTTAACAAAGTTAAGCCTGCCAAGCAAATGAGGGAATTTTTCCTGGTTACTAACGAATTAACTTGAATATGCGTTTAAAAATAATTTAACTTGCAAAATGAGGGATGAAGAAAAATCTTTCCTTGATCAGGTTGAGGAGAGAAGAGCAATTTATAAGAGGAATGAAATGCTGAAACAGACTAAATCAAAATTTTGGCAGATAGAGGATGAAAAACTTAATGGTGAAAACAGATTTGCTGCCATCCAAATAGATGAACCAGTTAGTGGAAAGCTTTGTATCAGAAGAGATAATACGCTCTATGATAACTATTTTGTTGGTGCTAGTCAATGTGAAGACACTTATCGAATTATTGGGGGTTGGGGATTTAAAGGTGGCAAAGACCCAATTTTCCCAGGGATTTATTTTGTCTGTGGTAATAAAGCATATTTTAGTCTTCCTGACCATTGGTATGGCACATGTTACCTTGGTCTTGTCTTTCCTAAAATTTTCCATGTTGACAGAAATGAAGAAGGATCATTCGAAATTGGCAAACACCTGAATAGGATGAAAAGAGAAAGTTTTTCAGAAATCATGGGAGATATATTTGGTGCAATAATTCCTATGGTGGGAATTACCCTGAATGCAATAAAGATCAGAAAGGTTTCCACAATTGTTGATAGATTGTCCACTGATACTGCAAGTGGTTTCCAGTTGGTCAATACAGAGCTCATTGCTACCAGAAGCATGGTTATGCAAAACCGGCTTGCCCTAGATATCCTTTTAGCAAAAGAGGGAGGAGTTTGTGGGATTTTGCATGTCCAGCATTGCTGTACATATATCCCAGATAAAAGCCAGAATATTGAATCATTAATTAAGAATATTACAGAATTTCATACAGAAATAGAACCTATGGAAGATGACAGTTTTTCTGAACGTTTGGCAAAAAGATTTAGGGAAATCAAGCAATGGTTTGCTGACATTGGCAGTTCAATTATTGGCAAAGTACTCTATCCTGTTATAGTTATTGTTATAGTGACACTTCTGTTAAAAATCAGTTGCATGATTCACAAAAGAAAGAAGCATATGAGGGAAAAGAAGAGGATTTATAAACTCAGAAAAGCTCAAGAGAAGGAGATTGAGTTCCGTAGGACTCAAAATGATAGTTCCAGACAGAGACAGACTGATGAGACAGGAGTTTAGACTTACTAATACTGAGAGAAATCATTATATGACATTTATAATAAAATAAAAAATTTAGTATAAATTTTTGGGTTTGTTTGGTGATTTTAAAATCACCAGAGGAGGGAGTTGGAGCGGACTTTCAGATTTATTTCTGAAAAGTTTGTGACAAATGAAACTCTCATAATTTGTATTTTTACTAATGTGTGTCGCATGATTTGCACGTTTACTGACTCAACCTAGAGTAATATACACCATCATCAACACGCGGGTATAACCATTTGTGCTCTTGTCATGTTTGTCATTTTGCTTCAAATAATATATTTACTTTGTCTCTTGTTTTGTTATTTATTAACTGCAGCTGTTTTGAAAATAATAGCATGTGCATTCTTTTAAATGTGCTTTTGTTTACGTATTGTCGTATCATGTGTTAGTGATTGTTTATTTGTTTGTATGCAAAACTAGGTAACATAGCTAATGGGTTAATTATAGTAGAGGGGGTGGGAACAGAATAATTATCATTTCTTGAATTAATTATTGTCTTGTGTTTCCTTGCATACTAGACTCACCCTCACGCTAAAAGGCTTGTGGCCTACTTCTAAAATGGACGTCCGAAAAAGCTTAGCCAAAGTGGGCCTTGCACAGCTACGCTGGATTGTGAAAATGGTTTTCTACATTAATTCATGGAGAAAGGCTTGCAAACAAAGGCTGTGTGGAAGCTTAGGACATTTGGTTCAGATTGTTCATGGTCAACGCCGTACTTGTCGTTTCGGCAGCGGAAAAAGCTTGAGCGGACGAAGGAAGTTTTGATATTTGTCAAATGTTACTTTCCTCAGAAGCTGCCGGTGACATCATTTAATAGACAATGGTACTTTTGAGAACGTGACTCTGGCTATCCAGAGTCGGATGACCGCATCGAAAGAGATTCGTTGACCAATGAAATCTTGTTCTGCTCGAATATTTGTATTCTTTTAGTTAGTTTTAGATAGGAAAATACTATAAGAATTGCCCCCTTGGTAAGAGCACTGTTCGATCGATCCTGTGCTCCAGAGACGCTGCCAGATTTCCCTTTCACGTAAGACTTAAGAGATTTTTCTTTACTTACAGGGTTTTTCTTTAGCTAAGTTAGGGAAATGGGGAAACAGGCTATGGAGAAATAAATAAAAACTTTTATTCATGCTGATGTTGGTTCTTCGAATTGGCTAATCTTTTGTGCCTATAATAAATTAATTTACTGAAATAAAATTGCTAATAAAGAGAAATGCTTCTGCTTTTGAAATTAAAATATATAAAATAGATTTTGAAATGACAAGCTGGTCTTGATCGTTTCTTTGAGTTACCATTAGTTAATCCATTGCCTATTTAATGTTACTTAATTAAAGTGTTTGCTAGATTTGATTAATTAGGTCATATGATTCAGTAGGTCATAATACAAGTCTCTGTTGAGATTGGGCCTAGTGTTAAATTAATAAATAATGGAGAGTATCATGGTGCAGAGTTTGCATATATGAGACTGAATTTTTTTAGACCCGCTGGATTAAGTACATAACACCTGTATAGAAAACTTTGAGTGTTTTCAAAACAATATGCGTTATTGCCTTATGTCTATCAGTTCATTCACGGAAAGACGGACACCTTAAACATTACCATTTTAGAAATTTACATTCCTTGCTACATGTGCAAATGCTGCACATGGTAAAGAACCTGGAACATCGAGGCCTACTTTTAAAACAAAAATGATGCATTAACAAAGCAATGACGCTTCTGCACTTACAAATTCAGCAGGCAAAGAAAACCTGTGCAGTCAAAGTTACCTTCAGGAGACTTAGAGCTACCAAAATAGTTACATGTTATAGCATCGGATCTGTAGAGTGTATTTACTAGCACGTAGTTTACAGAGATGTCATCAAGGAACACCTATGCAGGTGGTAGAATGCAAGCAATGTTTAAAGGCATTAAAGAAGCAAGGGTTTAAATTTAAAACACAAGGACGGATTCCTATTTTTTTTTACCCATTGTTCAGTTTCTAAATAAGTGGAATGCTTTTACTCCCAACCCTGCTTTGAGCAGATAGTCATTTTCATTTTTTGCTAATCAGAAGTAGATATTTAGTAGAATATATCCAAGCAAAACCTTTGTCTTGAGCCATTTAAGAAGAATGCTTGAGAAGAATATTTTCGGCAATTTCTGAAGGCTTGTATGATTTCTACTTTAAATAGTAATTTTTCTAAACTCTACTAAAGCATTATTGATTTGTATTAATGTGATATTCATAGACGTATCGCATGTAGTCTCGGATGACTAATAAATATAGAAGTGCTTGGGTCGGCTTAAACTGGAGTGCGAGAAATACTCTCATAAATACTTCAGGTTGCGGCGTGACTGTGAAATAAAAGGAGGAAAGGTAGATAAAGTGAGATAGCCTCTGCACGAATGCCCTAAGATTCACAAATGGGCAGAATGGTGGGTGTATAGACATGGTCATTTATGTTGTAAATGACCACGTCATGATGTGAAAATCCTAAAGAGAGATTACAATTCAGCCCGACTCAAACGTATGGCATAACTAGCCTGAACATTGATTGACTGTCAGTTAGTGGTGTTTTAGTATTCTATTTGTGAGTGGTATTCTATGCAGGTAAATACGAATTTGTATTGTAAAAGTTGTGCTTATATTACTACGCAAGTAAGGATACCTGTTGAACAGGTGGTGATTGGATGGAAAATGACACGCAGAGGAAAGCAGACAAGCATTGGCATAGCCAATAGGTCTCGCATTTGGGACCCTATAAGTGTTTAGCCATGAAACAGTTGGTGTTGTTGCACCAAGGATATTCTGCTGCACACCTAAATACTTATAGGGTCCAAAAAGCAAGACCTATTGGCTATGCCAATGCTCGTTTGTTTTTTTGTTGCTGTTTTGGTTAAAAACAGCGATGGATCAAGCCCTGATCTTTGGACTGGGTAAGAGTGGTCTGCTTAATTCAGACACTCTGTTCATCACCACCCACTTTTCTGAATTATTTTGTCCACCATAAGCGTGGAAGGGTATACTCAGATGTGAGTCCCTTGCTCATTGCACCATCAGGATTCAAGCAAGCCGGGCCGACGACGACTGAAATGCCAGAAACCGGTCCCCGGAAGCTTGTTTCCTTCCCAGTATAAGAATTGGCTTGGTAGTTTGGTTTGCCCTGTTCCCATCATGCACTGGGACAGGAACAGACTAATTTGCATGTAGCCAGGTTCTGAGCTGGGATGGTGCAGTAAGCTAAAAAACGGTGATGGATCAAGCCCTGATCTTTGGACTGGGTAAGAGTGGTCTGCTTAATTCAGACACTCTGTTCATCACCACCCCCTTTTCTGAATCATTTTGTCCACCATAAGCGTGGAAGGGTATACTCAGATGTGAGTCCCTTGCTCATTGCACCATCAGGATTCAAGCAAGCCGGGCCGACGACGGCTGAAATGCCAGAAACCGGTCCCCGGAAGCTTGTTTCCTTCCCAGTATAAGAATTGGCTTGGTAGTTTGGTTTGCCCTGTTCCCATCATGCACTGGGACAGGAACAGACTAATTTGCATGTAGCCAGGTTCTGAGCTGGGATGGTGCAGTGAGCTAAAAAGCGGTGATGGATCAAGCCCTGTTCATCACCACCCCCTTTTCTGAATCGTTTTGTTTAAGTTGCCAGATCTACAATAGCTGGACATGGTTTTTGTTAATAGTTCTTTGCATCAAATGAACTTGTTTTCATTGCTCTGAATGTTGTTTGCATTCTGGTTTTAGGAAGCAGTCACTTCCGGGGGTGTGGCGGCTGCCTAGCTGTGCGCACGCGCCGAACTTTGCAAATGAGACAAAGCCTGGTGCAGGCGCCATTTACAAGTGTGGAGTGAGTGAGCCCCAGGCAGCATGACTCACTCACAAAGGAGTTCATGCACCTGCATACTCAGCATGGTTTAAGGAAACTCGACCCACTCCCTCCCAGGCACCGAACACCTATTTACCAAGAAACTCTGAGAAGAGCCTGCCTGCTGCACTGACTGCTGGTGGTGTGTGTGCCTGGTGAAAGCGTGCACTGACGGCTGGTGGTGTGTGTGTGTGCCCGGTGAAAGCATGCACTGACGGCTGGTGGTGTGTGTGCCCGGCGAAAGTCTGCACTGACGGGAAGCGTGCACTGACAGCTGATGGTGTGTGCGCCTGGTGGAAGCGTGCACTGACAGCTGGTAGTGTGTGTGCCCGGTGAAAGCGTGCACTGACGGCTGGTGGTGTGTGTGCCCAATTAAAGCGTGCACAGACTGCTAGTGGTGTGTGTGTGCCTGGTGAAAGCATGCACCGACAGCTGGTAGTGTGTGATGGCTGGTGGTGTGTGTGTGCGTGTGCGTGTGTGTGTGTGTGTGTGTGTGTGTGTGTGCCTGGTGAAAGCGTGCACTGACGGCTGGTCGTGTGTATGCCTGGGGGAAGCATGCACCGAAGGCTGGTAGTGTGAATGCCTGGTGGAAGCGTGCACGGGCGGCAAGTGGCGTGTGTGCCTGGTGGAAGCGTGCACGGACGGCTGGTGGCGTGTGTGCCTGGTGGAAGCGTGCACGGACGGCTGGTGGCATGTGTGCCTGGTGGAAGCGTGCACGGACGGCTGGTGGCGTGTGTGCCTGGTGGAAGCGTGCACGGACGGCTGGTGGCGTGTGTGCCTGGTGGAAGCGTGCACGGACGGCTGGTGGCGTGTGTGCCTGGTGGAAGCGTGCACGGACGGCTCATGGGGTGTGTGCCTGGTGAAAGCGTGCACTGGCGGCTAGTGGTGTGTGCCCAGTGGAAGCGTACACTGACAGCTGGTGGTGTGTGTGCCTGGTAGAAGCGTCCACCGACGGCTGGTGGTGTGTGTGCCCGTTGAAAGCGTGCACTGACGGCTGGTGGTGTGTGTGCCTTTTGAAAGCGTGCACTGACAGCTGGTGGTGAGCGTGCCTGGTGGAAGCGTGCACCGGTGGTATGTGTGCCTGGTGGAAGCGTGCACCGACGGCTGGTGGTGTGTGCCTGGTGGAAGCATGCACGGACGGCTGGTGGTGTGTGTGCCTGGTGGAAGCGTGCACGAACGGCTCATGGGGTGTGTGCCTAGTGAAAGCGTGCACTGGCGGCTAGTGGTGTGTGCCCAGTGGAAGCGTAAACTGACGGCTGGTGGTGTGTGTGCCCGTTGAAAGCGTGCACTGATGGCTGCTGGTGTGTGTCCCTGGTGGAAGCATGCACTGGCAGCTGGTGGTGTGTGTGTGCCTGTTGAAAGCGTGCACTGATGGCTGGTGGCGAGTGTGCCTGGTGGAAGCGTGCGCCGGTGGTATGTGTGCCTGGTGGAAGCGTGCACTGACGGCTGGTGGCGAGTGTGCCTCGTGGAAGCATGCACTGGTAGCTGGTGGTGTGTGTGCCTGGTGAAAGCGTCCACCGACGGCTGGTGGAAGCGTGCACTGACGGCTGGTGGTGTGTGTGCCTGGTGGAAGCGTGCAAGGACGGCTGGTGGTGTGTGTGTGCCAGGTGGAAGCGTGCACTGACAGCTGGTGGTGTGTGTGCCTGGTGGAAGCATGCACTGACAGCTGGTGGTGTGTGTGCCCAGTGGAAGCGTGCACTAACCGCTGGTGGTGTGTGTGCCTGGTGGAAGCGTGCACTGATGGCTGGTGGTGTGTGTGCCTGGTGGAAGCAAGAGCATTCACAGTGATAGAAGACACAAATGAAGCTGACCAGGTGGGAGGGGGGTAGGGGAGTGCGAGCTGAGGAGCAACAACAACAAAAACACAGATGGCAGCTGTGCACGAGCTCGTGAATGCAAGCTGTGGGCCAGCAAATGCCTCTGGGGGTCCATTTTAAAAAACACTTGCTAAAGGTCTCGAAGAGACAGCATGCGCTGTCTCAGGCAAGACCTAAAAAAACGACACATAACTAAGGTCCCACCTGGGACCAACAGGAAATGAGTTTGTGAAAGGCACAACTGTACTTCTACAATCTTCAGGATCACAATAGCAAGCATACGACGATGGAAGAGCATTTCCATCAGAGCAGTGATGCCTCTTGCATCACTCTAATTCTATATTAGATAGTATAAAAATCTACATAAGGGCAGGAGCCAGAACAACAATTCTCAAATGCTGTTGGTGGATCATTGCAACAGTGCAACCAATATACCTGGAGTCCTAAATATGTTTCTGTGAAATGCCTACACAACCAAGATAGCTGGACCCTAAGCTACAAAGTGCTAGATACCTGAACTGCTCTTGAACCCAAAAAGAAACTTAGTACATGTGCGGTACTTGCAGCTGTAGGAACTAAGAGAAAAATGTCATCTATATTTGTGCAGCAGAAATGTGCAATATGCATTTAACTGTGTTAATGCATGTTTTAACAATTTACGTCGAGGAGAACTTCAAGTGACTAGATTAAAAAAGACATTGAATTAGAGTATAATTTGAGATGCAAGAGCTTTCCAAAATCGAAACCTCTACACAATATTCCCTTAACAAAAGGAGGAGTGGTACTTTATTTTCCATGATCGTCTACTCAAAATAGGCTAACTGAGAACCATCTCCTGCTCAACATCTCTAAAACTGAATTCCTTCTCAACTCTCCTCTGAGCCACATCCCTAAGCTAGACCTGTGGTTGAATCACCTCACAGCTGTCAACTGCACCCCCCTCAGTATAGACTCAGCCAAAACTCTCGGAATCACCCTGGACAAGCACCTGAACATGAATAATCATATCAGCAACATGTGTAGACGAACAAATTACTTAATGAGGACACTTAGGAATATCAAACCATTCCTTCCACAAACTGATTTCAAGGAAGTGGTTCAAGCGCTCGTCTTACTGAGATTAGACTATGGCAGCGCTACACTCTGTGGCCTTCCCAAATACACCTTGACTCCACTAAGGGCATCTCTGAACGCTGCGGCCAGACTGGTTACAGGGGGAAACAACCGTTACAATGCAACTATTACAACGCAGTATGGCATGCGTTGTAATAGCATCTGCGATGTAATGTCATGCGTTGTAAAGGCATTTGTTGTAAAGGATCCTGCGTTGTAAAAATTGCGTTGTAACGGTATGCGTTGTTAAAGTATGCGTTGTAACGTCATACATCCGTTACAGGTACCAAACCAGTCCTAAAATCTCTTAAATGGTTGCCCTACGAAGCTCGAATCCAGTTAAAGATTGCCGTTCTGGCGCACAAAGCCCTCCACTTGAAAACTCCCTAGTACAAAAACTTGAATTATCCTGCGGGGGCAAAGTCTCAAGAAGTACTAACATTTTCCTCCTGAAACCACAAATCTTTAGGAAAAAGAGAACTTGCCAGAGAGCCTTCTCCGGCACCGCCCCACAGACACGGAACTCTCTTCCACCAGAAATACGCAGAATCTCCTTAACGATTGCTTTCAAACTGGAAGTCAAAAGATTCTTAATGGACAAATTCCTACCTTAATTGGGCTAGGTTCACCTGCTCAAGGTCAATGATCCTACAACCATTGGACCATCATTGGATGCTGCTCTTCTTTATCTCATAGTGTGCCCCCTGTTCAGTCCGCTATGTACCTGCTTTTTGTATTACTCTCCTTTGACCCAAGCATCTTGTAATTATGTGAATATTCTTGCTTTTATTCCTACTTAATGTCGATATTGTATGTATTATCCTCCTTCCATCCTTTTTGTAAAGGGCTCGGATATCCTTCGGGTTCTTGTTTGCGCTATAGAAAACTTTATAAATAAATAAGTTATGCTTCAAGCATTAGTGTTGTTTACCACATTTAAATATTGCAAACTGTATCATAAAACTGCATTCCTTTTATCTCAGTGAACAGTAATGAGTACATGCATGTACAAGAGATAGAAAAAGAAAGTAAATGTATTGATTGCCCTAGTTAAAATGTTGCCAAATTTGCAGTCATCGAATATGTGGCAGATATCTAATATTTCAAAGATGTCCAACAAAATAGCTACATAATATATACCTGTTTTTTATAACAATTACAAAACAGCAGATAGATTATTTACAATACATTAACAATGTTACTGGTAAATAGCTTTACTCACTGAAAGGTATTCTCTTACAAACACTCCGCTTTTACTCATGCACAGTTAAACCGACTTGTTTGGTATTGGCCTTCAACTGCTCATCTTTAAAGACCATTAAATAAGATGCTGTGAGCAATGCTTTGAATTCACAATAGGAAGCTTTTCAGGTGAAAAATGGGCATTACTACTGAGTGCATAATCTCCCTTATTCCCGAAACCAATACGCAGAACCCAGAAAGCAACCAGAGCCTCCCATGTTGGTCCATTTACTGGAGCTGAAAAAACACCAGTAGCACCGGAAGTCATAATAGCCCATTAAGACATCTGCGGAAAGAATCTGCTGCCTCCTTGTTGTACATAGTGATAGAGAGAAAAGGGTCCCTTAGAAAAAAACTGTGACCGGTGTGATTGGTGGAGACAGTGACACGAGGCTTGCTCGACTCATAAAATCATTAGCTTCTCGCTGCTTAACTGTTTTTCCAGGTGCCCTGCTTCATTTTTAACCAATTGCAATACAAAACAGCATATATTGTACTATTTTGCATTACCAAAACATTCAGATTTGAAAAGGACTGCTTATGACAGTAAGCATCTTTTCATAGTTTTTTTAGGTTTAGTCCGCACAATGCTTGTGAAATCTATTGTATTTCATATAAATCTTAAAAGGGGCTTACATCCCGCCCTTGCTTTTCATTGGTTTGTGTGCTTGTCACTTACATTTCCTCTGTTTCTATTGCCTGTAGCATACTATTTCCTGTTGTTCCTTGTGTGGTTCTCTTATAAGTCTCCGTGGCCCAAGAACTATTTTCAACTGCCTTGGTGGAACCTCTTTTAAGCATCTCAGGAACCCTGTTGTCGCGGAAAAATACACCCCTGCTTTAAAACTACAGTGCTGGCTCAGTGCACTGTGCTGGTCTCAATGGATACCTCTTGATCCTAGTTCTGTGTGTTGGGAAGCCAACGCCCGATCGCAACTGCACTCACACACAGCATTGTTATGGTTACTTGAGATGAGGCTGCTGGGAGCGTTGCACGCTTTACTTTACAATGACGGCTGTAAGTGGCAACTCATATTGTTTTTACCACAACGTTGGCCATAAATTACATTATATACTGTTCAGGGTCTTTGCGTTTTTTATACAGCAGTTTGTGCTGCCAGGGCACTATACGCTTTACTTTTCTTAAGTGGCTGCAGTTCCGAGCACATTTCCCTTCTACTGCAAAGATTGTCATGTGTTTGGCGTTTGTAGGTGGTGTCGCATTTCAATTTTCCATTTTCTATATGTTTTTTATACAAAGTGTAGGGTGTGGTATTTTTCTCCTTTCACTTCTGCAGCTCCTGCTATTCTTCGGTTCATGCAGGGGAGCTTTTCTACAAGGATTCTCTCTCTCTATGCTGGGGTTACAGTGGTTCTGCAATTAGGGTGTTTTTATCTCCCTTAGGCAAGCCTTTCTTCTTGGACCCTTTGGTACCCAGATTGTTCAGCCTTTCTAGTCCTCTTTGATCTACGGTTCAGCACTCTTTCCAGCTGAACTGTTGCTCGATTCTTGCATAGCTGCGGGGAGCTCCCTTAGAGTTTCTGGGCACCATTTACTCCAAGCTTTCCATTAAGTTGCCTCACATTTAATATAAATCTTTAAAGGGTCTTCATTAACTTATATTGCACAACTGCTCACCAAGCTACAACTTAAAACAAAAAACTGTTATTAATCACATAGGCAAAATATATTGCATTTACCAAGGCTTGCTTGGATTTCTTTTACTTAATGAAGAGATAACCACATTCGTAACCAGCACTATGCTAACATTCTGTAACAGCAGCACTGCCAAATCAATGGTCAGTGCATTTGTGCGAGTGTCACAAGTTGCATTTTATAAAAAGGAATGGCATGCTGGGGTAGATTTTAACCTGTTCCGTGCGTGCGAAATGTCTGCGCTGGAGTTTTCATTAGTGGGCGGGATTCGGACGGCCAGTGGCCGTCCACCGCACAAGCCCACTGTGATGCCTCCTGGCCGTCACAAACATATAAGGGGTTAAAAAATATTGAAGTTAAAAAATTGTCACTATTTTGAGGAACATGGAAAGCACTTGATGTTATGTTAAAAATATTTATACCGCACACGGTCACCAAACGGTTTCATGGCGCTCACAGACAATTGCGGGGGGACAGAACAGGATTACTCATAGGCTAATTGAAAAAAATAGGTTTTAAGTAGTTTACGAAAACAAGCATAACTGGGGCAGAGTCGGAGTGAAATCGGGAGGGAATTCCACAGTGAGGGGGCCAGAAAAGAGAAACGTAAGCCTCCATGCTTTTTGCGTTTATACCTAGGGACAATTAGCAAGTTGTGGGAAGTGGACCGGAGATCTCTTGAGGGAATGTGACGATTAAGGCTAGAAGTGATGAAAGCAGGTGCAAGATCGATGAGAGCCTTAAAAACAGTGCAGCCCAATTTAAACATGCAACGAGAGGCCACTGGGAGCCAGTGCAATCTCCTCAAAAGGGGCGAGACGTGTTGGTGTTTGGGCTGGTGGAAGACCAGTCTGGCCGCCTGATTTTGTACCAGCTGCAGCCGGTGGTGATGGTAAGCATGTATCCCAACATAGAGGGAGTTAGCGTAGTCAATACGGGAGGTGACAAGAGCCATGATGACAAGTATGAGAGCTTCAGTAGTAAGGAACCTACGTATTTTGCAAATCCTGCGTAGCTGAAAAAAGCAGGAAGATGTAACAGCATTAATTTGAGGCCTCATAGACAGATCACTGTGTATAATTACGCCTAGGCTCTTCACCGAATTGACAGGACAAGGTGGGGTCCGAGAGAGGGGGGCCAGAAGCTAGAGTTCCAGGGGTTAGCTAACCCTCCTATTAATACTAACTCCGTCTAGTTGGGATTGAGCTTCAGCTGACTAAAATGCATCCACTCTGAGATGGCAAGAATGGTGGATTGGAAATTGGCACAGGAAGAGAGAGAGGGATCAACAGGGAAAATCAACTGTAGATCGTCCGCGTAGTTAAAAATAGTAACCGGGGTGTGACGGAGAGAAACTATAAGAGGTTACATGTAAAGATTAAATAAAAGAGGCGAAAGAGCAGAGCCTTGAGGGACACCACAAGAAAGGGAGGAGTAAGGGGCAGAGAAAGTGGAAAGATAAACTGACTGGGAGCGCTGGTGCAAAAAAGACCTGATCCAAGTTAGAGCCATGCCCTGAATACCCGCATTATTGACACAGTCGATCAAGATAGCATGATCGACCGTGTCAAAGGCGGCTGACAGATCTAGTAGAACAAGTGCCTGGGCAATGTTCTTATCGGCACCATGCCTCAGCACATCCATTACGGCTACGATGACAGCTTCGGTAGAGTGAGCCGGTCTGAAGCCGGCTTGCTGGTTATCCAATAAGGAAGACCCCTCAATGAATGCGCTGAGGCAGCGAGTGACATAGGTCTCCAAAATTTTCCCCAAATAGGGGAGAAGGGAGATCGGCCGATAGTTACTCAGGACAGAAGGATCAGCACCAGGTTTTTTAAGTATAGGAACTACAACAGCCTGTTTAAAGGAATCCGGGACTGTGCCTGTGGCGAGCGAGTTGTTAAGAAGTTCCAGCGGGGGATCCGGGCAGGCCAGGAAAGCTGCTTTAAGGATTTGAGGGGGACAGCAGTCATTAGGGGAACCCGAGCTCACCGTGTGTAGCAAGGAAATGAACTCCGTCGAGGAAATGGGAGGGAAAACATCAAAACGACAGGGGTTCATAGGGGGTAAAGAATAAGGAGTGGGAGAAGAAGGAAGAGGAATGTTGTTTTTAATGGTTATGATTTTGTCATTGAAGAATGAATTGAGGGAATCACAGAGGGCTTGTGTAGGTTGAGGTTGGACGGTAACACCGTCTGGCAAGGTGAGTTGATGCTTACTTTCTGTGCCCAACATTTGAAAGAATTCCGAGAGAACCATCTAGCAGACCACAAATGCCATCACATTTTTTTAAATAACCACATTATTTTAGTTTTCTTACAAAGGCTCACCCATAAACATTTTCACTGAGTTTTATCAAGATGCATCTCTGCCTCAAACTAGTTTACTACCTTTTTTGAAAATAATATTTACCAAGCCTACTTATTTTTTATTTCATTATCAGTGACAGTTGTGCAGTGTCATCAAACATAACCATCTCTAAAAGCTACATTAAGTTTAAGTACCAAAACCATCTCAAAATACACCAAAAGGTTGGTCCAGGGGAGTTCATCCATTAGGTTTTTTTTTGTGAATTAAAAATGAAGTTACAAATACACAGGACTAAGGTCGCTGATTACTGTGATCATCCAGTTGATGCAATGTCCAAAAGTAGAACAATAGGATTCTTGTCTGCAACTTTCGTTATAAATACAATGTCTATAGTAAGTGAACGGGTGACCTACAATATAACATGACTTGTAAACAATTAAAAGGCTATTTCGAGTTGTGGTGAGGCACTGTGAATTACAAGTGCAGGGGAACAAACAGTACCACGCTGTGGGGTACGATTTGCCCATATTCATCATGAACTGTAAGAAGTTTTGATTCAATCCAGTAATGCAGGTCCATGGTCACCAAGAGGATGGATACTCATTGTTAAAGGCAATATAGCTTTGATGGTATACTTAAGGCAGTACGTGAAAGCAATACAAATAAGATAGTAGAAACATATTGCACATTAGATGTTATACTCTATAGCAATGTTTAATGCCTGAGGCACTGTTGCAAGTAAAGAAATGGAAATTACTAAATAGCATTTCAATACCTTGAACTACTGATAAAAAAAGCATACTCAATAAAAACCTTGTACCATACTATATTTTCCTCTAGCTTTCAACTATGAGCTACTTATTTTTCAAAACATTCTCAACTGTTATATACACTTGCAAACGCTCCCCAAACAGTCTGAAAAATACCCTAATTGTTCTCTTGTTTGCTGAAATGCATGGTGGCGATTCGTCCTCCGTGAATAGAAAGGATCTGTGAGAGTAAACACACGGAGCAGACATTATGGGCAAACTACGGAACTGCAGCGTTAAAATAGAGAGATAATTAATTACACCTAACACTATGTACATCAGGACCGGTTACAAAAACGTTCATCTGGATGGGCCAAGGATATATTCAGGTGGGCCAACATGGGACCAAAGTTGTCAATTTTGGAGTTAGCCTACAACCCCAAGATTACATCATATCTCCTTCCAAACAGTCATACGGTGCATCTAGAGAGTTATTTGAGAGTAAGAGCTAATGTTGATGCTCAACTGCCCTGACCCTTAGAATTTCTGTGGGCCAGGCTTCAACAGAAGCACTTTGATTCCAAGCAGATTCTAGTACTAGCTCCAGGTTAAGGAGGTCCCTGTTACCACACCTAAACCTTGACTTTTCGCACTAGGAAAACTGGCTACTTCCTCCTTGCAATTTGCCTAACGCCTATTTCTTTGCATACGGTGAACTTTGTTTATTTCCATGTTGTTCTTTTGTGGTGTACTGTCATTGATAAAAAAGTTTAAAAAACACAGGAACACCTTTTGAAAAAAAGAATGCAGTATTGTTGACAACTAAGAACAGTTTTCATGCCTGATGTGTACAACCATTAAATGCAGTCAAACAGGTAACCTTCTGAGGCTGTATTACACAGAATGCCCTGGTTACTGAATGGGTCATATAAGATTGTGCAGCCCCTTCTGTATACTGAAATGCTGGCACGCATGTATGTATGGGACGTTCCCTCATTTGCAGGGGCATGACCACACGCAAATGAGGGAATCGTTTCGCCTCTTAGCCCATCCATAGTATGGAGGTGGGCGCAGAGGAAAACAGACACTACATGGGAAAGAAAAGCAATCATCCAGACTAACAATACTCCAGCCAAGGCTCAGTTTTGTACCAGTTTGAACTGAATGCTCCATAAAGTGCCTGTGCTTCTCTGGGGTCATGTCATGTCGGTTAGTAAAGCACACTCTCACCCAGGAGGGTATCCTGGTGCTGAGCCAGAGTGAGATTAGACCAAACCTAGGGCCTAATGTGGTTCTTTGAAAAGCCTGGTCTTCAGCTTGTTGTTGAATTCAAGAAATGAAGAGGAGGCTTGGATGCATAACTACACGTAATGTCATTCTTTAGGAGCATAGGAGAAGGATTAACAGCTGGATTTGATTTTCCATATGTGTGGGTTGTAAGCAAGTAGGAGTCTTGCCGAGCTTAGGTGACTGGAACGTTTGTGAAAGCAGACAATATTGTAGAGGTATGCTGGGCCAGAGTGCCTTAAAGGTTTGAGTGAAGAGTTTGAAATGTGCTCATTTGGGTATGGGTAGCCAGTGTAGCTCCTTGAGGTGAGGTGAGATGTGCGAGTGTCATGGGAGGTTAGGAGTGATTCTGGCTGCTGTGTTCTGGATGTTCTGCAGCTTCAAGATCAGATACTTAACTATCCCAGCATAGAGGGTGTTCTTGTAGACTAGGTTGCCGGTGGCAGGAGTATGGGTGATGATTTTCAGCATTATTATTGGAAGCCATTTGAAAATATTACTCAGCATGTTCAGTCTGCGGAAGCATTAGGCACGGATGGCGTTGACTTGGGCTGTGATAGTGAGTTTGCAGTCAAAGATGAGCCAAAGTTTCTTGGCTAGGGTTAATTAGTTCTAAGGGAAGTTAATTCATTAGCATTAATGACATTGACTATATATCATCCCACATTGCACAACCCGTGGTTGCCCTTTATTAAAATGAATTATGATCAGACCCAGTGCGAGTAGATGTGGTTAGATAAAGAGTATCACCAGGGCCACTGAATTTATGTGGTTGGGAGCGGACAAAAGTATGCAGCACAGTTGACTAAATTATGCAGCAAGAAAAGGCAAATTAAGTGGTGTAATGCAGCAACGTTTTGTGATAGTATGACTTCATTATTTTGTTATTTGTATACACTTTTTAATACTTTCTGGGCCTGTGTTGCACCTCATTAATACAATTGAACACACAAGCATAGCAATAAGCAACTGAAAGGTGGCAGGCAACCTTTTCAAAGTGTCTTCAATATTTACTGCAGTAAATATATTGAAGCATGTTTTAGTAACTTTTGAACCCTTTAATCTAGGACTTTTTTGTAAGCAGATTATGCAGCAGATGGTAGAACAAGTGCTAAATGCGGCAACTCCATAATTTTGCAGAAAATAACAGCCATAAACTTGCATAATTCCAGTTGGGTTGACTATAACCACAGAATGTGCAATGTACTGTAATAAGATATCAGAATATGAAAAGCTCAAATTTGTAACTCTGGCACAATAGCGAAAACAAATTCAGCCCAATATAATATCTTACACAAGATAAGGTATTTACTTCACCTCAGCATCTGGCAGAAAAAAGACAGACACTTATTACCCGATTCAAAAAGGTAAACAAACTTTTGTGTAAGTTTACTATTTTTTGATATTCATAAACTACAAGTTTTATTTCATGAATAGTATCTTTACGACTGGAGACTCCGCACTTGTGGCTGATGCTCTCCACATAAAAATGTAGGACATGCCTGACTTTTAGTGTGCAGAGCTCGCGACCACAACTGAGGCATCTCCAGAGTCAGGACAATACTGTTATAATTAAAACGTGCATTTTGTGAATATAAAAAATAGTAAACTTACACACAGGAGTGAATACCTTTGTGAATCAGGCCCTTACCCTATTATTAGGCATTGTAATACAACATTAATTGCTGGGGAAAATGTACGATTCCCTCGCCCTGGGGGTTGCTTATCCACCAAGGCATGCCCTGCTACTATCTCAAAAGTATAATGAAATCACCTCTTACAAAAGCTAAAAATACATAAACACTGTCAGAACGCCCACACAGACCATAATGAAGGGGCAGACGGCGTTCACAGGCCTTGCCGTTACTGTACCTGCAGCATCATTGGCAAGTAAACTTCTGTCCCCACTATACCAACTAAAGATGGGGGACCTACAAAGCTTGATCGAAGCTTGTGCTGAAGCCTGGCTCAGCTTGAGGTGCTCTTGGAACTTCGAGCCCATGATGAGCCAAGCTTTTATGTACCTTCTGTCTACCACCCTCAATCTACCCAGGATGTGGCATTACGGCAAAAGCTTACAACTTTGGAACTGAACAAGCCTGGTTAGAATCTCGCCATTAGCTGAATATTCTGTTGATTCTGGGTAAATATCCAGTGCCTAAATGAAATGAATGTGACCTTGCATGATGTAACTGGTGTTCATGTAAAGTGCTTCAATACCTTTAGGTCGAGTTCGCACAAAATAAAAACTGAGGCAAAAACAAAGCATTAACACAAAAAGGAGAGACAAATAGATAGCCATACAGTGGCTGATTTGTACAAAGTGAGAACATAAAATAAGGAAAAATTGCAACTTCCTCACTTAAATTGTGTGATTATTTCACCAAAACATGTTTTTCTTCATATTTTATATATTCACGTTTAAATACATGAATCAGAAACGCAACTATACAAGAATCTATTGTGTTTTATTGCATAGACTAATGTTCCTTTATAATAATCTGGGCCACAAGCAGGGACCACAAGACAGCAGTCTTGTCTGTTGGATCACTATTGGCACTGTCACCAGTGTGAGGTCGGGAGCAGGAAAGACTAAGTTCATGTTTAAAAACTGTCACTTTTAATAAGTACTTCTCAGTGCAGCGCTATATTGAAACATATTGTCAAAGCTTTCATGTGTTAAAGAAATAAACATCTTTGAATTTTGAAGAGATTATCATATTTAATGTGATGTTTGTGGTATCCTTTACAAACCAAACATTTTCAGGGCTGTGTTCTGGGGCTCTCACTGCTAAGTTGTTGTCTCGCCCACATCTACCACTACTCCCAAAACACAATGCCCAATTTCAGTTTTAATGACAGTGAAAAAACATTTGGACGTTGAGATGGAGAAAGCACTTAACAGGTGCCTTCTCCATTGCCTCTTCTGCTGTGACTGGGTGGGCAAAAGGTCATGTTTGGGTGGTCCTGGCCCACTCGTCCCGCTGCTAGAACCGGGCCTTATCACTAGTCTTCGCAGAGAAGAACAAAGACTCGGGAGTCCAACAATGGCCACCCCAAACTGATACTCCTCACAAAATATAAAGCTCCAAGGAAAAGAGACTGAAAAAACTTCCCTTCTTTGATTTAAGCCATTGATACTGTTGTTTAGGCTGGAGAATATCACCTCCTCCACCCTCAGGTCCTCGGACCCTGTCACCATGCCTTCACGGAAATAGAAGCACTCTCCCTTTTAAATTAAATTAAAGTAGTGCAGGTATTCAGTAGCCAACCGTACATCCCCATTTAAAGCACTGTGCAGAACTGTAACAATGTACACCATATAACAAACCGTTCAACGTAATGTGCTGTACTGCAATGTGTCTATTCACTCTTCAACAGGTTTAAATAATATCAATAAATGCTCAAAAAGTTGCAATTTTTAGTCGTCATTTACGACAGAAGTTTCTGGTTAAAATGTATTGATTACACGGACTTCAATCTGACAAGAAGGGACTCAATTTCATTCACTGTGTTTTGGAACGAAGCGCCACGGTTCTCAGGAACAACGCCCAAGATGCAAAGAATGATACCAATTTAGAAAAGTATTTTTGCTGAGTGGTGCGGGTTGGCAGCATTTAAATATGAATGTGGCGCTTCTGCAGCCAACATCAAAAGTTGGCACCATGCCGCAGTCAGCGTCCGGACGCTATCTTTCATTCTAACACTGGAGTACATCCTGTGTTTCTCTGGGTTGGTCGGGCTTTACCCATCGAGAAGGCACGACACTGATTCGGGACTTAAACAGAAAGTACGTGTGACAGCTGCGCCGATGCCTGGTGCAGAGCTCAGAGTCTAAGAAGCCTGACTGCTGCCTCGGGCAGTAGGTACAGGGCGAGGTATCAACGTCAAATTTGGGAAGGTGTTGTCACACAGCGTGCAGGCGACGATCGGGCTCTGCACATCAATACCCAGCTTCAGTCGCCAAGATAGAACAACCCGACCACCAGAGAGACTTGGATCTGTAGATAGTGTCACCTCAGAGAAGCGCAGCGAGACTGTCTCGTTCCTCGTGGGCTGCAATAAACTTTAAAGTGGGATGAAAGTATGTCCGACCAGGCCACCAAACTGGACAGACTAGCCATAAACACAGAGAGACACTCAAAACAACGTGGTTGCTACAACGGTCTGCACTAGAACACCAGTGTTATTTTATAGACGTGTGAGCTTATTTCGGCAACACCAGCCTCGCTTATCTTACCGCTAAAAAGACTTTGATCTGTTAACTTCTCTGACAGAGAGGGCACGGCGCTCCCGCAGGAGGCGAACTGCCACTTGTACACTCAGACACTAATTCTAAACCCCCACTGAAACCCCCCATAAACCCTTCAGACAGAGCGATCTCAGCCTACTCACCAGAAAAGGGTCCTAGGCTGCAGGCCGGACCCCTGTCACCCCCAGAATCGGCAATGCTTCCACAGCACTAGGGTCAGGGCAGGGCGACCACTCCTTAGCCCCTGGGCCGGGGACTGTTGTTCTGACAGCTAGCGGTGACTGTGATGCCGGCTCCCTGCGCCGCGACCCTGGAGTCTGGCGCTCCCCGACCGCCCGGGTAACACTGTGGCGGCTGCGGCAGCCCGGGCAGGAAGAGGGTGGAGCTGCTGCCGCGGCCCTTGCTGCCAGCGCCGGATGCGGCTCACAGGGCGGAGGCCAGGAATAGACTGCAGCAGCAGCATGAACATTACAGCCTCGGCCGCGGTAGTAGTCTGTGACATGCAGCGTTTTTAGACATAAAAAACGGACAAGCACTGTCCAAGGAATTCCCGTGTTCACCAAAGCGCATGTGACAGAGCAGTTCTTTATGTTAATGAACGTAAAACATCTGCGGGGTAAACACACTTTATATTGAGGGCAAAGGTACAGCTGCATAGTTTGAAATTATTAAAATATGCTCAACACTTCTCTAAAAAAACTACTGAATATATTTGGAAAATAAAATCGTGCTGAAACATGCTATTGTCTTTGAATCCGCCAAATGTTGGTAGAATACAGATTAGAATACACATGTTATTAATGTATTGATCAAACGCTATTTGGTTACACATACCTTTCAAACTACAGTTCAAGATGGCCCCCAAATATGAATGAAAGATAAGCAAGATTCCCTTTCTAGTCCATCTTTGATGTTTATGCTTGCCAGACAGCCTTATAGTCGAAATTTCTATAATGACTGGCAGCCATCTTAGAGTGGGAACTTTCTAGAGTCTACGTTTAAGTGAGAAAAAAAATCTAGATTTTACTAATCTTATGAAGGAAAGTCTAAATTTTCATATAAAGATGGAGGCGAGTATTATGCCTTGAAATCTTGCATTATTTTAAACTGCAACAGTCAAGATTTAGATAAATCAGACAAACTGCCAACACCAGGGTAAACATTTCTTGAGTAAATTTCAAAAGTCTGGATCCAGGAGGAAAGCATCTGAGGGAAGACAACCAGGTCAGGAAAAGCCATAGAGAAGAAGCAACTGGAATTTCAAAGCTGGAAGAAAAAGCAGACACCTTATGCAGATGTTGATGTTGAAGCACTGTAACTGTAGGGCTGTGAAAACAATGTTAAAAACATGTTGCGGCTGGATAATACTCGCCTCTGTATCTTTAATAAAATAAGGACTTTCCTTCGTAAGACTAGTAAAATTTAGTTTGTATGGCAAGACACAGAGGCTCCTATTATGCTTGTTTAAAGTGTACTTATGACCACAGAAGAAGCAGTATAAATATGTTTGCAATAAAATGTACGAAAATTATAATTGGACTAATCAGTCGATCTCAGAATACCCTTTAGACGAGAATCCCCTCAAAAGTCTTTGGATGCCCATCGCTCCTCTAGAGGAATGAGCTCCAAAGATGGAGGTATGTTATGTTATGTAATATGATTTTATAAAGCGCTCGAATACCAATGAGGTGTCTTGGCACTAGCTGAGTAAACTACTAAAGCAATGAGTGCTGCAACTGAAGAATTAGTGCAGGGTGACATTTTTTGAGAGCCTTTCTAAAGGCTAAAAGATTAGGTAGGGATTTAATAGAAAGAGGTAGAGTGTTCCAGGCCTAAGACGCACCTAATACAAATCCATGGTGGCCCCATCTAACTCGCATTAAAGGAGGAGCCAACAAAGTTTAGATGAGGCTGAGCGTAGAGATCTTGTTGGGAGATAGATAGAAAAAGCCGATCACAAGAAGGTCGGTCCCTGACCATGTAAGTCTTTGTAGAGTATGCTTAGTAATTTGAAAATGATTCTGGCTCTGACTGGGAGCCAGTGATGATGTTGAATGCCTGAGGATACAGAATGATATTTAGGAAGCTTTTAAAGGAACCTTATCAGCTGCAATTTGAACTATTTGAAGTTTGTTGAGGATGTGTTGGTGTGCGTATCGGGTAAAGGCTATTACAATCGACAAGTTTAGACAAAACCAGAGCTGTGACAACAGATTTTTGCAAACAAGCAGGAATAAAGGGTGAGATTTTCTTGATTAATATGAGAGTAAAGAAAGCAGCAGATGAGACAGAATTTGCCTGAGTAGTATAAGATAAATCAGTGTTAATTTTAACTCCAACATTTCTTACTGATTTGACTGGTAATAGCAGGAGACCAAATTCAGATGGCCACTACTTATGGGACCAGAAGCAGAGTTGAGTTCCAATAAGTAGCACCTCTGTTTTGGTTTGAATTTGATTGAAGACAATTGGATCACATAAATAGGCTGACTGCTCTCATACAGTCCCAGAAGTTAGAGGCTACGTATTGTTGCTCCTGGGAGAGTGAGATGACAATCTGTGTGTCATCTGCATATGATATTAAGGTGAAATCGAAGGAATGGATCAGATCTTCTAATGGCGTGAAGTAAAAGTTAAATAGTATAGGGCTAAAATGATCATCCCTGTGGGACCTCACATTCAAAAGAGAAGGAGGACGATGTATAATCTCCAAGACGCACTGATTGCTTTTGATGTGTTAGAAAAGATTTGAGCAACTTCCAAGCAGTTCCTGACACCCCACATGTGTTCAGGTGGTCCAGCAAAAGTCCATGATGTAACGTATCAAAGGCGCCAACAGATCCAATAAGATCAGGACGGCACTATTCCCTTGATCGAGTGTTGCCCTGATCTCCTCAGTGGCCTTGATAAGAGCGGTTTCAGTGGTGTGCGCTGACCGAAAACCGAACTGGGTGGTATCCAGAAGATTATTATTTTGAATATGGTCCATCAATTATTCAATTATTATGTTCAAAAGCTTATTGATAATCATTGCCGGAAGGGGGAGGCCAGCAATGGGTTGGTAGTTAGTTGGTTCCAATGGATTTAGCGAACTTTTTTTGTTGTAAAATATGCACGTAGTCTCCACTTAGTTTTAACTATTTATTTAAGTAACAAACAACTTAAGGTGATGCTCCCTTTCCAGACGGCTATCAACTGACTTTTAAAGGAACCCCTTACATCATAGGCTGATAACACTCTAATACAGAACACTTGTACATCATACTTACTTAAAGCTACATAACAGAATACAACACATCCTCTTACCTTATTACTCAATATTGAGATGCTAATATTTAATGGAATCTAAAAGTATTACAATTAATAATAATAATAATAATAATAATAAGAGAAAAATGTGGTATATACAAATGATCATTCACAGACATAATTTCTCAATTACGCCGGTGGATAGACTTACCCACAGAGTGTCCTGCAATGCGAGATTCAAATTGACTCATTTCAACTTCATGCACCGCACCTACTTGACCCCGCTGTCCTTAAGGCGTATTTCGGGAGACAGGGAGGACAACTGCCCCAGATGTGGGATGGAGGGGGCGGGGTTCCTACACCTGGCCTGGGACTGCCCCTTGGTCGGTAGCTTCTGGAGGGGGGTGGTAGATCGTATACATGCCGTAACAGGCCTCCGGATTGATCTGAACTCGCTTCACTGCCTATTAGCCCTGGTCCCTAAACCTAGGAAGAGAAACCTTTCCTATAAACTTTTGCAATTAATGTTGGTTTTGGCGAGGCGTAGGGTGGCGACCACCCGGATGGGGCAGAGAGCTCCTGAGTTGTCAGCGTGGCGTAAAGATGTACGAGAGTGGTCACTGGCTGAGGAGACGCATATGCAGAGGACCCGCAGGGATGTGAAGTTGCAGGATGATCTCCTTGCATGGCGAGTTATGTGTGCCTCGGAGTTGTCTCACAGCGATTCAGATGGCACGAGCGCTGAACTTTTCTCTTCAGGGGACTCAGGATCTGAGAGGGAGGGGAGAGGGAGTGGGGAGGTTGGACCCAAGCTAATGTAGGTGAATTGCCTGTTCCTCGACAGTATTTCACGTTATTGATGTGGTTATTATGTTGCTTACATATACAGCCTGAACTGTACTCACTGCACCATATAGTGCCATAATGAGGTTACCGTATTGTATACACATGCTTGATGATCGATGCCAAGTTCGGGGGGGAATTGTTTCTTCCGTGTTGTAAAATCAAAAATAAAGGTTTTTAAAAAAAAATTACGTAGGTGGATTCCTGTGTCTATGATACCCTTCACTTCTTGTACTCTATCTCTTAACACTTCACCATCATTCATCATCATATATCCACTACAACCTTCCACTTCCCTTTCATCCTCATCATTGAATCTATTTCCCTTCATTTTCTAATACAATGCAACTATTCTATTGTTCCACCTTTCTCCTTTTTCTAATACAACATTCAGCTCATGCACCTCCTTCACCTTAAAAGGTCCACAACATTTCACACCACTCTCTCCAAACCTTCTACTTTTGACTTTGACTAAATCACCTGGTTTAAACTTATTATTAGTTTCTTTCCCACTTAAATCATTACCCTGATCATCACCCTCATTCAACATCCTTTTCATCCATGCTGGAGACATTTTTGTGTTCACATTTCGCCCCCTCATGACTTTAAATGGAATTTTCTTGGTAACACCGTTTCCAGTGGTGCGATACGTCCATACTAACTCCTCCACCATCCTCTTTACATTACCTCTATTTACACAAGTCATTTGTACACCTTTTATCAAGCGATTCACCCTCTACACTACACCATTTCCTTGTGGGTTATATAATGATGTCCAGGAATGACCAATACACTTCGCCTCCAAGAACATTTTCATTTCCTTAGGTGTTAACTGCGTGCCATTGTCAGCAATTAATTTCACTGGGTAACCTTCCTCTCTGAACACGTCTTCTAATACCTCAATAGTCTTCTTGGTCATGACTTCACACATAAACAGGACCACCAACCATTTTGAGTGCACATCAACCATTACTAGAGCAAATTACACTCAGATGTCAGTACACTCATTGGCCCTATAAAGTCCATACAAACCGTGTGCCATGGTTTACCGGGATCAGTAATTTCACCCATGACAGATTGGTTACCGATTTTTGATCTTCCTTCCTTCCTTACAATCCACACACCTAGCCACCCAATCTGTAACATCCTGATCCATTCCTGGCCACCAATAATTTTCACGTAAGGTTTTCTTTGTAAGTGTTTGACCTAAATGGCCTTCATGTGCCAGCTTAATCAGTTCTACACGTTCACCCTGAGGAGAAACAAATGTGTCCACTCTAGAGATCAAACTCTCACCACAAACCGATAGTTCATCAGCTATCTTAACAAAAGGGCAGACAGACACAGAAACTGCACTTTCCCGTCTGACTCCCTTAGTTATCATCGCAATCACTTCAGCCATTACTCCATCCTCTCTCATACAATGAACCCAGAGTTCCTTTCCTACTGCTCCTTGAGTCATGCCAATCACATCATCCACATAAGCAACTGCACCCTCATCACTATACGCTTCTACACCCTCTTTGTCAACATCGTGCCACGGTAAAGGAAGTCTAGACAAACCATCCACTTGGATGTTCTTTCACCAGGTGCATTTTCCACTTTATACTGATATTCCTGTAATCGTGCAGCTAAAAGAGCTAACCTTGCTGAAACATTTTCTGCTCCACCCGGCACTAAGATTTTCACCAACGGTTTGTGATCAGTTGTAGTATTATAGGAAACCCCCAAACATACATCCTAAAGTATTCAGCTGCCCACACTGCAGCTAATGATTCTCTCTGAACTACAGAGTAGTTTCTCTCAGTGCTTGTTAGAGAACGTGAAGCAAAAGCCACAGTGCGTTCACCTTCCTTCTGCATTTGCGAAAATACTGCCCCTATTCCCACAGCACTTGCATCAACTGTAAGGATTGACAACAATCTTGTGTCAAAAGGAGTCAATAACTTTGCATCACATATCTCTTGTTTGATATTCTTCAAGGATTTTTCTTGGTCTTCAGTCCACTCAAATATGCATCCCTTTCTCAAAAGTTTCTTTAATTGTTCAGTTTTTTCTGCGAAATTCTTTACACGCTTTGCATACTATTCAACAGGCCCAAGAAAAGACCTAAGTTGATCCTTGTCCTGCGGTGACTGAACGTTTCTTATTGCTTCCAACAAATTTCTCTTTGGTATGACTCCAGAAGATGACAATGTATACCTGAGGTACCTCTTCAACACAAAATTTGCATTTCTCTTTCATGAGAGTCAACCCTGCATCAGCAATTTTATATAAAACTCTCTTAAAAATCATGTTGTCTCACCAACTATAAGGACATCATCTTGAAAATATACAACCCCATTGATGTCCTTCAATACGTGCCCCATCATCCTCTGAAATACACTGGCCACTGCAGAAAGTCCAAACGACATCCTTGTGAATTGATATACACCTTCCGTAGTTATAAAGGCTGTAAGACTTTTTGAATCCGTATGTAGTTTTATTTGGTGGTACTAATTTTTTAAGTCTTGTTTCGAAAATTATTTTGCTCCCTTCAAAGATAATACTCACTCTCCTATGATCGGAAGAGGACAATTGTCTGTAACAATGCTTTGATTTACAGTGCGAAGTCCACACATAAGCGAAAACTCCCATCAGGTTTCCCCATAATAACCACTGGGAAAATCCAACTTGATGTTTCAACTGCTTCAATATTGCCCTAAGTCACCTTTTTTTTCAACATACGTTTAACCTCTTGCCTAGCTATAATAGGGACTTTTGGAACTTTATGCTGAACAGGTGTTGCACCTGGTTTTTCCAAAACGTTATGCACATAGTTCTTTAGCACCCCAATTTAATCTGAAAACACTTTGCTCGCCCCTACTATTATATCCTCCACAGTTAAGTCTCCTACCACCAACACTTGAATAGGTGCACGTGGATTTATAATAATTCCTAAATCAAGTTCAAAATTCTTTATTCGGTACTTAAAAAGATACCATTAAAGTGCATAACAAATACATACATACAATTTATATAAAAACAGTTAAAAAATATTTAAAATTTCATATATATAAAAAAAGTACAGTATGTCATTTTCAGGTAATGGGGGTTTCAGACTGCGTTCAGGTGGAATGTACGGTTATTTCCTTGATATTCCTCAATTTTATAGCAGATTTAATAAAGCTAATAACACTTAGCAAAGTATGAGGATCTGATGCCTTTTGCAGAAATAAAATGGCATCTTTGGCGTGCTTAAATTTGCGGTTTTTCAAAATCCCAACTAAGAATTTCTTTCTAGGCTCTGAGAAGAAAGGGCATAATAAAACAAAGTGGAGGGTGTCCTGCGGAGACCTAGAGTCGCAGCCGCAGGTGCCCTTCGCCTCTACCGTAGATGTGTAGCCAGCAGGAACTGCCAATAGATGGTGCAGTAAGTTCAAGCGAAACCTGGTCATATAAAATCTTTCCTGCGCATTATACAGTACAGCTAAGTATGGTTCCATTTTAAAGTTTGTAGATACCACTGGCCCATAAGCCGCCACCGAGGGTTTTTTGTTTTCAGTGATCGCCCTCCTATCTATTGACCATGCATTAAATGAGTTTTTAAGCAGTGTTTTATTCTGTGCGGTCAACTGCTTTGGGTCAGTGAACATGTTTTTACAGCCAATGCGGTCCAAGGTGTCCTTTACATATTTTAACCATGTAATTTGTTCCCATTTGTCCCGGTTTAGACAGTCCATAATTATCTGTCTACTGAAGCTGGCCTCTGGGTTTGTCCATATCCTGATCCAGGCCATAAGAGGTCGAATCTTGATTTTGTCCTCGATATAGGGTTCTTCCAGTTCCAGATGGGTTATATATGCCGGGGTACTCTGAGGGACCTTAAGTAGTCTTTTAAAAAATTTATTTTCCTCCGCTTGTATCCGCTGTATGTGATTAATTTTGCAGCCCCACACTTCTGCTCCATATATCACTTTTGCGCAGGATACGGCTTTGTATGGGTTTAATATCTGTTCCGGTGACCACCTACCAAGCCTCCTTCCATATGCCATTATAGCACCCGTAGAGGCCACCAATTTGGATGCATGCTTTTCCGCCAAATTTTTAAATTCAAGTTTCTCGTCGAAAAGGACGCCAAGGTAGGAAAATGTCTTAACTGCTCCCATCTTATGGCTGCCTATACTATACGAGAAGTTGTTTTTTGGATTCCGGCCTGTGGTCATAATGAAAGATTTGTCCAGGTTGGCTGAAAGGTCCAAAGAATTCATAAAATTTACAAACCCATCAATTAGTTTTTGTAGTCCCAGTGGCGTACGGGCTAGCAGCACAGCGTCGTCCGCATAAAGGAGGACGGGTACTGAACGCTGGCCGATCTTAGGGCAATCCACTTCCAATTCCATAAGGCTTTTGTCCAGGTTGTTTATGTACAAAGAGAATAAAAACGGCGCTAGAATGCAGCCCTGCCGCACTCCACTTGTACAGGGAAACGGTTCAGTCTTCATCCCTTCATTACTGTAACGGACTGTAGCCGTAGTCTCCCAGTGTAGAACCTTTAAAATGTCTACTACTTCATGATCCACCCCCATCAAGATCATCAGGGCCCATAATTTCTGTCTATTTACACGATCAAAGGCCGCTGAGAGATCCATAAAACCCATATATATATTTCCTTTGGCTGCAATAGTATATTTAGCGGTAAGTAAATATAGATTTAGGCAATGGTCTGTTGTGGATCTCCCTTCTCTGAAACCATACTGTACATCAGTTAAAATATGATGGTCCTCTGCCCAGGCTTGCAGACGATTTAAAATAACGCGTCCCATGATTTTTGCCGTAACATCTATCAATGAGATTGGGCGATAACATTGGGGGTCGTCCCGACTGCCTTTTTTGTAGATGGGGACAATGGTTGCAGAGGACCATGAGCGGGGCAGTCCTGCCACTACTGCCTCGTTCAAGACCCTGGTGAGAACAGGAGCCCACAATTCTATGTTGCTCAGGTAAAGATCAGGGGGAATGCCATCGGGGCCAGGGGCTTTATTCTCGGAAAGCCCTTGAATGGCTGATATTATTTCTTTTAATGAGAGCGATAAACCTGTAGTTGTTGGTGGTTTTGTCCCTTTTTCTTGTGGTGTGGCCCCCATGTGGTTGTAGAGACCACAGAAGTGGTTCCGCCATTGTTCGGGGAGAATGGTATTTATTATGTCCGGCCCTCTCGGATCTTTAAAGCATGGATCATTCCTAAATCATACTGATGTTGCAACCCCAAAATTGGAGGACCAGATTTAGCCATGTATACTTTTCCATTAACCGTTCTTTCCTTAAAATGTATCTCTGTACGCATTGAGCCTTCTGTAGGAAGGTGGATACCTGACTATGGTTGCCCCCAACTTTTTGCCTGGTGTTTTGCTGGTTTTCCGACTTAGTTGGCCTGGGACCCTGCCAATCAGGACCCCAGGCCTACTGCTCCCTCTGTAAAATGGATTCCACGTACCTTAGGTACATATCCAATTGGTACTGGGCCACCTTATCAGACCCTGTAACTCAGGGCATAGGTACCCAGGGCCTACCAGGGGCTGCAGCATGTATTATGCCACCCCTGGCTGGCCATCTAAATCTGACACAACTGGCTGCACGACAGCTGGGGCAAGGTGGTGTAATCACCCTTTGCTTTAGATATAGTATACCTATATCTAACCCTAAAATGGACACACAGATTCCTATCAGTCACTCCTATGGCAGGCCTTGACAATCCTGAAGGCAGAGTGCTTGGAATCGTGTGAGATGGTGCTCTGGCATGAGCTGAGCCCGTTTGCAGCTTGCGGAACCAAGTCCTAATAGCTGTTCCATGATAACGCATACCATATACTCTTAAGTGCATTATAATCCTTGCGGTTATATGCTATCTTTGGTATCGCTTTATCAAAACATGTCGAGTAAGGTGTCATACGAATTGGAATACTAACCCCTCGCCAATTTTGGCGACGGGGTTAGCATACCACCCTTCTCGAGGGACACGACATGTATGTAACTGAGAACCCCGGTTAAAGTTAACTCAAGCCTCAGCATCACAAAATGGATGCTGCCACCACAGACACAAGTCTGACCTCCTGCAGCTGGGAGTCCTTCCAGCGAGGGGAGCTTGGACAAAGGGTTTCCTGTCAGGGGCGGTGCTAGCACCATCCCAGACAGGGTTTTGTGTATCCTGGGTAGGCAGGGCTTTAGAGGAAGGTGACTGCAAGTGGCACCCCGGTGCTCACTATGCATCTGCCGGCTAGAACCAGTTCCAGGGGCACACCAGCCCCTGAGCTGGGGAAAGTCCGACATGGGAGAGGGGTGTAACCACCCCCCTTCCTGGTCCCACCCATGGGCAGGACCTAGTCACGTGCCAGCCCCTTTTCCTAGTATAAAGATAGGAGCGGGCCCCCTTCCAAATTAGATCATCTTTGAATCCTGAAACTACTTTCTACGAAAGGAACTCTCGACTTCTTCTCAAGATTTCTCCCTTGTGACTAAGGAGTAGTCACCCTGCACCCGCAGGCACCATCCAAGAACACTGCGGTTTGCTGCACGTCCTTCCTCCGGAATCCGACTGACCAGCACGACGAGACCCGGCTTCCCTGGCACCTCTGACCTCTACCCACATCGTCAGCTCAGCTGAGACCTCGAGGGACCGGCCACCTTCAAGACTGCACGACGCTTGACCAGCACGACCGCCGAGGGATCCTCGAGTGAGTGCTTTGGGGTACGAGAAGCCCCAACCCTCAGCAGCTCCAGCACCGAAGTTTAGCCTCCCAGCCTCCACGAGATCTGCGTGGGGCCCTTCTGCTCTTTGCTGCTCACTGCGTTGTCTGGCTACTAGCCCGCTGGCTTGTGGCCTTCCCGACAATGAACGACGACATCAATACCGCTGGTCTGGTTGCTCCAGACTGGCCCTTGCTCCCCTCCAAAAGAGGAGCACCCCGGACCCTCCTGGTCCACTCCAGACGCCATTTTGAGTCCACCGCGTAGGCTTGAATTTGCCAAGACCTGTTGCCCCAATTCTGGGTCCAGCAACGTCGACAGCAGCAACCATCGTGGGACAGCTCGCACCTCCATCCTGGTTGCCGACAACGCCTCCTGGTCCATGAGACTGCAGAGCCCAGCGTCGCCCACTCACCTGGTCGAGGTGACTCCATCCGGTGCCATCCTGGTGCCCATCTAATCACTGGCTAGTGATTCAGAACTTGGTCCCCTCTGCTTACAGGTGTCTTCCATCTCTGATCCGGGCTTGGATCCATCCGAATTTCTTCACTGGTCGCCTGCCAGCAACTTCTTCTTTCAGGCTCCATAGACTGCAACGAGGATTCCCGACGTCTTTCCAGACCGATGCATCCGCAACCCCTGGGCTAGGTAACTTCGGCATTTCGGTGCCCCAGCATAGCCTCACTATCCAAGGGTCCAGATCCTTTTTCGTTTCAGCTCTACCTAGTCGGATTCGTCCAATATCACTAACTTTGCAATTCCTAGCAACCATAGACTTTGTCCCGCATCCCGCGTGAGAGTGCACACTCTGCACCGAGTCCCCTAGGCCTCCTGCTAGTAATCTGAAGGTTCAGTAGTCCAGTCCTAGCGATTCCAAAGCCTATTAGTACAGTACTTACCTGCTAGTAATTTCGCATTCCACTTTTGTAATATATGGTTTTTCGTGCCCCTCGGGCATTTGTGTAAATTGTGCAACTTAAAGTATTTTCGTAAGAGTTTTGTTGTGTGCTTAGTACTCTGTCCTCATAAAGAGTACAGGGCTGTTGTGATCTAAATAAATACACTGTTTATTTTCATAACACTTGTGTGGTGTCCTTTCACTTGGTGTTCAAGGGGTATATGTGATGGTATAACAGCTGGCTTTATACGCCCTCTAGAGTTTAGCCCGAAGACTGCTCGTATCCATGCTACTAGGATAGCTGGTCTATAAGGTTGACTTACAACCAATCATCAATAAGGGTTGTTTGGACTGATACAAAGTGCTCACCAGAATAGTGAACATTATATATCAGGCCAACTTCTCACACCTTCTATATCTATTTTTTCACCCTGATAACCTCCTGGACTTTACAACTTTTGACAATAGCTTCAGATTTGGCCAGTGTTTTACAGACATCTCTTTCTTTAGAATTTTGTACAAAGTTTCTTAATCCACCATGAGCTCAGCTGACACATTCTCAGTTATAAATGTTGCCTTGGGTCTAGATTTCCTGGATAAACTCTCCTCATCATCCACACACAATATTCTAACAGCTACTATTTTTTCACCTTCTACGGAATAGTTTTCTTGCACCAACGCAACATTTACACTATTCTTAGACTTACACATTTGCGCAAAGTGTCCTTTGCGACCACATCACCTACATTCTTTCCCCAAGGCATAACGATTTTTAAAATCCGCAGTATGAAAATTGCTTCCACATCTAAAGCATACTCTACTATGCTGTTTAATATTATCTGGAGTCTTGGATGGTGCAGCAGTCCCACTCCATTTAACATATGTCCCCTATCCACCCCTATCCACCCCTCTTGTCCCCACGGACTACCACACTGAAAAACCACCACTCCTCAAACCAGCTCTCGTCACTCCCTGAGACACCACACAAGTCACAACCCCTCCTCATTAACCACAAGCCAGGCTACTAATATGATAACGTCTACACATGACCCCAGATTAGATGAGATACGACTATCATTACAACAAATTAAAGAGGAAATAAAAACTCTTCATGTCCTGATCCCACAACAACCCAAACCACAAGCAAAACCCATTCAGCGGTCATGTACTAGCCCCCCATCTCAGTTGCTCCCCAGATGGAATACAGTACCTTACCCCAATGACTCAACCCGTCCAGTAAGGGAAAAGCAAACCCTATCACCGAATGATCTTACTTCCCTACTTCATTCCTACAAACCCCCTTCCCAACCATCTAGACCTGCGTCTACAGAGAATACGCAGATACTGTCTTTAATCCAACCCATCCATTCCATTGCCTCCAGAATTTCGAGACACACCCCCAGAGGTATTGTTGAAAACGAATGTCTGACAAAATATCGAAATCAAAAATATCGAAATACAAAAATATCGGAACAAAAATATTGAAGTCAAAAATATAGGAATCCAATCCCTAACAAGGTAAGTACAAAAATATCGAAAAATTAATATCGTAGTACAAAAATATCGAAATTAAAAATATCGTTTTTTTAAATGTATTAATAATAATGTAAAAATAATTATAAAATACATATAATGTTACAAATATTAAATAAAAATATTAAAACATAATTAAAAAATTAAAACTAATACATATACATTTAAAATAAATTAAAAACTTAATAATTTAATGTAATTTTATATTTTTTAATTTCATTTAATTGATTTAATTTAAATTTATTTTATTTTTACCCTGTACGACTGTACCCCAAAAACCCAAAACTGACCCTGAACCCTAAAAATACCCCTTTACTCAAAAACCCAAAACTGACCCTGAACCCTAAAAATATCCCTGTACCCCAAAAACCCAAAACTGACCCTAAACCCTAAAAATACCCCTTTACCCAAAAACTGAAAACTGACCCTGAACCCTAAAAATACCCCTTTACCCAAAAACTGAAAACTGACCCTAAACCCTAAAAATACCCCTTTACCCAAAAACTGAAAACTGACCCTGAACCCTAAAAATACCCCTTTACCCATGAACTGAAAACTGACCCTGAACCCTAAAAATACCCCTTTACCCAAAAACTGAAAACTGACCCTGAACCCTAAAAATACCCCTTTACCCATGAACTGAAAACTGACCCTGAACCCTAAAAATACCCCTGTACCCATGAACTGAAAACTGACCCTGAACCCTAAAAATAACCCTGTACCCAAAATTAATTAATATTATTGAATTACCAATTAATTATTAATTGACAATAACAATGAAGTAAATATATGAGCACATTTGCTGTAATTAATTTAATTTAATAATTAATATTATTTTGCCCAATTAATTAATTAAGCATAACAATAAATTATATATAAAAAAAATACTATAATTAATGTAATAAAATAATTAATAATAATTAATTACCAACGAATTAATAATTATAAATATGTAAAAAATTATAATAATTAATTAACTAATTAATAGAAATTAATTACCAATTCATTATTAATTTAAATATGTACAAACATATATCAATTAATTAATTATTATTAAATTACTTCCAACCCTATTCCCCTATAAACCCATAACCCGCTACATAACATATTTATCAATTAATCAATTAATTAAAAATAATAAAAAATTAATTCTCAATTAATTAATTAATAATTCCTACTAATTAATAATTAATTTAACATAATTAAATTACTTCCCACCCTATTCCCCTATAAACCCACAACCCGCTACAGTAGTAAAAGACAATATTTAATTCAATTACATTAAAAATAAATAATAAAACATAATAAATACAATATAATATACACTACATTTATTTAAAAATTGATATTAGTAACATCAAAGTTATTAATTTCGATATTGTTAACATCGATATTTACAACTTCGATATTACTGATATCATACCAATATCGATATTTAGACTGTCGATATTACTTACCTTCGATATTTTTGTATATCGATATTTAAACTTCGATATTTTGGTATATCGATATTTAAAACTCGATATTTTGTCTGTGTACCGTTGAAAACAACTTCAAAAGAGTTCTCATCTCCCATGACCAGAACACCACCCCGACCAGGGCCCAGATAAAATATATCCTTCTAAACTGTAGATCGGCAGCACATCATGCCGCTGATATAGCTGACCTCATTATAACCAATGAACCCGACCTTATAATCTTAACTTAAACTTGGCTAAGTGAATCATCCACACCCATCTTTGACATACTAGTTCCCCCAAACTATCACATCACCAGACTGGAAAGACCCGATAGAACTTAGAAAACATCAATCCTGCCGATCTCACATCTGCTAGTCACATCCTCACACCCCCACCCCATGGATCAAAGGATGTACAGGACATAACCACTCACTGCTATAACTCTATGAACAGGGTACATGACACCTTAGCACCCATGCAACTAAAAAGAGTCACCACCAACATCTCAAATCCCTGGTATGATGGTAGATTAAATTAGGACAGAAGATCAATGAGAGCTATTGAAAGGCAATGGAGAGCCGCCCCATCCGCTACCCACCTCAAAATACTAAGAAACACCAGAAATGCCTATTACAGAAGGTATAGACGCGCAAAAGCTGATTTCATATGCAAACAATTAGACCAAGCAAAAAACCGCCCCAAAAAACTGTTCGAAATAATCAAAGCTCACTCTAAGGATGTCACACACTCCCCCCAAGCCAATCCGGATACACTACCCAATTGAGAAGATCTTACCTCCTATTTTACAACAAAAACTGAAAACTTAAAGACTGACCTTCTGAACGACCTATTATCCCTTACTGACCCACACTCAATCTCCTCGCCGTCCACACCAGGGAAACCGCCTAACTGCTCTGCAAAGCTCAACCTCAAGAACAACGCCTCCTGAACCGCCTTCAACTACTACAGCGAAGAAACGATCCTAAACACGCTCACTACTTTAAATCCCTCCAATCATTTCACAGACCCTCTCCCAGCATCCCACTTAAGGACCTTCATTCCACTGCTAGTGCCCCTATGGACTAAGATTATAAATACTTCTCTTCGGCAAGGAACCATCCCAGACATCCTCAAAGCCATTCAGGTTTGCCCCATCCTAAAGAAAGTAACAGCATATCCCTCAGACTTGAACAACTATCGCCCAATATCCAGCATCTCAACCCTGGCCAAACTGCTCGAACAATGTGCCCACATGCGGCTGAGTAACCACATAGACCATTTCAACCTACTTGATCAATTCCAATCAGGCTTTTGTTCTGGGCACAGTACTGAATGAGCCATGACCCACATAATAGATGACGCATTACAACTACTGGATCAAAACAAAGCCTGCTTGCTAATCTTACTGGACTTATCCTCAGCCTTCGATACAGTCAAACACGGCAACCTACTGGAACTCTTGAACCAAAGAATGGGACTATCTGGATCGGTGTTAAACTGGTTCACTTCCTTCCTCCAAAATAGAACACAAAGATTCAAAATTAACTAATCCTTATCAAACCCCACCCCAGTCACTTTGGGAGAACCCCATGTATCTTCCATCTCTCCAACACTCTTCAATTTATTCATGGAACCACTCACTGAGCTTCTCAACTCCGCAAATATCAATTATCACACGTACGCCGACGACACACAGCTCTACATTAAGGTCCATTCTCTTAAAGACATCAAGTCCCTTAACTCTACGCTCCAAAAGACACAGACCTGGCTAGCTAGGAACAATTAAAAACTAAACACACTAAAGACATAATTCCTCTTAATCGCTCCCCCCAACCAAACAACCATCATCCGCGATTGGATGAAGCATCTAACTGCACTCGACGGTCAACCTCTCATCATCGATTCTGCCAAATCCCTAGGAATAACCCTGGACAATAAACGAAACATGCAGAAGCACATCAGCGCTGCAACAATAGGAGCACATTTTCAGATAAATAACCTGAGATAATTGAAACCCTTCATGACTTTAAAGAGGCAGTAAAAACTCTAGTAATACCCAGAATTGATTATGGGAGTGTCGCTCTTTGTGGCCTTCCTAAATCAATGACCGCTCCGCTAAGAGCCGCAATCAATACAGCCGCTAGACTAATCACTGGTAAAAAAAGTGCGGGACATTGATCTTTTAGATTACGTGTAATGCGTGACCATGGAACGGAACACGCAAGGGTGATGCACGCTAAACCGGATTAAAATTCAAAGGAACCAGTTAGCAAAACAAAGAAGGGAGTGCTACAGGATCTCGACTGCTGTAAAAAAAAGAAACTGCCACATTTCTCCTCACTTGCAGGCTCTCAAGTGGTTACCTTTTGAGGGCAGAATCCACATAAAAATCGCCTGTGTGGGGGGGGCGTGGCCAACAGCATGGGCGGTTAGGACGCATACCTCTGCAGCTCCGGGGAGCTGGTCATGATCCGACGTGAATTTCACCATAAGAAGTCCCGATTTCTTGCCCATCGGAAGGCGGAAGGTCCAGACACCGTCTAGAGGCAGTCAACGGTACCCCCAATCAGGAACTTTGAGCGCACGGCTGCTCTGAACCTGGCTCCGGTGCGGCCGGCGGGCCAAAGATGGCGGCGAGACTGTACAGCGCGAAGGACGCCCTGCTGGGGTTCCCGGGACATGAGCCTGGTCACACCATCGGACAGCGGTGAGGCCGCGGATGCCTAGATTCAGAGCGGAGAGACCGCGACGGCCGCCCGCGATCACAAGCTAGAGCAAAGAACTGGGCTGTACCCTAGGGGCACCACACGGAGCGAGATCAGCCGAGGCGTGCGGAAAGCCTCTGACACCCAGCACAGGTCGGGAGAAACGCTACCGGTGAGCGGCTGGGCCCGGTCACACAACAGCTGCCGGGGACCAAGGCAGTGACCGCAGCCGGGAGGACACCCCTTCGAGGGACGGCGGGCAGGCGACCCGACGGGGTGCCCCGGGGGGACACTATAGAGAACTCTTGCAGGCGGCAATCAGGGCCTGCAGTGAAGGCCCTGGAGTATGGACACGACATCCCCAGGGTCCGCAATCCGGCCATGCCAGATACGGCTTCGTGGAGGCCTCTGAGTGGGGAACACAGAATCACTCATTGAGACTGCCTAGCAGAGCTACAACGGGGAGCTGAGGCCCCCCGGGTATCAGAGACTGTGCCTGCAGCATTGATACACACAGCCGCTGAAGAGGAGGTGAGCACTTGGGACCCTGGCTTGCACGCCACAGACGCGACCTTGGGGTGCCCCAAATACCCGCAGGTGGGAAGGGCCTCGGCGGGGGACGCACCACTAGCGGGGAGCTGAAGCAGTGGACCTCCGAATTCGGGGGACCCCTATGGGCAATATTGAAGAGGCCAACCCGTAGGGCAGGAGGAGAGTGGACGGAGACGCCAGGGTATACATTGCGCAGACCGCCTATAGCAGGCCCAGGAAAGGGACTATCCCACATTTCGAAGGCGACTCAAGTAGAGATCCTGAAGGACCGAGCTGAAACACCCGACTAGTGGCCGCCGCCACTGGAGCCGCCGTGGTACTGCGGACATAGCACTGGCCACGCAACTGGATATACATATAGACGGACGGTGCGGGTGTACACGCGCAGCGGCCACGCACACATATCCGGCGGGGCCAGTCAAGATGGGGAAGAAAGACCCGGCCTCCAAAACGCCACGCCAAGAAACAATGAACCTCTATGCCGCGACTCACACCCCCGCGGGCACGGCCCTCCCAAGCTCACGCTCGGACACGGACGCATCAAGAGAAGATATACAGGCATCCCGCGCAGCACTGGAAGTTAAAATCGGGGAAGTAGGCTCGAAAGTCACGTTGCTCCGACAAGACTTTCGCAATTTGACCGAAAGGGTGACCGCGGTGGAGAACAGAGTCAGTGAAACCGAGGTCTCCCTCTCTACCCTCAGGAAGGACATGGCGGAGCTACAAGCGTCCCATCGCCAACTGCAATGGAAGGTGGATGATGCTGAGAATAGGGCCCGGCAGTAAAACCTGCGCTTTGTGGGCTTTAGGAAGGGTTTTGAAAAGTAAGATGCGGTGGCGTTCCTATACTCCTGGATTAAAACAACCTTCCCGACAACGCAATTCTCTACTTGCTTCCTGATTGAAAGAGCCCACCGAGCGCTGCTGGCAAAACCACCAGTGGGGGCTAGGCCGTGCCCAATCATCGCAAGATTTTTTTATCTTTGCAGATCGCGACTTGCTTCTGAGAGAGGCTAGGAAGCTAGGAGAAATACGGATCTATGACAGAATTTCGACAGACAGAATTTCGACCTACACAAATATCGGCGTAATTATATCGATTGCAAAAATATCGACGCCCTATGTACAACATGGTAAGTACCAAAATATCGAAAAAATAATATCGATGTTACAAATATCGTTGTCAAATATATCGGGTTTTTTTGGGTTTAAAATAACATAAAAAATACTGTAAATAATACTTATAAATTACTTAAACATATTTAAATATATTTAATAATAGTAAAAAAAATAATAATACATATTTAATAAAAAAAAAATATTTACAAATCATATATAATATATACTTACTTAACAATAATTACTATTCCCACTCCAGTGGGTGCAACAGTAGGGAAAACTGACCCTGAACCCAAAAAATATCCCTTTACCCAAGAACTGAAAACTGACCCTGAACCCTAAAAATACCCCTTTACCCAAAAACTGAAAACTGACCCTGAACCCTAAAAATACCCCTTTACCCAAAAACTGAAAACTGACCCTGAACCCTAAAAATACCCCTTTACCCAAAAAACCAAAACTGACCCTGAACCCTAAAAATACCCCTTTACCCAAAAACTGAAAACTGACCCTGAACCCTAAAAATACCCCTTTACCCAAAAAACCAAAACTGACCCTGAACCCTAAAAATACCCCTTTACCCAAAAACTGAAAACTGACCCTGAACCCTAAAAATACCCCTTTACCCAAAAAACCAAAACTGACCCTGAACCCTAAAAATACCCCTTTACCCAAAAACTGAAAACTGACCCTGAACCCTAAAAATACCCCTTTACCCAAAAAACCAAAACTGACCCTGAACCCTATAAATACCCCTTTACCCAAAAACTGAAAACTGACCCTGAACCCTAAAAATACCCCTTAACCCAAAAACTGAAAACTGACCCTGAACCCTAAAAATACCCCTTTACCCAAAAACTGAAAACTGACCCTGAACCCTAAAAATACCCCTTTACCCAAAAAACCAAAACTGACCCTGAACCCTAAAAATACCCCTTTACCCAAAAACTGAAAACTGACCCTGAACCCTAAAAATACGCCTTTACCCAAAAAAACAAAACTGACCCTGAACCCTAAAAATACCCCTTTACCCAAAAACTGAAAACTGACCCTGAACCCTAAAAATACACCTTAACCCAAAAACTGAAAACTGACCCTGAACCCTAAAAATACCCCTTTACCCAAAAACTGAAAACTGACCCTGAACCCTAAAAATACCCCTTTACCCAAAAAAACAAAACTGGCCCTGAACCCTAAAAAATACCCCTTTACCCAAAAACCCAAAACTGACCCTGAACCCTAAAAATACTCCTTTACCCAAAATTAATTAATATTACAATTAAATTACTTCCCACTCTATTCCCCTATAAACCCACACCACCTACTCCAGTAGTAAAACATATAATTTAGTTAAAAATATACATAAATTATCAATTAATTATTCAATTAATCAATTAAAATAATTCATTGCCAATTAATATTTAATTGCAAAATAAATTAATCATTAAAAAATAATTATTTAATTGCAAATAAATTACTTCCCACCCTATTCCCCTATAAACCCACAACCCGCTCCAGTAGTAAAACATATAATTTACTTAAAAATATACATAAATTATCAATTAATTAATCAATTAATCAATTAAAATAATTCATTGCCAATTAATATTTAATTGCAAAATAAATTAATCATTAAAAAATAATTATTTAATTACAAAAAAATTACTTCCCACCCTATTCCCCTATAAACCCACAACCCGCTCCAGTAGTAAAACATATAATTTACTTAAAAATATACATACATTATCAATTAATTAATCAATTAATCAATTAAATAATTCATTGCCAATTAATATTAAATTGCAAAATAAATTAATCATTAAAAAATAATTATTTAATTACAAATAAATTACTTCCCACCCTATTCCCCTAAAAACCCACAACCCGCTCTGGTAGTAAAACATATTATTTACTTTTATATATTTTTTATTTAAAAAAACATATTAAACACATATTATAACAATTAATTTAAATACTTAAATACATTTCTAACACATATTAGTAAATCGAAATTACTTACATCGATATATATGCTATCGATATAAGTAATGTCGATATTACTTACATCGATATATATGCTATCGATATTAGTAATTTCGATATTACTTACCTTAGGGTCGATATTCTGGCCATCGATATTCTGGACATCGATATTCTGTCCCTTCGATATTAGCAACTCGATATAAGTGTAAGTCAAAGTTAAAGATTCAATATTTTGACTGTGTACCGAGAAATACGGCTTGAAAATGCACAAATAATGATATTTCTGGACTACAGTCAGGAGGTGCAAAAACAGAGGCACTCGTACGACCCGGTGAAGGCCAAGCTGCGAGAACTCCATCTTCAATATATGCTGCTCTTCCCGGCGAAACTTAAAGTAATCTACAAGGACAAACACACTTTTTCACGCACCCGGATGATGCATGGCAGTGGTTAGAGGAACCTCGAAGAACAGAAGGCAAAACGCGTCTGGCTACCACAACCCCTCCTTATGGCGGATCCCAATGGGGACAGCCCAGGACGCACAGACGGAGAGGTCTGCGAAATGGAAGACACCTACAGTCGACACCATATCCTCCTCGGGAAGCGGTGAGCAGGCAACGGAAAGACTCCGCCTCGCTGGGCAGAGACGGCAGGGAGGGGTCCAGTTTCCGCTGCTTAGAGAAGACGACACGATCCGAAGGTGAAGAGGAACAAGAGGACCCAACCTCTGGCGATGAATCGCCGGATGCACCATCCTTGCATCCCTTGGTCGTAGCTATCCACGAGATGGAGCAGGACAAAGCCCAACGGCCTGGGAGCACTCAGGGTGATACCCAGGACTCACACTCTTGACATGGGACAATACAGGTGACGGAAGATCCAGCTCATGTCCGGACTGCACGCAAGTTACTAATAACCCCCCTTTCTTTTTCACTGGTAAACTAGGGGGACAGCTGTGTTTTATGCCTAATTTTTAGGTTGTTAAAAGAACTTTGTGGGGTGGTACTAGTGGGGGGCGACAGACCTTCCTTCGCCAGAAAGTCCTAGAGGCAGTTTGGGTAGCTGATGGGACTGGAAGTTGAGGGCGGTGGGGTGGGGGGATGTTGGGGGGATGACCAAGTTCATTGGGGGAGGGGGGGGCGGAGGTGGGGGGAGGGAAGTTTGTTTCATCATGTCATGTAGAGCACACGCGCACACTTCACTACGACTCCCGCCATAACACGAGATGCCACCAGCTCTCACTACACGGTACGCTCATGGGTGACCCAGAAAGAGTAATTATGTCTAAAGAAGTTTTTAAAGTACTGACCTGGAACGTAAACGGTCTGGGCTGTAAGATTAAACGGGGACTGGTCAATAACTATGTGAAAAGATCCGGGGCGGATGTCATACTTCTCCAGGAAACACATTTGCAAGGTACTAAATGTGCCTTCTTGGCAAGGGGGCAATATAGAGTTCTGGCCCACGCGGGGTTCACCTCGGGCTCCAGAGGAGTGGCAATCTTGATTAGAAACATCCACCTATGAAAATAGCACAGGTCTGGACGGACCCACAGGGAACATATGTAGGAGTACGCGGACAGTGGGGAAGGAAGGAGTACACTTTTGTTTCAGCGTACACCCCGCCCAAACTCCAGGCAGGTACACTACGGGGAGTTTCTGATATTATCCTCAATACAGCAGACACGATTCAGATCCTTGGGGGAGACTTTAATGACGTAATGGACCCTGCCATGGATAGGAAAGGTGACCGTGAGAGACCCCTAAGTGTGACACCGCTGGCCAAATCTATGTCCGCGCTCGGTCTACTTGATGTATGGAGATGGCTCCATCCGAGCGCTAAGGCATATTCCTTCTTCTCCGGAGCCCACAAAGTGTACTCCCGCCTGGACTACATTTTTATGGCATGGCAGACGCTGCAAATATCGGACACAGCAGAGTATTGTGTACGTGGCGTGTCTGACCACTCTCCATTACTGTTAGAGGTGGGTAGGAAGAGGAGGGAGGGACCCAGGACACTCAGACTGTCGTCGTGGGACTTACAAAATGCAGAACTCCTGAGGGGCCTAAGAGCGGATGTAAAGGTGTAGCTGGCAGAAAATGTTGGCACAGTAGACTCGCGAGTAGTTCTTTGGGAGGCGCTTAAAGTGGTACTCAGAGATAGGGCTCAGTGTAGACTGGCGGAAGATAGGAAGAAAGTCCAGACCAAGGTACAGGAACTGGAAACGCAAATTCTGACAGTTGAAAATGAACATCTGCGTACAGGAGACCCGGGGAAACCTCAGCGTCTGTCCGATCTGAAAGCCCAGTATAAGCAAATAGTGACGGGGGAGGCAAAGGCACAGGCGTTGGCTGCTCTGCACCGCCTATACGATGTGGGAGACAAATCCGGGAGGCTCCTGACATGGCTAAGCAGGAAAGAGAGGGATGACCGCTGGGTAGACAAGGTGAAAGATGGTCAGGGTGAATGGGCCAACACAGATGCCAGGATAGCGGATACATTCGCTGAGTTCTATAAGGCCTTCTATGAAGCGCGAGAACTGGGCTTGAAAGAAGATGACTGCACTACATGGCACATATCAACCTACCGGAGCTTGAGGAGACTGACCAAAAAGACCTAGAGGCAGATATAACGGAGGAAGAAGTTAGGGTGGCACTGACCAAGCTTCGACCAGGGAAGGCCACGGACCCAAATGGTTTCCCGGCGGAATTTTTAAAAAAAAACAGCGGATCTCCTGACCCGCCACCTGCTGGGTCTATTCCTAGATGCTGAGGAGGGGCAGTTCCCACTTGACCTCAGACAGGCCACAATTGTCCCGATTCATAAGCAGGGAAAGCCAGCGGACGTTTGCTCGTCCTACCGCCCCATCTCCCTCCTAAATGTAGAGGCGAAACTATGCCACAATCCTGGCACTCCGCATGCGACGGGTTGTAGCAGGGTTGGTCCATCTTGATCAAACGGGGTTCATCCCGGAAACGGCCACTAGATATAATTTACGTCAGACTCATAATTGGCTCAGGGAGGTAGAGGGCAGGACTGAGCCTCACTGGTTCCTATCCCAAGACGCAGAGAAAGCATTTGATGCTGTCCACTGGCCTTTTCTAGAGGGAGTACTAGAGTGCCTGGGATTCGGGCCCTAGTACAGACATAAGATTAGTCTCCTATATACCAGCCCTAGTGCTAGAGTTAGGGTTAACGGGACGCTATCGGGGGCCTTCCCGATACAACGGGGCACCAGGCAGGGATGCCCTCTATCTCCCCTGTTGTTTGCTCTATCCATTGAGGTAATGGCATGCGCGGTTAGACAAAATGTAGGGATCACCGGGTTCCGGATAGGGCCAGCAGATGAAACAGATGAAAAATTGTCCCTATACGCACACGATGTCCTGCTCTATGTTACGCAACCGGAAACTACCATACCGACATCGTTTGCTGAATTAGACCGCTACGGAACCAAATCAGGGTACCAGATTAATTGGCACAAGTCAACGCTATACGACCCGCAGGGCAAGGAGGAGTGGTCCATGCTGCCCGAGAGACTACAGACAACTAGAGAAGGGTTTATGTACCTAGGAATATTTGTCACGACCGATGGTAACCTCTCCTACGACCGTAATATTAGCCGCGTCATACACAATTTTACAGAAGATGCAAGCCGATGACAATCGCTCCCCCTGACGATTCTGGGACGGGCAGCTATGTTTTAAATGGTCTCACTCCCCCGATTTTTATATGCATTCCAGAATGAATATTTCCCCTTGAAGTGTAAGGTCTTCCGAGACATTCATGCGGAACTGAGGTCCTACCCATGGCTGGGTAAGCAACCTAGAGTAGCCCTCTCGATCCTACAGAGACACCAATATGATGGTGGGATATCTCTGCCTGACTTAGAGGCCTACTATTGGGCAGAACACCTGGCGCCCATAAATGAATGGATACATGCACCCGCCACATACCCCACCTATGCACTGGAAAGGCACACTATGGGCACCCACACCTGTCTATATTACATATAGGGAGGGAGGGGACAGGCCAGACTACTGCCGGCTACTAAAATCACGCTGGGAGAGTGGAAGAGGGCGACAAAGGCAATACAGTGGGAACACAAACCAACGAAGCAAACTCCACTGTGCCACTGCACCTGGCTGAAGGAACTTAGCAAATTGAAGGGGTTTCAGGGATGGAACGCCATAGGCATCTCTACTCTAGGAGACGTGACTAAAAAGGGGCGCTGCAATCCTTTCCATCGCTCCAAAAGGAATATGGGCTCCACCGCTCCCAGTTCTTTAAATATATGCAATTAAGGCATGCTTGGAGGGCAGAGGGGGCATCGCTGGAGGCACTCCACGAATACGCTCCGTTGGAAGGCCGCCTTCTACAGGAACAGATCCCTGCGAAGGCAGTATCCCTGACATATAAAACCATCATGAATAATAGACCAAACAAATTAGAAGGCCTCAGGACCACCTGGGAACGGGAAGTGGGGGACATGGATGATGTGGACTGGGGAGTAGTACTGATGCATCCTAGGGAGGTAGCGATTAAATCACGCCTCCGTTTGATTCAGTTTAAGATCCTTCATAGGTCCTATTTCGATAGAGTGAGGCTACATAAACTAGGGAGAATACTCGACCCATGCTGTCTGCGCTGCGGCCACATCGTCTGGTCATGCCCACGCATTCAAAAGTATTATGGAGAGGTCATAGCCGAACTGGAAGAGGTGCTGGAGACGGACATCCCATCAGACCCAAAGTTAATTCTCCTGGGGATGACTAATGATGTAGACTTGGCGCGCCCACTGCTGATTTTTCTGGGGCTAGCCCTGGTAGTGGCCAAAAGGGACATAGCCAGGAAATGGGGGGTGCCAGACATACCACAGTTGGAGGAGTGGAGGAGGGGCATGGACCTTTACATGGCAGCCGAAAGGGTCCCATATAAGGCGAGGGGATGCCCAAAGAAATTCCGCAGGGTATGGGGCAAATGGCGACACTACCATGGGTTGGATGGAGGACTCAAGGAGGTCGCTAACAGTTGAATGTATGAGTGCCAGGGGAGGGATGAGCTTCATGGGCCGGGTGATATTACTGCAATGTACTCGGAAGATTGTAATGGCTTGGATGTTGGACTTTGAGTCCTGATTCATCGGGGGTTGGGAGGGTAAGGAAGGGGGGATGTGGGAGTGTTGCTCAATACTGACATGCTTGTTGTTTGTTCTCTTTGCTGCAAAAACAATAAAAATGATAAAAAAATTGCTTGTGTGACACATAAGGCATTGCAGCACAAAAGCACAAGGTACCTAGCGGACAAAACTAGTACTATCGGTTGGTAACAGATCTACCAGGAGTTCAGATAATCTTCTACTTAAACCACAGCGTTTTTCAAGAAGAAAACATATAATCGTACCTTATCAGGAATGGCTCTCAGGAGCTGGAGCGCCTTACCTCAGAAACAAGACTAATTCCGTCTGCTGCCTTTTAAAAAAAAGAAGTGAAATCGATATTCATGTCTAAATTCACTGGAGCTGTTACTTATACATTCGTGTAGATATATGCTAATTTTTAATAGTTATCAGTACTGTACTCTCCTAATTCTGTGTTTTATATGCATATGTCATCCATCTATATTTACCCTGTAGAGCACTCTGATACCCGCAAGGGTCTTGTTCTCGCTATACAAAACCGTCAAAATAAAATTAAAATAAATAAATATGGACCTTTCTTTATATCCTTTACTCCTGACTTTCCTGCATTTAACACTGCAACATCTTCATTATCAATACACAAAACTTCACCCTCAAACTTTCTTTTTTCCATCTCCTTCATACATAGGTCAGACTGTTCTACTACTTTTGCAATTTTTTGGCATCATGTAAAGATGGGTTTTTTGCCGCCCATAGCCTTTTTTGCATTTTCTTATTTTTGCATTGTACAATTAATTGATCACAAATCATCTCCTCTCTCATGACCCTAAACTGATATTTTACAGACAGTTCTCTTAGTCTAGACACAAATTGATTAACTGTTTCAACTATTCTTTGTGGTTGGATATAAAACTTATACCTGCCCATAACTATATTAGTTTCCTTCGTGAACCTCCTCTCCAACCTGACCTTAGCTTCTAGGTATACATTCACAATTTGTTGTCCATTACTACCTGTGGCCACCGGTAAATACCTAAATAGGTGTTATCCTTCCTTTCCTAAAGTGCTTAGCAATAAAGCTTTTTTTCTTGCATTGCTTCAATATATTATTCAAAAACTTCAATCCATTCATCCCACTCAATGTACGGAGTTCCTGCTTGTGCTAAAACACAGGTGGTAGAATAATTGCAGCTTCCCTATTTCAATGTTTTATTAATCACTACTCTTATTATAATAAACAACAATTATGAAGGCATACACAGTGTGCCTATCACTGCAGTATTTAAAGAACAGAAAATGTAAATAACGATGTGCACTCACTTAAGTCTGTAAAAATTGCTGAAAGTTTTAGTGTGCCTATCACCGGTGAACGTGAAGGCAATGTTAAAATTTATGGTGTGCCTATCACCGATGATCGTCAAGACAACAAAAAGCTATGGTGTGCCTGGTAAGTAGACATTATATCGAAATTTAAATATCGATGTGACAGAATATGGATGTTTTAATATCGATGGTAATATATATCGAACTATTTATTATCGATTACAAAAATATCGTTAGTAGTATGTGTGTTTTAATATCGAAAGTAAAAATATCGAATGATAAAATATCGTTGTGTGAAAATATCGATATAGTGTAGTTTTTAGTAATATGTGTCTATTTATGTTTTAAAATTTAGTTTGTATTTTAAATTAGTAATTTTAATGTGTTAATTAATTGTAATAATTTTATGTTTTTTTCATATATTAGTTTAGGAGTGGGATGTTGGGTTTATAGGGGATAAGGGTGGGGAGTGTTTTAAAAATGTATAATTATTTTTTTCTTTTTTTAAATTAATATATAAATTTTTCTAAAAAATCAATATGTTTTATGTCCTAATTTATTAGATATTTTAGGAGCAGGATGTTGGTTTTATAGGGGATAAGGGTGGGGAGTGTATTAAAAAAGAATATTTTAATTTTAAAAATGTTATAATTTTTTTTTAAATAAAAAAACATTACAATTTTAATAAAGGGGCGTGGCCAAGATGGCAGGCTGAGCGGTCGCACTCTCCGCGAGCTCCTGTAAGCCCGGGCCCCTAGACCACTAACTTTTGCTGATCTCCCCCCACACAGCTGGAGATCGGAGACGGAAGCCAGGGAGCATCCAGCGACATTGCCCGAAGCACCGACGGACCCCGTGGCTGCAACGGCGGGGCCTCAGAAGTGTGGCCGGGAGAGGTGACGGCACAGTGAGACGGCCGGGAACAGAGGCCGCGAGGGTCTCGGAGCTAAGGCGCAGGGCCGGGGAAGTCCTGGGGCGGTGTGGCCCACTTAGCAACAAGGGTCGGCCCTGCCCAGATACCGCGCGAGACCAAGCAGTTTTGTGTCACCCGATGCCCGGGAGCGACAGAGCCGGAACAAGGCCCTCGGCGTGAGCCGTCACGCAAGTCCGGGGCTGAGGCCTATCAACGAGGCCTATCAACAAGCCCCCGGCTTCGCTCTGCTCATCCCTCCCGGCCAGCCGCCGCTCATCGGCGGGAGTGTGGAGACCTGGACGATTTGCCCGACGCTACGTGAGGCCCCCGGCCGCAGTGGCGGAGCCCCGAGAGAGCGGCTGAAGGTAGTGGCGGCACCGGGTGAGGCACCGGGTGAGGCCGCGAGTTGGCGGGAGACGGTGGTCGGGGCATAGGACGGAGCTGAGCGCCCTATGACCGGAGCGTGCCCCTGCCGCCGGCTCGGTGGACTCTGCGGAGAAAGGACAGCGGGGAGAGGGGAGCGGCCGGGCCGGACGCGGGGACCAACGTTGGGCCAGCATACAGGGCCGAAGACGGCCCTAGCGACAGAGCAGCCCGACGCCGGGAAGGGAAAGCAGCGAACCCCACGAGGGGTGTCAGTGGGGACACACAACTGAGACGTGCGGGCCTACAGAGAGCGAGCAGGCCTTGGACTCGACGCCGGTACGCCACCGAGCATCCTCAACCCGCCTGGGGACGGCCGATCGCCACGGCAGAGTACCCGGAGGTGACCCGGGCCCCTTCACGTTTGGCTAGAGGACCTGGATGACCGATGAGGGTGGCGCAGATCCACCAGCAGTGCTAGAGGCCCAGGTGTGGAGCATTGCCTGGACTGAAGGACCTAAGGGCCTACTGACGCCGAGACCACACTGGGGTAACCGAGGCTGAGAAAAGTGCGTTCAAGAACTGGAGACGGGTCTACCTTCCGGTGGTGGGCGCTTGATGCACCGGGGGCCCGGAGAGACGGCAACATTGGCACGTGTTAAAAAGACAGCGGGGGAGCGGGATTGCTCCCTGTGGGACTCTTATTGCAGCCACCCTGGAGCTGGTGCCGGCCATGTTCCTACATCTGGGAATCGGGAGCGCATAGAAGGCCTGAAGGTGGAAGTGAGCGGTCTGCTGGGCCCTCTGGGAGTGTGCCGACGGATCTGAGCTTCCGGAGGGTGGGGTCCCCGTCTCGGTGGTGGACTCGGAATTGTACTGACCGACGCGAATGGCCGGCGACGCGCTAAGCCACCTGGTGGGGCGCCCCACTACAAGAATGGCTGGCAACAGAGGGGGCAAGAAAGGAGAGCGGACATTGCCGGAGATGCTGGGTAGAGGCTCCGCGAAGCAGGATAAGGGTCAGCACGCTCCGGGCCCCTCGGGCGGCTCCCAGGGGGCGAACGGGGGGAACCTCCGGTCACCAGATCTTTCCTGGAGTCTCTTTTCAGCTCGCTCAGAGAGGATTTCCATGCACTGAAGCAGGAGATGGCCGGAGAGGTTCGGGAGGTGCGGAGAGAGGTCGATGGCCTCGGCGAGAGGGTGACTACGGTGGAGGAAGCAGGGCACACCCGAGACGAGGAGATCGCGCAGCTGCAGCAGGAGGTGATACGATTGAGGGACCAACAGCTTGACCTTCAGGCGCACAATGAGGACCTTGAGAACGGGTCCCGACAAAACAACATTCGGGTCCGGCGAATTCCATCCAGAGAAGAGGGAGAGGACGTGGCTGGGTATCTGAGAGACCTGTTCAGGGAGATACTGGGTGAGCCGGACGATTTCCCAATCAGAATTGACAGGGCACATAGAGTGGGCCTAGCACGTCGGGCCTCGGCGCCACCCCCGATATCCTAGCCTTCCTACCGGACTTCCCTTTGAAAGAACGGATCCTCCGTGAGGCGCGAAAGAAGCAATCCTTGCGTTTCAGGGGGCACCAGGTGGCCCTTTTCCAGGATCTATCGGCAATCACGCTGCAGAAACGCAGAGCCTTCAAAATAGCAACTGACTTCCTGCGAGAAAATAGCACGCAGTACTCCTGGGGCCACCCATTCCGCCTCATCTTCCGGTGGAACAGGACTCTACACCAGCTCCGCTCCCTCCAAGATACCTGCGGAGTGCTGGGAATCACCGCGACGGACGAAGATGCGCCCACCCCGCACCGGAGACGCATTACCAGAGACGGCTGGCAGATGGTCCCTGGACGGCGGACCTCTACATGTTCCGCACGACCAGACTCACCCACTATCCGTGCAGAAATGGACAACGCGGTGCGGGAGGTGGCCAGGGACACAGCGTCTGGTGATATTGCACTGACGGCCTGAGAGAACTCCGGGGGGGAGATCGACACAGCTTACTCAACCATGCAGGTTTGGGGGTCCGGGGGACGGGGGGCGGCGGGTGGGGGTGTAGTGGCTGGACGTCCACTTGAGTAATTTACCACAGACTTGTCCACTGAGGACTGGACTGGGACAATGGGTTCTGGGATCAGTTGATGGGATGGGATGGGGGGAGGGGGGTTGTTGGGGCAGTTCTGGGTTTGGATTGGGGAGAGAGGGTGGGAGGGGTGGAGACGGGGAGTTTTGGGTAGGGGTTGGGGAGTTGGCGGGGAGGGGGTGGGTCGTCCAGTGCACTTTGCAGGTCCTAGTCACTTTGACAGCATTTATATGTCTTGCCTCGGCCAGGCGGGGAAATTACGCTTTCACTCACACCTTCTCCTATGCCTCCCGGTACCTTTAAGGTGGTGACCCTTAATGTTAGGGGCCTCAACAACCCGGTCAAAAGGCGGGCAGTATTGTCTCTGCTGGAGAGCACCCAAGCTGATGTCTGTCTCCTTCAAGAGACACATCTACTATCACGAGACACCCACAGGCTGCGCTCACATAAATTCCCGACACAGTTCTTCTCTTCTAACACAACTAAGACGGTGGGGGTAGCAATCCTGGTGGCCAGACACTTTAAAGGGGAAGTCCTTCACAAACACGCAGAACACAAAGGTCGGCTGTTAGCATACCGGTTTAGGATTGGAGGTATTGCTTTCACAGTTGGGTCCCTGTATAGCCCTAATGAACAGCAAGAACGCGTTTTGCAGTCCGCGCTTGTAGATGTTACTGCTTCGCAGGATAGGCATGTTATCATCGGAGGAGACTTTAATATGGTCTTTGACTCAGCCATGGACAGATCCGCGCAACGCTCCCCACAGGCCGGGGAGTTCTCTGCCGGGTGTAAGGCGCTGTTGTCGGAAGTAGACCTGCACAACCTCTGGCGACACATGCATCCCACTGACAGAGGGGATTCGTATTACTCCAATGCTCATAAGACGTATGCGAGGCCAGACCATCTTCTGGTCACAACTCCGGTACGGGCTATGGTCTCCACGTCAGACTTGGGAGTACTGTCCTTATCGGACCATGCCCCAGTCTCCGCCACTTTGTGTCTGCCGCCAGTGGCTGGTCCTCCTAGAACATGGCGCCTCTGCGACACTCTGCTATACAGAAAGGTGGTGGTTGACAGCCTCAAGGGAACGATCCGAGAGTATCTGTCCCACAACCATAACCCCGATACCACCCTGGCAACGTAGTGGGCAGCCCTGAAGGCAGTCCTTAGAGGGGAATTTTTGTCAATCTCCTCTGCCAAAAATAAAGAACGACAGGCCAAGAGGGATGAACTCACCCAGCGGGTCCGCGAGCTCGAACAGATGCACCATAGGACAGGAGCCCCCAGAATATGGAGGCAGCTTAAGGAGGCGCGGAAACTCCTGGCGGCCCTAGATCTGGACCGCACGGAGTACGCTGCACTTCGATTGCGCCATGCATACTACACTGGAGGGGACCGCTGTGGCAGACTGTTGGCTAACAGGCTCAGAGTGGCGCAGCAGAGTCAGCTAGTGAAGGAAATCTCTGACTCCACGGGAACAGTAGTAACGGAAGACGCCCACACAGCTGAAACGTTCCGCAGATTTTACGCGGATCTATATGCGGGAGACCCGCCGGATGAAACTGCGATGTCCACATACTTGGACTCGGTCACCCTGCCCTCCCTGGACCCCACGCAGGCAGAGCACCTAGATAGGGAAATTCGAATAGAGGAAGTAATTTCCGCCATCACCAGACTCAAACATGGCAAGGCTCCGGGACCGGATGGGTATACCTCACTTTTTTATAAGACGTTCTGCGAGATACTGGCCCTGATACTCACCCGCCTTTTTAACTCGTTCGTTGCTCCGGGGGCCATTCCACCTGACCTTCTGCGTGCCTCACTCACGGTTATCCTCAAACCCGGGAAGGACCGGATGCACTGAGGCTCCTGCAGGCCGATATCCCTCTTGAATGTGGATTTAAAACTGTACACAGGGATTCTTGCGGGCCGACTAGCTCCCCACCTACCGGGACTTATAGACCCGGACCAGGCGGGATTTGTTCCGGGGAGACAGACGGTGGACAACACCTAGAGGATCGTTCACCTCTTGGAAAAAGCCTCCCGGAATCCCGGAGAGAGAATTATGCTGGCGGTGGACGCTGAGAAGGCGTTTGACCGAGTGCACTGGCCTTATCTCGAACAGGTCTTGATAAAGGCAGGCATAGGAGACAAATTCCGCTCCATGATCCTTAATTGCTACAGACTACCCACTGCGGTGGTACGAGTGAATGGGTACAGTTCGAGGAGCTTTAACATCGAGAGAGGTACTAGGCAGGGATGCCCACTCTAACGAACCCCAGACGGCCCTACCGGCTTGCATCAAGGAGCTGGACTCCATTGGTGCGGTCGCGGGTTTTAAAATAAATATGGGGAAATCTGTGGCTCTAGACATCTCCCTTACACCGGCCACTAGAGCGCGCCTGCAGGGCCAATTCGCCATGCTCTGGTCGTCGGAGCTGGTGCCTTACTTGGGGATCCAGCTGGCTCCCACTTTGCCAGCCATGGTGGCGGCTAACTACACTGCACTGGGCAAGAAGATCCGGGAGGAATTCGGGCGTTGGAATCGCGGTACTCTTTCCTGGCTAGGCAGAATAGCTGCTGTCAAGATGACGGTCCTACTCCAGGTTCTTTACCTGTTCCGAGCCTTACCGCTCCAGCCGCCGGTCGGGTGGATCCCACAGCTACAGGCAGACCTCTAGCGCTTTATCTGACAGGGCAGGAAGCCCAGAATGCGAAGGGCCCTCTCCATGTTGGCCCCAGAGGCAGGAGGCCTAGGAATACTAGATCTCCGCAAGTACTTTCAAGCAGCACAGTTGCGCTATTTGGTAGAATTAAGCAGGTGGGAGTCCGATAAACACGGGCTCTTCCAGGATCAGGCAGTGGCGGGCCGACCCCTGCAGGAAGTCCCGTTTCTACGCCGGCCTCACCGGCCCGCGAATCTGTATGCCTCCTTTATCACTAGAGTACCCCTGCGGGTCTGGGACACCACTAACTCCGCGCATAATCTCATTACAGTCCCATCACCACTTACACCGTTGGTGGACAACCCAGACTTCACCCCGGGGATGGAAAAGGGGGCTTTTACCCACTGGCGAGCGGCCGGATGTTGAGCCCTGTGTCATATGTATGGCCCAGAAGGAGTCATCCCCTTCCCGGACTTCCGACGGGAATTTGCATTCCCTGAATCCAAAAGACTCCGCTATATGCAGGCTCGCCACTGGGCACTACACCCACAAGTACAGGAATCGGCCGAGAAATGGCTTTTGACACGTACATCAGACTCAAAATTGATCACAGATCTTTATATGCTACTGCAACCACTTTCTTCGCACCTTTATAGCCCGGGAAGAGAAGGCTGGGAACGGAAGTTGGGCAGGACATTAAGCCACAAGGAATGGGAGCAGATATCCTACAGGCAAGACACTCAGCATACCACATGGGCCTTACTGACACGCTGACAAAGGTCTCTACCTACTGGTACTATACACCGGAGCGGGTCCATGAAATGGACCGTAGCAAGGATGACACTTGTTGGAGAGGGTGCGGACACTGGGGCACACTGACACACATTCTCTTGGACTGTCCGCTTTTAGAGCCCTACTGGAAGGAAGTGTTAGATGAAATTGATTCCCATTTTAACATAGAACTGCCACGCTTCCCTGTATATACCCTGTTAGGGCTCCCGAATGGGTTGATGTATCCCCTCAGATCACACAGGGAAGACAGATAGCTATCGCACTGGGTTCAGAAGTTCAGAACATTTTATTACATTGGCGCACTACCACGATACCCTCCCTCACGGGCTGGCTACGCATATTATGGCATGTACTGGGCATGGAGAAATTATCACTCACAGTGGCGGGGGATATAGAGCAATTTAACGATCTTTGGCAACCATTCCACTCTCTGCTGTTCACTGAATTCAGGAAACTCACCTGTCCCAAATACCTCCGCCTACTGAGGCTCACAAGCCCTACTGCACCGACCCCCTGAGTGGATAAGGGATCCACCTCTCTCGCTAAAGGGCGACCAGGGTAGACGGCTGGGGGAAAAGACCTGCGCACTGGACGATGGGCTGTCGGGGGGTGGGGGAGTTGGGGATTTGGGAGTTGGGATTTGGGGGGGTTTGTGAAGGGAAGGTAATTTAATACTGTAACAAAGCATATCATTCACTACCGCTGCGGACTGGCCCACGATCGAACTGTCCTTTGATGATATAGCGCTGTGGGCACGGCCTTGTCCGCACTGATCTGATGCTTCATACCTTTTGTATGTTTGTCCATTTATGTTATACCAAATAAAATACTTTAAACTTAAAATTTTAATAAAAATATAACTGAGTTGTAGTGTTTTTAGTGGATTATTTTAGTTTTTTTAGTAAAAGTTAAATATTTAGGACAATATTTTTAAAAAAATGTAAAAAATTTAAATTTGAGAATTTTTTTCTTCAATTTTGGATTGAGTTTGTAAAAGTACATACTATATGAACAATTTTAAATGTTAAAAAATGTATTAAAAAAAATGGAATTTCAAAATGATTTGTTTTTTAAATGTAGGATTTAGTTGTAGTGTTTACAGTGTACAAGGGTTTTGTTTTATTGTAAAAAGTACATACTATAGGAATAATTTTAATTTTGTGAAATTTATAAACACAATTAAAAAATGTTAAAAATTTAAATTTCGAAATTAAATTTGTAAATTTAGGATTGAATTGTAGTGTTTATAGTGGTTAAGGTTTGTGTTTGTAATGAAAACGTTTATATTATAGGATTTCTTTTGAATGTTTTTAAAAAAATGTAAAACCATTTGATTAATAATTTTAAATTTATAGATAATATTTTTTTTTAAGAAAGGAAAAATGTATTTTATTATATTATTTTATTTTATTTTATAATTAGGATTATTAATCTTTTATTTTTGTACAGCATTTACTCCAAATTATTGTACAATGGTGTGGGGATAGTAAATTATATTCAATTAGTGTCCATCACTAACCCCAAATTATTGTAGACTGGAGTGGGGATAGAAAATTATATGTAATTAGTGTCCAGCACCTACCCCAATTTAATGTAGACTGGAGTGGGAATAGTAAATTATATGTAATTAGTGCCCAGCACCTACCCCAAATTAATGTAGACTGGAGTGGGATTAGTAAATTATATGTAATTAGTGTCCAGCACCTATCCCAATTTAATGTAGATTGGAGTGGGAATAGTACATTATATGTAATTAGTGTCCAGCACCTACCCCAAATTGATGTAGACTGAAGTGGGAATAGTAAATTATATGTAATTAGTGTCCAGCACCTACTCCAATTTAATGTAGACTGGAGTGGGAATAGTAAATTATATGTAATTAGTGTCCAGCACCTACCTCAATTTAATGTAGATTGGAGTGGGAATAGTAAATTATATGTAATTAGTGTCTAGCACCTACCCCAAATTAATGTAGATTGGAGTGGGAATAGTAAATGATATTAAATTAGTGTCCAGCACCTACCCCAAATTAATGTAGACTGGAGTGGGAATAGTAAATTATATGTAATTAGTGTGCAGCACCTACCCCAATTTAATGTAGACTGGAGTGAGAATAGTAAATTATATGTAATTAATGTCCAGCACCTACCCCAAATTGATATAGATTGGAGTGTGAATAGTAAATTATATTTAATTAGTGTCCAGCACTTACCCCAAATAAATGTAGATTGGAGTGGGAATAGTAAATTATATTTAATTACTGTCCAGCACCCACCCCAAATTAATGTAGACTGGAGTGGGAATAGTAAATTATATGTAATTAGTGTCCAGCACCTACCCCAATTTAATGTAGACTGGAGTGGGAATAGTAAATTATATGTAATTCATGTCCAGCACCTACCCCAAAGTAATGTAGATTGGAGTGTGAATAGTAAATTATATTTAATTAGTGTCCAGCACTTACCCCATATTAATGTAGATTGGAGTGGGAATAGTAAATTATATTTAATTAGTGCCCAGCACCTACCCCAGATTAATGTAGACTGGAGTGGGAATAGTAAATTATATTTAATTAGAGTCCAGCACCTACCCCAATTTAATGTAGACTGGAGTGGGAATAGTAAATTATATGTAATTAGCGTCCAGCACCTACCTCAATTTAATGTAGATTGGAGTGGGAATAGTAAATTATATTTAATTAGAGTCCTGCACCTACCCCAAATTAATGTAGACTGGAGTGGGAATAGTAAATTATATTTAATTACTGTCCAGCACCCACCCCAAATTAATGTAGACTGGAGTGGGAATAGTAAATTATATGTAATTAGTGTCCAGCACCTACCCCAATTTAATGTAGACTGGAGTGGGAATAGTAAATTATATGTAATTCATGTCCAGCACCTACCCCAAAGTAATGTAGATTGGAGTGGGAATAGTAAATTATATTTAATTAGTGCCCAGCACCTACCCCAGATTAATGTAGACTGGAGTGGGAATAGTAAATTATATTTAATTAGAGTCCAGCACCTACCCCAATTTAATGTAGACTGGAGTGGGAATAGTAAATTATATGTAATTAGCGTCCAGCACCTACCTCAATTTAATGTAGATTGGAGTTGGAATAGTAAATTATATTTAATTAGAGTCCTGCACCTACCCCAATTTAATGTAGACTGGAGTGGGAATAGTAAATTATATGTAATTAGTGTCCAGCACCGACCCCAAATGAATGTAGATTGGAGTGGGAATAGTAAATTATATTTAATTAGTGTCCAGCACCTACCCTAAATTAATGTAGACTGGAGTAGGAATAGTAAATTATATTTAATTAGTGTCCAGCATCAACCCCAAATTAATGTAGACTGGAGTGGGAATAGTAAATTATATGTAATTAGTGTCCAGCACCTACCCCAATTTAATTTGGATTGGAGTGGCAATAGTTAATTATATTTAATTAGTATCTGGCACCTACCGTAAATTAATGTAGACTGGAGTGGGAATAGTAAATTATATTTAATTAGTGTCCAGCACCTACCTCAAATTAATGTAGACTGGGGTGGGAATAGTAAATTTGATTTAATTAGTGTCCAGCACCTACCCCACATTTATGTAGACTGGAGTGGGAATATTAAATTATATTTAATTACTGTCCAGTACTTATCTCAAATGAATGTAGAATGGAATTGGAATAGTATATCATTTACTAAATGTGTATAGTTGGAAATTTTTATATTTTTATTAATATGACAAAAAATAAACAAAAAACATTACTACTATATTTTTGTTTAACCGCTTCCACGCTACCGTGTTTTCCCGCTGTGCGCTGGATTTTCAAAAATCGCGGGTTACGTGACAAAGCCAGCTCGTCATGCGCGTAGCGCAGGTAATGCCCATGACGAGTTGGCTTTGTCATCCGCGCGGAAGTGGTTAATACAAATATATTTAGTCATATATTTGTTATAACATTTTATGGTTAATTTTTAATTTCACATTTTTATTGAAATAGTAAATTTTATTGAAAAAACATATATTATGTACTTGTAAGTATGGTTTGAAATTTAAAAAAAAAAAGGTAAATATTTTCACAAATTGGGGCGCTAGAGGGCGCACGACCTAATGGCCGCACTTCTGTGAGGCTCTGGCTGCCTGGCCAGAATAATCCTTCGTTTCTCCGTTTAATCTGCAGATCGACGCCTAAGAATCACGCCGGAGTTTGACCCACCTATGCTGCCAAGCCCGTCCAACTCTGGAGCGGATCTGAGGTCTGGCGCCTGAGATACGACGCCGTGAAATATCCCCGGAGGGCACCGGGGCGGAGAGCTGCTGCAGCGGACTGGACGCCGGCCTACGCGAGGCCGCGGCCGTCCATGAGGCGTCCAGGCCTCGAGGGCGCGGAGAACAGCCCACCGGGTGTGCGGACCACCGAGGGCTCACCGGACATAAGCGGAGGTGAGTCACACCAATCTGGCTCCGCTGCGGGGTGAGGAGACGCTGGGAGCCACATCTGTGCTTCGCTGGAGCAGCGGGCTGCAATCGGCGCCCGCCGCGGGCTGCAATCGGCGCCCGCCGCCCGGACCTTGCTCTCGCTGCCCTGCCTCACAGCGCACCTTCCCGCTGAAGACCCGTGGCCCATGCGGACCTCTGCTGCACCCGGGCGTGTCGGCTTGGGGACTGTCGGATGAGCACTGGAGGCCGTTGAGGTGTCTGCATTGCGGATCATACCGGGGAGTATTAACCCACCCCTCCCCCCCTCGCGCCCATTTGCCGCCCGGGTGCTCCTGCTGCCGGGGCCTCCTTGACCATACCCCGGAGATCTGCTATCAACGCGGGCTTGCTTGCCTGACCCCGGCCCTTGGGGACGGACTACGGAGGGGTTGATCATCGAGCCGGCCCCCCTGCTTACTCCATTGACAAGACACTGCCACGGTTGCCTCTGGGGCGCTATATTTGGGCCGACCACTCTTTCCAACCACTGGGGGCCGACAGCTTGGGCACCATGGGCAAGAACGATGCCAAGCAGCCCAAACTGTCCTTCGAACCTGCAGCTTCAAAGAAACCAACACGTGGCACGACGGGCGCCGGGAGCTCCACGGGGCAGCCAAGCACCGAGCCCCCTCCTGCGGTCATAACACCTGAACTGCGCCTGATCATCGAGGAGATGCGTCAGGGCTTCGCAACAGTTGTGGACAAGGTTGATCGGCTTTCTTCCAGGATGGACGGCGTGGTACAAAAAGTGGAGTTGCATGAGGAGCGGCTATCTGAGGCGGAGCGACGCATTTCCACGGCCGAAGACACTGCCGCGACGCACGACACACGCCTTACCCGCATGGACAATATCCTCAGAGTGATAGCGGCAAAGAATGAGGAATTGGAGGCGAGAAGCAGACGCAATAACATCCGCGTCACGGGGGTGCCGGAGTCCACCAACACTGGACGCATGGAGGACTATGTTGAACGCATACTGCAAACGGCTGTGGGCAGGGAGGCCTTCTTGAGTCAATTCATAGTTGAGAGAGCGCACCGCTCTCTGGGCCCGGTCCCCAAGCCAGGAGCACAACCTAGGCCTATCATCGCCCGGTTACTCAACTACCGCGACAGGGACGTTGCCCTCCGAGCTGCCCGCACGCATCGGAATTTATCCTGTGATGGTGTACAGTTTTCACTCTACCCGGACTTCACGCCCATGGTGCAGGACCAGAGGAAAAAGTTCCTGGAAGTGAAAAAGAAATTGAGGGATATGCAGATCGACTACGCCCTTCTGTACCCGGCCCGGCTCCGGGTGACCCATCAGGGCAAACAGCACTTCTTTACGAACCCACAGCACGCTGAGGATTATGTCAAACGGCTTCGCACTGAAAGGAGAGACAGGCGTAACGAGGGTGAGGATGAAGCGGGAGGGAATCCTGCTGAACAGGATGAATGACCCCTAACGGCGCCATCGTGAAGTTTCTGCCACTCGCACCCTGTCGCTCTGCTGGAACAGCGGCTGGGGGCTGCTGGCGGTGACATCGGTGTCCCCGCCCTGGCTGCTCCGAGGCGGCATGCTCCTTCATCATTTGATTTGGGCACCTACCTCGCTGTGCCATGGACCCCCAGCGGACTACTGGCCCAGCTGGAGCGCACTGATCCTTGGATTGACTAGCGCCTGGGACACACGCACTGATAATAAAGCAGGTGACTGGGCGGGTGGCAGCTGGGAATGGGACGGGGTCACTAAAGTTATTGTTGTTTTCTACAATTGGAGGGCTGTGGGTCCGGCACTGATGGCTTTTCGCTGAGGCTTACATCTGCAGGACTACTTTAGGCCAGGCACCACCCCTTCTTCTCTGTCTTCCCCATATGGCATATGCGGGAGGGGAGGGGAGTGTTGGGGTGAGTAGACGTGTACCTCTGATGCCCCCAGGAGGGGATTCCCCACATGGTTTTACTATGGTTATTGCATACGGGGTTTGGGAGGGGGGGAGGAATTGTAATACTGGCAAGTTTGGGTTGCTTCAGTGGGTTGGGGGAGGGCTCGGGGAGTGGGGTTTCTGTTACTGTGTACGGAGTGAGGAGGACTGTTTACTTGTTGGGGGGGGGGCTTGTTGGGAGAATGAATGACTGTGCGGATGGTAGTCATGGCATGTGTGTTGGGTCTGGATGTGCGGGTTGTGGCAGTATGACCGATCGTGACACTCGTCGATGCTATGCGCGTTGGCTTTTGGTACAGGATGTGGCACCACAGGGTGCTGGGACTCTTTGCACTCATTGGGTACAGGGATGTGATGATGAGCACGGGTGATCATACGTTGAATACTGTGTCTATAGTGTCCTGGAATGTCAGAGGCCTCAATAATCCGCGGAAATGTAGGAATGTGTTGGGATACTTAGATAAACACCAGGTGCAAATAGCTCTACTCCAGGAGACTCACCTTAATCCACGTTGCATCCCTCGCTTTGCGGACAGATGGGCGACCGTGCGGGAGTTCTCCTCCTATTCCACCTATTCCAGGGGTACTGCCATCTTGATTAATAAACGGCTAGCGTTCCAAAAACTGGGTGTTCGGACGGATAGTGAGGGGAGATACGTGATCCTCTGGGGGAGACTGGGCACTGATGTTGTTATGCTTATCAACTGTTACGCACCCAACATTGACACGCCTGGGTTCTTCTTGACACTATGGGGACATGCACTTGAGGTCGAGGCCACACATGTAGTCTGGGGAGGGGACTTTAATCTCTCCTTGTACCCGGGGGCGGACAGGTCAGACGGTAGCGGACAGTACAATGCGAAAGCCAGGGAGGCGTTACGGGGCATACTGGAGGAAGCGGGATTGTTGGACAGCTGGAGGCACTTGCATCCGGGGGCTAGGGAGGGCACCCACTTCACCACACATGCACGCTCGTGGGCCAGGATTGATTACTGCTTCGTCTCACGTGGTCTTGCTGGTGGCGTCGCCAAGGTGCGGCACCTACCCCGAACATATTCGGATCACTGCCCTGTACTGACCGTCCTGGAATTGCCTGGATATGCGAGAATACGCCCTCCGTGGCGGCTATTCCCCTCGGCCCTCCTTGACCCGGTATTCAAACAAGAACTTGGTGAGGAAATCGAGGCCTTCTTCCCTAGGAACAAGGGCTCTGTTGCTAAGGTTGAGACGATCTGGGAGGCTTTTAAGGTCACAGTGCGCGGAGTCACAATCTCTAAAAGCTGTGGCGTGTTACGGGAAATAGTGCGCACGCTGACGGGTATTGAGTCGGAACTTAAAGCGTTAGAGGCGGAGATGGTTGGAAACCCTTGCCCTGAACTCGCGATAGCATTCAGAGCCAAGTTATCCAAATTTGAGGAGGAGGCGGCCAGGGAAGCCAAATTCCGTGGTAAGTACTGGACGGCTCGACGCTATTGCGAAGGAGATAGGCCGGGTAAAGTTTTAGCAGCGCTCACTAGGCACCAGCGATTTGCCACGCATATACTGGAAATCACTGATGGCGAAGGCAGAACTCATCAGGACACCAGGGGGATACAGGACACCTTTCTGCAGCATTATAAACGGCTGTATACCACGCAGCAGACTGAAGAGGCTGACCTCGGTGGGTTCCTCGACGACATTGCACTGTGTTGGCTGAGTGATAGTGATAGGGCTTTCTTGGGGTGCCCTTTCGAGATTGATGAAATCCGAGATGCGATCATGTCACTCAGTAACGGAAAAGCCGCGGGACTGGACGGCCTACCGGCCGAATTTTATAAATGCTACATGGACATAATGGCACCAGTGCTGAAGGAGGTGTATGAGGAGTCGCTGGAGGAGGGGATACTACCGGGCTCTATGAGGGAGGTGGCAATCACTTCACTGCTTAAGCCGGGGAAAGACCCGTAGGATACCGATGCCTATAGGCCCTTATCGCTGCTAAATTGCGACGCAAAGATTCTAGCGAAGGTCCTCGCGACTAGGTTATCCCTACTTATGACTACCCTGGTGCTGCCGGATCAGGCTGGATTTGTCCCAGGCAGGGCTACGTCCCATAACCTCCGCACCCTGTTCTCCCTCATACCTACAATCTCGCCGGACCTGCCGGTCGCTGCTGTATTTCTGGACGCCACCAAGGCGTTCGATTCGGTGGAGTGGGGCTATCTCCTGGCCATTTTAGGCAGGATGGGCTTCCCCCGGATCTTCATTGCCTGGGTGACATTGCTTTACACCTCTCCAGTTGCTAGGGTCATCGTCAACGGAGTGCTGTCGTCGCAGATGCCGATCACGAGAGGGACTCGGCAGGGTTGTCCATTGTCGCCCCTGCTTTTTGCCCTGGCTATCGAACCCCTGGCTTGCAGGATCCGGCAGTTGCATAAGGACAGCGCCTTTAATTGCAACCAGAGACAGATAGGCATATCCCTCTATGCGGATGACGTTACCCTATATGTGCGGCGCCCGCAAGTACACCTCAACCCCCTATTGAGAGAATTCGTGTTATTTGGTGGAATCTCCGGCGTACACATCAACTGGAAGAAGTCGCAGTTCTTCCCCCTCACGCCCTCGGTGGCCCCTTTCCCGCTTGATTACCCGCTGGAGTGGTGCAGTACGGATTTGAAGTACCTGGGAATTGTTGTGTCACTCGCTAAGGAGGACACGGTCCGACTGAACTACGGGGTGGCCATCTCCAAATTAGCCGATAATGTGACTCGCTGGCTGGCCCTCCCACTGTCGATGGCGGGAAGGGCATCCCTGATAAAAATGGTCATCCTCACACGCTTCCTATACCTCTTTCAAAATATACCCTATTACCCGGGAGCCTACTTCTTCAAAAGACTTCGGTCCGAACTGCTTCGCCTGTTTTGGGGCGGGAAACAACCGCGCCTCAGCTGGAAAGTATTGACACAACCGTATGACAGGGGTGGATTCGACGTGCCTGACTTGGAGGTGTATTACCTCAGCGCGCAGGCACAACATGCTTATTATTGGATCAACCCCACCCCCTTTATGCCTCAGGTGGCGGCTGAGGACTGGATAGTTCACCCGCTGCCGCTTAAGGGCATGCTGCTGGGCCAGATCGGGGATGTTGAAACGCCTGCCACTACTGTAACTTGTACCATGGACGCTTGGCGGAGGGTGACTAGATTACTGGAAGCCCCCATGCTCTACTCACCGGCGCTGCCCCTTTCGTATCATCCGAAGTTATCGCTCCTGACGGAAAATGGATTTCATTCCATGTGCAACCGCATCCAACTTCATACCTGGGGGGACTTATTTCATGAGAAGCAGTTCCGCACTAAGGAGCAGCTCTTTGGTGCTACTCCCCCGACGCCGATGGAGGTCTTTTATTACATCAGGCTCCGTCAGGGTATGAAGGAGATAATTCCTGGCTACCCGGGGGAACCGGGTACGGTCCTGCCGCTGCACATCATGCTTGTCTCGGACGGCAGACATTTGGTGTCGAAGCTATATTCGGCCATTCGAGAACAACGGCCCCCTGTTCCGTCCAAGGCACGTACTGCCTGGGACGCTGACCTACCCGCTGCTCTCACTGATGAACAGTGGAGATACTGCTGCTCGGTTACCGCAAGAGTCTCCTCTAGTTGTAGACTGAAAATTATCCACTATAAATTTCTACAACGGTATTACTATACCCCAGTTCGGAAACTGCGATTCCAACTGTCGGATGACGACAGATGTGCGCGGTGCCGTGCAGAGGGCGCAGGTTTCCTCCATCTGGCCTGGGAATGTGGAGCAATTCGGGAATACTGGGAGCAGGTTCATGCTGCCTTGCAGGTGATGATCGACGGCCCTCTTGACCTGGAGCCGGTGGTGATGCTGCTGGGTTATACCAAAAACATTCCCAAATCGGATCGCAAGTTTGTCGATCTCGCGCTCCTTTTAGCTAAACGGAGGATTGCATGCAGATGGGGGAGAGGGAGGGCACCCAAGTTTAAGGAGTGGCTGGACGACCTCAAGTACTGCCAGGACCAACATGGCGTTTATGCGGACCTGATGCCTGCCCGCTGTAGACCCAGGGACTTTTGGTCCCCCTTGCAGGCTTACTGGCTGTCCCTGGCTGCCGGCAGCGACTCCTCTGGTGAGGACGAGCCGATGCCTGGCCCATGAGCGTGAAAATGCACATTACACTGCACTCACCGCAATGCATACCGCCCGATAGAATGGCCCTTGACCAGCAGAGCTCCACCTCATATATTCCTCCCATGGTTGGCTCCCTGGGGCGCGCAGCGGCTCCCTATCCACTGGGCACACTCATAACATATTGATACACTGGGCGCCGGGGTTGTCTCACTGGGCGACGACAGGGAGACTTCGGACCGATGACATTACGAACTCCTGGTTTTCCTTGTAGTGGGGATGCCTGACTACGAGGGTGGGGGGGGTCCCCCCCTTTGCTAAATTGCACAGCTAAGATGGCGGGGGGAGGGATGCAGGCACAGTGGCTTCTGACTCCGGGACATTGCTGGAATTCATCCATATTGTACCTTGCCCGTTGCAGATGATGGTTGTCCGCTGAATGTACCATGATCGATACTGTACAGGATAATTGCTGCTGTTACTGTCATGACTATGTGCTGCACAATGTTAATAAAAAAAAAAAAATAAAGGTTTAAAAAAAAAAAATATTTTCACAAATTATATACAATTTTTATATTGTCATACATGTTGGTTGTACATAATATTTGTATAATAATATTAATAAAAAAATCATATTATTTTTATTAACAATATATTTAAATAAAAAACATATTTTAACACAGCTTTATTTATATACTTTTCTAAAAACATTTTGAAAGAATGTTTTACAAATGTTCCTGTTTTTAATAATTATAATAATAAATATTATATATTTTATAACATTTATTTTTATAATTTTACAAAATATGTAGATATTGTTAAGTGTTTTCATACAAGTAAAAAAATCATATTTTTTTTAATACATAGCATTCATTTTTTACTCTGTAAAGGAATATTTTCAAACATTAAATAATATCTTTTTATATTAATCATTATATTTAGTTTTGGGTCTTGTATTTTGTAACCGCTTTGGGTCGTTTTGTGTCATTTGGATGAAGACTAGCTCGCGGTTGGGAGACACTTCTCGTCGCTGAAGGCAAGGTTTCTTTTATATGTTTTAAGTGTGTTTTAAATTATTTTTGATAGTAGTTTGGTACTATTTACTGTGGTTAGAAGTAAGTTACTTGTATTAGGCGTTTTGATATGTTGTATTTACGTATGGTAGATGTACGTAATTTTTAGCGATGTATAGGCTTGTTTGTAGAGTTAGTGTTTCGATGTTTAAAGTTTATTAAGTGAAATATAATGTTACTATTACTGTTAGTAGGAGTTTAAGTGTTGTTTTGTGTGGGTCGGAATGTATGTTATATGTATTTTTGTTGCAGGAGTTTGTTATGTCGGAAGGAGTCGTTTTTTTTTTTAAAGAAGTGTTTGTTAGTTTTATTAACTAATGAATTTTTAACACTTCTTTAAATTTTTCGGTTTTCCTGGAGCGTTTCATCTATTTTTTATCATTTTTCGGGATTTTTGTGGTTTTGCGAAATACCTTCGTGGAGTGGACTATTCCGTTGTGGAACAGTTGTATTTTTTCATTTTTTTTTGGGTACAATTTTTCTAAACTGGATTGTTTTGGTGTAAAAGGATTCTACAGCCTTTTGGGATATGTTTGGTAAGTGTTTAACATTTTATTTATTGTAGGTGGGTAATGTTATTATGATTATTGTTATTTAAAAAAAAAAAAAAAACCCTCCCCACCAACACCTACTCCATGGGTTTGGTGAACTGTCGCTCTCTACCCAGTCACGCCAATGACATCTGGCTTCTACTGACTACCTTAGCCTGGGACGCACTATTCCTAACAGAGACATGGATTAAAGACTCCTCCAACCCTGACATCGCTCTAGCTCTACCCACTGCTTACAGTTTCACGGGACTCAGCCGTGAAGGCTCCAAAACAGGAGGAGGCATCGCGGTGATTCTAAAGAAGCACCTGAAAATCACCTCAAGAAAAATCTCTAATATTAACCCCATTGAATCTATGTACTTCTCTATCACTGACTCCTCCACGGCCGTCTGCTCAGGGATCTTGGTCTATAACCCCCCGAACACCTCTCAATCGGCTGTCCAAGAGCTGTTGGCTGCAACAGCAGATCTCTCCCTCAAACATCCCCACTTCATGGTTCTGGGAGACTTCAACCACACGTTGATGTAAGTAGCTGTAACCACGCCTCCCAACTCCTCGATTCCATGCAAAACATCAATCTTACGCCAAAAGTAAAAGGCCCTACTCACAAAGCAGGCCATACCCTTGACCTTATTTTCTCGAACAGCGACAAACTCCAAATCCTCCCTTCACTACCCCTACCATGGTCCGACCATTTTCTTATACCCTTCAAGCTACCCCTGACTCTCGCTACAAAACAAGAGTCCTCCATCAGATCTCAGGGCAGAAAATGGCACAAACTTACACTTGCTACCCTAGAACCAAATTACCACAACAGTCTCAGCCCTCTCCTGGACGACCTCAACAAAGCAGTGAGCACACTAAATAGCGACCTCACGTCCGCCATCAAGAAAGTAGCGCCTCTTCAAAGCCTGTCCTCCCGTAGAAAACAACCATCGGCCCCTTGGTTTACGGAAAAACTACGGGCACACAGAAGCATGAGCAAAAAGCTAGAACGACAATGGAGACAGAACTACGATACCGGAGCTAAAGCCCTCTATCGTCAAAGCCTTAAAGAGTTTCGTAAACTCAAACGCCAAACCATGAGCACTTACTTTTCTGAAACAATCGACAAAGCAAAAAACTCGACCAAAGCCCTATTCAATATAGTGAAAGAATTCACACACCCCAGCGCACTCTCGACCCCTGTGCCCATGTCACAGACACTATGTGAAAACTTATCCAACTTTTTCGAAGAAAAAATTGCCAACATAGCGGCAGCAATCCTCCAGAAAGATTCAGATCCCACCAAAGACCCAATCCCCAAAAGCACTCATGCGTTTACCTCATTCCAACCACTTAGCAAAGAACTTGCTCTAAAACTATTTCTGGAATGTAAATCTGGCTCACCTCTGGACCCAGCCCCAGCTCTTATCATGAACGAAATTGCCCCCATCATCATTAACCCCCTACTTGACATCTGGAACTCCTCACTACTCACTGGGGTTGTTCCCGCAGCCTGGAAACACGCCATGCTGATCCCTCTCCAAAAAAAAAACGGCGTCGACCCTTCCTGTCTAAATAACTACAGGCCAATATCACTTCTACCCAAACCCGCAAAAGTTCTGGAAAAAGCTGTCCAAAAACAACTGTCACACTACTTGGAATCCAACTCCCTATTCCACGACACCCAGTCAGGTTTTAGACCGGACTACAGTACCGAGTCGGCGCTACTCGAGGTATCAGAATCGATCCGCGAATGCACGGACAAGGGAGAGGAGGCCATGCTAGTCCTCCTCGACCTATCCGCAGCGTTCGATACCATCTCGCACGAAAAACTCCTGACCCGCCTGCAAGAAGTTGGTATCAGCGGACCCCCACTTGCATGGATAAAATCCTTTCTCACAAACAGAATACAGCAAGTGATGCTAGGACCTTTTCTCTCCTCCAAAAAACAGTTGATCTGGGGCGTCCCACAGCGCTCTGCCCTCAGCCCGCTCCTTTTCAATGTATACCTCAAACCTTTGGCCAAAATTGTAGAATCCTGGGGAGTCAAAGTAACCTTCTACGCTGACGACACCCAACTGGTGTTCTCCTTCAAAGAACACACTGAAAAATCTTTCACCAACTTCCGCCTCTGTATGCTCAACATCGCAGCCTGGATGTCGGCCAACAACCTGAAGCTCAATACAGACAAAACCGAGGTACTGTTCTTCAATCAAAAATCGCCTATACCCTCCAACCTCTGGTGGCCGTCTGAACTCAACCCCCCCCCCAGAACCCGTTCAAACCGCACGCAACCTTGGCTTTCAATTCAACACCTCCCTCTCCTGCAATACTCAAGTCAACAAAGTCACCTCAGCCTGCTTCGGCAAACTCCGAATGATAAAAAAAAATCATCCCATACCTCCCACTGGAGTCCCGCAAAACGGTGGTCCATGCCCTGATTACCGCTCATCTGGATTATGCCAACAGCCTATACGTAGGCGCCCCCACTTACCTCATCTACCAACTTCAAAAAGTCCAGAATGCGGCAGCCAGGCTTGTCTGCAATGTCCCCTATCGCCATTCCATCACACCCCATCTAATCAAACTTCACTGGCTACCTATAAAACTCCGTATCCAATTCAAGGCCTTAACACTGGCCTTCAGAGCGCTCAATGACAGAGGCCCATCCTACCTACGTCACAGATTGAGGTTTTCACAAGCACCAAGAAACCTGAGATCCAACCACCTTCGCCTCATGATCTGCCCCGTTTTTGCCTCACACGTACAGGGGGAAGGGCCCTGGCAGTAACAACCACCAAACTATGAAATCAGCTACCCACTGAACTAAGATTCCTGACGTCCGAACCCCTATTCAGAAAAAAACTAAAGACCTGGTTATTTTCACAGATCTAAGACCCCTCTGTACTCCTCCCCGACCCTCCTGAGACTATGTCTTCAGCGCCGGGACACCTCCGTCAGAGGTAGCTGCGCGCTCTACAAAATTCTAAATAAATAAATAAATAAATAAATAAATAAATACATTTTTTATTTATTTCAAATATTATTAATGTGTGTGTATATATATTTAAAAAATTATAATATATATTGCACACATTCATTATTTTCAAGATACAATATATGCTTGTGATTTACTTTTTATTGTTTGTATTTTATTTAGGACTGCTTTGTTAGTTACAGTAATTTAGAGTAGTGTTTTGGCTATTATGTTGAGGTATTCAATGCCTTTTGTGCTAGGGTACAGCTTTACTTGTTGTTCTAGGTATTTGTGCATTTGTTTGGTTTGTTTAGATGTTTTTGGAGTTAGTTCAGTAATGGATTGTTCCATTCTGAATTCTTGATAACTTTGCTCTTTTTGGAGGCATTTAATAAATTTTTCTAAAGTTGGTTTAGTTCTGCCTGTTGATTGGAGGAAGGCATTGTGCCAGCCTTCAACAGCGTTGTTTGTTTTAGATTCCCCATTTAAGGTGCTTCAGTAAACGTTCCACCAGGGTATTAAGAATTTTGGATTTCTTCTGTGGCCAGATCTATGGAGCCTACCTACCCATGTGTCCTCAAAGTAGTCTAAGAGTGCACTTAATTTAGCTTCATTTTGTTTGTCAAATGTGCTATCAATTAAAATATTGTAGTGTTCGGCCACATCTGTTTCTGGAACGTTAGCCAGTGCTGTTAGATTTTTGATTTGATATGCAAAAGATGAATTGGTTGCATATTCTATGCTTAGGGTTTTCTTTTGTAAATGTCTCCATAGACACTGATTAAAGTGATAGTAGCAGCCTTGTATACAGGTATGGGGGTGTATTTTTAAAATACTTGAAAGCATTGCTTGTTCAAAATCAAGTATTATTTTTTCTGGGAATAGTCATTAGTTTTCTGTTTGATAGTGTTTAATAATTCCATATATGTTGAATTAGTTTTATTTGGTAGCAGAGCATAAAGTAGAGGTATATTGCAGTTTTGATATAGGCCATGTATCGCGTATAATTGGTAAAAAGGTTTGTGACAGATGTTAAAAGTCCCATCCATGAAGAGTAGTGGTGGGAGGGGGGTGTAGATAGGTCGGGAGTTGAGGGTTTTGTTTCACACTAAAATATGGATTGCTGTTTCTGATGACAACTACTTGCTTGCAGCCCCTTCGGGGTTCGGAGTGCTGCCGACTACTGTCTATGTGCGATCTATCAATAAAAAGAGTTTTGAAGAAAAAAAGTCCCATCCATCATCCAATATTGGCTTTGTTGGAGTTTTATGAGGTTAATAGCTGTGCCAAAAATTATTAGTCTTTTTTCATTGTTTTCGTTGTCGTAAATCACAAAAGGTCGTTTGTTTAAAGTTATAGTTTGGTCAGGATTTACATTTAAATCGTTATATGTTCTAGGAGGTAGAGTGGTAGTGGTAGTTGTTCTTTTGGTACGTGATATTGTTCTTTGAAGGAAACTATATTTGGCATTTGGGTAGTGGCTGTTTTAGGTATTTGGGGAATCTGTTCTTTTAAGATTACGCTTGTTGGTTTTTGGGAACCTGTACTTGCTTCTTTAATGTTTTCTAATGCTGCTCTAACTTCTATTTCGGTTATGTTTGGTGGGTGGTTGTGTTCCCTGGTATAAAGGACTGTTGCTTCCCTAGTTGTTGCCCTTCCATAACATTTGTTGGAGTAATATTTGCAACATTTCCAATTTACTTTCCTCCCAAATTGTTTCTCTTGAGTATAAGTGTAATCCATGTAGCAGACTAATAGTTTTCCTTTCTGGCTGGTAACAAATTCAGCTCCTTCTGTCACTGTATTGTTTGTTACTCTATAAGAAATATATTTTATAGTTATTTAAAATAAAGATATATGTATATTAACTTAAAATTATTAACATTTTTATTGTAAATGCTTACCTTTTTGGAAATTCAGTCTTTGATTTTGATGTTGTTTACTGTTTAGTTGTGGTCTGTATTTTCTGTGTTTTCTTTACCTGAAAAATAAAAGCATTTATTGTGTTAATTGTTCTGATATATATTTTTTAAGTTTCAGTTACAGTTTTTGCTGTAGGTTTTAGCTTACACTTATTGTATGTTTTAATAAAAGTATTTGGAAATACTTACTATGTTAGTTGTATCTTGGTTTTCAGAGTTCTGTTTTATGTTGTTTGTTAGTAGAGTATTCTGTTCTGGTGCTAGAAAATAAAAAGTAGATATGCATTAGTAATTTGATCATGTTTATTAATTTTTTTACAATTTAGCACTTCGTTTTATTTACTTCATTTTATTTACTTAGTTTTTAATCACTGATTTTTAGGTTGAGTTTTGATGTTCTTGTAGGTGTAGTCGAATGTATCCATGTTTAGTTATTCCCTTTATTTTCTGTATTTTGTTTATCTGAAAAAATTATGCATTTATTTATGTTAACTGTTTGGAAATAATGTTTTAGGTTGCAGTTACATTTTTTCTTATATGTTTTACTTTAAACTTATTTTATGTTGTTATAAAAAGCTTTGGACATACTTTGTTAGTTGTATTTTGGTTTTCTGAGTTCTGTTCTATGTTCTTTGTCTGTAGTATATTCTGTAGTAGTAGGAGAAAATAACAAATAGATATGTTTTAGCTATTGGATCATATTTTTTTATTTAACATTTTAGCAGTTAGCCTCATTTAGTTTTTTAAAGGTACTTACTTTTTGTTCTCTGAATTGTAGGTTGAATCTTGATGCTCTTGTAGGTGTCGTCGAATTAATCCACAGTATTTTCTCCTGTCGTTTTTTTTCCAGGTGGTTTGTGTTTAGTGTTTAATTGTTTATATAGTGGTTTGGAGTTAGTAATTAGTTTGCTATTGGTCAATTTGTTATTTTTACAATTTAGCACTTCGTTTTATTTACTTCCTTTTATTTACTTACTTTTTAATCACTGATTTTTAGGTTGAGTTTTGATGTTCTTGTAGGTGTAGTCGCATGTATCCAATGTTTAGTCGTTCCCTTTATTTTCTGTATTTTGTTTATCTGAAAAAATAATGCATTTATTTTTGTTAACTGTTTGGAAATAATGTTTTAGGTTGCAGTTAGATTTTTTCCTATACGTTTTACTTTAAACTTATTTTATGTTGTTAGAAAAAGCTTTGGACATACCTTGTTAGTTGTATTTTGCTTTTGTGAGTTCTGTTCTATGTTCTTTGTCTGTAGTGTATTCTGGAGTAGTAGGAGAAAATAGCAAATAGATATGTTTTAGTTATTGGATCATGTTTTTTTATTTAATATTTTAGCAGTTAGCCTCATTTAGTTTTTTTAAGTTACTTACTTTTTGTTCTCTGAATTGTAGGTTGAATCTTGATGCTCTTGTAGGTGTCGTCGAATTAATCCACAGTATTTTCTCCTGTCCTTTTTTTTTCAGGTGGTTTGTATTTAGTGTTTAATTGTTTATATAGTGGTTTGGAGTTAGTAATTAGTTTGCTATGTGTCAATTTGTATTTGTAGTGTTTTTATTGGTTACTTAGTATTTTTGAAAATATGTTAGGGTATTTATTTTGCATATAAGGGAAATGCTAAATAATTGTATGGTTAGTTAATTTTATATAATGTATTTAAATATTTTTAGTTACATTTCTATAGAATTAAATATATTTAAATTGTGAAATGTAATTTTATTTATAGTTTGTTACGAGAGTTGTACATTTGTGTGTTAATTGTATTTTTAAATGATTAAAAGTGTAATTGTATAATAATAATTATTTTCGATATTTCTAAATTAACGATATTATTGTTGTCCATAATGTTACTCTCGATATTTTTAACCTATTGTGTATATCATTTAGTACTCGATATTTAAATATTTCGATATGTATGTTGTCGATAATAGTGAGATCGATGTTTTTGTATGTCGATATTTCATATCCGATATTTTTGTAAGTTTTTATCTATGTATAGGAAGTCGATATTTTTGCTTCCGATATTTTTGTGTCGATATATGTGTATGTCGATATTGTGTCTATCGATATTATGTCAGTGATTCGGTGTGCCTATCACTGAATCATCACAGTATGCCCATCAATGAATAATCGCGTTTGTAAAGTAGTACCTGTACTAGAAGATGTTCAAAACGCTTGAGGTCCTTGACTGACTTTACAAACTTCGCCAATATTTTCTTTTTTACATTTTGTTTTATTTGTTGTTTTGATGAACAACATACAAAACGATAGTGTTAAACTGTGCCCGTGCTTGTATATATGTCCACCGACTTTCCCAATTGTCTAAAATGGCTGCTGATTACGCACGGAATGAAGTGTACAATGTGCGTGATGATATTGCAGCGATTTGTACTCTTTGTATGCAGGGTGAAGTCAGTGACTGCACAATACTTAGACGTGCAGGCCATTGGCGTAACGAATGTTGAGAGGGCCCCCCTGCAGGGTACGTGAAGGGGCCCCATCCAGACTCAATTCAGAGTTCCCCAGCAGAAGTGCGGTGCTGACGGGGCCCCCTGGAGGGTGACGGCCCCCCGCACCGCGGGGGCTGCAGGGGCCTGTGTTACGCCCTGGTGCAGGCTTGCAGTGACTTTCCACACACGCGATCAACAAGATGTGCACGCCCAAGTTTCAACAGTCATCATGAAGGTATGCATTCAATTGAAATCAAATAAATAAAAGTATGTTACATATTCACTCGCTCATCTCACTGTAGATTTGATGGTAGGATCGTTCTTTATCAATGCACTCCGCTCAGGTTTTCCTTTCACAAGTCGGCTTCAAGAACGTTTACCCATAATCCAAAAAAGAAAACAACTCTGCATGAGTTCTCGCATCACCCGATGACAGTTGTCAAGGCTGGAATCGTCGCCAAATTTGATAAAGTATGCATGTACGTCTCCACTTAGTTTAAGTATTTATTTAAGTAACAAACGACTGAAGGTGCTCTCTTTCCAGACTGCCATCAACTGACTTTCAGAGGAACCCCTTACATCTTAGGTTGATAACACTCTAATACAGAACGCTTGTAAATCATACTTACTTAAAGCTACATAACACTACTACAACTTTTTCACAAAAAGTGTCGTCCAACAGATAACAGAAGGATTGAGATGAAACGTTGGGAGTAGAAGGGATGGGAGAGGTACGTTGCATAATGGTGGAAAACAATTCTTTGGATGAATTGGATGCTGCTTCAATTTTAGAGGTGTAAAAAGTAGTTTTAGCTTTACGAAGCAAGAATTTGTAGTATGCAAGACATCTCTTATATTTATTTTTTTCTAGGTCATCATAGTGAGTTCTCTATTGCTTTTCCTGTCTTCTGCAGGTCTGCTTTAAAGACCTAGGGTCTTCGTAAATCCAAGGATGTCGCTTGGTTTGGATTTTTTTCAATGGGGCAACAATTGAAGAGGTGGCGTTAAGCCAGGAGTTGTGGTTAGGAACAGCTCTATCGATCCTGGCTAAAGACATAACCCACTAGACGCAAAGAGCTAAAGTGGGAAAGAAACCAGTTTATAGGGTTTCTTAAGGAAATGATGAGCTGGGTGTCCGAGCACATTCTGAGATGGCTAGTCTGTTGCTCATAGACCTTTAAACAGTGGCAGACACATAGTTGAGGGTGATCGGGAAAGAAAGGATAAAATACAGTAGTTAACCAGTCTTGCTTTATCTTTATATATAAAAAGGACTCCTGTAGAAGTAAAATGACGAGAAGAAATATCTAAAGCTTTGACATCAGAAATACGCTTGATAGAAATGAGCCACAGTAAAATAGTCAATTTAGCAGGCAACATTTTGAGTACAAGAAAAGGGTTATCTGGCCAACTTTGCAATAGCTGTAATACTAATTTAACATCCCATAACTGACTGCATTTAGGAAGTGGAACTTTACTCCCTTTAACAGTTGACACACCATTGGATGCTCTCCCAAAGGTTTCAATCAATTTGGAGATAAGCAGTTGAAATAACAGATCTGTAAAAATTGACTGTCCAATAAGTTTTTCCCCCGCTGGTGAGGGAGGCCAAAAAATGTACCAAATAAGTGAAATCCGCTGAAAAGGGATCGAGAGATTTCCCCATACCCCAGTTTCTCCATGCATCCCAGGCTGACCTATAAGCCTTTGTTGTGCCTTGGTGGCTCTGCCCAGGCTGCTGTATTACTTCAGGACGCTCCCGGTATGGATCCCAAGCTCTGTTTTTCGGCACCTAAGGTCTCTGGTCATAGCGTTCCTATGGGGCACAGGGAGGAGGCGCATAGCGCTGGACACCCTACTGCGTCCCAAGGATGAGGGAGGCTTAGCGGTGCCTGATTTTGAAGGGTATTATCTAGCGGCACAGTTGCAGGTTTTCACCCAGGAGGTTGCGAGGGTATATAGAGGCCCGGAGCATGCTAGAGAAGAAGGTACTCTGCGGCATGTGCTGGCGTACATTACACTGCACCAGAAGCTCCTAGTCAGGGACCTGACGGTGGAGGAACAGACATTCCGACTCTGCTGGAATCGGGCGCGCAAACGAGCGGGGGTCCGCCTTATGTATGCTCCTGAAATCCCGCTGGGGATGGTTACGGCCCTCCCTCATGGAGGGGACTGGTCGCGGCTGTTAGGGTGGGAAGAGGCTGGGATCCAGATGCTGGGCGACTTATATGAGGATGGTGTGCTGCTCCCGTTTCAGGAACTGCAAGAGCGGTTCGACCTACCGCGGGGCGACTACCTGTTGCATGCGGCGGACACGGGCGCCATACAGGCTCATTGGGGGGAAGGTTTGCAGGAACCGGGCACCTCTATGGCATGTCAGTACACGATGATGGCAGCCGGGACCTTTAAGGCTGTCACCTGTTTATACTCCAGAATGTTGCGGGAGGCTCTGCAGCCTCTCGCGGCTCTGAAGGCCAAGTGGGAGTTGGACCTTCAACTGGAGATTCCTGATACGACCTGGGGCCAGCTGCTGCGACGGGCGCGGAAAAGTTCGAGAAATGCCAGGTTTCAGCTGATCCATTTCTATGTCATTCATAGGGCGTACCTCACACCGGGGAAAATACGACAATACTTTGGGGTGGAACAGGCTGCCTGCCCCAGATGCAATACAGGTGGAGCAGACTTGGGTCACATGTTATGGGATTGCCCTGCCTTGGGAGATTACTGGCAGGAGATTGGGAGGGCCCTCAACAATGCAACGGATAGAGACATTCAGTACACCAAAGCAGTGGGGGTCCTCCACTGGTTTCCACACACGCCTAGGAATAAAAATACCAGCAAATTCATAGATTTGGGACTAATCCTTGCTAAGCGGGAGATAACGAGAAATTGGAAATCAAGGACGGGACCCACATTTAAAAGATGGTATGGTGAATGTTTGCGGTGGGCGGCGTGTGAAAGCACCTTGAGGTACCAGGTGGCTTGGAGAACGAATGATGAGAAGGCTATGGAGAGGGCGACTGCATGGGAATTGATGGTACAGGCGCTCTGAGAGGCCGCCGGCGAGGAGCATGAGTAATTGGAGGAATTGGGTACTGCCAACCCCGTCACCTTACCGGGGGACGCACCTTAGTGAATGTATGAACTTCCTACGCCACACCAGACTCTCTTTCCAATAGTGATTTTGTACAGCGCGACCACGGGGGGGGGGGTTGTAGAAATTGTTGGGTTGTTCGGGGTTGATGTTTGTTGGGGTGGGGGAGGGGCGAAAACCACAAAAGCAACCCACTTTTCCTTTTGCAGTAATGACGTCAGACACTGTAAGATACAGCAAGGACTGGTATATTGATGGAGGCTGAACTGCCCTCGGTATGGGGATGTGCCACTCAGTACGGAGGTTGACAATCACTGTGTTTTCTTGCTATGTTTCTGATTGCACTTTGACTTTAATGTCTGTACATTTATACTGGTGATGCAATAAAAACGATGTTAAAAAAAAAAAAGCCTTTGTTGTGCCTTGCACCGAGGACTTGTTGATTTTTGTATCGCTTTGTTGATTTACTCAGCAGCTTCTGCTGAGATTTCTGGATGAGGTCTGGAAGCTCCGTTACCTTCCAGATGGACAATAAAAGGTTGTTGTTGAGGACGAGAGGATGCCTGGACCCGTGGGGATCTAGTAGGAGATCTGGAAAGACTGAAATGAGGATGGGAAAAACCATGGACAACTCAAGGAGGGTCAGAAACCAGACCCGAGATTGCCAAAGAGGGTCACTAAGACTAGTATATCTCCTTTCCGTCTGACCCGGGATAGAACTCTGCTGATCCTAATGAAAGGAGGAAATGCATAGGTTATATTCTGGGACCAATCCTGGAGGAAAGCATCTGTTGTTAACGCTATCAGGTCTGGTCTCCAGCTGTAAAACAAAGAAAGATAAGTATTGAGTCTGGATGCAAACAGATCTGTTTGAAGAGGACCCCATATGTGTCAATTAGATTGGATGATGGAAGAATCTAGGCGCCAATCGCTGGAATCATGAAGGAAGTGGGAATACCAGTCTGGAATGATATTGAGAGAACTTGGAAGGTATTCAGCTTGGACAGAGATATTGCTTTGAAGGCAAAGCTCCCAAAAGCTTTACGCTAATTCCGCTAAAGGCTTGGACTGAGTGCGGTCCAAATGATTTATGTACCATACTGCAGTGAGATTGTCCATGTTATGTTATGTTATGTTAAATAGAATTTATTGAGCGCACGTACGCCCGTAGGCTTCATGGCGCTATTGGAAGATTTGCAGAGACATAACACAACAACAAAAAAGAGGCAGAAGTTAACTATGGGTAGGCTTGCCTAAAAAGCCAAGTTTTGAAAGCTTGTCTGAAAACCAAAAGGTCTTCATGGAGTCTCAGTGTCAGTGGCAGAGAGTTCCATAGGGAGGAGGCTAGAAAGTGAAAAGAACCGCCTCCCTGGCGTTGTTTCCTAATTCGAGGCACAACTAACAAGTTCTTGTGACCCGAGCGAAGAGAGCGTGAGGGGGTGTACCTGACAAGCAGGCTGCTAATAAATCCAGGGCCCTTACCTTGTAGAGCCCTAAAGATAATGCATCCAGCTTTAAAGGTTGCTCTCTGTGCTACTGGCAACCAGTGGAGATCGGCCAGACCCGGCCTGATGGACTACCACTTGGGAATCTTGCAAATCAACCTGGCCGCTTGGTTCTGAACCAGTTGTAGTCTCTTGAGCTGCCCGGCTGGAAGACCCAAATACAAACTGTTGGAGTATTCCAGGAGGGACAGCACGAGAGCGATGATGACTTGGATCAGAGCAGAGTAGGTTAACAGGTGGGCAATCTTCCTGATCTTACGGAGTTGAAAAAAACTTGAGGATACCACCGTCCCCACCTGACTTTTAAGAGAGAGGTCTTCATTAAAAGTAACCCCTAGACTTTTTACTGTTTGGGACTTGGCTGGAGGATTTCCACTTTCTGGAGGCCAGAAATGTGGCCCCCAGTACAGTTCACTCTTCCCAGGCAAAATTCAGTTTTGCCTGGGTTGAGTTTCAGGTGATTTAGACTCATCCATCTCTGGATGTGGACCATGGCCTCCCGAAATTCGGTGGCAGCGCCAGGGGAGTCCAGACGGAAGATCAATTGCAAGTCGTCAGCATAGTTTAAAATTAAAGCTTTAAACTTTCTTAGTGAAAACAACAGGGGTCGTAAATACAAATTAAATAAAAGTGGGGACAAGGACGATCCCTGAGGGACTCCGCATTCATTTTCAATTTTAGGGGCTGTAAAGGTTCCTAGTCTCACTGCCTGGGTACAATCCGAGATAAATGACTTCAGCCATCTCAAGGCCGAGCCTCTGAGGCCCGCCTGCTCGACACGGTCGACCAAGATGGTGTGGTCGACCGTGTCAAACGCGGCCGACAGGTCAAGAAGTACTAGTGCTTGATGAATATCCTTGTCCGCATTGCATCTGAGTACATTCTGGACCGCCAGTGTCACCATCTCGGTGGAGTGCCCCGGTCGAAACCCAGCTTGATTAGGTTCCAGATATCCAGTGGATTCAACAAAGCTAGAGAGACAGCTAGCAGCATGTGCCTCCAGAATTTTTGAAAGAAATGGTAGCAAGGATATCGGACGATAGTTTGATGGATCGTGGGGGTCCAGGCCAGGTTTTTTAATCAAGGGAATGAGTAGAGCCTGTTTAAACCCTACAGGTACCTTTCCCTGATCGAGTGAGTCATTTAGCAGAGGAAGGATCCCCTGAGGGATAGATTGCCCTATTTCTGTAAAAATGTGGGGTGGGCAGATGTCGTCGGGTGAACCAGACGTGCCAGGAGAGCGGAAAAGGTTTTAGAGTCTATGGCAGGGAAGGCATCTAACGTGGCGGGATTATTAAAAATATCATCTAAGGGAGATGATCTAGGAGAGCTTGCAATGTTGTGTTTTATTATTACAATTTTCTCTCTGAAGTATTCATTCAGAGAGTCACACAACTTCTGAGTAGGAACTATTTAGGGGGCTGTCCTATCATCGTCGCAGAGCTCATTAACAATGTTAAATATATCTTTAGTTTTGTTGGAAGAGGTTAAATTTTTTTGGGAGAAGTAATTGGTTTTGTGTTGGTGCAGAATTTTTTGGAACTCCTTCCTAGCAGCGCAATACACTTCTCTATCTTGTGGGGAGTAGTTTGATCTCCACTTCCGTTCCTTTTGTCGTACCCCTAATTTAAGATTTTTCAATTCTTGGGTAAACCATTTATGGACGTCGTTCCCTCTAATACTGGAGACCAGTACAAGGGGGGCTGAAAGGTCAGCTGCGTGGCGTAGCCAGTTTGACAGAGATCTCTCGCCAGAGTCCAGGTCATCATGCGGCAGAGGTATAGATTTACTTAAAACGTCAATGAATCCAGGAAGATCCATAGATTTCCATTTACGGAATTCTTTGCCCATGCATGATCTGGTCTTGACATTCCCTCGTATTTCCAACGTGAACTGAATGACGAAGTGATCCGACCAAATACATGGACTGATAACAGGGTTAGGTAGTGGTAGGTTGTGCGTCCAGATTTGGTTGAGACTATGACCTTTATGGTGGGTAGGTGAGTGAATGTGCTGGGTTAGATTAAGGTCTGTGAGCAGGTCTTTTAGTTCAGCAGCTTGGGTATCTGTGTCTATGCTGTCGAACCAGTAGTTTAGGTCCCCAATTAAGATGGTTTTAGAGTAGCTGACTACGTGTGAAGCCAACTGCTCTGCCAAAAGAGAAGGATAGTTGGCCATGTATTGGGGAGGGCGGTATATCAAGACCCCCACTTTCAGTATCGAGCTTGATCACCAGATTCTCTGTGTCCGGAAGGGTCAGAGAGGGTAATTCCCTGAAGTGGAGGGATTTAAGGATAATAGCTGCTACACCGCCTCCCGCCTTCCCGGATGTGCGATTGGCTGTCAGAATATAATATTCTGAGGGAAGTGCTACAAGAATATCGGGAAGGGAGTGAAGGGTTAACCAAGTTTCGGTAAGTAAAAGGATGTCAGGTTTTGCCTCCTTCAGGAATAGAAAGATGTCGACTTGGTTTTTAATCAAGGACCGGGTGTTGAGATAGAACAACACAGATTCTGTGTTACAGTAGATGCAGGTCGAAGCTCAGGAATAGATGGTAAAAGAGGCTGAGCGTCGTCCACTGGAAATGGGGAGGAGGAGAGTCCTAGCTGTTGAATGCGTGTCAATGTATGTAAGGGTAGTGAGTACAGGCAAGATCCATGGGGTATGTGAGAGCGCAGGCTTTGAAGTTCAAAAGACGAGTACCTGAGAAATTGGCCAGGGGGGGTGGGCCCGGGTCCCGGTCGGCCGCGGACGGGTGCAGACGGGCTTAACTCAGGCGCAACTCCGGCGCGCCTTCGTCGCGCCCGCTGCGCTCGTCCGCTGCGCTGACACATGATGGACCATTTAAGTAGGGGTGGAACTCGGGGGGTGTGGCGATGATGTCACTGGCCTCGCCTCACCCGAGCAACCCAGCTCAAGATGGCGCCCCCAGCCGCTGAGAGCCCGCCGAGGCGATCAGCGCTCAGCCGGCCGCCGGTGCACTCAGGAGGAGTGAGCAGGTAAGCGTCCTGGAATCCGGAAATGAAATTAGAACAGGAACTGTTCGGGGGTTAAAAGCGCGCCTCTGCGCTTTGTACGGCGGAGCGCTGGTTAAAAATCTTGAAATCAATGTCTCTTCCAGTGAAATGAGTACTGCTGCTTCCTCAGCTACAGGCGTGGACCCCCTGCCACAGGGTCACCAGCCTGCTATTGCCGAGAGTTGGATGGGATCGGCACTCCTAAGTAGGGGCGGAACTCAGGGGGTGTGGCGATGATGTCACTGGCCTCGCCTCACCCGAGCAACCCAGCCCAAGATGGCGCCCCCGGCCGCTGAGAGCCCGCCGAGGCGATCAGCGCTCAGCCGGCCGCCGGTGCACTCAGGAGGAGTGAGCAGGTAAGCGTCCTGGAATCCGGAGATGAAATTAGAACAGGAAATATTCGGGGGTTAAAAGCGCGCCTCTGCGCTTTGTACGGCGGAGCGCTGGTTAAAAATCTTGAAATCAATGTCTCTTCCAGTGAAATGAGTACTGCTGCTTCGTCAGCTACAGGCGTGGACCCCCTGCCACAGGGTCACCAGCCTGCTATTGCCGCTATTCCATACGTAAGGCAAGGCAACCTTTTGATGTATTTTAATGGCTTGCCGAATTGCCTCAATTAATGTCTATGGGCTGAATGATGTTAACAAAAGCCTGCGGATAGCTGCATTACTAAAAACATGCGCTTGGATCTTGTTTGCCTGCAAGAAACACATATAGAGGGGACAAAGGGGTTTCTGCGGGAGCAGTTGGGGTTTTCATTGCTAGCTCATACTAAGCAAGGTTCCAAGACCAGAGGGGTGGCTATATTGAGTAAATGTAGAGATATTGTTGCGAATAAGAAGAAAGAGGACCAGTGTGGTAGATATGTGTTGGTGGATATAGTCTGCAGGGGTGAGAAGTTTACACTGGTTTCAGTATATGGCTCTACCGAAGACGACCCTGACATCTTCCAATTTTTAGATACGGAGCTAGCCCAATGGCCCGAACCCATTATCTGCTGCAGAGATTTTAATATTAATGGACCTTCCGGGTCGGACATACAAGCAGGTTTGGGTTATTCTGGCCGAAAGAAAAAAACACATTGAGCAATGACCGATATGGCACAAAACAACTATTAATAGATCTCTGGGCCACATTGCACCCCCATAAAGACGGTAGTACATTTTTCTCTGCCCCCCACAAAATCTTGGTAAGACTGGACTATTTCTGGATATCTTATTCCCTACTTGGTAGATCCCAAATAGAAAAACACCCTCGGATTGTATCGGACCACAATCCGCTGATATTAACTATTAAGGTAGGCAAGCAGGCAGCAGGGATAACTACTGGACCTTCGAGAGAGCTTTGCTTAAAGATGATGCATACATATAGTATATGAATACCTGGATAAAGACATTTTTGGAGGTGAATAGAGGGAGCGCAGCTTCAGGCATGGTATGGGACGCATTCAAAACGGGAGTCCGGGGGGAGACGCTGAGTTTTACGCTCCATAAGCAGAAGGGGGAGAAGTCTAGGGTGGAAGAAATAGTAAAAAAACTGGCTAAAGCAGAGGAGGAGCTGAACCTAGCAATTCAGCAGCAAATGCCACTGGAACAACAATTACGTAAAAAAATCTCAGTTAAAGCTGAAATAGTAGAGTGCATTGCTAGCAAAGCTGCGGTTAACTACCTAATTAAGAAACAAAATTCCTATGAGTTGAGTGAGAGGGTTGGCCACATACTAGCAATTTGCACTAGGCAGAAACTCTCAGCGGGTGAAATAAAGGAGATCTCAGATGACCAAGGCAACATAGTGTCCGAACCTGAGGGTGTAAGGGAAGTGTTTAGGCAATTCTATGCGGATATTTACAAATCAGCACTTGAGAATCTTCCCTCGGGAAAGGCGGAGGGTCCGGATCAGATCCCTGTTGAATTCCATAAAGTTTTCCAAAAGGTGCTTATCTCCGATATCTTAAACAGTGTACTTCAGGCACAGCAAGGAGAGTCTATTCCAAACTCTTGGGGAGGGGCTGATGTTATAGTAATTTTGAAGAAAGGTAAATCTCCTATAGCACCAGGGACTTATAAGCCCATTACCTTAATGAACTCTGACGCTAAGATTTTCTATAAAATACTTGCTAAAAGACTAGCCAGAGTAATCGAGAGCCTGGTCAGCCCCTCACAGCATGGTTTCATACCAGGGAAAGGCACTACACAGCATGTTAGACAAGTAGTTACATTGTTTGATGCCTCGGGAGTCCCGGGGGACCCTGTGGCAGCACTATTTTTAGACGCAGAAAAGGCGTTCGATAGGGTCTCTTGGGACTACCTGTGGACAGTAATGAGATGGAACGGTATCGTCGAGGGCTATATTAGGGCCGTCCAGACGCTGTATAGAGTGCCCACAGCCAGGATTAGGATCAATAGAGGATATTCGGCCTTGGTGCAGATTAGCAGAGGGACTAGGCAGGGATGCCCTTTCTCTCCACTGCTGTTTGCACTATATATTGATCCTTTATTGCGCAGGCTAGAGGCTAGAGGTGGCAGAGCTTTTTCTCTGGTAGGGCCTACCCTATGGAACAACTTACCCCTCTGCATTAGGCAAACCCCCAACCACTCCGCCTTCAGAAAAAAATTAAAAACCAACCTGTTCCTGGAAGAATAAATAACTAACTATCAGCCCATAACCACAACTTATCTGTAACACCTTTCCATGGCCACTTTGCGAGCAAAAGCGCGGAGATACCCCGCACGGGGTCGATTCTTGCGCTATACAAGAAATTAAATTAATAAATAAATAAAATAAATAAACCAAGTATTCCCCCTCTAAGCATAAATGGCAAGGAGTTTAAGACGTTGGCCTATGCGGATGACGTGGCGGTTATCACACCAAATCCCGCTATTAGGGAGGTTGAACTTGAAGCTCAGCAATTTGGTCAGACCCAGATAGTTAAAAAACAAAACATACAGTCTGCAACGATAGCCGCGTAGTTACTTCAGCAGTATACTTAGGGGTCGAGATCTCTGCAGATCTAGACGGGGTCTTGGAGCAGAATATGGCACCCTTAATGACTAAAGTAAGATCCGATTTAGAGAGAATGCACAACCTCCACTTATCACTAGTCGGCCGTACCAATGTTATTAAAATGATAATCCTACCTAAATTTCTTTACTTTTTTAGGGCAATACCGTTATAATTTGAGGCTAGATGGTTCCCTGCATTAGAGATAGTATTGAACAGATTTATTTGAGCCCATGGTAAAACAAGGAGAGCATACAGGTTTATCACCCTTCCAAGGGATAGAGGTGGTTGGGGCCCCCAACTTCAGAATGTATTACTGGGCCGCGGCACTGCACTACATGCAGGGATTGATTGGGGGCAGTGGGGCAGACCCAAAAACTACTTGTACTTCTACTGATGTGTATGCAACGGCTCTGGGGGCAGAGACGGAGAACTGCTTTCTTAACTGCACTGACTCTTCCTACTACAAAAGAACAAGATTTAAGACAGTTGGTGCTGCTTATAAAATATGGGCTGCCTACTTGAAAAAATTTGGGTTGGGAAGGTTCAATAGGTACACTCGCCTGTTGAAAAACAGGTCCCTCCCAGAGGCGATCTTTGCAGACTCGGTTATAGCTGGTTGGACAAATAAAGGGATTGTAAAGATTGGGGATATTGTTGAGCCGGGGGGGTTGTACAGTTCACAAATTTCGCATTGATAGGAAAAGCTTTTTTAAATACTTACAGGTTAGGAGTTTTCTGAATAATAAACATGGAGGGGCTGCAGGGATCAGTAACAACGACATTCTGGACAAAATAGAAAAGGGTGGTGTTTGTACAATCCGCAGCTTTTACGCATGCCTAGCAGCGGCAAAGCCAGATGACCTAGAAAAGCATGGAACTAAGTGGGCTGGCAAATTGGGCATTGAGTCAAGTTGGTTCCAGGAATCATTAGTTCTAGGTTGTTCGATACTTTGCTCAGCGCACTCCAGGTCCAGCATTACAAGACACTATACTCCCTGTACTTTACCCCGGCAAGAATAGCTCAGTGGGGTGGCACCTCAGGGACCAATTGTCCACGCTGCAACTTACCAGAGGCGGATATAGTCCACATTTTTGCATCCTGCCCGCAACTTTTCACACTTATTAGGAATATAGAGCTATTTCGCGATAGATCTGTAGAGATTAAAGTCACTCTCACCCCACCCTTGATACTATTGGGGGTGATCCCAGATCTTGACGTCTCCCTTGGGGAGTTGATAAGCCAGATGCATCAAGCATCCATTTTGTGATTCCTTATTAGCGAAAAATAAGGATTCGCTAATAAGGAATAGCAAAATGCTATGCATGAAGAAATCGCATAAAAAATAGTGATTTCTTAGAGTTCCTTAATTGCGAGTCGCAAATTGCGAGTTGCAATTAAGGAATACCTCGCCATTCATTCCTATGGGCCTAGAGGCCCTTAGGAATGAATGGGAAGACAATCTCAATCTTGAATAGCAATTAGCGAATCGCAAATTGAGATTGCGATATCAAGGGTGCAGGCGTGTGCAAAGGACACCCTGTTGCACCCCTGAAATTGATCTGTGCACATATGTTGCGCACACACATGCCCTTATGGCATGTGTGTGCGCAACATGAAACCTTGAAAAATGCACTTTAGTGCATTTTTCAAAGTTTTAGCAAATTACCATGAAGTTGTACTTCGTAGTAATTTGTGTGCCCTATTAGCGAATTCGCTATTTTTAAAACTTTCATGCATTGCATTTACGGAATCTCAATTCGAGATTCCTTAAATGCAAACAATCGCAATTTAGCGAGTTCTCAATCTGTGATTTTTGCATTTGGGATGATGCATCCCAAATGCAAAAATACCGGTCGCAAAGAGGCAGATTCTGAGAATCTGCCCCTTTGCGACCGGTTTTTAGCTTGATGCATCTGGATGTAAATTCGTTGCTATGGCAGTTTTTAGACTCCCTATAACTAGGGCCTGGCTGGATAAAACACCTCCTGTAATGCAACACTGTCTCGCAAGTCTTTTGGCTGCTTTTAACTTAGAAAAGGGAATCTACGCGAGGAAGGGCAGGAGGGGGAGGCTCCTCGGAAAGAGAATCTGAGATCCAATTCAGAAATGGAAGGAGGGATTGTCGGCGGGCTGAATGCTTGCAATAATTTATAGCCTGTGCCCTGATATTTGCTTTCTATGTGTGCTAACGATTTGCCCATAAGCGGCATAACTTTGCTCATTTGATATTATGTATCTTGTTATTGCATTTTCTTTTATGCTGTGCTGTATTATATGGAAACGGGGGAAAAACCTTTTAATAAAAAATATTAAATAAAAATAAATTTAAAAAAAGAGCTTGTCCATACGTAGCAGGGTGAACACTTTACCTTGTCTTTGGTGAAACTCTGAATTGCAAAGGAGCCTGCTAGAAGCTCTAAACAATGTATGTGCATTTTTTACTCCGTCAATGAACAGGCGTCTCCAGTCAAGATCTGTCCTCACCGGGCACCCAACCTATCAGGCTGTCTGGAAGTTTCTTTGCCCTCTGTTTTGGAAAGCTCTGTTACTCTGGAGGTAGAACTGGGGTTTGAACTCTTGAGAATTGACGGAATTTATGTCTCTAGTATATTGACCTCTGAATCCATGGGAAGAAAAGCAGCTCATTCCTCCACCAGCCCTGGCAAATTTAAAGATTGTTGTGCCTTATCTTTGGAAGACAACGTAGTTGCGTATTTACCCAATTCCTACATAAAGGAATCACCAAATAAAAGACCTTCAGCTTTGAACCCGAAATCAAAGGCTGCCAGATTGCCCAGTTTACGATCCAATTTCAAGAGGAGGCCCTTTTGTCTTTCATGGGTGAATGAAGAATTGGCGTTTCCTAACAAACAAAATGCCCTTTGGACCCACATGGAGAACTCTTCGGGCTCAAGTGATAAATTATCCAGTCGACTGATTCGGCCAGATCATAAATTCGAGCAAGGGGACAAAACACGTCTAACAAATTATCATAGGGTGAACAAAGCAAACACAAGGAGATGATGCACGGAGAGCTGAAACATTACAGACCCTCAACCCCAGTCACAGATCTGAGTTGAATCCATCATCATTCTTTAGCTGATTTCGTCACATCAGTTCAGACCCCGCTTTATGTAAATCGGTCTTGACCTGTGCCTCATTGGAACAGTCCAGCCTGAACTGCCAAGCCAGGTCTTCCCTGAACTGGAAACAAGCATCCTGGGACCGGTTTCTGGATAACTGCGGTGGCGAAGTGAGCTAAAGAATGATGATGGATTCAACCCAGATCTGGGACTGGGGGTGAGTGTCTGAAAAGTTTCAGCATCCCGTCCATCATCTCCTTGTGTTTGCATTAACAATTTATCTTGGCACATGGACCAAGCTTTATCCACCCCTTTACTGGGGTCCTTGTGAAATTTGGAGAAAAATGTGAGCATGTTCGGGCCTATAACCTGAGTAGAGGTAATGTTGTGAGTTAAAGATGGTCTTGGGCATTCCGATTTAAACTTTGCCCATCTCTGCTTATCTAAAGAGATTTGTAATCTACTTGAAATATATTCCCCAACATGATCCGCCGGGAACCAGTTGGTGGAGTTCGGGTGATGAATACACACAGGGTTAAACACAGAAATTCCCTCAGTATCTAAAATTGTTTCAGAATCATGAGGATCAGATTTAGGAGATGAACATTTTTGTTTCTTTTGTTTGCGCCCCAGCCAGAACTCAGGGTCATCAGCTCCATCATCATCAGAAGTTGGGATAAAACAAATCAATGTCAGGATCATAAATGGTGGAAATTACAATTTTTGTCAAATTATAATGTCTTTAGAAGCATGAAACCCCTCCTCTGATGAAGCCTTGAAGGAAAGTTGTTCTCAAACACATGTAAGGAAACCTCTCTAACCATTGAAGCACTATTGGTTTCAGTGCCAGATCGTGATTTCACCTTTAAAAGAGGCTCCTTGGTCACAGTGGAAATTTTTGTAGCAACAATTTTATGCTTTTTGCTTTTTTCATTCCCCTGTTAGATTTGACTAATACATTTTTGACATTATATTAAAAACTGTGCTCTTAATATTTTTTGTAATTTTTTCCATAGAGGAATCCATTGCCTGCTGCACTGATGACTGAAGGAAGTCATCTAAGTTTTGATGAAAAATCTGAGCTTCAGGGTCAACCTGAGTATAGAACACTGGATCCTCTTGTTCCATAATTAATAGGGATATAAAACTGGAAACAATAAAAGAAAAGACTTGGGCAGCAATGGGTTGATGAAATATGGGTAGGAGGGAGCTTGGTCTTAGACACTTCCAAAGGGAGGTGCTTGCTGTGAGGAAGGACTGGGAGGGGAGTAACCATCAAATTAGGCCACATGGGGGGCACAGCAATTAGCAGGAAGAGGTGAGCATTATTGAGTGTTCCCACAAAGAAAAGCAGACTGGAGGTTAAATAACACAAAACTCCTCAGGCTGTCAGGAAAAGTTAAGTTCTGCACCGGTCGAGCGTTGACAAACAGGGCGCGAGGAGACAAGACACCACCAACACAACCATTGTCAAAGACCAACACTGCAACGGATGAGAGGTTTGACGCGGACGTGCTATAGAGGAACACAAACAAAACACAATAGATGATGGACGGAATGTTGCACAATCGCAAAACATTCACCCCCAGTCACAGATCTGGGTTTAATCCATCGTTATTTTGCTCACCAAGCCACCCCAGTTCAGACATGGCCGTATGCAAATCAGGCTTGACCCTGTGCTCATGGGAACAGTCCAGACGGAACTGCCAAGACATGTCTTCCCTGGACCAGAATCAAGCATCCTAGGACCGGTTTCTGGCTATCAGCCGTCTTCAGCCAGGATCGCTTGACTCCAGTGGCATAGTGAGCACGGGACCCACGTCTGGGCATACCCTTCCCACATAGGGTGAACACGAGGCAAAAAAACATGCACGAATGCCAGTGAGACTAACACAACACAATACTGCTATTCTGAGTCACATAGTAGAATGAAATGGTGATACTTATCTTGGCTGTGAGCAGCAAGAAAAGAGAGCTGTTCGCAGTCAAGATAGGTGTAATAGGCTTGTTTGACCTTGATTGGTGGACATGTTGAACTACTCTTCTGTCTCTATTGGCTGTTTGTCTACTTCCTTCTGGGACTGGTAGTTGTTATGCCTTGACTGCTGCTTTTTAAAATAAAGCAAGATTTAGAAGGCTTAATAGGAGCCTCCGTGACTTGCCATAAAATCTGCTTACATGAGATATAAGCTATTGCGCAGTAGAGTGCTCCAGAAAAACACAGGCCACGTAGTAACTTTGCGAAATAATGTGCAGAATTTACGTATAAAATTGAAGTGTGTTAAATGCAAAAATTGTAATAGGCAACCATACTTAAAGCCTATAGGCCTGTATTATAGAAATAAACTATGGATTCCTAAATTGTCCTAACTGAAGATGTCAGGATTTAACAAGAAGGCACATTAATACAAAAATGCTTGTTTTTTACGTTAAACGACCATTGGGCAAGATCTTTATCTTCTCTTTGCTGTAGACGCTGCGATTTCGGAAGCTACTGTTTATTAGCTCATGAATAGACAGTTGTTCTATTAAACAACTGAGAGAGAAGTTCTCACCACTGAAGATATAGATGACAGGGAGGATGATTCATTTGAAGATATGTTGGAAAACAAGAAAGGATGTACCACAACATTCAAGGACACATAGTTAAAAGACAATTCTACCCTAGTGAGAAGATGGTGTTGCCACTGCTCCTTTGTTTACCAAAGTTTCTAGGATACCATGATTAACCCTGGGCATAGTTTGCATAGTAGCCCTACGCGTAGCTACGCGAAATGTACTTTGCACTACGCGAGCTACGCGAACTGTGTAGTGCACAGCACAAAATACTTTTGCACTGATTGCACAGTGCCGGATGCTTGTGCGCACTGTGCAATCAGTGCAAACCGCATCTTTCACAGTGCAAGCTGTCTTTTTCTGCCACTCGAGCGGCAGTTTTCTCAATTGGTAGTTTCTCATCGCAAGCATACGTGACCACTCGTAATGAGAAACCTGACCTACCCGCGTTGAGAATCTCGCCGGGAGGTTTATTTTCCACGCTCGTGATCGGACACTTGGTGTTGCTGATCGCGAACGAGGAAAAAGTCTTGCCGGGATGTCATTTTGACCACTCGCAGTCGCCAACTTGACTTTGAGGACCGCGAGCAAGCAAAAAATGACCGATAAGCTACGCGTGTTTGCACTGCGCTACGTGCTATTCGCATAGTGCGAAGTAGCGCAAACTTCACAAACTCTGCGAGCGTAGCGCAGTACTTCGCCCAGGGTTAACTGTGATCACGCTTTGAAGTATTACAAGGCACAAAGCGCACAATGTCCTTTATGTCTTTACTAGGTAGCCCTCATATGGAATGTGTATGATGAAGCTTGTTCGATACGCTTGTGAGGTGTTTACTGCTGTTGCTAAGTTACCACACACACATGCTGACCAAACGTCATCTAGAGTGAGTCTGATTTCACATTGATTTCTCGAGCTGACACCTCAGCTCACTCCTCTGCTCGCAGTCGCCACCGGTAAAGCCCTCTTGCTCCTCCACTTGAGCTGACATCGGTAAAGTACCTCACAATGGCCAGACACTGGAGTAGAATGATGCGCTTACCCAGCTTAATTACACACGTTGGTTCAGCTCATATTTTGAATAATAACACAGGACACGTGCTCCCTTGCACCTCAGCACGTGCTTTCACCTTCACTTAATGGGGCTAATTCCTCCCCAAAAACTACACCACTGCTGCGATGCTTAGTCCAATTCGGCTGCTGTACTTGGTGCACCGTGTTGAACACTCTTGTGATCCTTATACCACTAGCATGTCACGTTGCTGTTCAAATGCTGACTCCAGTTGCTCTCCCAACTTGACTTTAATTAGGATTGCCAGGTTTTAATTTCTGTATGTTTTCCAACTCTGTACACAGGGAATTCGGCAGACCATTTCTTTGGTATTCATAGTCCATTTAATCAGGCACATCAGGTCTGGTCTGTGTACAGTTAAGTAGACCACTGTGATGTGCCGCCTTCACTTACCCCGCCCGGACCTCCTATCCTCGGACGTTCGCCCTTCTCGGAAACCAGTCCCGCGGCGTCCTTGGAGACAACCCTGAGAACCAGAACCCCACCCCTCTCTTTCTTCCAGGAACCAATCCAGAGCGGCCCATCACCGGAAACACACTGCCATGACCCCGGAAGCTCCGCCTCGATTCCAGCACCGGAACAGGGAAAAGACGGAAGCAGAGACAGAAGCGTCGTCGGAGCAGCGATCTCGTGGCAGGAGACTCGGACCGAAGCAGAGGAAGAGCAGGCGACCAAAGGAGAAGACGTGTGGAGTGAAGCCTGGTGGAGCCCCCAGGAGGTGGCTGAAGAGCAGCCGCAACTCATAGGAGAGTTGCGGCGGAGCGTGTGAGTACAAGCGAACCACCTCCTTAGCACACTATGTGCTCTGTATATGGATTTCCCTTTAGTTGCGACTCCTTATTTCTTTCTCTTCCTGATACCTCCGAGGACCACCCCAGCTCCGGACCTCCCCGAAGACCCATCACCCCAGCGCAACCCCGGAGAAGACCAAGACGCCCTAAATTGGAGCCTTGCCTTTGTTTTCCCTACCTCCTCCTGTAATACTGACTATAGTCTTTAAATAAAGAACCGGCATTGTCAACTATATCCGGCCTCCTTGCCTGCTTTTCCAGCCCGCTGTCCCCCCACGATCACAACCACCCTCTCGGTATACAGGCTGTCTGATAGGTTAAGACACTGGTGGGTTTCAGGGCGTCTACTTTGCCTCTTCTTGTGTCTTTTTTCTTGTCCTGCGCCTTCTTCACTCCTTTGTTTCACAAGTGTCCTTACTCGTGGGTTTTAATTCCATCCTTGTCGCCAGTGTTGTAATTAAAAGATACCATCTTGGTAGGCAGGAATCAGGTAGCCAGTTCAGGTAGATTAATAAGTTGTAGGTATACTGAAGAAGTTATAGCTTAGGTTACAAGTTACAAGGTAAACACCCCACCAGGAACAGAAACCTTACTTCTCAGCCCACTCTCTCTAATTGACACTCTTGCAGGCATACATTAACATTCCACGACATCATATACTGGCTAAGCAGCAGGGAACAGAGAGTTTTGGGAGATAATGCATTACAGCTAACAACTCCTTGCCCATATTACCCCTACATGCTTTCTGTCTCTCTTCACTGCTGCTGTACTTTAAGCAGTCTTCCTGCCTCTGTAGGCTAAGACGCAGTGCCACTTGCAACCACCAAGTGGTGTCAAATGCTTCATGTACTGGCCATGGCAGCTTTGCTAACAATGTGGGTCGCTCTACTCCTCACAGATGCTGTTGGCTGAAGCTGCAGGCAGACACACTGCACAGTTCTTTAGGTCTCGCCTAGCGACGCAGTGCATACGCTGCTAGCTTGCGAGATCTATTATTGTGGATTTTGCTTGCGAAAGGGGTCAGGAGATGTGCACGCACCGGGACAGGCGATGTGCACGCGGCCTTTCAACACAGAGCACTCATGGCGCGCTTTCACTCTCCCTCCCTCCCTCAGCGTTTCAGCACAGCGCGCGCATGGCGCACTTTCCCTTTCCGTCCCTCCCCTGTCGGCTCCAGATCATCTCGGAAGTTCCCAGGGACCCTGCACGGCATCAGCAGTCTCGGAGTCGGCTTGTTCCTTTATTGCGATTGTAACTTATTGACTTCTTTGTTTGTAAAAAAAAAAAGATAAATAAATTGGCAAAAAAGAATACCAGTTTCTTGTCCTAGTTCATCGCATTGAGCATGTGAAAATAACAGGAATTACCGAACCCTTCACCTCTGTGTTGCAAATGTACTTAATTTTACATGATTATAAATGTTTTACCAGTTGAAATATTTTAGGTTCTAGTATGGTACATATTGCAATCATTAGCTGTGTTTCATTTCTATTGCCCCAAGTGTGCATAACTGCTGTTATTAAAGTCTCTTTTAACAATCAGCAATTCACATGGCTCCTGCTGAGAGTTACGGTTGGTTAAACTGCTCAGTGATTTCACATTCTAAGCCTGTAGCTGATTGGCTCTGCAATTGAAACCTGGAATTTTGCCATACTTCGATTCTCTATTTGTTTTCTCTTTTCTCCAACCCCTTTTACGATCTCTCAGTGGGGAATCCTTCCATAATGTTTTTTTATTCTGGTCTCTTAATTCTTGATGCTGGTGAATTCCTCTTTTACCATTTTCGGTTCTGGTGTATTGCACTTGGCTGACTGATTGAGGATTGATTTGGCCATTTATAGGCATATCCCTAAGTGCAAATGTATCCTGTTGCTAGGAAACGGTGAAGAAAAGGTGGCCACTGGGAAACCTAGTGATTGAGCACATATGTTTAGATGTTTACAAAAAACATAATGGACGTAAGTAGAAAAAAGGCTCAGGAAGATGACGTTTCAATAACAGAGTCAGGCTACAATCAAAGAGTTAACAGACATTTTGTGATAATGAAGAGGGAGAAAAGGAAGGCATTTTTCTGAATTTTAAGGGTAAACAAACATACAGAAAAGGGTTTGGAGAAAAGAGAAGTTAGGATCAAAATATGCACTAAATTACAGGAACAGAAAACGTTGAGCTAAATCAAGCCGGCCAACCATTATCATCCCAAATACAGGGAGGGCGAAAAGTTAGCATCTCTGTTTTGAATGAGTTATGGTGGAGTAAATTGAAACGGGAGGGCTGTTTAGCACTGGGACCCACTGCAAGGGAAATTAAGCATTTGCAATGCAATAGGTCTCACATTTGGAAGAGTTTGAGCTATTGACATTGTAGATGACAATGCCTTTTATTTAGGTGTTTTGAAAACTTGCAAGCGGTGCGAAAACATGTATTTTGTACTTATATTCCTTGCTTACTAGAAGCAAAGCTGGCAGTAAAAGAGGCGCAATTACTGCCAGCCTTGCTTCTCGTAAGCAACGACTATAAGTACAAAGTGCGTGTCTACGCACTACGTGCAGGTTTTCGAAATACATAAATAAAAGGCATTGTCATTTACAATGCAATAACTTAAATTCTTGCAAATGCGGGACCTATTGCATTGCAAATGCTTCTGTTACATTGTCTCTGCCAGACACGCGGCTTCTAGGTGGCGCTTCTACTATCACTTCCTTCAGGCCTAGAGCGGTTTCACTGAAGTTGCGTACCTTCCAGTACATGCGGACGGCCGTGCAGAACACTGCTGAGATATTAGGCAGACCCACTGCCAGCTGAGTGTCACACCGACAGTCAGTACCCCAACACAGACAGCGGATCGCCACTCACCAGGCAGTCCTGTCTCTCTCTCTCTCTCTGATACCGTGCAGTTGGCCGCTTTACTTCTGACTTCTGACAGGTGAGGCGCCTTCTGTTGCGTTAGGTCCTGGCAGTGTCTCTGCGCGGAGTGATTTTTCACATTACCAATCACAATGTACACGTACACCTCGTTTTGAATCTGACCCTGACGGTTGCCGATCCAGTTACTTTATTTTAGTTTTGGCCAGCAGCAGCAGGAGGACGCACGGGACACCGCAAGAGGGACGCTGAAGCTGCTTGTTCCCTCGCGCCTCAGCCCATGGCTCCAGCTCCCCACTGATCTCCAAACACTGGGGCTTTTAGTGACGACCAAGCCAGGTGAGAAACGGGCCGCAAGCTAAACACGAGGCAGAGGGGGTATGGACTGCGAACCACGGAGTAGGCTCCAGCGGTGTGGAGCGGTACAGAGCAGCAGTGGACTACCGTTCGTGGCAAGCTGATGTAGCCGCTCTGCAGCCCACACCCCCAGCGTCTGCGACAGTGAAGAGCTTTGCCACGGGACCCACTGGAGCTGTAGGAGCCTTGTTATGCCTCCGCGGGTAGTATCCTGATTCAATGCCGGTTCACATAGTATCTTGACGGTTTGCAGTGAGTCTGAGAGCCTGAGTTCTGTGTCTTCTGTGTCTCTCCATGCTGACAGCAGACTGCAGACTGTCTGAGTTGTAGATCCAGAACTTCAAGTGCGGATGCCCTTTTTCATCTGTAGGCCTGGGTAAGCCTTCAAAGATCTCTCAAGATTACTTTACACTTAAAAAAAAAAAAACAAAAAAAAACCTCCTAAGACATTTTAAGATGTTTTAAGGCGTTTCAATGTGTAATAAAATAAAAAAGGGGGGTTCTGTGGGCCCTCTCCAGTGAGATATTCAAGACTCATTTTGACCACCTTCCTGGCAATCAACGATTCCGCAGGCAAGTACAGCCGCCCTATAGTGCAGTCGGCGGCTGTAATAAGAGTGATCCTTGGTGGGCTCGTGGAAGTGGCCTGGGTCGCACAGGTGCGGCTTGCGATTCTTCCTTATGTGCCCCACTTCCCTCACGCCCTTTTACTTTTTGTAACTTTGTACCCTGAGCACTTCTTTTTGCCCGTACTTCAGAAAAAAACCTAAGATCCAAGGTATATCGTTCTAAGGACCAGAAAAGTACGGAAATAGTTCTATCCTAGCAGGAAGGACAGGAGGGTCAAATGGAGAACTAAACCAGTGCACCAATGGTGAGATACCAAGCAAAGTACCAGTTGGACCTTGCACCGTACGGATATATTTCACGGTCACCGGTGCAGGTGTGACACACTGGGGATATATTTGTGACGCATTTGGATTAAAACAAAAATATCTGATCGCAAATGCAAATAAATATCAGGCAAGGATTCAGGAAAGGAAAGGGTACCGGGCCCTCCCACAAGAAGAGCGCGGAAAGTCCAAGTACCAAAAGTAATAAAAAAAGCGAAAGCACAAACGTTAATTTCATCCAAAGCACAAACTAGATTTTATGAAAGTCCCATCTGGAGCACTGATAACAATTCAAATAGAAACAGAAATAAGTAAGCTACAAACTCTGATTAAGCCACTGACAACTTGGAAGGAAGTACGCAAACTGTCTGACAAGAGCAGGAATTAGATAGGAATCCCCTTATTGTGGACATAGAGGGCCAAATAATTGACCAAATAACTGACCTTGAATTACTAAATATAACATCGCCTTCCCAAGTGGATCAAAGTGATATGGATGTGTCAGAAAATATCAAGGGATGAGATGTCACAGGACGAGGTGTCCGAGAAAAAAATCAACAACATCGACTATGCTACCTATAGAAGTTAAGGTTGAATTAAGAAATAAAATTGAGCCAATCAGTGACTCTATACTTCATAACCAGATGGTAGATCAAGATACAAGTGATAACATAGCTGAAGTCACCCAGGGAAATCATTTTAGAATTACACACTATGACAGTGCTAATAGCATTAAAAACTGCAAAAAAACAGCATATTGTTATATAGTGGAAACGATAGTAGCAAACATATTGACATGGACAACTTAAAAGAATTACCAAAAATGCAAGAAATCCCTAGGGTAAATTTGAACTACAGTGTGATCAAAAAACCAAACCATAGATAATCAGGACTTGGGGTCTATTTGGGATATTTTCTACCAAACTTCTGACAAAAGCCATCAAGGCTGAAACATGTTGACCAAATAGATATCCTTGATAGTAATATTTGCTGTTATACTATCACCACTTTCTGTTTTTAACCTTGCCATTATGATGACCCCTCTATTAAAATTTCGCTTTTGGCATCACAAAAGGCAATTTTAATCACTATTCTCTTTTGTTATTACACTCTTTTTGCACTGCAACTTTTGACCCTTCAGCTGTGACATCCTTTTCTCTCTCACTGGTTGTGTCCATACCAGCAACGCACAATACTATACGGTGGGTCTTTCTGGATGGTACCAGTCTATACAAAACAACCCAGATGACGAGATTCCACCAATGGGTGGGCTGATGGGTTTATTTACTTTATATACTATATATACTTTCTTGACTTTCTCTTCTCATAACACACGTATACATATATATACTTCTTTCTTCACACTACTCACTGAGTGTTTAGATAGTATTTTGAGACCCTTGGCATTCTTTGTGTTTTTTCTTAGATAACTGGGGGATAGGATGCAAGCAGGTCTTTAAAAAGGTTCCCCTTTGACCCTTTCTTACGGTTTGTTTTTGTGCATCAATATACAGTTCCAAAATCAAGTTTGAATATAACGCAACGTCAGATGCATCAAATTACCCAAAATTCAGAACAACAGAATAAGAAACTTAATTACAAAATTGTGAAAAAAAACAATATGATAAAACAAACAGAGGATACCAGATACATATCGAAATGGGATCATCTAGTTATTGTAAGACGTGGCGAGGACAAACAAGTCACATATAAGGACCAGCAAGTTTTTGAAGAAAAAATGTAAGAAGAATTACCAACTAAAGGGACCATCCAAATAATTTTTAAACCAGTATATGATTCCCGAGGTAATCAAGACACGTTTAATAGAGGAAACATTCTCCGCCTCTTTAAATCGATCCCCTCACTAGCAAACGTGTGAACTAAAGACATTGAATGTGTCGGATTCCTACAAAATGCGGAAGGTAGCCAGCCATTAACATTGATGAAATGAAATGAAATGAAAGTGAGTTTTATAAAGCGCATTACTACCCGGAGGCCTTGTAGCGCTGTGGTGTTAGGAGTTAGACACCTTGACATGCGAGATTGCAGGCAATGTGATCTTTTAGCCCATATCCCTAAACGAACTAATCACTAAAGCCTTTGTGGACGCTCCCTAAACTGAGTAAAGAGGCGCGCCAGAGCGTAGCCGTTGCTTGGCTTACTGTTCCGGTACCACGCCCCCTCTTCACTTCCTGGTTGTTTGCTCGCGTCCTCCGTGGCGTCCTACGGATCCCTCCGTGTGTTCCTGGATATTTCTCTGCCTGCATTCAACTGTCCCCTTGTCCTGCAGCATCCCGCAAGCCTGGTACACTGTGAGAATGTTTCTGCCGGTCTTCGGCATTTCTCCGTTTTTGCGCGAGTAATCTCTCGCGACTACCCTGCCTTTTCTGATGCATTTTGCGGGCGTTTTCTGCTCGATTCATTTTCGTTGCTCCTTCTGTGTGGCTTGTACTTACCCTTCATTTTTCTTTGTTGTTTGGAGACTCCTTTGAGAGTGAGCGCTCCGCCCTTGCCTTCTTTTAGGGCCGGGTGTCTCTCCTCGTGTGTGTGTGCTGCTCCGCTGTTTCAGCCCTAGACAGCCGGTCGTTGCTCCTCACTCCCATTATTGTTTTGGTTGTGTCTGGTGTGTATGTCCTTCGGGAGTTCTACCCCTCCTGCCCCGTTACTGAGTATCCTGCTTCCCTTTACCTGAACTCTTCGATAAAGTCCGCCCGACCTGCAGTTGGGGTAAGCATACCTGGAATATCACGCATGTCAATGTATCCTGTATTGAGGTCAGTATAACAAGGGGATTATTACGTGTATAACTTATTTTGTTTCCTAGCTTGGACATCCACCTGAGATTCCTGCTGTACCCTGCCGACCCCCTCGTATGAGGAGAGTGGTGGACACTCCTTGGGTAATTCCCTCATACTTTTAGGGGACAGTAGACAGGAGTGTGTGCATTTCACATTCTTGCTTCTGTGTCCTGGAGGTGTGGGGATTCTTCTTCGCTCCCGTGGAAATTGGTTATTCGACTAACAGAAAGCCAAGCCCACGAACTACACTTCCCCCAAGCGAAGATGGATCCTGACCCTTCGTTGGGCGCTCTTGACCTCCAGGCTCATACCATGGAAGACCTCACTGCGGCATTAGTGGCCCTTCAGTCAGAAGTAGGTAGATTGGGGGTAGAAAATCTATTAGCAGAGGTACACCAGTTAAGAAAAAGACAAGAGAAGAAAACTGAACCTATGCTTGTACTGTGGTAAAGGGGGCCATTTTGCCAGAGACTGTCCAGTGTGTCCTAAAACACCAAGACAATCAGCTAGCAGTCTCACTAGTTCGGAAAACTAGAAAGCTTGGGGAACAGAGAGGTCGATTCCTCAAGCTACATACCTCAGCAGATCTCTACCAACAAGATACATGTAGTAAAACATTTTACGTTACCCATCACACTCACTTACAGCTGCCAAAAACAATACACCATGTCTGTCCTCCTAGATTCTGGAGCTACAGGGAACTTCTTTGATATCAAACTCGCTAAACAACTGGGCCTGTCTTTTGTGGCTAAACCCCAACCTGAATCTATATGGGCAGAGGATGGGTCCGAATTATCTTCTGGGTTGATAAGCTATCAAACCCCGCCTGTGGTTATTGTTTTTAATAATGGCATTCGGAGAGTCTTGTCTTTGATCTAATAGACGCACCTAATTTTGGTGTCATTTTGGGAGTACCATGGTTACAAGTACACAACCCAGCGATAGACTGGGTCAAAAGAACTGTTACCTTGATATCTCCGTATTGTAAATCCCACTGCTACCTAGAAGCCAGAGAACCTGAACTCCCCTTATATTGTGCAGTCCAAACAGGGGCAGACCTGAGGTTACCTGAACAGTATTCGGAGTTTAAAGATGTATTTAGCGAACAAGAAGCAACTAAATTACCTCCGCACAGGAGTTATGTTTGCAGAATTGACTTGATACCAGGCGCAGATCTGCCCTGCAGTCGTATTTATGCTTTAACTCCAGCAGAAAATGATTATCTAAAAAACTATTTGGATGATATGCTTGCTAAGGGATTTATTTACAACAAGGGGTGGTGAGGGACAGAGTCTCTGAATTAAGCAGAAAGCTCTCACCCAGTCAAGAGATCAGGGCTAGATCCAACACCGTTTTTTAGCTCACTGCACCATCCCAGTTTCAGAACCTGGCTGTATGCAAATTAGTCTGTTCCTGTCCCAGTGCATGATGGGAACAGGGCAAACCAAACTACAAAAGCCAATTCTTACACTGGGAAGGAAACAAGCTCCCGGGGACCGGTTTCTGGCATTACAGCCGTCTTCGGCCCGGTTTGCTTGAATCCTGATGGTGCAATGAGCAAGGGTCTCACATCTGAGAATACCCTTCCACGCTTAGGGTGGACAAAAATATTTACAAGGGGTGGTGAGGGACAGAGTCTCTGAATTAAGCAGAAAGCTCTCACCCAGTCAAGAGATCAGGGCTAGATCCAACACCGTTTTTTAGCTCACTGCACCATCCCAGTTTCAGAACCTGGCTGTATGCAAATTAGTCTGTTCCTGTCCCAGTGCATGATGGGAACAGGGCAAACCAAACTACAAAAGCCAATTCTTACACTGGGAAGGAAACAAGCTCCCGGGGACCGGTTTCTGGCATTACAGCCGTCTTCGGCCCGGTTTGCTTGAATCCTGATGGTGCAATGAGCAAGGGTCTCACATCTGAGAATACCCTTCCACGCTTAGGGTGGACAAAAATATTTACAACAAGGGGTGGTGAGGGACAGAGTCTCTGAATTAAGCAGAAAGCTCTCACCCAGTCAAGAGATCAGGGCTAGATCCAACACCGTTTTTTAGCTCACTGCACCATCCCAGTTTCAGAACCTGGCTGTATGCAAATTAGTCTGTTCCTGTCCCAGTTCATGGTGGGAACAGGGCAAACCAAACTACAAAAGCCAATTCTTACACTGGGAAGGAAACAAGCTCCCGGGGACCGGTTTCTGGCATTACAGCCGTCTTCGGCCCGGTTTGCTTGAATCCTGATGGTGCAATGAGCAAGGGTCTCACATCTGAGAATACCCTTCCACGCTTAGGGTGGACAAAAATATTTACAACAAGGGGTGGTGAGGGACAGAGTCTCTGAATTAAGCAGAAAGCTCTCACCCAGTCAAGAGATCAGGGCTAGATCCAACACCGTTTTTTAGCTCACTGCACCATCCCAGTTTCAGAACCTGGCTGTATGCAAATTAGTCTGTTCCTGTCCCAGTGCATGATGGGAACAGGGCAAACCAAACTACAAAAGCCAATTCTTACACTGGGAAGGAAACAAGCTCCCGGGGACCGGTTTCTGGCATTACAGCCGTCTTCGGCCCGGTTTGCTTGAATCCTGATGGTGCAATGAGCAAGGGTCTCACATCTGAGAATACCCTTCCACGCTTAGGGTGGACAAAAATATTTACAACAAGGGGTGGTGAGGGACAGAGTCTCTGAATTAAGCAGAAAGCTCTCACCCAGTCAAGAGATCAGGGCTAGATCCAACACCGTTTTTTAGCTCACTGCACCATCCCAGTTTCAGAACCTGGCTGTATGCAAATTAGTCTGTTCCTGTCCCAGTGCATGATGGGAACAGGGCAAACCAAACTACAAAAGCCAATTCTTACACTGGGAAGGAAACAAGCTCCCGGGGACCGGTTTCTGGCATTACAGCCGTCTTCGGCCCGGTTTGCTTGAATCCTGATGGTGCAATGAGCAAGGGTCTCACATCTGAGAATACCCTTCCACGCTTAGGGTGGACAAAAATATTTACAACAAGGGGTGGTGAGGGACAGAGTCTCTGAATTAAGCAGAAAGCTCTCACCCAGTCAAGAGATCAGGGCTAGATCCAACACCGTTTTTTAGCTCACTGCACCATCCCAGTTTCAGAACCTGGCTGTATGCAAATTAGTCTGTTCCTGTCCCAGTGCATGATGGGAACAGGGCAAACCAAACTACAAAAGCCAATTCTTACACTGGGAAGGAAACAAGCTCCCGGGGACCGGTTTCTGGCATTACAGCCGTCTTCGGCCCGGTTTGCTTGAATCCTGATGGTGCAATGAGCAAGGGTCTCACATCTGAGAATACCCTTCCACGCTTAGGGTGGACAAAAATATTTACAACAAGGGGTGGTGAGGGACAGAGTCTCTGAATTAAGCAGAAAGCTCTCACCCAGTCAAGAGATCAGGGCTAGATCCAACACCGTTTTTTAGCTCACTGCACCATCCCAGTTTCAGAACCTGGCTGTATGCAAATTAGTCTGTTCCTGTCCCAGTGCATGATGGGAACAGGGCAAACCAAACTACAAAAGCCAATTCTTACACTGGGAAGGAAACAAGCTCCCGGGGACCGGTTTCTGGCATTACAGCCGTCTTCGGCCCGGTTTGCTTGAAACCTGATGGTGCAATGAGCAAGGGTCTCACATCTGAGAATACCCTTCCACGCTTAGGGTGGACAAAAATATTTACAACAAGGGGTGGTGAGGGACAGAGTCTCTGAATTAAGCAGAAAGCTCTCACCCAGTCAAGAGATCAGGGCTAGATCCAACACCGTTTTTTAGCTCACTGCACCATCCCAGTTTCAGAACCTGGCTGTATGCAAATTAGTCTGTTCCTGTCCCAGTGCATGATGGGAACAGGGCAAACCAAACTACAAAAGCCAATTCTTACACTGGGAAGGAAACAAGCTCCCGGGGACCGGTTTCTGGCATTACAGCCGTCTTCGGCCCGGTTTGCTTGAATCCTGATGGTGCTTGGTAGTTTAGTCTGCCCTGTTCTCATGATGCACTGGGCCAGGGACAGACTGATTTGCATATAGCCAGGTTCTGAGCTGGGATGGGGCAGTGAGATAAATAACGGTGATGGATCAAGCCCTGATCTTTGGACTGGGTAAGAGTGGTCTGCTTAATTCAGACACTCTGTTCATCACCACCCCCTTTTCTGCTAAGGGATTTATCAGACATTCTACTTCCCCCGTGTCTTCTCCTTTGTTTTTTATTGATAAGAAGGAAGGTGGGCTCAGAGCGTGTCTAGACTATAGAGCTTTGAATAAAATCACAATAAAAAACAAAAACCCTCTTCCCCTGATTCCGGTCCTTCTTGACCAGATCAAAGGAGCAAAAATCTTCACTAAAATTGATCTCAGAGGTGCTTACCATTTGATACGCGTTAAACAGGGCGATGAATGGAAAACCTCATTTTGCACCAAATTTGGGCTATATGAGTATTGCGTTATGCCGTTCGGTCTGTGTAACGCACCAGCGGCGTTCCAATATTTTATCAATGACATACTACGGGAATATATCGACATTTTTGTCATCGTCTATATTGACGACATCCTTATATTCTCTCAGAATGAGACGGACCATGTGGAACACGTCCGAAAGATCCTTAACAAACTACAGGAAAACCAGTTGTTCGCTAAATTGGACAAAAGTGTGTTTCACACTTCTGAAGTGGACTTCTTGGGCTTCACCATCAAACCTAATGGCCTGCAGATGGATCCCAAGAAAGTTGAGGCCTTGGTTAAATGGAAAAGTCCTACCTCTGTTAAGGAAATACAATCTTTCCTAGGGTTCGCCAATTTTTATCGGCGGTTCATTGATCACTTTTCCGAGACGATTTCCCCGATAACTCAACTCCTGAAAAAAGGGGTACCTTTTATATGGTCGGCCGAAGCTGAAAGAGCCTTTTGTGACTTAAAAGCCCAGTTCACTTCCGCTCCAATCCTTCATCACGCAGACAACACACAACCATTCTTTGTAGAGGCGGATGCATCTCAATACGCTGTTGGAGGTATCCTTTCTCAAAGAGACACTGAGACAGGACAAATGCATCCTATAGCGTATTTTTCTAAAACCTTATTACCTGCGGAGAGAAACTACACTATAGGTGAAAGAGAATTGTTGGCCATCAAGCTGTCCTTTCAAGAATGGAGTCATCATTTATTAGGATCCCCACATGTGGTTACCATTTATTCGGACCGCAAGAACCTTCAGTTCTTTAAATCAGCAAGAGCCCTCACACCAAGGCAAATGAGGTGGCTGTTATTCTTTAGTGAATATGACTTTTTAATCACCTATCGTCCAGGGCTACAGCAAGGAAAGGCTGATGCTTTGTCCCATCTTGGTCATGAAAAATGTTTGGACAAGGAACAACCACTTCCTATAATTCCTGAAAACAAGATACTGGGATTGGGGGAAAAAGACCACAACCGCCTTGATGATATCAAACTTCTTCTCCTAGACTTGTCACCTGAAGACTGGTTGAAGGATCCTCTACACACCATCAGAGAAGGGTTGTTTTATCATGAAAACAAACTGTTTGTTCCTGTTTCCAAGTTGAGACAGAAGATCATAGAATGGTGTCATAGTAGCTCCTTGGCTGGTCATCCCGGCATTCAGAAAACTAATGAACTATGTCACAGGTGGTTTTGGTGGGACTCTATGTCCAAAGATGTGTTAGCCTATGTACAAGCTTGCGCAACTTGTGCTCGTCAAAAGGCGTCGCATTGTGCTCCTACAGGACTCTTGAAAAACATAGCCATTCTTCCGAATCCCTGGCACACGATCAGTATGGATTTTATGACTGATTTACCCCCTTGTCAAGGTTTTACCACAGTCTATGTAGTCGTTGATTTACTGTCCAAAATGGGACACTTCATTCCTCTGAAGAAAGTACCTTCCTCTAAAGACTTAGCATCTGTCTTTTTGAACAACATTGTAAAGTTACATGGTTTACCCACTGTCATAATCTCAGACAGAGGTCCCCAGTTTGTCTCAAAGTTCTGGAAGGGGTTGTGTTCTATTCTGGGTATAGATCACAGACTTTCCACTGCTTATCACCCCCAAACTGATGGGCAAACAGAAAGGACCAATCAAACTTTAGAACAGTTTTTGCGTTGTTTATTGACATCCCTTCCATCCACATGGGTTCAAGCACTACTCTTGGCAGAATTCGCCTACAATAATTCTAGTCATTCTGCTACACATATCTCTCCTTTTTTCTTTTTGCAGGCACAACACCGTAGAATGATCCCTATTACATTACATCACGAGGATTCCTCTGTGCCTTCCCTAGATGAACACCATGCCCAAATCAAGCAAGTATGGGAATCAGCAAAGACATAGCTAGGTAAAGCCAAAGAAGCCATGAAAAAACAAGCTGATAAACACCGAAGACCAGAGCCTATGTATACAGTAGGAGAGAAAGTGTGGTTGTCCACTAGAAATCTCAAGATGGAAGGGTCGAAAAAATTCCAACCCAGATTTGTAGGTCCTTTCCCCATAGAGAAAGTCATATCCCCTGTCACCCTGAAATTGCAACTACCCCCATGCATGAAAATCCATCCTGTTTTCCACAGCTCCTTGATAAAGAAATATATACCTTCCATTGTCCCTGAAATCCCTCCCCCACCTGTACAGATCGATGGAGAAGCTGAATACGAAGTGCAAAAAATTCTGGATTCCAGGAAATCTAGAGGCAAACTCCAGTACTTCATAGATTGGGTAGGATACCCCCAGAAGATAGATCCTGGGAACCTGCTGAAAACATTCATGCAGCCAGACTAATTAAACAATTCCACAGACTTCATCCCTCCAAGCCTGGTCCAGGGAATAGGCCTTTGAGGAGGGGTACTGTTAGGAGTTAGACACCTTGACATGCGAGATTGCAGGCAATGTGATCTTTTAGCCCATATCCCTAAACTAACTAATCACTAAAGCCTTTGTGGACGCTCCCTAAACTGAGTAAAGAGGCGCGGAAGAACGTAGCCGTTGCTTGGCTTACTGTTCCGGTACCACGCCCCCTCTTCACTTCCTGGTTGTTTGCTTGCGCCCTCTGTGGCGTCCTACGGATCCCTCCGTGTGTTCCTGGATATTTATCTGCCTGCATTCAGCTGTCCCCTTGTCCTGCAGCATCCCGCAAGCCTGGTACACTGTGAGAATGTTTCTGCCGGTCTTCGGCATTTCTCTGTTTTTGCGCGAGTAACCTCTCGCGACTACCCTGTCTTTTCTCCCGCATTTTGCGGGCGTTTTCTGCTCGATTCATTTTCGTTGCTCCTTCTGTGTGGCTTGTACTTACCCTTCATTTTTCTTTGTTGTTTGGAGACTCCTTTGAGAGTGAGCGCTCCGCCCTTGCCCTCCTTTAGGGCCGGGTGTCTCTTCTCGTGTGTGCTGCTCCGCTGTTTCAGCCCTAGACAGCCGATCGGTGCTCCTCACTCCCATTATTGTTTTGGTTGTGTCTGGTGTGTATGTCCTTCGGGAGTTCTACCCCTCCTGCCCCGTTACTGAGTATCCTGCTTCCCTTTACCTGAACTCTTCGATAAAGTCCGCCCGACCTGCAGTTGGGGTAAGCATACGTGGAATATCATGCATGTCAATGTATCCTGTATTGAGGTCAGTGTAACAAGGGGATTATTACGCGTATAACTTATTTTGTTTCCTAGCTTGGACATCCACCTGAGATTCCTGCTGTAACCTGCCGACCCCCTTGTATGAGGAGAGTGGTGGACACTCCTTGGGTAATTCCCTCATACTTTTAGGGGACAGTAGACAGGAGTGTGTGCATTTCACATTCTTGCTTCTGTGTCCTGGAGGTGTGGGGATTCTTCTTCGCTCCCGTGGAAATTGGCTATTCGACTAACATGTGGATGCGTGTCTCGGGGAGTCTACTGACTTACTTAGAGAAGAGGAAGGTTTTAAGGGTTTTGCGGAATTTTAGATGATTAGACTCGCTGCGAAGCGTGGAGGGTAAAGAGTTCCAAGCCGTGGCAGCATTCAGGGAGAAGGAGCGTCCGCCCCACCTGGCTCATTTGATCTTATGTGTTGTTGCCAGAAAGGCCGTGCTGGAACGCAGTGATCTTTGAGGATGGTAAGGGGTGGCTAGTGAGCAGATCATTGCGGGGGCGTTTTTCCACATGGCCTTGTGCATTATGCACATAGCCTTGAATTTTACCCTGGCTTGGATGGGCAGTCAGTGAAAATTTCTCAGGGCAGCAGTGCCCGAATGCCTACGGGTCAGGCCGAGCAGGAGACGTGCTGCTGCGTTCTGAGTGACGTGCAGCTTTTTAAGTGTTCTGGTCGGTGCACCCAAATACAAAGCATTCCCATAATCAAGACGGGACAGGATGATAGCCTGGACCATTATCCTGCGGGCCTGAAACGGGAGGAGTGGTAGGACTTTCCGCAACATTCGCATCAGCCCGAAGTGGCTGAGAGTGTTGTGGCTTGCTGGTTAAAGCTTAGGGTATCATCCAACCACATGCCCAAGCTTTTGATTCGCTTTTTTGGCTCTGGGGGGGACCCATGCAGGGTGGCCATTCTAGGGTCGGTCTGGGGCCGGCTGTGTTCCCCAGGAACATCAGTTCTGATTTGTCACCGTTGAGTTTTAAATGGGAAGAGGCCATCCATTTTGTAACTGCTACTAAGCAGCTGTTCAGGTTGGAGGGGGTGCTTCCTGGCTGATTCAGGGCCACCACAAGCTGGGTGTCATCAGCGTAGGTTATGACTTCAAAGCCAAATGGGTGAACGACCTCTACTAATGGCTGCATGTAAATGTTAAAAAGTGTGGGGCTCAGGGGGGAGCCCTGAGGCACACCTTGGTTGAGAGGCCACGTTTTAGAGTGAATGTCACCCTCCACCACCTGGAAAGTGCGGTTTTCTAAGAAAGACTGTAACCATGAAATGGCGCTTCCGTCACTCCGAGCTGTTTTAGGCAGGAGATAAGGATGTTACTGTTTACGGTATCAAAGGCAGCACTTAGGTCCAGCAGCATGATTGCTGTGGTGCCGCCTTGATCCATGTGCTTACGGGCTAGTTCTGTGACAGTCAGTAATGCCGCCTCTGTCCCTAATTTTGGGCAAAAGCCAGCTTGAGAATCATGGAGCAGATGGTTAGCTTCCATATAGAGCATAAGGCAGGTGTTAATGTGTTTCTCAAGCAGCTTGCTTACCCAGGGGAGGAGTGAGATGGGGCGGTAGTTGGTCATTTTTTCTGGGTCGAGGTTGGGTTTTTTCAACAAAGCCCTAACTTGTGCACATTTCCAAGTTTCTGGTACTCTCCATGTAGTGATTGACATATTCACAATGTTTAGAATCGCTGGTCTGATGATATCTGCAACTTTCAAAAGATGGCGCGGGGAGCGGGGTCTGAAGGGGAACCTGATGTGACTTTCAACATAAGGGTATTTAGAGAGTCTTCTTCAAGCAGTGGGAATTCAGCTAGCTGGCAGACCGTGGTTGGGGGGAGGGTGTCTGTTCCGACTGGGTGTTGACTGACCGGGTCAAATGATGAGGAGATGGCTTGAATTTTTTGATGGAAGTACTCTGCCTGTCTATCACAGCGAGTCTGTGCTTCGCGGGGATCCCGCAGAGTTGGGGGGGGGGAGGGGGTACTAATCAAGGATTTTGCTATCCGGAATAATTCCCTCGGGGTATTGGCAGACGTTCTGATTTTTTCCTTATAAAATAAAGCCTGTGTTAGTGTGATTTCAGCGTTATATATTAGTGTGATTTCAGCTATATATGATAACTGTAACCACTGTTTCTATAGCGGAATGAATCATGAGCGAACAGGAAATCGTTAATAGCTGGGAGGTAATAATTAGCAAGCCAGTTTCAAAGGTATATCCAACTCAGCTTATTAAAGAAGAAAGTCCAATATTATAGGAAAAAAGAAAAAATCATGACCCAGTCTTTTCTATATTAAAAAATCCTCTTAGAAAATAAGATTGAGATGTTGAAAAGTCATTGATTGAAAGTAAAGTAGAAAATGCAACAGGAATAAATGAACAATGGATATCGATGGCTCTACATGATAATAAAGATCAATGACAGAACATACCAAAAGGTACAATAAAAGAATTAAATAAGGACAGAGAAACAATAAGGACGTGCTCATGGAACATAAATGGGATATGTAAAAAGGTAAACAACGGCCACCTAAATGCAATATCTAACTCCTATCAGATCATTTTATTATAGGAATACAGGGATAGAAAGGATATTTTGAGCCTGCAATTAAGCAACATACATATGGTCGCCCTAGTGGGAGTCTAGCAATATTCATATCTATTGACCTGAGAGTGAAACATGAGCAGCTGGCTACAAATAATTCTAACTTCCAAAAGGTAATGTTGCGATATAAAGCAAGTGATCGAGAAAAATAAAAAATCTTAATGCTGATTAATATATATATTTCCCCCACACAGAGTTCAAGGAAGAATATGTGTGGTACTCTTACCAGTTTCCTATTGGAGCAAAGGATGGATGATCCTTTCGTAGACTTTATACTTACGGGCGACTTCAACTTAAATCTGTTAGTACCTTTTATAAGAGACGTCACTATACAGTCACAAGATCATCAATGGGCAATCCCTGAGCAGACACTGGACTCAATAATAAAGTCCAGGCAAAATTAATTAGGAATACATTTTGTCAAGGACATAGAAGCAATGGCACTACAAATATTAATCTGGGATATTCCAGTTGCATTCACCACCTGCATGGACATTTCACACACATAATTCGAAGTCATGTAATGACTATACAATGGTATCATTGATCATCTTTAACAACTTTACCTCGTAATATCTAAGGAAGTTGCCTGATAGTGATCATAGTCAGCAAATAATCACTATAAAATTGCCAATTGTATCTGTCACCGCAAGGCCAGACGGGAACCATCACCTATAGAAAACTTATCTGGAAACCACACAATAAAGATGAAACCAATGAATTGGCGCAAAAACTGGTTAAAGGTTGTTTTGAAGATAAAACCACAAAGTCCCCAATTGATCAATGGGTAAACTTCACACGCAAAATAGTCGAACCGTATGATTTTTCTTCTAAAGCTGAGAAAAAACAAGTGAAACAAATGGAAAAAGGGAAAATAATATTAATTTACTTTATACCGTAAGGAAAATGAGACATACTCGTAACAAACTCAGGAACCAGTTAGCCAAGCTTCCAAATAACAAAGAAATAACAACTAAAATAAAAAACACATATCCACATTTGAGGAAATTAATCTTGAACGAAAAAAACCAAGCTAAGCATGACCTTTGGACAAAACATTTTTATGCTAGTACCAAACAAACTCAAAGGAGTTTTGGAAAATGATAAATGGTCTAGTAAGACCTAATAAATCGGTTGTAGCATCTGTATTAACTAAAAATTAATGGGTTCATTTTCTGGTAAAACATTTGTTGGACCCGGCCTCGTGGCGTGGTCCCACTCCTCCCGCATGGCGAGGTCCCGGACTACCTCGACCCCTGTTCCCCGGCCGAGAGCAGCACCATCCACCCTCCACGAGAGCCGCCCCTGCAGGCAGCCCCCAGCTCTCCCCCGTTGAAACTCGACAACCTCTCCTCAACACCCTCGGCTGGTCCGAGCCCTATCCCGGACCGCCATCTCAGGCCCAGACTCCATCTTGGGCCCTCCACGACCAGGCCTCGTGGCCTCGGCCCGAGCCCAGCCGCAGACCCAGCGAAGCCCCAACAGCGAGGCACCACGATCTGACCAGGGAGTAAAGAGACCACTTGACGGATCAATGGGGGAAAGCGTTTCGATGGTCCTCCAACCGTCCCCCGATGCCTGGTTTCGATTGCCCCCAGCCTCCCTGGGCGCTGGCTCCACCCCCCTGCTGGGTATCTGGACCCGCACATCCCGGCCCCTCCAACCTCCAAGTGCGAGGGTCCGGACATCAAAGGACGCTAGACCTATAACTGGGGCAGCTCCGGAGCAGGTAGGCAGTTGTATCCTGGAGTCGAGAGACACCGAGACAAACTCATCCGCGTGGAACCTGTAACCACCTTGGAGCCCTGCTGGCGCTGCCGCGGCTCATCTTCGCCAAACTATCCTTGGAGCCCTGCTGGCGCTGCCGCGGCCCATCTTCGTGAAACCATCTCTGGAGCCCTGCTGGCGCTGCCGCGGCCCATCTTCGTGAAACCATCTCTGGAGCCCTGCTGGCACTGCCGCGGCCCATCTTCGTGAAACCATCTCTGGAGCCCTGCTGGCGCTGCCGCGGCCCATACCGAAGAACCCCCCAGCTCGAGGATTGAGAGCTGAGCGCAGGATATCCCTGTACCAGGCTGGTACCAAGACTGTCCCGCTACCCCCTTCCCTCAGAGACTAAGTTGTGAGGATCCCTGGATCCAGTTATCCCTGTATCGTTACGATAACCTGCCTAAAAGTACTGATAAAAACGTTAAGAACCTATCTTTGTGTAGTGTCCATCTGTAGGGGGGTGATTGCTCGTCTGTACGATCCTAGGAGAGGAACTTCGCCAGGAGGCCTCTCACCCTTGCTCGGCCAGCCCTAAGATCCTCTTTCCAACATTGGTGGCGGGCGGTGCGATCCGAGCCGACGCAGATCGTACAGAGAGTAACTCGCCCCACTACGAACAGAAGCACACGGCAACCATGACGGCTAAAGAATCCGGACCAACCGCAGAGTTCCAGATGGAACGACTAGAAGATTATAGCCACAAAGAATTGAAGCAATTCTGCAAAGACTTGGGTATCGCTACCACAGGACTAAGCACCAAAGACGATCTCAAGCAGGCTCTGCAGACCTGGGTGGAGACAGGAGCGTCGCCACCCCAAAACGAAGGCATCGCAGTCACCGATCTGCACCTCGAGAACACCGCGACCCCAGTGGAGGAGAGAAACACGGGCCTCTCCCACGAGGATGCCCGAGAACGAGAAAGGAGCCGGCTCCACGAATTAGACCTGGCTAGACTCCGCTTAGATGGGGAACTGCAACTGGCTGAAAAGATAGCCCTTGAGCAACTACGGCTACAGGGAGACCTGGAAGAGAAAAGAAGACAGAGGGAGCTGGAGGAGAAGAAGCTCGCATACGAGCACGAGCGCGGTTTAAAAGAACTGGAGATTAAGGCGAAAAACGGGGACACTGGCGTCTCCGGGAGCCGGAGCCCCCCTCCCTCTACCGACACCAAGGTCCACATCCCCAAAGATGTCGTCTGAGAGTACTATAAAAATGACGACATCCAGCAATGGTTTAAAGCCTACGAGGCAGCCATGACCTCACACCGGGTACCACAAAAAGACTGGGGTGCCGGGTTGTGGGGGAGGTTCGTCAATGAGGGGAGAGACGCCCTGCTACAGCTCCCCGACGCCGAGATGACCTCCTACGAACACATGAAAGCCGCCCTCTTCACTCGCTATGGGCTCACCCCCGAGATGTACCGGCAGCGATTCCGAGACTGCAAGAGGATCCCCGGTACCACCTGGGTGGAATATGTGAACTTCTATAGTAGAGCCTTAGAGGGGTGGATCAAGGGCAGCCAAGTCACCACCTACGAACAGTTGTTCAACCTCATTGTATGGGAACACCTCTCCAACAACTGTTTCATCGAACTCAGGCAGCATCTCCTCGACAGTAAACTGACCGAGCCACGTAAACTCGCCATCGAAGATGATCGATGGGAGAGCACCCGGGTCCCCCAGAACTGGATGGGAGGCCAAGGCCAAGCTCACCAGCGATCCCACCATCAGCGAGGTGGAGGAGGAGGAGGCCAGGGCCAGGGCAGGGACACCGCCACTGTGCCCCCCACCAACACTTCCCCTCCCCTGGTCGGAAGAGGAGCCCCCCCTGCACGGCCGGGGCCCCGCTCGAACGTTATCTGCCACAAATGCCAGCGACCCGGTCATTACGCCAATGACCCCAACTGTCCCAGAAACCAACCATCCAACCCCACAGGTCCGCAAAACCGCCAGATCGCCACCGCCTCCCTGGGGGAGGAGCAGGGCGAAGAAGAAGCAGAGGACTATGAACAAAACCAGACCGAGTGGGAGGCCGCAGCCATGTCCCTGGTTTGTCTGGGCGAAAGAGACATGGTCCCCCGGGCCCCGATCCCGGCCAACACCCAGAAGTACAGCCAGTGGGTCACCATTAATGGACAACGGGCCGAAGCCCTCCGCGACACAGGAGCCAGCGTGACGGCCGTCCATTGCCACCTGGTGACCCCGGATCAAATTTTGCCCAATGTACTGTGCCCAGTACGGTCCACGGATAATTCCGAGAGCCTGTGCCAGATGGCCTGCGTCCCCTTTGAGTGGGGAGGAGTGTCAGGCATGCTGAGAGTGACTGTCTGAGACGATGCCCCCATAGACTGCCTCCTCTGGAACGACCTTGAGAGCTCCCCCTGGGCTGACGTCGAGCGGAGGGAGCACCTGGGGATGCTTGGCCTCCCTGAATGGGTCTGTGCGACAACCCGCTCCATGGCCGCCCGAGCCATCACCTCCACCGAAGAACCAGAGTGGCCCGAGCCTCCACCGCCCGTCGTCGCCTAAGACACCGACCCTGAACCCGGACCACCGGGGCCCAACTGTGAAGAAGTTGCCCCGCTCAGCGACCTCCCGGAACTGGCCCAGTGGCGCCAAGAAGGTGGCCCCACTCGAGAACAGTTCCGTCAAGAACAAAAAATGTGTCCCTCCCTCGAGGGGCTCCGACAGCAAGCCGCAGCCCAGAGCACAGGAGATGCCTCGGGGGCCCACTGGGTCTATTGGGACAATGAGCTCCTCTACAGCGAGCAGAAGATTGCCGAGCTGGGGGCCAGCCAGGTGCTGGTAGTCTCCCTCCGATTCAGAGACTTCCTCCTGAACCTGGCACATGATGTGCCCCTCGCCGGGCACCTGGGGCAGGACAAAACTTACAACCGCCTGGTGACCCACTTCTATTGGCCCAAGATGAGGAACGATGTGATGATCAACCACTGCCGAACTTGCCCCACCTGCCAAGCCAGCGGGAAGAGCGGCGGAAAACTAAAAGTCCCCCTGCAACCTTTTCCAGTCGTCAACACTCCCTTCGAGCGGGTGGGAATCGACATCGCGGGGTCCCTGGAGCCCCGGACATCACAAGGTCACCGGTTCATCCTCGTCCTGGTGGACCATGCCACCCGCTATCCCGAAGCCATACCTCTCCGGACCGCGACAGCGCCCGTGGTGGCCGGGCCCTGATGAGGATCTTCTCCCGGGTGGGCTTCCCCCGGGAAGTCGTCAGTGATCGGGGCACGAGCTTCATCTCCCGATATATGAAGTCCCTATGGCAACAATGCGGGGTCACGTACAAATGTACGACCCAATACCACCCCCAAGGGAACGGACTGGTGGAACGCTTCAATCGCACCCTCAAGGGGATGATCATGGGCCTAGAGGGGCCCTTACGACGCCAATGGGACGTGTTGCTGCCCTGCCTCCTCTTCGCCTATCAGGAGGTCCCCCAGAAGTCCCTGGGATTCAGCCCCTTTGAACTATTGTACGGGCACCCTGTCCGGGGTCCCCTGAGCTTGGTCAAAGAAGGATGGGAGGTGACCGCCCAAGATCCTCCCCCCGATGTGTACCGGTACCTCCTGACCCTTCGGAACCAGACTCGGCGGTTCCGGGAACTTGCCAAGGCCAACCTCGAAGCCAGTCAAGAAGACATGAAACGTTGGTATGATCAAAATGCCTCGTCCATTGAGTTCGAGCCGGGACAACAGGTCTGGGTCATGTTCCCGGTTGAACCATGTGCCCTCCAGGACAAATGGACCGGGCCCTTCAAGGTGGTGGAGCGCAAGAGCCCTGTCACCTACCTGGTGGACATGGAGTCGCCCAGGAACCCCCTCCGGGTCCTCCACGCCAACCGACTCAAGCCTCACTTTGTCCGCTCAGAACTTAGCCTCCTGATGGCTACCGACAGTGGGGCTGAAGAGGACTCTGAGCCCCTACCAGACCTCCTGAATGCCCTCGAAAAAGACGGCTCTGTGGAATGAGTCAACCTCTCTTCCACCCTGACCCCAGAACAACGCCGAGATTGCCAAGAACTATTGAGACAATTTGCCGATCTATTCTCTCTCACCCCCGGGGTCACCCCATGGTGCCTCCACGATGTCGACACCGGGGATAGCCCGCCTGTGCGGCAACGGGCCTACCGAGTTCCCGATCGAGTGCGAGCCTGCATCCAGTCAGAAGTGTCCAAAATGCTGGCTCTGGGGGTGGTCGAGCCCTCCGACAGTCCATGGGCCAGTCCTGTTGTCCTGGTCCCCAAGGCTGCCGCCCCTGGCGTCGCACCCGAACTCAGGTTTTGTGTTGACTAGCGGGGTCTGAACGCCGTCACCCGAACAGACGCTCACCCCATCCCCCGGGCTGATGAACTGATCGACCGCCTGGGGGCGGCCCGGTACCTGAGCACCTTCGACCTAACCGCGGGCTACTGGCAGATCGGACTTACTCCGGGCGCCCAGGAGCGATCCGCTTTCTCCACCCCCGATGGCCACTACCACTTCAGGGTAATGCCCTTCGGAATGAAGAACGCCCCCGCCACGTTCCAGAGGCTGGTGAATAAGGTGCTGATGGGGCTCGAGGAGTTCAGCGCCGCCTACCTGGACGATATCGCGGTGTACAGCCTCCACTGGGCTGAACACCTCTAACACCTCCGGGAGGTCTTGGCCGCCCTCCGACGGGCCGGACTAACAATAAAAGCCAGCAAGTGCCAGATCGGCCAAAGTTCCGTGACCTACCTGGGACACCAAGTGGGAAGTGGCCAGGTGGCCCCCCTACAACCCAAGATCGATGCCATCATGGTCTGGGAGCCCCCGATCACCCAGACAGAGGTCCGAGCCTTCCTGGAGCTCACTGGGTATTACCGGCGCTTCATAAAAGACTATGGCAGTATTGTGGGCCCCCTCACGGAACTCACTTCCAAAAGACAACCACCAAAAGTACACTGGACACCCGAGTGTCAGACCGCCTTTGAGACCCTCAAGACAGCGATGTGCACCGCCCCGTGCTCCAAGCTCCCGATTACAGCCGGGAATTCATAGTGCAAACAGATGCCTCCGATCACGGCGTCGGGGCAGTTCTCTCACAAATCAACACCGAGGGAATTGATCAGCTGGTGGCCTTCATTAGCCGACGCCTGCTGGCCCGAGAACAGCGCTGGAACACCATTGAGCGGGAGGCGTTCGCCGTGGTGTGGGCCCTCAAGAAACTCCGGCCCTATCTCTTTGGCACCCACTTCCGGGTACAAACTGACCACCGACCTCTGCGGTGGCTGATGCAGATGCGAGGGGAGAATCCGAAGCTGTTGCGTTGGTCCATCTCCCTGCAAGGGATGGACTTCACTGTGGAGCATTGCACAGGCAACGACCACGCCAACGCAGACGGCCTGTCCCGCTTCTTCTGCCTCGGCGAGGAGAATACCCAAGAAGATGGGTGACTCTCCCTGCTTTCAGCTGGGTCGGACGGGTGTTGGACCCGGCCTCGTGGCGTGGTCCCACTCCTCCCGCATGGCGAGGTCCCGGACTACCTCGACCCCTGTTCCCCGGCCGAGAGCAGCACCATCCACCCTCCACGAGAGCCGCCCCTCTGGGCAGCCCCCAGCTCTCCCCCGTTGAAACTCGACAACCTCTCCTCAACACCCTCGGCTGGTCCAAGCCCTATCCCCGACCGCCACCTCAGGCCCAGACTCCATCTTGGGCCCTCCACGACCAGGCCTCATGGCCTCGGCCCGACCCCAGCCGCAGACCCAGCGAAGCCCCGACAGCGAGGCACCACGATCCGACCAGGGGGCAAAGAGACCACTTGACGGATCAATGGAGGAAAGCGTTTCGATGGTCCTCCAACCGTCCCCCAACGCCTGGTTTCGATTGCCCCACCCTCCCTGGGCGCTGGCTCCACCCCCCTGCTGGGTGTCTGGACCCGCACATCCCGGCCCCTCCGACCTCCAAGTGCGAGGGTCCGGACATCAAAGGACGCCAGACCTATAACTGGGGCAGCTCCGGAGCAGGTAGGCAGTTGTATCCTGGAGTCGAGAGACACCGAGATGAACTCATCTGCGTAGAACCTGTAACCACCTTGGAGCCCTGCTGGCGCTGCCGCGGCTCATCTTCGCCAAACTATCCTTGGAGCCCTGCTGGCGCTGCCGTGGCCCATCTTCGTGAAACCATCTCTGGAGCCCTGCTGGCGCTGCCGCGACCCATCTTCGTGAAACCATCTCTGGAGCCCTGCTGGCGCTGCTGTGGCCCATACCGAAGAACCCCCCAGCTTGAGGATTGAGAGCTGAGCGCAGGGTATCCCTGTACCAGGCTGGTACCAAGACTGTCCCGCTACCCCCTTCCCTCAGAGACTAAGTTGAGAGGATCCCTGGGTCCAGTTATCCCTGTATTGTAACGATAACCTGCCTAAAAGTACTGATAAAAACGTTAAGAACCTATCTTTGTGTAGTGTCCATCTGTAGGGGGGTGATTGCTCATCTGTACGATCCTATGAGAGGAACCTCGCCAGGAGGCCTCTTACCCTTGCTCGGCCAGCCCTAAGATCCTCTTTCCAACAACATTTAAATCCCGATGGGAAAGTTAATAATCAGGATGATAATCAGAAAATGATGGATACACTAAATTTAGAATATAACAGTGAAATTGATATATCAAAGCTACAAGTGTCTAAATTAATAATGAAACAAAAAGATGGGGCACCAAGTCCCAAAGGTATCCCATTTGCCCTGGATAAGGAAGAACCGGTCCTAGGGGCGGAACATCTAACAGAGGTTTTTAAAGAGGTAGTACGGACAGGGACAATTCCAAAATCCTGGAGAGGGTCATTAATATCCCCTATCTTTAAGAAAGGAAATTGGGCCCTGCCTGCGAACTATCATCTAATAACTCTGCAAGACACAGATGCCAAATTGTTTGCAGGATTTTACTGTCAAGTTTATCTGATTGAGTAAAGGACAAACAGATACTCCCGCCTAATCGAACAGGATTTCTTAAAGGTCTAGGAACTGCTACAAACATATTAGCTCTATCTGTACTAATGGATAAAACTATTTTAACAAAACAACCTTTGTATTTGTGCTTCGTCAATTTGAGATCGGCTTTTGATTGGGTGAACAGACAACGTCTGTGGAAAAAATTACAAGAGCAAGATATTCCAGAGCCATTAATAAAATTGATTCAACTCCTGCTAACCGATACCTGGGTCAGAGTGCGGATGAGGGTCGGCCTGACATTCACTAATGAAATATCAATGACAGGAAGGCTAAAGCAAGGATGGCGGCTGGTAGATTTTGAAAGTGGTGAGGTGAAAAATAGTATCCTAGTACAGCGAACGAGCGAGCGAAGCTAGCGACCCCGAACTGAAAAAGAGGGGTGCCCCCGCAAGAAAATTTTGCAAAAAATGTATTCAAATGGTGGCTTTTACACCACATATTTACTGCAAATTGTTGCAAAAACGTGAACTAAATTTTGCATTTTAAAGCACAAGTGTGAATGGGTGCATATTCCGCCTCTGAGGGCACCTGGAGGCAGGAGCCTGCGACGCATGTGATGTTTCTCTCTCTTAGGGCAGCAGGAATAAGGGGTGCATGTTTCAGACTCTGAGGGCGCCAGAAGCCAAGGGTGGGCAATCATAAGTTAGACATATACAATAGTGTGTTTATTTCATATTACGTAAGGTTAGAAAATGACACTTTGCATAAAAAGGGGCTTCTATTCCCTATGATCTGGGTTCGTTAATGGAGCACTAATTCCAAATATTAGTGAATTAATTAGAGATTATGGTTGGTATTTCCTAATTAGAGCTGTGTTTTCAAGGATTCCTCATGTTTCTAAAATGCATTTATCAAGCAGCATTTGGTAAACAGCAACAGAGAAAATATCTTCAAAACATGAAAGTACTTCTACAGTTTCACTTGCAAATCAGAGGATAGAAATACCCATTAACACGTTACGTTTATTGTATGCTTTACTTAAGAAGAAACATATGTAATGTTGAGCACGGACCCCGAGACTGAACGTCCCCAAATAATTGAATCCTTTACTTAAAATTTCTGTAGCCAACCGTTCACAAGTCTGAAGGGGGTGAAGTTAAAATTCAACTGTTTTATGGAAATATAAGAAAAGTGTACTATAGGTAAAATTTTTAAAAAAGAAGGCAGCCCATGGAAAGAGAATTTTGGGACCCAAAGAGGACTGCATTTTACCTGTGGTACTTAATAAGTGCTTAACTCTCCAACAACCAGACTTTCATCATACCCATGAGGAACTTGGGCAAGCCTTCGGTGCTGGGGAAGAGGTAGAGGCATGGACTCCGGATCACTTTCCCACCTGCCTAATGAGCAATGAAAGGGACTGAGACGTGTAACACAGTGCTCAGAAGGATACTTTCACTGTGGTGCCGAGCCTCGGCCAGTGAACTCAGGCAGTTTGCTGAACTCACTCAAACTTCTGGAGAGGGAGGCAAAGGTGAGGTTTTGTGATCAAACCCCCACTGGATTATGAACTCTCTGTCTATCCCTGGTACCACCCGTTCCTGCTGAGAGGGGTCCCTAGGGAGAAGAAGGTGCAGAGGGATCATGCAGACAGGAGCTCTCTCGTCTCTTGGGTGAGGACTCAGAGCTACTGCTAGAGTCAGCCAGAGAACACCACATGCTTCAGTCCAGATCCGTGAGGAGTGCCCCCGAGAGGCAGAGTGCATGCTTCTCTACGCAGCAATGCCCTCTTTGAGTGTGAAACTAAGCGACCACTGGTTCCACACAGTATTGTACTGTCTGCACTTGTTAACTTGTTCCATCTCAGCCGAGGCTTGCGGCTGTAACTTAAGGAAGAAGTAAGACAAATGCTCCAAGGGAGAATCCAAGTAGAGGTCTGTGCAAGCAGGGTCTGGCCATCCACTTGGGTGCAATTCCTTCGAGACATTCAAACTCTTGCTTGTTGTTTCCAAGTGTACAATCCCGCCCTCTAAAGGAAAGACGCGGAGCCAGGAGTCATAGAAGGCACTTCTTTATTCCCTGCCTTTTGCCTTCCAACTGAATTCCCTTACCCACTACCTGTTTATATCCCGCCCCTTCCCATCCTGCCTGCCCTGTCACAACAGAGGGTCAGGCAGATACGATACGACACCTCCCCCCTTTGTACAAAACAGTCTTACTGTCTTTAAAGTTCTTCAATGAGACAAACTGGTCGCTTGATGTGTCTTCGTGGACGGTGGGGCTGTTCCGACCCCGGTGTCTGCAGATCCCTCCCATCTTCGTGGCTGGCCGGGCTGAAATGATCTCGGTCACTGCTCTCGCTCTGACTCAGGGAGTCGGCACTAAAGTCATGAGTTTGGGTTTCGTCACACTCATCGGGCGTGCATCTCTTGAAATGTGATATGTTTCGAGTTATTCGCTTGTGATCTGCCTCGCTGTGATCATGGTCCCTTTCCGACTGGAGACTCGCAGGTGGTGAGCGAGGTATCGACTGTCCGCTTACGTCGTGCGATCACGTCTGACCATCTCCCAGTCTCCTTCCTGAATGTCTGCGTGTTTTGTATGTCTCCGCTTATCAGCGTATATTTTTATCTTCCATTTCTTGTCATGGTCTAGTTTGACCAAGGTGTTGTGGTCAGTGGTCACGGCTCGAGATTGTGAGGTGATGCTCAGAGCAGGTAGCCGGGTGCGAGGAACTCGTCCTAGCATTAGTGTGGCCGGGCATTGATTTGTGGTGCTGTGAGGTGTGGTGCGGTATGCCCGCAGTACCTCATTTAAGACCTGTGTATGTCACGGTGAGCGAGCTCTGCTTGTTGGTTTGCCTTCTAGAGTGTCCCCATAAATCGCTCGATAATGCCGTTGGCTTGGGGCCATAACGGTGTTATCTTCCTGTGCTTGAAATTAAGGTGTGTTGCAAATTCAGCGAACTCTTGCCCGTTGAATGGTAGCCCATTGTCTGATTTTCACTCTCATGGAGATGCCCCAGGCTGCAAAGGTTTCGTCAAGGATGGGTATCACTGCTGTCGCTTTGGTGGAGGAAACTTGATGCGCGATGGGGAATCGTGCATATTCGTCCATGATGACAATGATGTACTTGCCCGACTTCAGAGGCCCAAAGAAGTCGATGGCCACTTGCTGCCATACTCCGTCTGGTAGTTATGACATCTGCAGTGGGGCCGGCGGTTCATCACGACTCACTAACTGGCACGGGATACAGTCCTTAAGTGTGTTTTCCACCATCTGGTCAAGTAATGGGAACCAGACACGTTCTCTGAGTGCTTTCTTGGTGGCGACTATTACTTTGTGGCCTTCGTGGGCCAGGTTGATGACGCCTTGTCGTAGTTTCTGCGCGATCACTATCCTCCCCCCTCTAAGCAGTAGGCCCTCACTACTGATGGATAGCTCTTCCTGTATGTGTTTGAACGGCACTAGTTCTTGGGTGTTATGGCTACCATTTTGAGAGCTGTCTTGTAGGTGTCTCCATGAGTTGGTGCGTATGCGATTCATGACGTCTTGGAAGACGGGGTCTTGCATTGATGCGTCACGGATAGCCTCCAGTGGTACAGTCGGAGGGCACGCGTTGTCGATGACGAAATGAATATACTCCTCTGCCATGGAGCTTCTTTCCTTGGTGTGTGGACGGGGGTGTCTAGACATGTAGTCTGCTGGATTCTCTGATTTTCCAGGCTTATGGATGATGGTGTAGACATAGTCTTGGAGGCGCAGTCCCCATCTCTCGATGCGCGGGGGCATTTTAGTTCTGGGGTTTCCGAATATGGTGACAAGAGCTTGATGGTCCGTAATGAGAGTAAAGTGTTTCCCATATACAAAAAGGTGAAAGTGTTCGCAGGCCCATACAACCGTGAGACTCTCTTTCTCGGGCTGCGAATATGCTTTTTCAGTATCAGTGAGACTGCGACTGGCATAGGCGACTATGTGTCATTGATCAGAGTCCTTGATATTGCGCGAGGATAGCGCACAGTCCAACTGTGCTGGCGTCAACAGTCACTTCAGTCTTTCGCTTGGTGTCGAAGTATACGAGGTTGATGGCTGAGCACACAGCTCTCTTGATTTTGTTGAAGGCTTGATCACTGGTCTGTGTCCACAGGAATGGTTGTCTTTGGCGAGTGAGTTCTCTGAGTGGGTAACTGATTGTTGCATAGTCCTTGATATATCGTGCACAGTAGCTTGCCATCCCTAGAAAGGATCGGAGGTCACTGACGTCTTGTGGCTGTGGAGTATCTGCCAGGGCTGACTCTTCTTTGGGTCAGGTTTCATGCCGTCCTTGGAGAAGATGTGGCCATAACATTTTAAGGTTGATTTGTGGAATTCGCACTTGTCGGGATTCAGAGTAAGGTTGGCATTAAGCAGCACATGGCAAACTCTGTCTAGTGCTGTGTCATGTTCGGTCTGATTGTTTCCAAATACCAGGATATCATCGCTGTAGTTGAAAGCATTAGGGGTGCCTTGAATTACTCGCCGAATGGCTTCTTGGAATATCTCGGCGGCCGAGGATATCCTTAAGTTAAGGCGCTTGTAGCGGAAAAGTCCTTGATGGGTTGTGAAGGTTGTGATATACCATGACTTCTCATGTAGTTCTAATTGATGGTATCCCTTATTGAGGTCCAGTTTTGAGAAGACAGTCGCTCCATTGAGGCGGGGGCGATCATATCACTAATGTGAGGTCCTGGGTGTCTTTCTCTCTCGATGGCCGTGTTGGGCGCACGCATGTCCACACATAGGCGTACTTTGTTGTCTTGCCCCTTTTTAGGTACTACCACCACCGGCGATACCCAAGGTGTGGGACCAGAGGAGCGTTCAATGATGTCTGTCCTTAATAGTTCCTGTAGTTCATCATCTACTGCCTGCTGCAGATGAAATGGCACCTTCCTGTGGTGCTGCGCCACCGGTGTTACTAGCTCATCGATATGTAGCTTGACCTTAAATTGGTTGAGCCTTCCTAGACCCTTGAAGAGGTTTGGAAACTTGCTGACGATGTCAGGGGCATCCTCTATCATGTAGAGAAGGTCTACGAGTTTGAGTCGTTCTGCTGTTGGCAGACTGAGGAGACAATGTGCTACGTCAGGACCTTCAACTACGTGAATGTATGCTTCAATTTGTCGATCTATGTATGTTAGTGTGGTACTAAATCTGCGTAGGCATGGCAGCGGTTTTCTGGACATCCAGGTGTAAACTCAGACTGCTGCAGGTTCTAGCTTAGGTTTGGGCGTCATGCTTTGATATCCGAGAGTGCATATATAGTTCAAAGACGCTCCTGAGTCTAGCACAAATTTCGCTGGGTGGTTTACGATTTTTATATCTAATTTGGGATATTTCTTTAATCTGTCCGGGTCTGACACCATGCATATGTATTTGTCACTGTCTTGTGACACAGGTGTATGTGGCGATGATTCTCTGGACGTTGACCTTCTGGATTTGTAGGAGCTAATTGAGCGATCACTTGATCGTGACGAGCTGTCTGAGCGACCTTCTTTCCCTTTTACCGCTCGAGCATGGTGGCGCGTAATCGGTCGCGATGTGATTGACTTCTGCTCAGACTGTCGCGTTTGACAGGCCACTTCAAAAGGATTGTCCCTTCCACATCGGTGGCATTGTTGACAAATGGCAAGGCATTGCCCCGAGTGTGGGTATTCTTGACCACACCAGTAGCATCTTGATGCAGGTTTGCTACTTCTATCATGTTGCGGCTCATAACGTGATGACGTTCCTTGGCGAGATGACGTTAGTTTGGACGTCTGCGTGAATGTTCTTGAATTGTGGTGGTCTGAACGACATTTGACGTCTGTGCGGGCTTGCATCCTAAAGACCTATTCTTTCTTTTCAGGCTTGGTGGCTTCCATTTTCTTCGCGTGATCTTCCGCCTGATCATTTATTCTCGTCATCTCTTCTATTTCTTCCAGCGTGTAGTGTTTCTTTAACAGGCGGCGGCGCAGGGATTCGGATTGGCAACCTTCAATTATGCTTAGTCGCAACTCATCCTCTGTGTTGAAGAGGTCAAGCTCGCAATGTCGGGCCAACCGCCTGATGCGCACAATGAAATCACCCATGGACTCGTGCTTTTCTTGTGACGCTAGGTTAAATGTGTAGCGCTCGTAGTTCAAATTGCGTTTGTGTAGGAATTTCCGGTCTAGGGCCCCTTTTACGCCATCATATGAGGCAGCGCTTGCAGTGGGCAGTTCTTTGATTATTTGCGCAATGTCTTTCCCCACTAGGTTTCGCAGTGCTATTAATTTTTGCTTGGAGTCCTGCACTTGGGATTCAGTCATGAAGTCTTCGAAATCCTCTGCCCAGCTCTTCCATTTAGGTCCCATGCTATTTCCGGAGGTCAGCTCCAGGGGATCTGGCGGGCGCAGATAGGATATTCCCATGAATACTTGAGGCAATTGTGGGGGTTGGGCTGTCGCTCCAGTGCCTGAGGGTCGTGAGGTATCAGGCTTGGTGGTCATCTTGAGCCCGTTAGTTGATTCCTCTAATTAACTGTTGCTCGGTGCAGTTCTTTCTGTGTTTCCTTCACTTATAGGCCTTGCCTGACTTCAAAATGGCCGCCACTGAAAATCCAATAGGGACCTATGGACAATGCTGACTTTAAGATGGCCGCCGCTCAGGACAGAATTCTCCTCAATCAGTCTTTGAGATTGTCTCTCTTTTCTATTATAGGGGTCCCCAGACTTCAATGTTTTAGTCTTGTATGGGGATTCAAGCACACCCTTGCTCATTCAGTGTAACTCACAGAGCGGTGGGCTCCCGGTCGTTTTCACACTTCCCAAGTGTCTCTGCTGGAACTCCCTCGATCTTGATGCGGTCTGGGTTCCAATGCGGACCTCGTGGGCTTGGGCTGCGCTTGGTATGCAGCGCTGCTGTCGGACAGCACTCCGGCATCACGCAGGTCTTCTCCGCGATATTCGCACCCTTTTCGTTTTGGTCGCGGGGCTGCCGGCTCTCTGATCTTCGGCCGTGATCTTACGGCGGGCGCGGGTGATGTGGGTTCTGTGTTATCCCACCCTTGTCGCCAGTGTAAAATCCCACCCTCTAAATGAAAGACGCGGAGCCAGGAGTCATAGAAGGCACTTCCTTATTCCCTGCCTTTCGCCTTGCAACTGAATTCCCTTACCCACTTCCTGTTTATCCCCCACCCCTTCCCATCCTGCCTGCCCTGTCACAACAGAGGGTCAGGCAGATACGATACGACACCAAGTTCATGAACCTTTTACTCTGCAGCACCCAGTGATAATTGCCGGGGTCCCAGGCCCTCGCATGCCTTTGCTCTCACACCCAGGTTGTTTCTGCCTCTTTTGCGTCTCAGTCCCTGCTTGGCGATTCTTTCTTCTACTCTGTGAGAAACCTTCTGAATCCTTTGTCAATTTCTAAAGCCCCCATATTGCGTCATTCCTCACCACTTCCATAGGGCTCGCTTGGCCTAACGCGTGCACAATCGCTTGACCCTGGCTCTCAAAAGCTGCGCCTTCTTTCTTGGGCTGTAGGCGGGGCCCTGCTGCTCTTGTCACCCCTCAATGGCTTACAATGACTTCCACACTGCTCCTGGTGCCAAACTTTACAACCTACTTCAGATGTATCCCATCATTCAGAAATTCTCTTTTACTAGCGCTTGCCTCCTGAGTCCCCACATGTACAGAGAACGTCCTATTAATTTGTTGCATGCATGCTTTCTCCATGTAGTTTTTTCAAAATGCTTATCCTTTCATTGCAGCCCATCTAGTCCATCTCTCTACAGGAACATTATCCCATTATCCCTGGTAGTGAGGCACTTACCCATCAGAGTGAAGAGCCCTGCACAGATGACCCTGGAGGCGCTATACTGTATATCCTCAGTTTACTAAAGGGTCAGCGTGCTTATCAATACTGAGCCCAGGCTATTCTCACAAGGACAGCGATTGAAGTCCTGTTGGCCCCCTCCCAACCCCTAGAAACCTTAAAGTCCCACTGCAGCGTGCAGCTGTGACGTGGCACTGTATGCTCCGCCAAGTAGTGAGTTAATGGTGCTCCTTTTATAATCAACTCTATCGTTCTCACCAAAGCAGGACGATGACATTGCATGTTTCAGCCCGGAGCCAGGGTTTTATCTTGCGGGGCCGCCTAGATCCTGGGGTGCGTTTTCAGCCTCTGAGGGCACCAGGGTTCGAACGTAGGGTGCACATACTTTCTCTTACGGCACCCGGGGCAGGGATGCGCATTCACTCTCTGGTGGCACCAAGGGGCAGGAATGGCTTCTTCTGCACGTCGGCCATCCGTGGACAGATCGATAACTGTATTAGGAGCCTGGGTGTCAGCCTCTCGGGGTAGGATAAGTATGGAGCTTCTGATGACAACAGGAGTCGAGGGCCATGCCCATCCTCTGCGGGCATCAGGGATGCATGTTTTAGTCTGAGGGAACCGGGAGCCAGGGATGGGTGTTTCCAGTTGTGCCTGGGGCCCCTGTCTAAATATACAAGTCCAACCTGAGTGTGTGTGTGTAACACTAACAAGCACCACCAGTCCTGCTGGGAAGTGCTTGTGCACACGAAGGCGCACAGGACCTCAAACTATCTGCTGTGTGGCGTTTTGAATGATGCTATATATGTAGCTAGTGCGCTCGCGCTAAGAACCACAGGAGCCGGCAATTTAGTTGTACACGCGGCTCCGACTGCCGTGCCGAGGCCACAGCCTTTTATTTATATGCGCGAGCGTCTGACGTCACGCGTCGGCTCTCGCCTTTCCCGACTGCATGGGTAGGCTGGAATGCCACCTCGCGCGTCGGAACACTACATTCCTTCCAACCTTTATTAAACAACAAAATTTATCAAAGCATAGTAGACAATCAAACGATGGATCTGTTACCAGTCTGCCAGCCTCAGTTCTTGATGGTTACACCAGATAGTCGGCCAGCTGAGAAGATGGTGCTGGGTTCCTTTGCAGGACATATATGGACTGTCCGTCTCTAGACAGGGCTCCCTCCGGGGACCTGTGCTCGGGGGTGTTGTGCTCCCCCCTAGATGAGCGAGAGTTGGGCAGGTCACCCCTGGGAGTGGCAGGCAGGGACGGGGCGTTACGGTCCATCAGATCTTCTTCGTCCTCCGGGCACTGGTCTGCTTCCTGGTCTTCGCGCTGTTGACTCGGGTGCAGTCCTTCCGGTTCAGGTCCGGGGCATGGAGGTGCTCTGGGATATGCTTTCTTGAAGAATGATACGTCTCTGGTGACGGTTTCAGATCCTCTCTGGGCGGTCTCCATCGTGCCGATCCGGCGGGTGACAGTCCATGGTTTGTGTTCGAAAGGAAGCCTGAACTTGCTTCCTGGATATCGATCTTTGACATACACTTGGTCTTGCAACTGGATATTCGACTCTTTGGCTCCTCTCCGCCTGCTGGCTTGATCATTTGAGCGAGTCCTGTTGGCTAGGGTCTTCTCCTCGCTGGCCTGTGCCGGGATACAGGTTGGGTGGCGTGGGAGCGTGTCGCTCACTGCTCGGCCCATGGTTGCCGTTCCTGGAGCTGCCTCCGTGGTGATGTGAGGGGTCACCAGGCAGGTCGCCCCCCTAGCCACGCGGTCCTCCCGTGCAGTGCGCTGTGCCTCACTCGTCAGCTGTTGCTGTCCTGGCTCATGTGGTAACCTTGCCGTGGGATCGCTTTCTTTTGCATTTCTCCCCTCTTCTCATTTTGGTATCTGGTGTCCCCTTCTCCCTGTAATTGTCTCCCCGTTTGCCTGTTGTACCCTGTGATCGTTTTCCTTTTGCATTTCTTCCCCTTTCTTATTTTGTATCTGGTGTCCCCTGCTCCCTGTAATTGCTCCCCGTTTTGCCTGCTATACCCGCGTTGGTGTCCCCTTCGCTCCCCCTTTGCCTTCTGTGCCCCCCCCTCGCCCTCTGATTCCCGACGCTGCTCCCTGTGGCCCGGCCCCCCCGCCGTTTCCATTCGCCACCCCGCTCCCGCCTCCCAGCTGCTCCTCCCTCCCTCAGCCCCTCATATGGAGGCTGCCCGGCGAATGCGCAGCGGGAGCGCCGATTGTGCGCCAGAGGCGCGCCAAAGGCAAGCCCGTCTGCGCCCGTCCGCGCCTGGCCCGCGCCCAGCGCCAGAACCTCTGGCCCGCGCAGAGGCCAGCCCTCTCGCCGGACTTACGACACCGCCACCCTCAACGCACTCAACACCGGCCGGATCCCCGGCTGCTACCGAGCCACCCAAAGACGCACCCACGGACCCTTCACCTGCCAATCCTGCAAATTCTCCTGCATCCGGACCTGTACTGCACCCGCCAAGCCGAGCACCAGCAGCAACCACCTGAAGTGCATCCTGCTCAACACCCGCTCCGTCCACAGACACGCCGTGGAACTCTGGAACCTGCTCGACACCACGTCTCCAGACATCGCCTTCCTCACGGAAACATGGATGAACGCCTCCTCAGCGCCCGACATCGCCATCGCCATCCCGGACGGATACAAGATCACCCGGAGGGACCGCGTCAACCAGACAGGAGGAGGCATCGCCATCGTCCACAAGAACACCATCCACATCACGACCAGCTCCGACGACACCCGCACAGCCGCCGAACATCTTCACTTCCAGATACACACCGACCCCAAGACCACACTCAGAGGCACCCTCATATACAGACCCCCAGGACGCCGCACACAATTCAGCGAAGACATCGCAGACTTCATCAGCCCACATGCCCTCGCCTCCGCTGACTACATCCTCCTAGGGGACCTCAACTTCCACCTGGAGAACAACAATGACAACAACACCGCCGCCCTGCTGGACAACCTCGCCAACCTCGGACTCAAGCAACTGGTGAACACCCCCACCCACTACGCCGGACACACGCTTGACCCAGTCTTCTCCTCCAGCAAGTACATCTCCTTCAGCCCCTCCACCGGACTCCACTGGACAGACCACAGCTGCGTCCACTTCAGCTTCAGAAGGAACACGACTCACCGCCACCCGCAACAGGCTCCCCGCAGGAGCGGGAACAAGATCACCACCGACCAGCTCACCACATCACTGAGCCAGAACCCTCCCGCCAACTCAACGGACCCCAACCAAGCAGCCAACAACCTCACACAGTGGATCACCAACTGCGCTGACGACCTCGCACCTCTGAAAACCCATCCCAGCGGGACCGGCAGCAAGAAAGCCTCCTGGTTCAACAACGACCTCAAGAACTCCAAGAAGAACTGCCGTACCCTCGAGAAAGCCTGGCGCAAAGACCCGACTACAGACAACATGATCGCCCTCAAGCACGCCTCCCGCAAACACCACCAGCTAATCCGCACCACCAAGAAGACAGCATTCAACGAACGACTAGACAACAACGCACACAACAGCAAGGAACTCTTCAGCATCGTCAAAGAGCTCTCGAACCCCAGCGCCAGAAACAACGACATCACTCCCTCTCAAGACCTCTGCGACTCACTCGCCTCATTCTTCCACAGCAATGTCGCCGACATATACAACAGCTTCGGCGCACAGACCACACACCCAACCACCGAACCGATGCCCCCCACCACCACCCTCCGCGCCTGGACCCCCATCAGCACCGAAGACACCATCCACACGATGAACACCATCCACTCCGGATCTCCAACCGACCCATGCCCCCACCAAGTCTTCAACAAGGCAGACTCCGTCAGCGCACCCCAACTCCGGGACATCATCAAGTGCTCCTTCAACACCGTCACCTTCCCGGAGATCTGGAAGCATGCCGAACTCAGCGCCCTCCTGAAGAAACCATCAGCAGACCCCACAGACCTCAAGAACTACTGCCCCATCTCGCTCCTCCCTTTTCCTGCCAAAGTCATCGAGAAGACCGTCAACAGACAGCTTGCCGCCTTCCTCCAGACGAACGGATCCCTCGACCACTTGCAGTCCGGCTTCCGGGCCAACCACAGCACCGAGACCACCCTCATCGCAGCCACTGATGACATCCGAGCCCTGCTCGACAATGGGGAAACAGCGGCCCTCATCCTCCTGGACCTCTCCGCAGCATTCGACACTGTCTGCCACCGCACCCTAGTGCAGCGCCTCAGCAACATCGGTATCCAAGAGAAGGCACTAGAGTGGATCATCTCGTTCCTCGCCGGAAGAACCCAGAGAGTCCGCCTCCCCCGTTCAGATCCGAGGCCACCGAAGTCATCTGCGGAGTACCACAAGGATCATCACTCAGCGCCACCCTCTTCAACGTCTACATGAGCCCCCTCGCAGCCATCGCACGCCAACACAACCTCAACAACATCTCCTACGCCGACGACACCCAGCTGATCCTCTCCCTGACCAACGACCCAGCCACCACCAGAACTAACCTACACAAAGGGATGAAAGACGTAGCCGAGTGGATGATGAACAGCCGCCTGAAACTGAACTCAGACAAAACGGAAGTCCTCATCCTTGGATCATCACCCTCTGCCTGGGACGACTCCTGGTGGCCCCCTGCCCTGGGCAGAGCACCCAAACCAACGGACCACGCACGCAACTTGGGCTTCATCCTGGACTCCTCCCTCTCGATGACCAGACAAGTCAACGCCGTCTCATCATCATGTTTCAACATCCTACACATGCTCCAAAAGATCTTCTGATGGATCCCCACCGAAACCAGGATGACGGTCACCCAGGCACTCGTCACCAGCCGACTGGACTACGGAAACACCCTCTACACCGGAACCACAGCCAAACTACAGAAAATACTTCAACCCATCCAGAACGCCTCCGCACGACTCTTCCTGGACATCCCCGACACAGCCACATCTCCGGACACCTGAGAGACCTGCACTGGCTTCCCGTCAGCAAGAGAATCACGTTCCGACTCCTCACCCATGCACACAAGGCCCTCCACGACCTGGGCCCCAGGTACCTCAACAACCGCCTGACCTTCTACACTCCCACCCGCCAGCTTCGATCGACCAGCCTCGCCCTCGCCACCGTTCCGCATCCGAAGAGCCACGATGGGAGGAAGATCCTTCTCCTACCTGGCAGCCAAGACTTGGAACTCCCTCCCCATCCACCTCCGTCAGACCCAAGACCACCTCTCCTTCAGGAAGCAACATAAGACCTGGCTGTTTAAGCAGTAACGGACCCTCACCCAAGCGCCTTGAGACCCTCCGGGTGAGTAGCGCGCTATACAAATATCTTGATTGATTGATTGATTGATCCTATACTCTCTTAAGAAGCTGTAAATCGCTCTCTCCAGTGGAGATCCATCCGCCAAGGCAATGCGTATTGTTTTATTGAGAGTGCGCATGAACCTTTCCACTTCCCCATTTGCTTGGGGCCAGCGTGGGGTGATCTTGCGATGATGAATTCCCCACCCTTTTAGATATTCCGCAAATTCTTGCCCTTGGAAGGGGGGTCCATTGTCCGTTTTGACCACCTCAAATATGCCGTGTGTGGCGATGGTTTTCTCAAACTAGGCGATCACTTCAGTGGCTGTCTGGCTTCCCACTATTTCCACTTCTGGGTACTTGGTAAAATCGTCGATGATGACTAGGCCATAGCGTCCATCCAGGAGGTGCCCAAAATCCACACTCACGCACTCCAACGGTCTCTGGGGACTTTCTTCCGTCGCCACTGGGTGTGGGCGATCCGCCTGCCCCGCCGCTTGGCACCAGTTGCAGGTCCTCACCGTTTGTTCAACCATGGCATCCATGCCGGGGAACCAGACTTTGGCTCTGAGTCTGCTTTTGGTATTCACCATTCCCTGGTGTTCTCGGTGCGCTAGGTCTACTGCCTGCTGGGTGAGGCTGGTCGGCATCACTAATCTGGGGCCTCGTAGAAGACATCCTTGGCTGTCGACGGACCCATCAGTGACCTCCGTTAGGCCTTCCTGAGAGCTCCTGCACTCCCTGAGCACACCATCTGGCAGCAAAGCACTCAGCACAGCAGTGGGCCGGCATGGGCCCTGGTGGGTTCAAAACCACTCCCTCGTCGCCAGTGTGGCGTTTTGAATGATGCTATATATGTAGCTAGCGCGCTCGCGCTAAGAACCACAGGAGCCGGCAATTTAGTTGTACACGCGGCTCCGACTGCCGCACCGAGGCCACGCCCGTTTATTTATATGCGCGAGTGTCTGATGTCACGCGTCAGCGTGGGTAGGCTGGAATGCCACCTCGCGCGTCGGAACACTACATGCTGTACTGCCACCAAACCAAAACCAACAACAACGTATGCCACCAGGGCAAGTCCTTCTCCCCCCCCCCCCCCCAAACTACTGCAACAGCACAGAAATACAGCTCAGAAATAGTCACCCCGGTCGGGCCCCCAGGCATGAGTAAAGTTAAGCAATTATCGCAGCAGTGACAAAAACAATTAAACAACAGTGCCCCTATAATTAGGAGGTTGTTTTTGTCCCGGGGGGTGGTTGAGTTGCTTTCACTTACCTGTGTTACCGTGACCTCGACGTTCTCGAGCTGGGCTCCTCGTCGTGACCAGGACAGAGGACTGTAGTACAGACAGGACAGCATGGCAATAGCAAGGGTAGCATGCACATGCCACGATGAAGCCAAAACTGGAAAATACTGGATTTGGTCTTTGGACTCCTCTCCCAGGCCCCAGCAAACCAATCATTCGCAAAACAACAAGAACTGTTGCTGGGTCTTGTGGAAGGGGCAAAGGCCACGGCCACCCCCCCACAAAATCTAAGCGTGCCGGACTGCCCCGCCCCCAGCCATTGAAATTAATCAAGGGCCTCCAACTCCTCCCTGGGCCACGGGAATAACGCCCAAAATCAAAATTCTAATCTGGCAGTGAAACACAGACTGCACCCACATGTGTGTCGTCATTGCCATGCTTTCTGGCTCCAGGTCGAAGAAATCTTTGATCAGACAAAAAAGCATGTGCAGAGCAAGGGCCATCCTCCCCCACCCCCTTAAAGAATAACCCTCATTTTCACATGTTTGTTCACGGAGCACGAACAGCCAGTACAATTTATTGCTAGCCGCTCAGTGTTCCATCAGGCATTTTTTTTGTCCCTCAGGGTGGCAGGGTGACACCCATCTTGCCCGTGGACACGAGCCTCCCCTGCTACTTTTTAACCTGTTCTTAGCAGATCTCGCAGATGCACTGAATGATATAAATGCACATCCGCTTAAATTAGCTAACAAACAAATATCAAATTTGCTGTACTCAGATGATGTCATACTCTTAAGTCATACAAAAGTGGGGTTACAACGGCTAATAGATTGAATATCATTGTATTCAAAAGAAAATGGGATGTTAATAAAACAAAGACTAAAGTTATGGTGATTACAAAAAAATCAAGACTTAAACATAAATCTAAATGGTTTTTGGAAAAAGTTCACTTAGAACAAGTAGAATCTTATAAATATCTGGGTGTTTTATTCAATAACAATGGAAACTTTCTCCCTCAAAAACTTGATATTTTGGGGGAGGAGCCAAGCTGGCGACCAAGATAGCCGCCTAGGCTCCCGGCTCCGTCGACCTCCTTCTCCTTCCACAAGATCCTGCTATTTATCCTGTGCCTATGCCCTGCCAACGCATAGATAAATTGAAACAACTCTTGACCGTGTGATCTCGAGTGATCCACCTGCTTTGAGGACGGAGAAATGTCGACGTCAAGATTGCGGCCTACACAAACTTTTGCAACCGGGGCCTCGAGTGATGAAGCGGCCGGCATGTAGTTGAACAACATCGGTCACGAGGAGTCGGGAGATACCGGTCAGTCAGGACGGAAGTCTAGATTTTCCTGAATTTGACGGCGAACTTCAGCCTCGCATAGCTACATCAAAGGTGTAAGACAGCAACAAGAAGGCTGCGCTCGGTGTGTCCTGAATGACGGGACCCGTAGGCCCGAAGGCCCAGTAACTGACTAGAACTTGGCCCGATTGCTGCGAGACGAACACTCGGCGACAGACCCGGTGGGTTCTGAGAAACGGGGGAAACTATACGCTGAACGTAAAATACCATCGGACCGGAGAATCTGCCAGCGAGGCCGGATACATTGTGCGTAATGGCGCCCAATACAGATCTAAGCCGGACCCGGGCCCGCTCCTCCAGGAGGACTAGAAAGACCCAAACGAACAATTTGGAACGTTATATCCTGCCTAAGGGGTCTCCGATTGGAACAAAAACAGCTAACACCGGGGGAGAAGAGATGGAGTTGGCCGGGGATAAACCAACGCTCCGCGATATTAGGGCGGCGATTGGTGGAATACATTCCTCCCTGAATCCGAAGATGCAAGCCCTTGACAATAAAATGGACGCCGTAACACTGGAGATAGGTCTAATTAGAGCGGACCTCGTCAAGTCGAATGGGAAAGTGAAAGCCTTGGAACTCAAAACAGTTAGCTTAACAGACAACATAAACTCATTGAAACAGGAGGTACGGGAGCTTCTGGCCTCGAGAGCTCTTGTAGATAGCAAGTATACTGGGAATACTGGAGGAGTCGGAGGGTCATACATCGGCCAGGTTTGTGGAAGAACTCATCCGCGACCACCTGAAATTGAAAGGCCTTAGCAAACACTTTGTGATTGAGAGTGCCCACAGAGTTCCCGGGGGTAAGCCCCAACGGGGTGCGCCCCCCGTCCGATGATCGCAAAGGTCTTGTACAATCGAGATCGTGACGCAATCCTTCAGACAGCTCGTGCAGAGACTAATTGTGGTTTAATGGCCCTTTCCTTTTTCCCGGATTTCACGAACTTGGTTCAAAAACAACGTCAGAGATTCTTATCGGTGAAACAGGAACTCAGAGAGAACGGGATAAAATATGCTTTGGTGTTTCCGGCTCGCCTCCGGGTGGAACTTAATGATAAGGTCTGGTTCTTCGGCGCACCTGAGGTGGCAACAGACTGGTTGGGAAGTATTCATGCTCCAGATCCTACGGGCCAAGGTTGAGAAGAGACGAATGCTCCATGACTTTGTTGAATTGGGTGATTGTGCGGGACTCCATTTTATTTTAGCAGTTGCAGAAGGCGGGATGGGCGAACAATGATTCCCCACTTAGTAAATTTTGAAAATCTCCTTGTGACTTGCATATATAGGGGAAGCCCAGATGTGGTGGGGGGTAGGGGGGCGGGGAGCCTAAACGATGGTCCTCCTCCATTTTCTATTTTTAGTCATCTTAGATTAGTTTGGGGCGACAGGCACACTGCTAGTTGGGGACGAGCATAAGCTACATGCAGGGGTGCAGGGAGGGGGGTGGGGGTTTGCACATTAGCGGTTTTGTTTTAATGTATACATAAATATCCACTATTTATTCTGATCAGATCTTAGTATCCGGAGGCCATACTTGTTTTAATATCCTGAATCTATGGGTGGGCGGGTTCTGAGGGCTGTAGCGCTTGGGTTGTGTCGTAAACTGTATTGAAGTATATTGTCGAGTTATCACTAGCGTCGATGTCTCAGCAACCTCTTTTTCATTCTCCATGTATCCTGCTATTTGAAATTGCTCACCTCATTATTTTAACTGACTGTATGACACCCGGTACATCTTTATTTTTGTTTACATCAATAAAAAGAAATATTTAAAAAAACTAAAAAAAGAAAAACTTGATATTTACAGAAAAGCAAACGCCTTGACAGCAGCATTTAGGATTATACAGAAATCAATAAGCGATTTGACTTATCGTCCCTTCCTACAGGTGATATCACAAAATTGCTGCCTACTTTAACATACGGTAGTGAGGCTTTAAATGAAAAGACGCTGTGATCATCAATAATGCAGTCTCAAAAACCTTTTTTCGCCTGCCTAATAATGCATCCCAAGCGCAAGTAAGGCTGGAATTTGGCCTAAATAACCAGTTGTATGAGAGAAAAGGACAAGCTATTAAAATGGAACAGAATAAAAACGACCATGATAACCAAATGTCCCAGCTATTATGGCAGGAAATAAGTGAAAACAGGAAATCGCAGGCCTGGAAATATTTAAATACAGCGCTAGAAGAATTTGATGTAATGCAGATCTGGGAAACTACAATAAACTACAATAACCCAGGAATCATTTAAAAAAGCTATCAACAAAATAACAGATCATCTATCGCTGATAAGAAACTAAGAAATATTTGCAAAAAGAAAACATGCATGGGCAATAATATGTCTGTCCTCTGATGATATACTCATGAACTTTGCAATTGTACATTTTTTATTGAAAATAGAAACAAAATTAGAGGAGCACATTTAAAAACCTATAACCACCACATTTTAAAATACAATACGTAATGAATGTTATCAAATGCAACTCAATTTAAAAACACTGCATTATTTATATTTGTTGTTTTAACTGTTTACATTGGATTATTATATGAATTTTGTTTCGCTGTAAGATTTTGATTAATAAAACAATAAAGAAATTGGAATTGGCGTGACTTGCCGGCACTCTTTAGGGGAGGCCACGTCTAGCCACAGGCTCACACCGCCGGACATCTCTTGGCAGCTCGCACCGGACCTGGTGATTGAGAGGGGGGTATGGAGCCAGTCACAGCTGTGCTGCAAATACTGCTTCCCCGCCGCAGCAGTCCTGCAACCATAGGCAGCGCGGGTGCTGGAGCTTCATGGGGGGTTCCTCACTATGTGGGGCGACACTTACTAGAAAGTTAAGCCCTGCTGTGGGGACGCCTTAGTCTTCCCCTTGCTGTCTGGATGGACTCAGCAGGTAGTCGGTAGGGACCGTTCCGCTGACTCAGCACAGGCCATGCCGTCCCTCTACTGTCACCGGCTGGGCTGCCATTCTTACGGTATCAATTTATCCTCACAGCACACTCACCTGTGCCAGTCGTCACAACAGGGGCTGCAGGGCTTTTCCATTGGGCGCCGGCATACTTGCTCTGTAGTCTTACTCTTGCCCTACCTCGGTCTCACTTGAGCTGGCTGCAGGCGTGTGGGTGCCTTGGGCGCAGGCTACACATCCCCCCCACCAGGAATGGCGAGGTGGCAGCCAGCTTACATGTGGGGGTCAGTCTACTAATCACCAGTGTAATGGTTAGGGCCCTAGACCCTCATGCAGATATATATTTTTTAAATATGTCTTTATTGCCATTTTCACTCACTTACAGATTTGCAGTAACAAGAGCAATACAGTTCTTGTTCATGGGATAATACATCACTTTACATTATACGTGCACTTATGTCTTCATCAGGATTTGCATCTAGTTTACCATTCCATCATTTGATCACTCCTGTTTAATGGGCATACCCAGGGGAGTATTCAGTGTCCTCTAGTTGTGTATCCTTATCGTTTATGCCATATAGGAACTCTAATTATCCAGCTTTAGAATAATAGTGAGAGAGCGCAATTTGAATGAAACACATGTCCGTACCATATTTACAAGCATATCGCATAAAGTTAGAAGTTGTAACGTGAAGTAGCACTTGTAGCATGAAGTTAGTACATGTAACTTAAGTAATAAGAAATGTATTCGTATGTATTTTAGAATGTGCATTAGAATCAGAAAGGCCCGTATACATAGGTTGGGCTAATATAAGAAATGTGAAAATGCTTAAAGAACAGTAGAACGTGCTAAACAAGAAATCATATACGTATGTAATCATTAGACGGAGAAAGCGGTGAAATGTAAAGCAAAGAAATGTGCAGACTATATAGCACTGTGTAGAAACGAGAGTATAACGTTGTATTTTATGTAACAAGGATTTGCTTATAATGAATAGTTTGCTAATTCGATTATATATATAAGTGTGTTAAAAGACATACCGTGTAGAAGAAGTTTGTAGGAATTTTAGAATAGTGTGGTCATATGTGATTTTAACCTAACGGACCAAGGGTTCGCAAGAGTGTAGTCCACTACATGTAATTTAGTGGGCTCACAGGAATAGGGAATAGCTTTGATCTGTACGTGCGAGACGAGAGTCAAAGGTCTTGTTAAATTTAAAGTGACAATGCTGGACGAAGTTTATGGCTTAAGTGAGATAAGGGACGCTTGGAATTTGGGGTCTTGTTACGAAGTGACGGTTCACAGGACCAAAAGAGGTTACGATCACAACGGTAATGAATGGAACTCTGTTGAGGTGATAGACTTTGCTCTGAAAGTGTCAACTGGAATGTCATGAGGTTACCAGCACGATGACGAAGATGGCGCCTAAGAAGCAAGGTCAACTTAACAGACGACGCAAAGAGATGAAGCTATGGAAAAACCCAGAATGAGATCACGTGAAATGTGTACGTGGTGGGCGTCAAAGGGGCGTTCCACCCATACTGTGATTTTGTATTTAGGGACAGCACCCCGGGGAGAAGTTAGCGCAGATGGCCTGAGGAGTCAGGGAGAAAGAGCAGAGCGCAAGAGAGCAGTAGGCCGAGGACCCTTAGAGAGCGGATGGGTAGGCAGAAAGGGTACTGTTTCTCGACATAGAATTCCATCAGAGACTAAGAGAGTTTGAACTTCTTTGGAAGTCAAACTGCTGACACCTTTTTAGGTAAAGAACTTGCGAAGTAGGGATGTCACTTAGCATAGAGTAGGGACAGATTTAACTTGTTTTTTTCTTCTTTTAGATGACGCAACAGATCCACTTTGTGTCTATGCTATTCAATTTGTTGATTCTGGAATTGGTTTTAATCGTTTTCTTTTGTAGACTAAGATTCTTTAGAGAATTTATGTTCCTTTTAGTTCCTGTATACTTGTTGAATCTTATCCTGAGAGGATTGTATATGCAATTGACTCTGATTTTATATTAAACTTTTAAACTTTATCAGTCGTAAGTGGTTCTTCAGAGTTGCGTCAGTTTATGGGGTTGATTTAATCTTATGTGGGTTTGCCTTTTACTCAATGACAGTCAATAATCGATCCAAAATTGGAAGAATGAGATAGGTATCTAGGTGATCAGAAAAGGTATCGAAATCTCATTCCCCGGCAGTTGGTAGCAGAGAAAGATGGTTGGCTTCTTGAGGAAGGCAACCTAGGTCAGGTCTAGATTACCCCAAGGTCCCTAGTCATCGACGACCAGAAGAAGAATCCCTGCCGAAGAAGGTGCTGACGGTGCGAGAGAGAAAAGCAGCAGAGTCGGTCGAGAGTGAGTATAAGGGTCATGCGTTGCCAGATTGCGGTGTTTTGTGTTGTACCTGTGTTGTAATGTCAAGCGGAGTTGAATGCCTGTAGTGTGATTGAGGGAAGGTTGTGAGCGCGCGCAACCGGATAAAATCTTAAGTCCAGAGAAGGGCTTGAGTGGTTCGGGTGTATCGAACACCCAGAGTAATTGTCTACCATTGTAAAGGGGGTCATGAGGTACCATTGATCGCCCGCAGGACCGATGATAGGGGGAATGTCTGAGTGAGTGTATGAGTAACGGACGCTGGTCGGACGTTTACTGTGTGTAAGTAACCTATCAGATAAGGCGAGCGTCTGAACGTGAGAGGAAAGACGTCTCGTCAGTTGAGGTGACAATTACAGTTAGACTGTGGACGTACAGTCAAGAAAAGTGATCGCTTGGTCGGAAGTAGTCATTTTTCGGCGTATGAATGAAAACGCATGCAAGACTGTGAGACGAGTTGAGAAAGGAGGGGAACTGCTGCAGAGGGGACGAGTGACGTCAGCGTAGAGCCGCGCTAGGATTGGTCGGTCAGCGTAGAGTCGCGCTGGGATAGGCTGGTCAGCGAGAGCCGCGCAGGGATTGGTTGTTTGTCATCGGGAAGTAAATAAGGAAGAAAATTAAGGAAAATCGTAGATTTTTGAAAATGAAGTGTTTTAAGCGTTTAAGGGCGATCTTTAAGAAAGATAGAGGAAGCTCGTATGCAGGGGAAGAAGCCCCACCAGAAGGCACACCAGCTTATTATATGGCTGTGAATGTAGGGTTACACTCAATACTATGGATCTCTGAGTGGAGTAAGCTAACAGAAGGAAATGAGGAACTGACGTTCCCGAGATACGGGACGTTTAGGTTAGAAGCATTGAATCAACTGAAAGCGGTAATGCTAGCAACGAGACCTCTACCGAGGCCAACACAGTTCGAAGCCCTTAGTGCATGGTTCAGGGCGGCACACGATAAGAGCTCGAATAGACGACAGGAAAGAGTGAGACGATCGGTAAAAGCAGTGCAGGATGCTAAATGGGACGATGAAGCTAAAAAGTGGAGGGTGCAAAAAATAGAAGCAGATAAATTGTATACAATGCTAGAGGCTACGGGAGGAAAGAAACCTCTAGAAGAAGATGAGGATAGCGAGCCGGATGAGGATCTGATAGAGAGGCTATTATTAGATAGACCACCTCCGTACAACAGAGAAGCCGAAAGTCCCGAACTACAGCAAGGGGACGGGGCTAGGTGGGGGGAATATAAACCGCTCCCAGTAACAGAGTGGGATCCCAAGAAAGGTGAGGAAGTACCTCAATCTAGTCCCGTACAGAGAGTAGTAGGAAGATTCGTGGTCCAGAAGGTGCCAGAAACGCAGTGTGCAAGGTCGTATCAGCTGCCGGATGCTCTACAAGTACCTGTTACCATAGGTCCTATAGTGTCAATCTACAACCCGGAGGGAGCCCAGCAGGAGGAACAGGCACGATGGGACAGGGAAAGGGCAGAGATGGAAAGTAGGAATAATACGATCAATTCCCAAAGGCAGTTGTTAGGACCAAGGAGTCGGAGTACCCCATTGGATCCAGTAACGGGTCCCTGGATAGAACAGGGGGGTCAGAGAGGACAGATGGATCTGAGGGGACCGAAACCAAAAACCTTTAAGGAATTAAGGGAGTATTTGAAAGAATGGGATGCTGCCGAAGAGACTCAGAATAAAAGAATAGAAACAGAAGCAGAATGGAGAGATCAAGATAACAGGATCCTCTCTCACTGCGGAGCTGGCGAAAGCAGCCCGGAGTGGGAGGGAGGGAGTCAAGGAAGCAAAGGAGATATTTGCCATACCATCGGTGGCAATAGACAATTGTGTGAAGACAAGAGTACAGGGTGTGGGGGAGTGCCTCGCCTCATCCTTAGTGAGGGAGAACGAAGGACGCAGGAGTACCGAAATAGTTTCAGGTGCACTCACCATGCCCCGGACGAGAATGTGCGACATTGGAGTCACGAGAATATGGAGAGTCGCGAAGGGTCTCGCCATGCATCCAGTGATCACGGACGGGATCGCGGGAACATGGAGGACCGTGAAGGACCTTTCCGTTTATTAAGTGACACCAGACAGCAAGGGAATAGCAGTGATTTAGAACAGAACGGAGGATCCTATCTCGCATCTAGAGAGGCCGAGCTAAAAAGACAGGATGCAGTGATGGGGAATAGAACACTGTTCCACCATACCCCAAGGGAAGATGGGAAAGCTTGGGACCTAGAGAGGTGGGAACAAAGAGAAGCAAGAAGGACGCCTCATAACTCACCTGTGCCCAGACGTAGGACTCGTAGTGGGGGTGAGAGGGATGTAAACGAACCACCTAGGAGTGAGGTACTGAGAGCTGAGATAAAAGCAAAACGGCTCGATGTAATGAGTTTAAAATCAGATTTGGATGAAATAATAGACGGCACATTGCCAATGGAAAGGATAGAGCTGTATGATCAGGATGAAATACTGTTTATATCTAAGGATGTTACTCGGAAAGCTAGGTCAGTTCATGAAAAATTATCTGAGTTGGCAGATAGGTATATGATAGACTTATCACGAACTAAAGCTTTACAGGGTAACCATAGGTTAAACTGCACGGATCAGGATCTAGATGAGCGTAGGACGATTGGGCTGAAAGTACACATAAAGGAACTGATCTCGAGTATCAGATTGTGGAGGAATTTGGATAAATGGGAGGAAAGATGGTCCAAGAGGGGATCCGTCAGAAGGAGTACACTTGCGAGGTCCCCGGATGGAGAGCTAATGCGAATGGAAGCTTTCCCTTTGCGAGAAATCGCGAACGGAAGCTACGTGCATGTGCCCTGGAGTAGGGGGGATTTAGCGGCATTTACCAATTCTTTCCCCAAGTTAAGGGAAAACCCCGTCGATTGGTACAAACAGGTAGAGAGGTTTGTGAAGATCTCTAAGGTGCTGTGGGTCGACTTGAACACCCTGTTTGATATCGTAGTACCCGGAGATTTATGGACGGCATGTAAGCTTAGTGTCGAATGGCCTATTTGTGAACCAGATAGGGATGCCCGGACGAATGGTCCATCAGAGAGAGTCATGGAAAAGTACGAGAGGGTAATTGCATGGTTAAAAGAGAAGGTGCCGTTGCAGGACATAGACTGGGTTAAGATAGATCGAACAACTCAGGAACCTAAAGAGACCGTTCACGAGTTCTATGAGAGATTGCTGAAAGCATTCAAACAGTACAGTGGATTGGATGTGATGAATCCTAAAGACATAGGACAGTTTGTGTCGAAGTTCGTCCTGGGATTGAGATCAGACATAAGCTTAATGATTCAACAGCATTTGATTTGTTGGCAAAACAAACCTTTAGATGAGATTCTGAGGTATGCGAGGTACTGTAGCGATGAAATAGATTCAAAGGCAAAGAAACTTAAGGAGAAGCTGATGTTGGTGCAGATGCAGTCAGCTGGAAAGGGTGGACAGCGGCAACAGGGAACAGGAACCCTAGGGAAGAAACAGAATAATCAAAGCAGGGATGAGGAGGAAAAACCGAGACCTAGGGTAGATATCGCGACACTGAAAAAGACAACGAGGTGCCATCAGTGTAACGAGGTGGGACATTGGAGACGCGAGTGTCCCTATAATGTCGAGACGGGGGAAATAGAACAGGAGGAGGATGAGGTTCAAACCAGCATGGTAAAGGGAACCGTGGTTCCGAAGGGAAAGTTTATCAAAGGGGGGACTCAGACTCCTCGAGCTCAGTTTCCTCAACAGCCTCGGATTGCAAATGGAGGAAAAACCTATAGACAACTGCCACTGTTCGTAGGAGGAGAAGAATGCTACTACGTTGATCCTCTTACGGGGCAACGAGTGAATAGGGAAGAAGACTGTACCCTAGGAGCAGCCCTAGAGGTAGACCAGAGAGGACCATACGTAGAGGCTGAGGTGGCTGGATGTCCTACGACCTTTTTGGTGGATACGGGGGCCACTCGATCCACTTTGAGATCGGCGGTAGTCCCAGGTCTGCCAATGTCGGGAGAGACGATTCAGGTGGTAGGAGTCGCAAATAGGAGAATGACGAATCCTCTGACAGAACCAGTGTCAGTGAAGATAGGAAATTACAGTGATGAACATCAGTTTGTGATTTGTGATTCTAGCCCTGTGTGTCTGCTAGGAAGAGATCTGTTGTGTAAACTAAATTGCACAATATATTGCACACCTGAAGGAGTAGAAGTGCAGACTAACGATGATGATGCTGATTTTAAGGTTGTAAACTCGCAGGAATGCGTGGAACTATATCCTACCCTAACGGTGGAGGAGCTTCCACAGGACTTGAAGGAGACAGTGTCAGCTGAGGTGTGGGATTTTACTGGAGAGGAAATAGGACTGATCAAAGGGGTAGAACCGGTAAAGATCATGGTAAAACCAAATGCCGAGTATCCAAGAACACCACAATATAAGTTGACACCGGAGACAATAGCAGGAATAAAGCCTGTGATCGAATTCATGATTAGACAGGGAATACTGAAGGAGATCGTGGGAAGTCCATGTAACTCCCCGATTATGGGTTTGCAGAAGCCTAGTGGGAAATACAGAATAGTGCAGGACCTTCGAAAGATTAATAATATCGTTGTTTCATGTTGTCCAGTGGTACCGAATCCATCAGTGATATTGTTTCAGATACCGTTCCAAGCTGAATGGTTCACAGTGATAGACTTGTGCCAGGCTTTCTTTTCAATCCCTTTAGATGAGGAAAGCCAGTATTTGTTCGCTTTTAAGCTGGAAAATCGCGTTTTAACATGGTGTCGTATTCCCCAGGGGTATACAGAAAGCCCATCGATTTTCAACCAGCTGCTGAAGAAAAATCTTGAAAGTCTAGTACTGCCCAAGAACTCGGTTCTGGTCCAGTACATAGACGACCTTCTAGTGGCGTCAGAAACTGAGGAAGCTTGCAAAGTAGACACCATCACCTTACTAAATCACTTGGCCGAGAACGGACACAAGGTGTCTCCAAGTAAATTGCAGTATTGTTTGACCGAAGTGCAATACTTGGGCCATAGGATTGAAAAGGGAAAACGGAAGGTGTCTCCAGACAGAATAGAGGCGATCATGAAAATGAACGCGCCTAAGACACAAAGAGAAGTCAGGATGTTTCTAGGCATGGTCGGTTATTGTCGGCAGTGGATAGCAAACTTTTCACTGAAGGCAAAACCTTTACAAAAACAGACGCACAAGGGGGTGAGTGATCCGGTACCATGGGACAAAGATTGTTTGATGGCATTTTTGCAGCTGAGGGAGGACTTGTGTCGTGCCCCGGCTTTGGGAATGCCTGATTACGAAAAACCATTCTTGCTTTACTGCTGTGAAAGGGAAGGTTGTGCTTTAGCAGTTTTGGCCCAGATACACGAAAATGCGCGTAGACCAGTTGCGTATTTTTCGGCTACATTAGATCCAGTAGCCGCAGCGTTGCCCGGATGTCTCAAATCCGTTGCTGCAACGGGTGTCAGCATTGAAAGATGTGAAAATGTGGTGATGGGACATCAGTTAGTGGTGTACGTACCGCATTCTGTGGAATTGTTAATGACCAGGACCAAGACTCAGCATTTGACGAATAGTAGGCTCACACGCTATGAGCAAGTCATATTGGCTGCTGAGAATGTGACCCTAAAGAGATGCTCTGTCTTGAATCCTGCTACTTTGATGCCACTTCCAAATGATATTGATGATGAAATTTGTACAGATCATGACTGCCTTGATGTGACTGAACTATGCACCAAACCAAGACCAGATATCGTAGATGAGCCATTGACTGACCCTGATGAAATATTCTTTGTTGATGGTTCATGCGTAAGAGACGATATCGGTCAGCTGAGAGCAGCATATGCAGTTTGTACTATCACCGGAGTGGTGGAAGCCGCCTGCCTGGAAGGAGTACATTCCGCTCAGGTAGCTGAAATCATTGCTTTGACCCGTGCTTGTTTGGCAGGCAACAAAATTCGAGTCACCATATACACCGATAGCCAGTACGGTTTTGGGGTAGTTCACGACTACGGGCAGCTGTGGTCTCAAAGAGGTTACATGACCTCCTCGGGTTCTCCTATTAGGAATGGAGAATTCGTGAGATTATTGTTAGAAGCATTACAAGGTCCAGAAGCTATAGCGGTTGTTAAATGCGCCGCACACACAAAGAATACAGATTTTGTGTCGCAAGGAAACCGATACGCAGACGAAGTTGCACGTTACTGTGCGGAACAGGGGTATTCTCACACCAATGTAGAAGTGGGGGGAATACAAGAAAGAACTGAATTGACTATGTTGTTAGACACTGTAGACACGTGGGACGAACTGAAGTGTGTCCAGGAAAATGCACCAGATGTTGAGAAAAAAGCATGGGAAACAGCTGGGTGTATCAAAAGTGAGATGAATTTTTGGATTTCTGCAGATGGGAGAGCAGTTTTACCAAACGAACTTGTTAGTCCAATGGCAAGGAGATTGCATGGACCAGCACACATAGGAAGAGATGCCATGGTGAGAGTATTCAGACAAACGTGGTACAATCCGAAGTTTAGAGTAGCGGCAGAAGCAGTATGTCAGCGTTGTGCGATCTGTCAGCAACTAAACGTAGGAAAAAGAACACCAGTCACATTGAGTCACATAGGGAGGTCTGGGGGGCCTTTCAATAGAATGCAGCTGGATTTTATTGAAATGCCCAAGTGCAATCGACCCAGATACGTCTTAGTGATTGTCTGTATATTTTCCAGATGGGTTGAAGCTTACCCTACACGTAGGTGCGATACACTTACAGTAGCAAAATTGTTGCTTAGAGAGTTGATACCGAGGTTTGGGGTGCCAGCCTCTTTGGAATCGGACAGAGGAACTCATTTCAACAGCGAAATAGTGAAGATGCTATGTTCAGCCTTAAGTATCGACCAGAAGCTCCACTGTAGTTATCGACCAGAAGCTTCGGGGATTGTAGAACAAATCAACAGCACGATAAAATCCAGACTCGCCAAAGTTTGTTCATCGACATCCCTGAGTTGGCCTGATGCACTTCCATTGGTCCTTATGAGCATACGTAGCACACCCGATAGAAGGACAGGTCTCTCTCCACACGAGGTGCTAATGGGGAGAGCTATGAGACTGCCATCGGTTCCGACTGCAGCATTGTTGAACATCACAGACGATTTGACCTTGGACTACTGCAAGGGACTATCTGACGCCATTCATTCTGTGTCCCTCCAGGTCCAGGCTGCAGAGGTTCCATCAGCACAAGACTTGTGCCATGACCTGTGTCCGGGGGACTGGGTCCTGGTGAAGAAGCATGTCAGGAAGAACTGTCTAGACGTGCGTTGGCGTGGACCATTCCAAGTCATACTAGTTACGAACACTGCAGTAAAGTGTGGAGGCTTGCCCAACTGGATACACGCCTCACACACCCGAAGAGTTCCAGCACCTCTGGAAGAAACAGCTCCTCTCTCGGATGAAAATCCAGCAGAAAGCGGAGAAGCCACAGAGAGGGAAAGTTAAGCTGTAGAGGTGATCGAAGAGGCTGAGCCTGTGTCGGAACAGGCTGATGACGGTCAGGACACCAGTGATACCGAAATTGCCTCAGAAGAAGAAAACAGCTGGGAGTTCGAGTCAGATACCGAACAAGCTGTAAGTGATCAAGAGACGAGTCCAAGAACAAGGAGCAGGAGGACAAGGAATGGAGAAGCTAGTTGGCCGGAAAGAAGGAGAAGGTCAACCTTGAGAGCAAATCCAGAGAGCACCCTTGTCCCGATCTCTGAAGATTCAGATCCAGACGAAGAAGCTACGGATTCAGGCTCTGAGAGTCCGAGAAGATCAAGAAGGGTACGTGTGCCCTGCAGAAGATACGCCACCCCAGAATGGACTTATCTAGCAGATATCCTGGGGACAGAGATCTGGGAGAGTGAGAGAAGTGCCAGTGATCAATCTCGATCCAATTGTGGCAGTGGAGATATGGATGTTGACTCCTGGAATCGAGTCTGAGGAGTTACTGATCTTTACAAGAATTGTTGTAGATGCATAAAGACTTTTATAATTAAGATATAAAGAAGAAGATAACCTAGCGCCGAGTGGAAAGAAGAATAAAATTAGGGATTACATTTAGAGGACGGAGAAGGGTTAGGGTTGTCTGTTGCTAAAGATAAAGGACATTGTTGTGAAAAAGAGACTTTTTGTTGCTTAAGAGCGCTTCACAGACTGAGAAAGCAAATAAAGCAAACAAGGATCTGAAAAAGAAAACTTTTCCTCGAAAAAGAAAGAGCTACGCTGTTTTGATAACATGGAGAATGGCAACCCAAACCGAAAAGCCAAATGCATAATAGGTACACTAATAGCAGTAGTAATTTTTCTCATTATTACAGTAGTTACCACATCATACATGGTAGGACATACAAGCGTAAAGGAGACAACAGATGTAAAGCCTGTAACGACTTTGAAACCTGCTCTTGTTGGGAAGAAGGAGGAGAGCAATGTAATTCGTGAAAAGGCGTTACTGGCAGATGAAGCTCGTAGGTTACACGTAGACGAGTCACAGGGAAATTTTAGATCAAACGCATATGCCAAGTTATTGTACGAGTATATTGATGCCATGGAGGCCAAAGATTGTTATGTTTGCATGCAATTGCCGGCTTCCGTAGATGAAGGCATCAGATATCATCATCTCCCACTGACATATGGGATAACATGTAGTTTATTGCTCAGTATATTTTATGGTAGAGAAGGGTTCGAGTACTACTTTTCAAATTATGATTCGGTACTGCCTGAAGTCCCGAATTATAAACAAATGAATAAGTGGGACTATCACAAAAAGGAAGATAGATTAGCAAAATTCTTTCTTCCTTGGGATACATTAGATACTTCATATGCACGCAGAAATAATCTGACTTGCAAAGTGTCAGAGGTTGAGAAGAAATTTATTGGACAGGTAGATGACCGGTACAGAAGGCAGAAGATTCTAAAAATGTCAGGACAGTGGAAAACAGATTGGACCGAAGAAGAAAAAGCACACAAGAAGAAGGGTAGCAATGGTCCAATAGCTTTGGATAGAACGCAGAAAGGAAAGTTATGTTTAACTCGAAGCAAGACATATTATGAGAGTGTATTTGTAGGTGAAGTTAATTGCGAGCATGCTTTTAGGTTACAGTACTATACGAAAGATTTTATGAAAGGGATGCAAGCGATTCCGAATGTATATTTTGTATGTGGAAGAAATGCCTATGTAAAACTGCCTGACAATTGGTATGGTTCGTGTTATTTGGCAATTGTCTTCCCCAAAATATATCATGCAAAGGATTTAGAGATCATAGAAGGAAAGGCTTCGAAAAGAGCGAAAAGGGAAGTAGGAGATGCTGAAGTAGTTGGAGACATTTTTGGAGCAATGTTTCCTCTTTTAGGTTTAATACTTAATGATGTTAAGATCAGGAGACTAGCTACAGTTGTGGATAGATTGTCTGCTAGTACTGCAAGGTCATTGATGCTAGTAGAAGGAGAGATGCAGTCGATTAGGGCAATGGTTCTTCAAAACCGTCTTGCTTTAGATGTTCTGCTAGCAAAAGAGGGCGGAGTTTGCAAGGCTTTGAAGGTCCAGGAATGTTGTACTTACATTCCAGACAATTCAAAACCACTTTAGAAAGTCATACGGAACATTACAGAGATACATCAAGAAATCGAAGATTTAACAAAAGTAAATGTTTGGGAGAAAGTAGGTCATGGAATGGGAAAGGTTGGAAATTGGTTTACCAATCTTGGTAAAAGCGTTATTTGGTACATATTGAAACCTGTCTTAATAATATTAATTTGCATAATCACATTGTTGGGTTTAGTGAGACTGTACAAATGGTATAGGTCAAACCGGTTACAAAGGTCCATGAGAGAGCAAGAAAGGAGATTAGCTGCTTTACAAGATCAACAGTATAAAAGTTTAAGAGCTCTCGAAACGATAAAAAGAGGGAACCTTGTAACTAGTTCTGTGTAAAGTGTCATTCAAATTGAAATTAGTGATGACCCCTAGAGGTCATCAAAGGGGGGAACTGAGAGAGCGCAATTTGAATGAAACACATGTCCGTACCATATTTACAAGCATATCGCATAAAGTTAGAAGTTGTAACGTGAAGTAGCACTTGTAGCATGAAGTTAGTACATGTAACTTAAGTAATAAGAAATGTATTCGTATGTATTTTAGAATGTGCATTAGAATCAGAAAGGCCCGTATACATAGGTTGGGCTAATATAAGAAATGTGAAAATGCTTAAAGAACAGTAGAACGTGCTAAACAAGAAATCATATACGTATGTAATCATTAGACGGAGAAAGCGGTGAAATGTAAAGCAAAGAAATGTGCAGACTATATAGCACTGTGTAGAAACGAGAGTATAACGTTGTATTTTATGTAACAAGGATTTGCTTATAATGAATAGTTTGCTAATTCGATTATATATATAAGTGTGTTAAAAGACATACCGTGTAGAAGAAGTTTGTAGGAATTTTAGAATAGTGTGGTCATATGTGATTTTAACCTAACGGACCAAGGGTTCGCAAGAGTGTAGTCCACTACATGTAATTTAGTGGGCTCACAGGAATAGGGAATAGCTTTGATCTGTACGTGCGAGACGAGAGTCAAAGGTCTTGTTAAATTTAAAGTGACAATGCTGGACGAAGTTTATGGCTTAAGTGAGATAAGGGACGCTTGGAATTTGGGGTCTTGTTACGAAGTGACGGTTCACAGGACCAAAAGAGGTTACGATCACAACGGTAATGAATGGAACTCTGTTGAGGTGATAGACTTTGCTCTGAAAGTGTCAACTGGAATGTCATGAGGTTACCAGCACGATGACGAAGATGGCGCCTAAGAAGCAAGGTCAACTTAACAGACGACGCAAAGAGATGAAGCTATGGAAAAACCCAGAATGAGATCACGTGAAATGTGTACGTGGTGGGCGTCAAAGGGGCGTTCCACCCATACTGTGATTTTGTATTTAGGGACAGCACCCCGGGGAGAAGTTAGCGCAGATGGCCTGAGGAGTCAGGGAGAAAGAGCAGAGCGCAAGAGAGCAGTAGGCCGAGGACCCATAGAGAGCGGATGGGTAGGCAGAAAGGGTACTGTTTCTCGACATAGAATTCCATCAGAGACTAAGAGAGTTTGAACTTCTTTGGAAGTCAAACTGCTGACACCTTTTTAGGTAAAGAACTTGCGAAGTAGGGATGTCACTTAGCATAGAGTAGGGACAGATTTAACTTGTTTTTTTCTTCTTTTAGATGACGCAACAGATCCACTTTGTGTCTATGCTATTCAATTTGTTGATTCTGGAATTGGTTTTAATCGTTTTCTTTTGTAGACTAAGATTCTTTAGAGAATTTATGTTCCTTTTAGTTCCTGTATACTTGTTGAATCTTATCCTGAGAGGATTGTATATGCAATTGACTCTGATTTTATATTAAACTTTTAAACTTTATCAGTCGTATGTGGTTCTTCAGAGTTGCGTCAGTTTATGGGGTTGATTTAATCTTATGTGGGTTTGCCTTTTACTCAATGACAGTCAATAATCGATCCAAAATTGGAAGAATGAGATAGGTATCTAGGTGATCAGAAAAGGTATCGAAATCTCATTCCCCGGCAATAGGAAGACTAAAAACAAAGTAGAAACCATCTAACCGTGTGTCATCTGTTGGACCATTTCTCAGTATTTTGGTGGTTGGGCTCCACGTAAGGGACGTGTCGGTCAGACACTAACAGAAGGGTTCCGGTGAGGCACAGGGGCAAAGCAAGGGGGTGCAATCAGGGCGGGGGGCCTTGTCGCATGAGCATTTCCCTCATTCAGCACCTTCCGCCCAGGAATGGAATAGTTTCCTCACTCCCTGTATCATCCACACTCTCACTCAACTGCACTTCATTAATGGTATCCCATGCTTGTGGAATCTCTGTCTATAGCCCCGCTAATGGGCGACGATGCACCACTCTGGCATCCTCATGTTGTAGTGCCCTCTCCTCTGCCCTGGCCCACATGTCTACATTTTTTCCCCATGCTGTCATTGTAGGATCTGTCGTGGACTTCCAAGTCAAGGTTATCTGTCTGCGTGCCAGGACCAAGGCAGGTCTGCAAATCTGGAGTCCATATTTCTAGCCTTGGGCCTGTAGAGCCCAATAGGCAAATCTCTGACATGCAATGGACTGGGCGGGCCAACACCCTGTTGACGGCGCCCATCACTGACCTCCAGAATCCTTGTAACCTGGTACATTTCCAGACCATATGGGCAAACCCTGCATCTTGAGTTCTGCATCTGGGGCAGTAATGATCCACTCCTCTGTTTATTATGTGCAACCTGTGGGGGGTCAGGTACACCACGTGAACATAGGCAAATTGGATAAGCTTCTGTTTGGAGTTCATGGACGCACATTTTGGACTCCTCAACACCTGTTTCCATTTTCCATACTGTATCTCTCTCCCAAGTATCGCACACCATTTTTCACGTGTTCTGTCCAGAGGTTTCATGACCATCTCTATCTGAGCTCTATAGAGCCATTTCACAAGGTGTCTGGCCGCCCCCAGTGTCCTCATGCAGAGATAATCATGACGCAGACACCTGGTGGTATAGGCTGGAGCTGGCCAGGGTATGCGCGCTTGCCCCCTTTTATTAGCAGGGTCACCTGACCAGTGACACCTGTGATGGATGGGTGTGGGGTGAGTGTTGAAGACAGCCAACAGGAGTGGCTGGTGGAAACACAGATTATACAAACACTAGACCATGACCAGCCAGTCACTACAAATTCTATGCAGCTTAACTGAAGTCACATAAGTTCTGTGGACAAAATTAAAAATGCAACCAAATCTTGCATTACTGGATGCCTCTTTTGTGAGTGCAAGTGTGCTTGCCCAGTGGGTACCTGCGAAGGCAAGTTCACAATCCGTATCCCATTGTCTCCATGTCCTCAAATGCTTGTATAATACTTAGGGCCTTATTACGAGTATGACAGTCCATAGGGCCGCTGTAGTAGCGGTGGCAGTCAGACCACCGCCACACTGTGGGTCCACACCCATTTTTACACATGTGGCGGTTGGACGGGTGGTGGAGAGGCAACAAAGAGGGTCATAATAGGGCCCCCTGCCACTATTGGTGCTGGGGGTGCATGCGGGGGGGGGCATATATAGTGCCCCTCTGGTTTTGCATCCCCAGTTCCTGCATGGTGTGGAAGGAAGGTGCTGTTGACACTATGAGCCTAACAGCTCGCCCTGTCAGACCTCCACATTTGACAACCCTCCAGAGCTGACCCCTAATCTGGTGGGTGGTGGGCGGTGCATCGCAGCTATAGCAGTCCTACAGCAGTTGGCACATTGGCGCCACCGCTGTAGGACCACCAAAGTCATAATAAGGCTCCTAGTGATGATGACCGACCCTCGTCCCCAGTAGCAAAGATGTTCGGGGTATGTCCTGTGTGTTCCCCATACTTGCGATGTGGAACTTGTAAAGCTTTGCACTGCAAGAATTGGCCCTTATGGTATCCCAAAGGCTGCCACAGTGGTGTTTAGCAACAACAGGACCTCTCATTCCCATATGTCCTTCACTGGCAGGGGTCCCCCTCTTTTCCATCTTGAGAAAACTTGTGGCAGCTGCCATATTCGTAGTTCTGAGACATATGGAATCTGGAATACCCCCATTTAGAGTAAAACCTTTTCCTTATGGATTTCACATCTTTAACTAGAGCGGGTACGATGGAGAGGGTGCGGTTGTCCTTCTCCTTCTTTACAAGGTGCAGGGGAGTCAGGACTACGGGGATGGCACTTGGATCTCAGAAAAACAGAGAAATGCCAGAGGTAAGTGAACTGATAAGGTCTCTTATAGGGTGTCTAATAGGGGGTGGGGGATTGTCACCACTTAACGCGTTCATCCCCGCCACTGTGTGAAAACAATAAAAAGATTAGACTGGCTCTATTTATCTCCAGCTTTCCTTTGCTTCATTTGGTTAGGGGAAAAGAGCACTCATAACGTCTAGTTAGATCCACTAGACAAAACGTAAGTGGTTGTTTATCTGTTACCACAGTATGAGAAAGAAAGAAAAAAACACCACTAGATGGTTTGCCAGCCTGTCTCAAACCGTGACTAACTCTCACTTTGGAAGTATGCAATATCATTCAATGGGTGTGGGGGCCCTTTCAGTATAGGCTCCTGACTGAAATCACTGAATAGAACCCAGTACTTCTTCCTGAGCTGTGACAATCGCCTCCCCAACCTCCCTGACCTCCCCAGGAGATCTGCGAGTACCTGGAATAGCCACGCTTCTCCAGGAGCATGGCTGGGTGCCTTATTTGGCCGATGGCCTCCTGGCTTCTCGCCTGCTCCACGCATCTGGGCAGTGGGCTCCACATCACATGGCCCTACCCGTATGTTGGCGGCTCAAGTTCAAGTTCAAGTTTAACATTTGTATAGCGCACTACTCACCCAGATGGTCTCAAGGCGCTTGAGGGAAGGGGGTATCTTATTTGCCGAATATCCAAGTTTTTAGTTGTTTTCTGAAGGAGAGGTGGTTCTGTGTGGGGCGGAGGTGGGTGGGGAGAGAATTCCAGGTTTTGGCCGCTAAGTAGGAGAAGGATCTTCCCCCTATGGTGGATCTATGGATGCGTGGAATTGCGGCGATGGCTTGATTGGACGATCGTAGTTGGCGAGTGGGGGTGTAAAAGGACAGGCGCGTGTTGAGGCATTCGGGTCCTAGGTCGTAGAGGGCTTTGTGTGCGTGGGTAAGGAGACGGAACGTTATTCTCTTATTGACGGGGAGCCAGTGGAGGTCTTTCAGGTGACTGGAAATGTGAGCTTGGTGGGGGATGTCTAGTATGAGTCTGGCTGAGGCGTTTTGGATGCGTTGGAGTTTTTTCTGTGGTTTGGCTGTGGTTCCGGCGTAAAGGGTGTTTCCGTAGTCCAGTCGGCTTGTGACCAGTGTGTGGGTGACCATCTTTCTTGTTTCGGTGGGGATCCAACTGAAGGTTTTTTTGAGCATACGTAGAATGTTGAAGCATGATGATGAGACGGCGTTGACTTGTCTGGTCATCGAGAGGGAGGAGTCCAGGATGAAGCCCAGGTTACCCGCGTGGTCCGTAGGTATGGGTGCGTTTCCCAGGGCCGGTGGCCACCATGAGTCATCCCAGGTGGAGGGGGATGAACCTAAGATGAGGACTTCCGTTTTGTCCGAGTTCAGTTTTAAACGGCTGTTCTTCATCCACACGGCTACTTCTTTCATCCCTTCGTGTAGGTTGGTTTTGGCGGTGTTTGGGTCTTTGGTTAGGGAGAGGATCCGCTGGGTGTCGTCTGCGTAGGAGATGATGTTGAGGTTGTGTTGGCGCGCGATGGATGCGAGGGGACTCATGTATACGTTGAAGAGGGTGGGACTGAGTGATGATCCTTGTGGTACTCCGCAGATGACTTCGGTGGCCTCTGAACTAAAAGGTGGGAGGCGGACTCTCTGGGTTCTTCCGGCGAGGAATGAGATGATTCAGTCCAATGCTTTTCCTTGTATTCCGATGTTGCTGAGGCGTTGTATAAGGGTGCTATGACAGACTGTATCGAAGGCTGCGGAGAGGTCAAGTAAGATGAGGGCAGCTGTTTCTCCGTTGTCCAGTAGTGTTCGAATGTCATCTGTAGCTGCGATGAGGGCGGTCTCGGTGCTGTGTTTGGCTCTGAAGTCGGACTGTGAAGGGTTGAGGGATTTGTTGGATTCGAGGAAGGCGGCGAGCTGACTGTTGACGGCTTTCTCAATGACTTTGGCCGGGAATGGGAGGAGCGAGATGGGGCGGTAGTTCTTAAGTTCGGTGGGGTCTGCTGTGGGTTTCTTCAGAAGGGCGCTGAGTTCGGCATGTTTCCAGCTTTCCGGGAAGGTAGCGGAGTTGAGGGAGCAGTTGATGACGTCTCGGAGATGGGGTGCGATAATCGAGTCTGCTTTGTTGAAAATGTGGTGGGGACATGGGTCGGTAGGCGATCCTGAGTGGATGGAGCTCATCAGGCAGATGGTGTCTTCAGTGGTGATTGGGTCCCAGGCGCAAAGGTTGTTGGAGGGGGGTTTTAGTTCGGAGGTGGGTGGGGTGGACTGGTCTCCGGACTGGTTTTCAAAGCTGTTGTGTATGTCAGCGATTTTGTTGTGGAAGAATGAGGCTAGGGAGTCGCAGAGGTCTTGGGATGGAGTGATGTCATTGGTGCCGGCGGTGGGGTTGGTAAATTCTTTGACGATGTTGAATAGTTCCTTGCTGTTGTGGGCGTTGTTGTCGAGTCGATTCTTGAATGCTGATTTCTTGGTGGATCGGATCAGCTGGTGGTGTTTGCGGGTGGCGTTCTTGAAGGTGGCCAGATTGTCAGCGGTTGGGTTTTTTCTCCAGGCTTTCTCGAGTGTGCGACAGAACTTCTTGGATTTCTTAAGGTCATCGTTGAACCAGGGGGCTTTTTTGCTACCTTGCTTGATTTGATGTTTTTTCAAGGGTGCTAGTTCATCAGCGCTGTGGGTGATCCATTGTGTGAGGTTGGTGGCTGCAAGGTTTGGGTCCGATGATTTTGCAGGAGGGTTTTGGTGAAGCGATGTGAAGAGTTGGTCGGTGGTAATTTTGTTCCAGTTTCTGCGGGGAATTGGTTGTGGGTGGTTGTGGGTCGTAGTCTTACTGTAGTTGAAGTGAACGCAGCTGTGGTCTGTCCAATGGAGAGCTGTGGTGTGCAGTCCCGCAACCTAACTGACAGGTTGTTAACTGTTAATGTAATGCTCAAAGACCACATACAAACTGCATTGGAACAGGTACAATCAAGAAGGTAGTGCTAACATTTTAGCAATGCTATCTGTCCGACTATGGAAAGAGGGAGTGACATCCAGAACTACTATGCAGTCCTTCAATCAGATAAGTATCTGTTACTAAATGATAAGTCAAGCAATGGCATATCCTGCTGTGGGACCCGAGATCATTCAGCTAATGGTTATATCAGTAATTTTTGTTTCTTTTCTCGGAAGCCCGACTGGATTCTGAAATCTCCAAGCAATGATGAGAATGGTAGCATTGCCCCAGCTGGTTTTCTCAAATATTTTCAATCATCAGCATTATAAGAAGCTAGGTGTTTGCAATCTCCTATTTGTATTGCCGACATGTCCACCTTAAGTTTAAATTGGTTTGCTGGAGGTTTCTTCGCTAGAGCAAACAGACGGGGTGAGATAGGACTGTTGCATGCCCCTCTCAAATTCCCATTCCTCTGAGATCATCCCAATTTTAGACACTCTGGCTAAACATCAGTTAGCAAGATGGCTTACTGAATCTCCCTTGTGGTCTGTTGGCTATCCTAGACATGCTGGGACATTTGACATTATTTTATTTAGGTAGTACTATTACTTTTCTTTCCAATCGTTCATAAGTACTTTGTAGCTTTAAGAAACATTTCAGAATGTTTTGCCTTGATTTCTTCTTAACACGCTGATTCTTTACTTCTGTGTTTAATTTTCCCTGTTGATCTGTATTAATTCAATTCTTGACTTTCCTTATAACGTGTTGTTCTTATCTATGTACACTTATTTTCTCAGAGTCTCACCAGCTTCTTTCAGTGCGGCTGATTTTGGCTGATCTTGGAGTTATTTTCGAGACCCATTGCTTTTCTATTCTACTTACAATTGCAGAGTGCTTTCTGAATCAAAATGCTGGTTTACAAATGTATAAGAACTAGAAAATGGTTCACAAAATGTTTAGAATAAGGGTAAAAATGGATATCAAATCACAATTTGAAAGGGGTATGCTTAGAAATTCATCCAAATTGTGATTTGGAATGCTATGTATCACAATGGTTTGTGACTGCAATTTCGGCCATAAACCATTGATGGGTGACCCATTCCTCAAAGGAGATGGGAACCCAATTGCAAAGGAGGAGTCCCATTGGGACCCCTTCCTCTTTGTGAATTTAAAAAAAGAGTTTGTTCGCGAGTAGGCAGTGATCCAGGGAGCCACTGGCAATTTTTAAACACTTTATAAAAATAAGTATTTCTTTTTTTAAACATAGTGTCATTATCTTTGAGGAAAACAGGCGGCATAAAAAAAATATGTATTTAAATGAAATCAGAGGCATGGTGGTCTGCTGAACTCGACAGACCACCATTGTTGTGTTGGCATCCAATTGGAGTGAGTCGCAACTTGCAACTTACCTCATAAATAGTGATGAGGTGGGTTATATTGTGATCCACTCTGAATGGTATTTTTTAAACTAAACGAATAGTACATAGGTTGGTTTGAAAAACCAGAATTGAGTCACATAAAATCAGTATACAATCTGCAACCACTTTTTGCGAATTAATTCTTATCACATCTAGCCCTCAGTTTGGTGTTCTGTTAACAAAATATTGAGTACAGCATTTCAGCTGCCACAATATCATCAACGATTCAGAAAAGGGGGTGGTGATGAAAAGAGTGTCTGAATTAAGCAGACCACTCTTACCCAGTCCAAAGATCCGGGCTTGATCCATCACCGTTATTTAGCTCACTGCACCATCCCAGCTTAGAACCTGGCTACATGCAAATTAGTCTGTCCCTGGCCCAGTGCATCATGGGAACAGGGCAGACCAGACTACCAAGCCAATTCTTCACTGGAAAGGAGACAAGCTTCCGGGGACCGGTTTCTGGCATTTCAGCCGTCGTCGGCCCGGCTTGCTTGAATCCTGATGGTGCAGTGAGCAAGGGACTCATGTCTGAGTATACCCTGCCACACCTGTAGTGGCCAAAAACGATTCAGAAAAGGGGGTGGTGATGAACAGAGTGTCTGAATTAAGCAGACCACTCTTACCCAGTCCAAAGACCCGGGCTTGATCCATCACCGTTATTTAGCTCACTGCACCATCCCAGCTCAGAACCTGGCTACATGCAAATTAGTCTGTCCCTGGCCCAGTGCATCATGGGAACAGGGCAGACCAGACTACCAAGCCAATTCTTCATTGGAAAGGAGACAAGCTTTGGGGACCGGTTTCTGGCATTTCAGCATTCGTCGGCCCGGCTTGCTTGAATCCTGATGGTGCAGTGAGCAATGGACTCATGTCTGAGTATACCCTGCCACACCTATAGTGGCCAAAAACGATTCAGAAAAGGGGGTGGTGATGAACAGAGTGTCTGAATTAAGCAGACCACTCTTACCCAGTCCAAAGATCCGGGCTTGATCCATCACCGTTATTTAGCTCACTGCATCATCCCAGCTCAGAACCTGGCTACATGCAAATTAGTCTGTCCCTGGCCCAGTGCATCATGGGAACAGGGCAGACCAGACTACCAAGCCAATTCTTCACTGGAAAGGAGACAAGCTTCCGGGGACCGGTTTCTGGCATTTCAGCCGTCGTCGGCCCGGCTTGCTTGAATCCTGATGGTGCAGTGAGCAAGGGACTCATGTCTTAGTATACCCTGCCACACCTATAGTGGCCAAAAACGATTCAGAAAAGGGGGTGGTGATGAACAGAGTGTCTGAATTAAGCAGACCACTCTTACCCAGTCCAAAGATCCGGGCTTGATCCATCACCGTTATTTAGCTCACTGCACCATCCCAGCTCAGAACCTGGCTACATGCAAATTAGTCTGTTCCTGGCCCAGTGCATCATGGGAACAGGGCAGACCAGACTACCAAGCCAATTCTTCACTGGAAAGGAGACAAGCTTCCGGGGACCGGTTTCTGGCATTTCAGCCGTCGTCGGCCCGGCTTGCTTGAATCCTGATAGTGCAGTGAGCAAGGGACTCATGTCTGAGTATACCCTGCCACACCTATAGTGGCCAAAAACGATTCAGAAAAGGGGGTGGTGATGAACAGAGTGTCTGAATTAAGCAGACCACTCTTACCCAGTCCAAAGATCCGGGTTTGATCCATCACCGTTATTTAGCTCACTGCACCATCCCAGCTCAGAACCTGGCTACATGCAAAGTAGTCTGTCCCTGGCCCAGTGCATCATGGGAACAGGACAGACCAGACTACCAAGCCAATTCTTCACTGGAAAGGAGACAAGCTTCCGGGGACCGGTTTCTGGCATTTCAGCCGTCGTCGGCCCGGCTTGCTTGAATCCTGATGGTGCAGTGAGCAAGGGACTCATGTCTGAGTATACCCTGCTACACCTATAGTGGCCAAAAACGATTCAGAAAAGGGGGTGGTGATGAACATCATCACCATCAAGGTAAATATACTAAGGTATGTATAACTTTACTATTCTTAACTCTACATCTATGTCTTCAGGATATGTAAATGTTAAGTTATGGAAAGTAAATTTACACTTATATATGTGAGGATCAGAGTTTTGTACAGTAAGCCTTGAATCCCAGACCCAAACTTTCTCCGTTAAATAGCTCCAACATTGAAATAGAAACCTGTTTTGATGTGTATATACAAATGGAAAAAGAGGGGATAGGGTGGACTGTATTCGACTGGAACAAGAGTCTTGAGTTCACAGCTGAGGAGATATGCAGTGCAGCTTTAGCAGTGGATCAATGGGCTGGATTGAGTAACTTCAGCACACTATATACTGCCAAACGTATAATGTTGTAAGGTTGCTATTGAACTAAACCACCTTCCCTCATCAATGTATATGAGACCAACTGTTTAAGGCCATACCTGTTGATCCAAAGGTAAAGATGCCAATAACCTCAACGGTGACCAGCATCCTACCGTCAAACATGGGATAAGTAGGACAGTGTCATATAACACGAAGAGGTAAGAGAGATAAGATGGTACAGGTAGACCTATGAAACAAAAGAGGGGGCGTAATGTCAAGGATACACAGCAGGGTGCAAACTCATATGACCAAGCAGGATGTTTCATCATGTAAGAAGTTGCTAGGTAAGTTTACTGACTCTGCTTATAGAACTCTAGAAGCTTTCCTTCACTTCCTCTCGCTTGACTTATGTATCTTCTGATCCCCGCCCTAACGCTGCTCTGACCTTTCACCTGTGGAAGTTGAAAACATTTATGTAAATTTAACCTCATAATAATATAGAAATGTGCTTTAATGTTAGCAAAGAAAATGCATATCAAAATAGTGGTTAGAAACTATGATTTTATTAAAAGTGCAAAAAGTAAAAATGCTGGGTATTTCTGCAGAAAACTCCCATTTCTATTGTTCTTTCATTGCTAGGCCTAAACATATTCTTATTCTTTACTAACCCTTTAATAAAATTAATGCTTTTTGTAAATGCTGACTAAATGTTATGATTGAACTGCAAAACTTGACATCTTCGTGAAATATGCTGTTTTGCTGCAAAATGTATTTCTTCCCACCTCACAACATATGATTTCATTGTATTTATATAGTTTTCTCTGCCACATGCTTATTATGAACAAGTATATTCATGAAAGAGAATGCTTGCTATAGTTTGAATTCCATGATCTAACCAGGACATGCCATTTGTTAATGTTTCATTTCATAGAGCAGTTCATTGTTACCCAATGGGACACTGAGCAGTTAACAGAGTATGCTAGCCAAAGATTCTCATGTGAACCTTCCTAGATTTATCTTTTGGTAATATGCTGTAGCCTATTCAAATAACTACATGCCGATATGGACGTTTCCCATGGGATTCGAGGGAGAAGACGTCGGACCATCGGAAGGTCCTTTCTCCTTGGCTCTAGCGGGCATAACCATCTGTTTTTGCAACATGTTTTGTGCTCTTTACATAGTAAGTGTTCCTAGCTTGAGAGTTTAGGCATTCTATGCATCCCTACACTGCCATGTCCCATAGCACTCTGTGTGCTAGGCCGAATTGCCATAAACTACTGTCTAGAATTTTCCTGATAAGAAGGGGCACAATACAGGTGATAATTCTTTGTGGTATATTTTATTAGTACTTTAATGAGTTATAAAGTCCTTTTTCTTCTTTTCTTGTTTCCTCTTTTCTGCAGGGTCTTCTTTATCAGTCCCTTTCGAGGAGTCTTCCTGCCCACCTTGGTCCCCTGGACAGAAGAAAGGCTCAGGTAAGTCTTTTGTGATATATAGAGCAAACAGGAGAGGGAGTCGGGGGATAAATAAATATTTAAAAGTATAATGAGAAGGGAGTGGGAGGATGGAGCTAACAAAGACAAAAATCCGAGAGAGTAAAGTACTAAGCTATCTCTTGCTCTTCCCATCCTTTCCCTTCAATCTCCTGTTTCCTTTCGTTTCTCCCTCCCCGATCCCCTATCTACTATTTAGTTTCCCCCTTTTAAGTAACCGCGCAGATACCCACGCACCTGGGAAAGCCACGTCCCTCTGGGGCCGTGGCGAGGTGAGTCCGCTCTATTCTGTGACGTCTAGTCACCGACTTCTTCAGCTCTCTCTTCTCTACCGGGATCAGCTATTCTAGTCTTGTGTAAAATGCGGTCGTCTCTGGGCCTGGTTTTTCTTCCAGTTACTGGTGGTGTCTCTTCCTCGGGTCTCCGGTTCTCTGGGTGGTTATCTGATCGCGAGGTTTCCCTTCTTGGCATTTCAGAATTCCCCTCTGGCACTTCCCGCTGGTCTCTTTGGGACACCCTCATAATATGCGTGACTCCTGAAGTCAGCCGTCCTTCTTTCGCTTGAGCCTTACTTCAAGGGACGCTTGTCTGTAACTCTTGATCTATTTCATGTGGATGGGCATCATGCTATATGAGGAAGGGGGGCTGTAAATGCAGGAGGGGAGAGATGTATGAAGGGATAAGATCATCATACTCCTTCTCTTTTACTCCCCCGTTTGGGACATGGGTTTCCTGACATACTGCTAACAGGGATTTCTTTTGGTCCCTTACACTTAGTGAGGACATTTTCTATTTGTTTACGCTGATCATAGCTACTGCTGTGATTCAGTCCTTCATCCTGTTTTAACGGTTGCTACTGCAGCTGTTAGGGAAATCGGCTGAGTTTCCAGAACTACTCTTTATGGGGAGTTTGACCTTTTTGATAGTTATCAGTCTTTGTTAGAAGGTGGTTCTGACAATATGGGCCGCCTGGATTTTTTGCTTTTTCAGCACCTAATTCTTGAGCTTCTACTGTCGGGGAGCCTCATAATCTGGGACTCACCCATGGTGCACTCATAATGAAGGAGACTGCATGGAGATTTTACTGGTGCCCCCCTGGCTTGACTAGGCCGCTGCGCAGCAGCTGGAGTATGGGGCACCGTGCTGGTTACATGCAGACGCAGGTGTACATGTGTGTGCACACATGTAGGGGCTGCGCAGGGGAGATTCCTAGCGTGCGCAGTCCAGGAGCCGCTACAGAGTGAATGGTGTAGCAGGACTTATGCAGAATTGGGGGTGACATGGAATAGGCTTTATACACTGGAGAGGAACATGCCAGGGAAAGTCAGTGTATCTTGCTGTGTTTTCACTTCATTATTTCCCTATGGGGATGTGGGGCCCATGGCTAAAATGACTTCCACAAAGCCTACAGATTCCAGACACGCACTAATGTCCAGTGTAGCAGATGTGAAAATGAGTATTCTGCAAAGTCCAAAGTCATAATTGTACTGCTTTTGGGTCGTCCAGAAATGTCATATTTCTCTGAGTCCCTGGCTGGGGACTGGCCATGGTAGGTTAGATTAACGACCTTTCTTCCCAGAGCGAAGATCTTCCCTTCAAAGAGAAAATATAGGTGGAGCTAAAAGCCAATCCATCAACTGCTGTCGCAGGGTGCTAGTGCACCCAGGAGAGAAGGCAGTGAGGGGGGGAAGGAGTTGGGTTTCAGATGCCATGTGGACAACGCCATTTTGAACAAACCAAGAGGCTAGACAAGAAGGAGGGAGCAGGGGCAGGGAAGTGATGTGTTGCTGTTTGATAGGACACACAGAGACTTCCTGCCAACCCCCTACTCAACTTTTAAAAAGTACTTGCAGGGGCGTGGCCAAGATGGCGGTGTGAGCGGACATGCTTTGCCGAGCTCCCGCCGCCGGCCTCCGTTTACTAGCATATACACAGCATTCGTCCCGGCCCGAGCGCTTCCCTAGCGGGCCTGACACCGGCACTACTGTGGAGAAGTGCGGGAGAGCAGCATTACCAGCTACCGGCGCGTGCTCCCCGCTGACCTTGCCCGGAGCTGTGGCGGCCGCTGCGGCCTGAGGAGAGCGGTGCAGCGAAAGCGAGGCCGTGGTGGGCGGAGTCCGGACGCTGCCTCAGGTGCACCTGGACCCGGCGGCTGCGGCGACGGCAGGCCCGACCCGCGCTGCGGAGCGCGAGGCCCCCCCGCGATCCCAGGTCGGGGGCTTCTGCGGGCTTGCCACATCTTCTCGTCGCCTCGGCGGCTCGGCTCTGATTGCTGCGGACATCACCGGCGCCTGCTGGGGGGGCGTGTGGAAGAGCCCGGCGAGCGCCCTGAGGTCGGAGGTGAGGAGCGGGGTTGGACGGGCGGCCCCCCAGCGCCCAGCGAGCCTACATCTGTGGGGCAGAGACCGCGGAGGGACAGCGGCGGTCACACGGACCCCCTCACGAGCTGGGGGTGGCGGCCCCCGCTGTGGGCCCCGGCGGCACGGTGGGACTGTCTGCAGGCGCCATCTTGAGACGCAACGCGCCTTGCTCGGGCCTAGTCTCGTGTCCTCCCCTCATCGCTGGCTCTCTCCTGCAGCTCTGCCCCCACCACACAGAGCCCCCTGTACACTGCCACGGTATCGGGGCTGTGAGCCCGGCAGGGGGTGGTAGCGGCCCGTTGGCTTGAGTGGCGACTGCTGACTGGGGGACACGTAGAGACGCTCCCGCGTGGGGTTGGCCTGGCGAGGCCTCCTGCTCTGGCTGTTTCATCGGCGGGCGCCGCCTCGGGTGCACCTAGCGCCGGCAGGCCCGACCCGCGCTGCGGTGCACGAGGCCCCCTGCGATCCCTGGACCGGGCTTCTGCGGGCCTGCCGCACCTCCTCGTCCCTTTGGTGGCACAACCCTGAAGGCCGCGGGAGCCATCTTGGGACACAGCGCGCCTTGACCGGGCCTAGTCTTGCACCCCCCCCCCATTGCTGGCTCCGGCAGTTCTGCCCCCATCACACTGAGTCCACCGAGTGCTGCCGCGACATCGGGACTGCAGGCCCAGCGGAGGGCAGCGGCGGCCCAACGGATTGAGTGACAGCTGCTGGCTGGGGGCTGCCGCGTGGTCCCGGACCGGCGAGGCCTCCCGCTCTGATAGTCTCACCGGTGACCGCCCGGGTCCCCTGGGAACAGTTTGCCGCCTTGAGTCTGGAACGCGTCCACGCCCTACACCCTCGCACAGCGCGGGGGTCCCGGACAGCCCGCTCCCCTGACCCTGTGGGGCGGTCCACACTCGGGGCCCTGAGCCCCACAAGCAGCTGACATTGGTGGCAGTCGGCCGGCGCTCCGGAGGGGCTCCGGGAGGGGCATGTCCGGCGGGAGGCTCCGGAAGGACCGCACCATAAAGGACCTCTTCACCCCTAACGCAATGGGGAAGCGGACAGACCCCACGACGTCCAGCCACCGGGGGACACGGAGAAGAAAGCGGTGGCCACGCCGCCCTCTGGACGAACGGACCCCGAGGGCCCCGTCACACCGTCTTTCCTGGAGTCCCTGTTCACCGGCCTGAGGGAGGACATCCACGCCTTGAAGAAGGAGCTCCAGGAGGAAATAAAAAAGGTCCGCCGTGACACTGACGCCATTGGGGAGAGAGTGGCGGACCTGGAGACAAAATGCGACGCACGGGATACGGAGATGGAGGCCCTACGGCAGGAACTAGCCCGCATACATGATCAGCAAGTGGACCTCCAGACACATGCCGAAGACCTGGAGAACCGCTCCCAGCGGCACAACATTAGGATCAGTGGTGTGAAGCTGTCACCGGACACGGAAGATCTTTTTAAGTTCACGCAGGGTCTCTTCAACCATGTTCTGGCCCGTCCGGCAGACACCCCCTTGCGACTGGACAGAGCCCACCGGACGGGTCCACCTAGAGCCAACGCAGCCCACCCGGCGGACATTCTGGTCTGTGTACAGGACTTCAGGACGAAAGAGGAGATCCTTGCCAAGGCGCGCCAGACGGCACCGATCGCCTATGGTGACCACTCCCCGACTTTGTTTCAGGATTTGGCCGCGATCACCCTAGAGAAGCGACGCATCTTTCGACCAGTTACAGCAGAACTGAGAAAGCGCAATATCTCTTACAGCTGGGGTCATCCCTTTCGTCTGGTGTTTCGACTTGGCAATATACTCCACCAGCCGCGTTCCCTCAGGGCCGCCTGCCGCCTGCTGGGCCTTGAGGAGCCGACGGTCGACGGGGGACCCACAGGTGAGGGTGCCTCTGGCGAGGAGGCCCCAGGGCGATGGCAACAACAGCGGCGCCGACGCAGGCCAAGACGCCCGCAGCTACTGAGATAGAGGAGGGGCAGCGGGCTGCAGTGGAGACCGTGGCGCAGGGCCTGGTGCAATCAGACAATGGCTGACCACCGGGGGGACGGCACACTGGCCCTGACGAGCAATGTAAGGCCGGGCCTGACTGGGCCGGCTGCGGGGGCGGTGGCTGAGTGCTTCCCGCCCTTCCCTGATGGAGACACTAACTTTTCACCTACAGTGGTAGACGGGGGATGGGTCGACTCGCTCGCTCCGTCACCACTGCCTCGATTCTACGGACTCACTTTACCACAGGTCCAGTGGCCTGCTAACTGGACTTGGGACTATGTTGGATCGAGTTTTTTTCACAGTTGGGGAGAGGGGTGGGGGGGTGGGGTGGGAAGGGGGTGTTGTGCATGATGGGATTGGAGGGGAGTTGGTTTGGGGGTGGGAGGGCGCTCTCCTTGTCCAGGGACTTTGGGCTCTTTAATGGGGGTCACGAGCTGGATGTGCGTTAAACGAGGGGTTGCCCCACACCATGCTGCCACAACGCAAGCGCTGGCCACAGCTTCCCACTCACTACGCCCACCATGACACGCCAATTGCGGATACTTTCCCTTAATGTGCGAGGCCTCAACAGCCCGGTCAAACGCAGGGCGGTCTTGTCCTTCCTAGAACACTCGAAAGCCGACATCTGCCTCCTGCAAGAGACACACCTGGTGTCCAACCAAGGACCACCACAGGCTGAAGTCCCGCTCCTTCCCGTGGCAGTTTTTCTCCTCCACCCAGAAAAAAGCTGCTGGGGTAGCTATACTGGTTGCCAGGTCTTTTGAGGGGCGGGTCATGCAGAAAGAAGCTGAGATCAAAGGGCGGCTCCTCATCCACAGCTTTCAGGTGGCGGGTCAGACATTATTAGTGGGCTCGGTTTACGCACCGAACGAAGGTCAGGAAAGGTTCATTCTCACAGCATTGGAGGCTGCCACGGCCACTACACACCCACACTTACTACTTGGGGGGGACCTAAACCTGGTGTTCCACAACACAGCAGACCGCACAGGCCAAAGGTTTGGACAAGTGGGGGCGCTCTCAGCGACAGGACACGCACACCTCTCTGACCTGGCCCTCACTGACTTATGGCGACACTTCCACCCACACATGGCGGCTTACACCTACTACTCGGCGGCCCACAAGACCTATGCGAGACTGGACTATTTCATGTGTTCTTCACAGCTGACGGCGCAAGCTGAGGACGTAGAGATACTCCCGGCCTCACTGTCCGACCACTCGCCGGTGGTAGCGACCTTCCGGATAGCGCCCACGCCGGCACCCCGGCGTCACTGGCGGCTCCGAGATGGACTCTTGCTGAACCCCGCCACACAAGACAGGCTCAAGACCGCACTCACGCAATTCTTGGCTCACAATGCCAACGACGACACGACCAAAGCCACTCAGTGGGCGGCGCTCAAAGCAGTCTTGCGGGGCGAGATCATCTCCATCGCCGCCGCTGATAATAAGGACAGGGCGCTGAAAAGGGCTGAACTCACTCAGCGAGTGGCGGAATTGGAGCAGATGCACCAACGAACCGGGGCCGTGCGGGCGTGGCGCCAGTTGTGCACTGAACGAAAGATGCTCGCAGCGCTGGACCAGGATGTGGCCGAATACGCCGCCATCCGTCTCAAGCAGGTGTATTACACCGGAGGTGACCGCTGCGGGAAGCTCTTAGCGAGCAGACTGCGGGCGCAGGACCAAAGACGCCACGTACGCTCCCTCAACTCCACGCTCGGGACACAGGTCACGGAGGACGCAGCTATAGCGGCGGCCTTCGGCAAATTCTACGCCGGCCTCTACGACCCGGATTACCTTGATCCGAAGGCAGGCCTGGACTACTTGCACGGCGCGACGCTTCCCACCCTCACCCAAGCGCAAGCGGACTTCCTAGACCGGCCCATTGGCCTGGAGGAGGTCATATCGGCAATATCTCGCCTTAAAGTGGGGAAATCCCCGGGGCCGGATGGCTACACAGCGGCCTTCTATAAAACGTTCTGCCCACAGGTTGCCCCTATTCTGCGCGACCTGTTTAACACCTTTGATCGACCCGGTGCCATCCCCCCTGACTTGCTCGAGGCGGCCATATCGGTGATTCCTAAGGCCGGCCGTGACCCGGCAGACTGTGGCTCTTACCGGCCCATTTCCTTGCTGAACGTAGATCTGAAGCTCTACACCGGCATCCTCGCGAGTCCCCTGGTGCCGTACATGCAGCAACTGGTCGACCCTGACCAGTCGGGCTTCATCCCCCAAAGGCAGACTAGCGACAATACCCGGCGAGTCCTCCACCTCATTGAAGCCGGCTCGCGTACGAGACCAGGTTGCATGCTCCTCACCATCGACGCAGAAAAGGCGCTCGATAGGGTGCATTGGCTTTATCTTGAACAGGTGTTGCAACACTTCCGGTTTGGGGAAACCCTCCGCCACCGCATATTCAACTGCTAACGGCGTCCCAATGCAGCGGTGCGGGTCAACGGCCATACCTCCCCGAGATTCGACATTGGCAGGGGCACTCGGCAGGGCTGCCCACTCTCTCCCCTCCTGTTCGCCCTCTATATGGAGCCGATGGCACAGAGAGTGCGACAACACGACCGCATCTCTGGTATCCGCTTTGGAGGAGACACGCACAAAATTAGTTTATACGCGGATGACGTACTGCTGTCCCTCACTGACCCGATGCAATCTATGCGAGCGCTCTTTGTGGAACTCCACGCCTTCGCGCAGGCTTCGGGCTTTAAAATCAGTGAGGCGAAATCGGAGGCCCTAAATATCTCGCTATCCCCCGACACCCTGGCGGAGGTCAAAGCGGAGTTCAAGGTACAGTAGTCGACCACCTCCGTCTCCTATTTAGGGGTCCACTTAGCACCGACGGTGCGGGCCACCGCGGAGGCCAACTACGTGACCCTGACGAAGAAGGTCCGTGATCAATTGCGGCGTTGGAAGCCGCTCACGCTGTCCTGGCTTGGCCGGATCGCAGCGGTTAAGATGACATTGCTCCCGCAGATTCTGTACCTGTTCCAGACGCTCCCCTTGCGACCACCACGCGAGTGGCTAAAGAACACCCAATCGGAATTAACACGGTTTATCTGGAACGGTCGACGCCCGCGTTTCAAACATACTATTGCGACCCTGCCGCCGGAGCATCGGGGAGTGGGGATACCCGACCTCGCGCTATACTTTCAGGCGGCACAACTGCGCATGCTGGTGGAGTGGCATCAACTAGAGTCGGGCAAGCACTGGCTCTTTCAGGACCAGGCAGTGGCCGGTCGCCCACTGCAGGGAGTCCCATTCCTCCCACGGCGCCACAGACCTCCAACTTGTACGCCTCGGAAATCACGAGCACTGTCCTTGGCGTCTGGGACAGGGTGGCCGTGACGAAAGGGTTGACTTCCTTTCCGTCGCCGATGACACCGATTTTCGATAATCCAGACTTCACACCGGGACTAGACACAAGGGCATTCGCGGCTTGGCGGGCGACCCCCTGCAGGGATGTGGGCCACATGTTTGACCTTAAGGGTATACTCCCATTTCACCAGGTGAAGCAGGACTATGGTGTCGCTGAGGCGGACCGCTTGCGATACCTGCAGGTACGGCACTGGGTCCTTCACCCTTCGATCTTGCCAGGCGCCCAACGACATCTCACACACTATAAGAAGTGGCTGCTGACCCGCACATCGGACAAGAAATTAATCTCAGATCTCTACCAACAGTTGCTCCTCACCAACACCTACACATACAACTCGGGTAGGATCAGGTGGGAAAGGGACTTGGGGCGCCAACTCACACTGAAGGAATGGGAAGGTGTTTACTACAGGGCCAGACATTCAGCACACCACGCCGGTCTCACTGAGACGATGACCAAAATTGCCACATATTGGTATCATACACCAGAGAGGCTGCACCAGTGGGACCCCCAGGTGAGCGATCGCTGCTGGCGGGGATGTGGAGAACTGGGGACTCTGGAGCATTTACTGTGGGGCTGCGACAAACTCCGTCCGTACTGGACCCCCATTCTGGACTTAATTGAACCCCACCTAGATACACAGCTGCCCCGTTTCCCAGCCTACATTATACTAGGCCTGCCTAACGCCCTTATGTACCCCTTGAAATCCTGGAGGGGAAAACTGATCGCACTGGCATTGGGGGCGGCGGTACAGAATATTGTGGCTCATTGGAGGGCGGCCCAGGCTCCACTGCAGCTGGGCTGGCTGCATAGGCTATGGGCGATCCTGGGCATGGAGAAGCTATCATTGACCGCGGCAGGGAGAGGGTCTGACTTTGCAGCTTTATGGCAACCCTTCCTCTCCCTGTTGACCGGGGAATTCCGGGAGGTGAGTTGCCCCGGTATCTGCGGCTGCTGCGCCTTGTGGATACACCACTACCGGAGCCTAAGACACTCACACACAAACGCAAGGGCCCGGCGCGTGTGGCTCCGATTGGCTCGTAGATGAGGCAGCGCTGGCGTGTCACCCTATGCTTGACTATTGGACAAGGAGAGGGGGGGTGTAGGAGGGGGGGGGGCGGGGATAGTTTTGTTTAGTGTTGGAGACCCCTGTTACTTCTTGCATTCTTATTAGCTCCGCTTGCACCTCTTGGGCACCTCTTTTGACGCGGCCGGCCCGGATGGGTTGTAGGCGGCTTGCTGTGTTAACTAAGTACGTCTGGTATCACCATGTTGGGCGTAAGCAATGCCTACGGCTTAGACTGCCTCCCCTCGGAGTCGGCGCTGATGCTTTTTGTGAGGTGCAGTGTGATTATTTTCTGCTCAATAAAAAGATTTAATACTAAAAAGTACTTGCACATAAAGAGAAGCTCTCTCTGGAGTGTGGTCTGCTGAGGCGAAAGGTGCTTGAGCCTGGTGCAATGGGCAGTTGGAAGGAGGACACCCCTGACTGCCCCCCAGGCCACTAACAGCACCAGAAGAAGAGCCCAGGATCGAGGTGCAGAAGAGGAGGCCTCTGCGCAGGAAGAAGAGAGGCGCAGGGACCAAGTGAAAACCGCTCCCTGCAGAATACACCCTCTTGGAAACCCGGAGGATAAAGGAGAGTGCTCCCAGTGACTGAGGGACATCACCAGGAGCGAGAAGGTGCAAACATGGGGCAAATCGGACTCCAGGGGGCCGAGATATGCCCCCGAGAAGGTAGGCGACCTTTGACCCCGCCTGGGACCGACGACGAAGCGCGTGGGGCTCCGCCGCTGGTGGAAATCATGCCCCCGGGGTGGGTCAGGTCCCGGGGGCTGCCTCCCCAAAGAAGTAAAGCTGGGGTGCGCCGTCGCGCACCCCGTGAAGTGGTGCGGGAAGAGGGACCCGGGAGCCCAACTCCGGGCCCCTTGCGAGGAGGCAGGGGCGGGAGGCACCGTCGCGCCCTCCGCCAAAAAGATGGGAGGAGGGGCCGTCACGCCCCCTCTGAAGATGTCGAGGGGCCCGGACCTCATCCCTGGGCCCCAAAGTCAGGAGGAAGGAGGGGGGGGAGTGCCGCTGTCCTCCCCCGAGCCCAGAGGGAGCCGCGCTGGTCTCCCTGCTGCCCGCCGGAGAGGGCAGACAAGAACTGAAGGGCCAGCTCCCGCGGTCGCACACCAGGGTGTGGGCCGAGCGGGGAGCCGGTGGGTGCAGCCAGGGGTGGGCTCCCTTGACTGCCCTCCAACGTGGAAAGCCTGCGGGGGTCCCGGGTGGGACTGGTGCCCCCAGAGAAGAGGAGGAGGCAGGGGCCCGGCTGGGGCCGGGCCCCCGACCAACGCGCGGAGCGGCCGGGGGTGGGCTCCCCGCACCGCGTACCATTACCTGGGGGTCCGGGTGGGACCGGGCCCCCCAACAAGGCCTGAAGATGCAGCGAAGCTGCCAGCGGGTTTAACGTGGCTCTCCCCAGCACTGCTGGAGAGCCGCTCATCAAATATTCAGGAAACGGAGCAAAATCGCCCCATAATGCCTTGCCAGGCGTTTAGAAGCCTGCTTTTCTGGTGCATGGTGGCTCCCCAGAGGGGGGGGTCACCCTCAATGATGAAAAGGTGCTGGGGGGAGCTGCTGGAGAAGCGCAGTCTCCCCCCCAGCATGAAGAGACAAGTCACCCTAGGTGTCCTGGGGATTTGAAAAGAATAACCCCCACAGGGCTCAACCTGCATTAAACACCTTCTGTGTTTTGATAATTGCATCAAGGAATGAAGAGCTGATTTGGGGGTGTCTGGAGAAGGGCATCCCCTGGAGATGAAGAGAGTAATTGCACCGAAATGTATTTATTACTGGTTATTTATTTTCAAGGCACAGAGGATCAATGTGAAGTACTGGTTTAAGGTGATGTCATAAGCAAAGTGGATTTAAGTGGCTAGACACTCCGGCTAGGGTGACTGACTGTATTTACTTAATCCTGTGATCATCTGTGATGCCTTTAGGGGGTTGTAATCCCACTGCATTTTTAATGATATCCAAATGTGCTGATTACTCTCATTCTAAAGTGTGCATAAACATGTGTTCTTGCTGCTCCGCTTAGGTGAAGATCCCAGACTCTTAGGGGCAGATTTATGAGGCCCTTGCGCCTCTTTGCGCCGCAATTTCGTCACTTTATTTGACGCAACGGCGGCGCAAACAATGCACCCTATTTACAACGTGACGCATCTAGGAGATGCGTCACGTTGTAAAGCCCTGCGCCATAAGGAGGCATTCCTGCGCAGGGGGGGGGCGTTCCTGCGCAGGAACGCCTCCTAAAAGTGGCTGAGTGAAATCTATAAGATTTCACTCAGTCACTTTCAGCCCAATGCTGCGTCAAAACCCTGCGCCTGCTTGAAGCAGGCGTGGGTCTTGACGCAGCATTGTGAAGATGGGGCACCCCCGAGCCTTGCTGGAGCTGCGTCGCTCTTGCGACCTAACTCCAGCAATGCGCCACCTTTACGGCACAGATGCGTCACGCATCTGTGCTGTTTTTGCCACATGGTGCGCCGCATTGTAAATGCAGCGCACCATGGGTGGCGGAACTGTGGCGCACTGTGGCGCACATTAACTGGCGCATCCCTGGGGATGTGCCAGTTAACATAAATCTGCTCCTTAGCCCTTAAGATGAAGAGATGCTCAATCAGGGTCATGTGGCACCAAGGCTGGTGTAGCCTGTTTAATGCTTGTTGAGGTAATGATGGGGGAGGTCGCCACTGGGATGGTGCCAGTGTGCAGGGCCCTCGCTCCAGGTTAAGACCAATTCACTGCATTGGGGGCAAGATGATGTGCATACATGGGAGTGGTGGTACTAGACCCCACCCCCCCTGCGGGAGGGGTGGAGATGTTATGCAATGTCACAAAGTAATTCCATCAGCTTATGTATATTTGTAAATTGGTGTTTAGTATTGAGTGATGTGTGTGTTTAATAAATGTACTCTTACTTTCATAAAGCAAAGTACAGACTGGACAATCAATTATTGAGTGTTATTTTTGCGCACCTGCAAATGGCGATTACTAGCCCACACCACCTCCCTTGAGTAAGCCTCAGACTGCTCTGCAACGCTACCCTCTGAGAGTCAGGCGCTGCCCTAGGGTGTTTGGTTTCCAGTGAAGGACAAATGTGTCATGTTATTTGTGCAGGCCTCACAGATGCTGCCTCGTTTTCCAACAGTTTTTTACTCCAAAATGTTTTCTTGCTCGTTTCCATAAATATTTCTTTATGGGTTATTGCTAGGTTTGGTTAGGAACCTTAAATTAGGATAGGGACTAATTTATTTATGGAACATAGAATTATTTTCCATGCTTGTTCTAACTAAATTGTCTTGATATTTCTGTAATTGGATTTATTTGACTAATCTGAATAAAAATACAAAAATACAGATTACTCTCTTAAAGAGAAAAAAAACTTGTAAAACTCCACCAAACCTCTCATTATTGACTGAACATTGATGCTGAAAACAATGTTTATTTTGATGATGTGTATGGGTGACACGCCATTCTAATACAGTGGCAAAGATTAATTGACCCGATGAGCTGTGGAAAGTGAAGGTCCGTTTAGTAAGTTTAAAGTGGAGCTATTTATAAAATTTGTATGAGATTTCTGCGCTCACAAATCTGGTAGTAGAGTATAGGTTTAACACACTCAATGGAGCTATAAAAATACTACCCAGAAATCTAATGTAAAATTCCTGATTCCTGAATCCAATGCCCAGAATTTGAAGATCCGGCAAAGCGGTACTCGAAGGCAGTTGTGGTTTTAAAGGTGTGAGTTTTAATAGGGCAAATGTATTGTGATTGTGCCTTTTTATGGTTTGAATGTTTGATTAGAACGATTGGATGAGGAGAAAAATAGTCGATAAGTGGTTGAAAAGTTGTTAGAAGATTTCAAACTTGTTGTAATCCAAAGATCCCGGGATAAGATAATAATTATAAAGTTGTTTGCTGAGATTTTGAGGTATGTGGGTCAGGTACCATGACCTACATGAGTGAAATAGGGTTATTAGGTTGTTGTGGCTAATTAACATTGATCAATCAAGCCTAATTGCGCAAACAAGGGAAACTGCATTGATTTGGGTGATTTCACACTGGTCGAGATTTCACTTGCGAATGTTGAAGATATTCTTGAATGTGTGCAAAATTTATTGCGTTTAGTAGAGCATACACAGTGTTGTAAAAGTCAATAAGTAGTGTTGTGTATGTAGAAAGAAAAATGTAAAGGAGGGAGAGCTGCTGTGAGGAGTAAGCTTGTGTGTCATAGTGTTTCGCACTGGGATTGCATCGCAAAGAGTGAATACTGAATTTGGATTTGTTATCAAGATCCTGTCAAAATAAGAACTGGAATTCAGTTGATTTAATAGAAAAATGATTTTTTGAACAAAATTATAACATTTAGTTTAATCGTATTGTTTCAAATTGGTATGTCATTATGCAATATTTTAAATATTTTGGTAATTTGGTGAGAGGGGATGTCTATTCCAGTACCCAAAGATGAAAAGGCATCTTCCGAGTGTACGCCTACATACAGTATGCCTACTGAGCCTGGTTTAAGGATATGTCTTTGGCTTTGCCACTGGAGTAGGAATACTGAGAAGGAGGGTGCTTCAAGTTTTCCTAGATATGGGACATGTAACACCAGGATTCTTGATCATTTGAAAGGAAAATTGTACGAAATGAAGCCACCACCTAGATCAAAATGAAGCCTTTAATGCATGGGAATAGATTGCCAGGGAAAAAGAGAGGGAAATACACCAGAGGAGGACTAATAGGGCAGTGAAAAATTCAACGAATGCCCAATGGGATGAGGAGCAGTGTAGATGGAGAAAAGCCATTATAGAAGGGACTTGATTATATCCAGTCCACACGCCAGAGACTGCTAAGAAGGGAAAGTACGAAGATTCCTTTAAGAAAGAAAGGTATAAGTCAGATAATGATTTAGGAGATATTAGAACACATATTGCTTTGAGACCACCACCACATGCGACACCTGCAGAACAGAGTGAATCAGGTGCTAGTACTAGTTTAATAATGCCAACTGCTCCTGCACTGCAAGGTACAACCCAAATTGAATGACCCTTACAAATATTGCAGATTACTTCACCAGTAATAGCTCAACCCCAGGTTACTGTTCCAAGGCTGACTACTTCAGCTGCAGTAAGACCAGTATTTGATTTGAGATTTGATTTGATTTGATTTGAGATATTATTTATAAAGCGCAACGAATGACGAGGGTCTTGGCGCTAACTGTGATACGTATATGGCTGGAACAAACTGACTCATCGGTGTTTAGGTTTTAGCAAACAACCAGCTTTTTAGTTCTTTCCTAAACCTCATCTTGTTTGGTTGGAGACGTAAAGCAGAAGGCATCTGGTTCCAGAGTTTTGCCGCTAAAAGAGACAGTGTGCAGCCCCCCCATCTGGCTTTACGAAATTTTTGGAACACATACCAAGCCCTCAGTGGAGGATCTAAGAGTTCTTGCTGGAAAGTATCTAGTAAAAAGTTTCTGTACTTCCCCAGAGATCCCTCCGTAGAGGGCCCTATGTACTAGACACAGAGACTTAAAATTACCTCTATGATGAGCAGGGAGCCAGTGCAATGCTCTAATGGCCTCTGAGGTAGATGTTGTTTCAGAATTATATTTTATCTCTCTCTTTTGTGACACACATCCAAAAACAACAGTTTCATTGCAGCTGCTCAATGCTAGCAAGATACTAGCACATACAAATTGAGTAAAAAGAAAGACCATCACAGCAAAAAACATATTTCCAAAAACTAAAATGAAGCACAACATATCTATCAAGTTGTGTCAATCAGTGGAAAGTTGTGCTAGTGGTCACTAACAATGTCCAAATCAAATCCTTGTGTGACTTTTAACATTTAGTGGGCAAATATTTCAAAACATCGTAATTTGCCAGAGTAGCAAAGGCTACAAGATGGCAACTTTTCTTGGAACAAAGTAGAGAATAATCGACTGTATTAGACATGACAAATATTGACTGCAAATATTAGACAGACGTTACTGAAATTATTAGGCTTTGTATTGAAGTTTGTGGCTCTTCATTGTACATAGCTAGCATACTTTCCCTTGGCGCTTGTCAAAAGCTTAAATGGTCGATGGGCAGTGCTCTGCCGATCATTAAGTTCCAGATGAACACTTACACTACGACAACTGCTCAATCGCATTTTATCACGTTTCAGCCTTTGGGGGAGTCTATGTCCTTACACCCAGAAGCCTCCACAATCTGGGCCGGACTGGCCATAGCGGGCATCAGGCATTTCCCTGGGAGGGTGGGGGCAGTTTTTTCAGCAGTGTGGGGATGGTTGTGTTACTGAGAGCCAGTTTTGAAGAGGGAGGTGACAGAGGAATTCTTCACTTGTAAAAAGGGTGCAGAGTTCGACGGGGAGAGCATCCGCGGCTGCCTTGGGACTGTCTTTGACTGGTTTCAGCGAAGCAGCCTCAAGTGCAACCCCGACAAATCGGAGGTGCTCTTCTTTGGCTGTCAGGTTGACCCCCCTTGGCAGGAATGGTGGCCGGTGAGTATGTCACCCCCTTCTTCTTCCTCCACGGTGGCTAAAAACCTTGGGATTAAAATTGACAACACCCTTTCACTGAAATCCCAAATCACAGGTCTTACCAGCACATGTTTTGGTCTGTTAAAAATGCTGCGCAAATTCCTCCCTCTGCTCCCTTTGGTCCACAGGAAGTTGACGGTACAGGCCTTAATTTGTTCCAGGCTCGACTACTGCAATGTCCTCTACCTTGGTTTGCCAGACTACCTCCTGCACAAACTTCAGGTAGTCCAGAATTCCGCGGCAAGGGCCATTTTTGGCCTACCCCGCCATGCTAGGGCATCGGAGTTGCTTCTCTCCCTTCACTGGCTTCCTGTCAGGAAGCGGATTACATTTAAGGCTCTTACATTGGCCCATAAGGCACTCCACTCGGTAGGTGCCTACTACATTCAGAAACAGCTTTTTTTCTATAAGCCCACTCGATCTTTCAGATCTGAATCTCTTGGTCTGGCAACTGTTCCACCCATTAGGAAAATCAGGATAGGTGGTCGCTCTGTTAAACATCTCGCCCCTAAACTGTGGAACTCCCTTCCCATCGATCTGCGCCGCATTCCCAATCTGCTGGCCTTTAGAAAGGCCTTGAAAACCTGGCTTTATAATCAATAACTGGTATGTCCCTGTTTCCTCATCTCTCTTTTCAGCCATGGGTCAGAAAGCGCCGGGACACTCCTTGGAGTAGCTGTGCGCTATATAAGACCCCCATTAACATTAACAGAGGAATGGCCTGGTGCTGTTGGGCAAATTGGAGATCTGGGTGCTTGGCAGGCATACGCAGAAGGAGTGGTTTAAATTCAGTTACCAGTTGTGCATAAATAAGTAACACATATTGGTCAAAACATGATCAACTCAATGGCTAATTTACAGCAGTGTGCGCATTTTGTAAAGTTTTAGGCTTATAGATTAAATATGGTTTAACTTGGGGGCTTAATGTCTATTAAAGCATTTTACAGGAATCTAGCAGAGAATATTCATGGCAGCATGGCACGATGAAGAGTGGCACTGCATTAGAGAAGTAACTCTATCCTGTGCTATGAAAATTGGCTGAAGGAACTCATGAGTTGCAGTGAACTTGCTGAAGCGTACAGTGATTTATTGCCTTCTTCGTCACATCCGCAAGACATTGGAGACCTCTACGAACTTACCTGGCAAGAGTACATGCTCACTCTTGATTGTGTTTTACTGATGTTCCTTGTGTGGTATTTCTGGTCCCCATAAGACGCAACTGTATATTTTATAGTGCCAAACACCATGTAGCTAATGTAAGCGCTGTTGATATCATCTTGAATTGTATTGCCGTGTTTAAAATTGAAAATAAAGTTAAAAAAGGGGCCCACAGATTTTTTTCTGAAGCCATGGCAGCTTCTTTACAATCCTGGTCATTGCAAGGGCCAGCACCAAATATATATATAGTGCTATACAAAATGATGCCACGGAAAATCAAGTACACTATGAAATCACCCAGTAAGTACTATGATGACATATAGGAAAGATGGTCCTCTCATGTTAAAATATCAGAAACTGATTTAAACAAGCATTTACAATGCAATGGTCTTGGCATTGTTAAAGTTAAAGCTATTGGCATTGCTCATGACATTATTTTTATTTATGTTTTTGTTTTTAAAACATAAATAAATGGCATTGTCATTTACAATGCCAATAGCTTAATCGCTCGCAAATGCGATACCTATTGCATTTGCACCCACACAGAGCCACCCACACAAAGCCACCTACACACACACACACAGACAGACCCACACACACAGACAGCGCCACACACACACACAGAGCCACAGATGTGAGACTGCTTGGAGCCTGGTGATGTGAGAGTGCTTAGAGCCTAGTGATATGAGAGTGCTTGGAGCCTGGTGATGTGAGAGTGCTTGGAGCCTGATGAATTGAGACTGCTTGGAGCCTGGAAATGTGAGAGTACTTGGAGCCTGGTCTTGTGAGAGTACTTGGAGCCTGGTGATGTGAGAGTGCTTAAAGGGTGGTGATGTGAGAGTGCTTGGAGCCTGGTAATGTGAGAGTGCTTGGAGCCTGGTAATGTGAGAGTGCTTAAAGCCAGGTGATATGAGAGTGCCTTGGCCCTGTGTATGTGTACTTGCTTAGTGTATTTACTTTTGTGCTTCTTGCGTCTGCACTTATACTTCTTAATTGTGTTTCTATGCCTACTGTATTTGCCCTCATGCCTCTTGTTTATGTCTTTATGCCCCTTGTGTACATGCCTTTGTACTACCTGTCTGTGAACGTATGCATATTGATTGTGTTTCCATGTCTCCTGTATTAGCCTTATGCCTGTTGTTTGTACCGTTATGTTTCTTGAATGTATCTTTATGTGTGTTGTATTTAAGGTTGTGCTTCATGAAGTCTGTTGACTTATGGCTTACCATTTTGTCTGCATGCCTCTTATTTGTACACTAATGCCACTGGCTTTTCACTTATGGCTCACCATTGGCCCTGCATGACTCTTATTTGTATAGTAATGCCACTTGACTGTGTTTGCATGCTTTCTGTGTATCTCCTGATTTCCCTTGTCTGTGCAGTTACTTGATTGTGTGTTCATACTTTAGGTGTTCCCGCTCTTTTTCATTGTGTGTGCAGTAATGCAACTTGTCTTGTGTCCTTGAAGCGCCTTCCGAGTGTGTCCTGGCAGTTTGAGTGTTTACCATTTATTCAGGCCCGGACTGGCCGTTGTGGGCACCGGGCAATCCCCCGGTGGGCCGCATGGTTGGGGGCCGGTTTTGGGCCCCTGGGGGCCGTTTTATATTACAGGGCCGTTTTTGCAGCTATGCTGAAAAAACGGCCCTGTAACAAAAACGGCTGAAAACCGGCCCTGGCACAGAACGCGGTCGCACCCCGCCCCTCCCCCCCACCCCTCCTCCCGGAGAGGGGGAGGGGGGCCAGCCGAGCACTTTGCCAGGGCCGGTTCTGGATCCCAGTCCGGCCCTGCATTTATTGCAGTATTATTCTTGTACCTGTGTATGGTACCCTTTGGTAACTTGCACACATAACTTTTCTCTTGTAATACACTGTATGCTACCTCACACTTTTTGTTTGCTTTAGATACTTACACAAGTGCCACCATTGCCATGCTTTATGTCTGTTTACTCTGAAATGCACTGTTCCGAAAGTATTACATAAATAACATTATGCTGACTCACTGTTTTCTATGTTTGCCCTCATGTTTCCTATTTCGAAAAGCGCGTCGCAGAATGCAATGGGTGTTAGGCGCCTGTCGACAAAGAGGGCTTTTCTAGTGCTGAAGCTGTTTAGTGAGGTTCTACATGAGCTTACAAGGTGTGTGACCATAGTTTGCTATTCACAAAGCTGTCTAAACGTAGGCTGGCACATAGGAACTGTTTTCAAACGTTTAAAACAAAGTAACATTATTTGTAAACCTTGTTTGTTCCTGTTTTAGTAGAAGTAAAAGGCAATTTCTGGCGCCGGCGAGACGCCACTGGACATCAGCTCGTAGCAAGCCTCTTTAGCATGCACCTATTGTTTTAAACACCGATTAACCGACAGCGAGACGCCACTTTACCGACAGCGAGACGCCACTTCATTGCAGCTCACCGCGGGAGTGCTAAGGGAGACGCCACTTCACATGACTTCGTAGCAAACGCTCTTACATAAAATATCGAAACCGCTTACTGACTTTCTCCAGGTTTCTTTTCTTTGCCCTCCTGTTTACGAATTTAGAAAAGCGCGTGAGTGTGCCCACGGCACTCGCCCCTGCGGACCTTCAATGGTTCCTGAGGGGGAATCGCAGCAAAACATTCTCATAATCCGTGCCTAATGCATTAAACCTGCCTCTCCATTGTTCCCTCGGCTTGCTCTGACCTCGCACGGTATCACTTTCCAGCTTGTTCTTGAAAAGGCTTAAGTGAAAACAGGCAGGGTGTTCACGTTAAGTATCCATGCTATTAAGCCATCAAATCAAAGAGTGTTGAGAAATATATCATATTTTGTAAGGCGTGTGGGAGAATGTGTTGGGCGCTGTTTGAGTTGAACCTGGTGTGAATGGCTTATAAAGTGAAAGTAGTCTTGGCTCCTGCACTGCTTGCTAGAAGCCTTGGAAGGTGAGTAGGACGCGGGCAATTACTCAATAAACAAGCAATGGGATACCACGTACTTAAAGGTGCTGGCGCGATCGAGGGCTGGAGGCACCGGTAACCCGATATCCACCACAGAGCAACAACAAGCTTCGGCGCTTATCAGCGCCGCGTGACTCTCTGCAGACTCCCCCTGCATTCCAGAGAGGCGTTCGACGCAATCCGGTCTATGCTGTGGAGAGAAGAACTCGCCGCGCACAACGTTATCCTATGGGACAACACTGCGCGCGTGGCCAGGTCTTGTAGCCACATTCCAGCTCGTTGTCGGCTGAGACGCCAGCTATAGTTCTCTGGTGAGAACGCGCTTCTCGCGTTACTAGCCGAGACCTAAAAAGGATCAATATTGTCCTCCTTACTATTGTGGGAACGGATAACATGGCAGTAAAACCAGTTTCTGCATAACTTAATAAAAAGATGTTTTAAAAAGATTAAGAACATACATATCCAACGACAAAAAATAATACCACAGTGCTAATGCTAACAGTTGCAAAAAACATTTTTAAAGATGAAGCCTCAATTGGACTTTCTTACTGCAATAACCACTACACAAGTAGATCGGTTCTAGCATAATATACATGACAGGTGATGAATAAGATTCTATGTCAGTACACGGAGGCTTCGTATTATGCTTCTCTTTCTTTACTGAAGCAAATAGAGCAGCCAATAAACTTTAAACAGCATAACCCGAAAGGGGGGCCCCTTCCCTGTATACACCAATCTCAATTCCCCAAATGGGTATAAATGTGCTGAACCCAAAAGTCCATCCTCTTTCTTTGCTGCTGCAGCAGCCAGTTAAGTACATGCAAAGTTCTTCATTATTATGTGATGATTTGGTGTTATATTGAATGTTTATAGTATATTGCAATATTGATTGCTAAGCACGATTGTAAGCGTGCTATGCGCTTATAGCGGCTCTTGTTGGTATTCTTCCCTGGCATTTGGTGGAGAGGGATCGGGACAGACGCACGTTGTGCACTCAAGGAGGCAGTCCTCTTTTCATTGCCAATCAACACGCACGCATGTGCACGAGCAGCCGGATTGGGCTATTATCTTCCAATCAGCTCCGAGCGTCAGCACTGGTGTTTGCTGCCTCAAATCCTCGGTCCCAGAGAACGCCCGATGGGACGAATAAACAGTGAAAGTCTTTTCCTCAGGAGAGTTAAAAAGGGTGGCTCCCTCTACAATACATTTATATAAATGTATATATAAATCAGGCGAATTTAACCCTTTGACCAAGCCTAAGGATGGGAAACTGTAGCCAGTGACAGTCTGCGTTACCCCACAAAAATTGTTTGTCACCTCTGGGAAGCTCTCCCCCTGAACCTCCTCCATACCTGCTTTAGTAAGATGGCATACTACGCTGAGGAGGTTGATCAATGGGCTGATTACAATGACTACGCTGAGTTTGAGGAGGTGCATTTTGAACACCAAATGGAGGAGCAGTTAGTAGAAGCCCTGGATTCCCATGTACAGGGTTCAGTGAACAGGGCTTTGATTAAGGCATTACAGGCCAGATGTACGACCATTTGCTTTTGCGACTCGCAAATTGCGAAAAATTGTGAGTCGCAAAAGCAAATGTACAACAGTGTCAAAGACACTGTTAGCGATTCCCAATGGGGTTGCAAAATGCGTGGCTCATGAATATTAATGAGCCACTTGCAATTTGCGACCCCATTGGGAACGCTGGCCCTCCCAGGGATGGTGGCCTGCTGGGCCCGCTTTCCTTAAAGGAAAACAGGATGCATTTAAAAAAAATTCTGAAACGTTTTCATTTCATTTTTTAAGGGCAGGCAGTGGTCCCTGGAACCACTGCCTGCCCCTAAAAAAAAAATTCCTCTGCATTTGCAAAGGGGGAGTGGTCCTTTTGCGATCGCAAAACATTCATACATGATGTTCGGGTCGCTATAGTGACTCACAAATAATTTGCGACTTGCTATTTAGGAATTGTAGTTAGCCCTTGCATGCGCAAATGGGTTGCAAACCTTTGTGCGCATGCAAAATAGGGTGGTACATCTAACCCTACAAAACTTCATGAAACCCCTAAAAAATCACGGGAGACAAGCTTTTAATGCCTCACTGGGTGAATCCTCATTCCAATCCTCAGCAGAAATATTATCCCAGGTGGCATTGTCTGTCCTTATGAATCATGGGTATGGCGGTTACCTTCCTTCTGAGCCGAGGCTGACGAGACTTCTCCTGCCACGCTGGACACATCAGACACAGACCAATACACTGAATTACCTAACAGAGCAGCCAAATGCAAACGTAAAACTCACAACATGAGTTCTAAAACCCCAAATAAAAACCTGTTATTTGATCCTAAGAATATTGTACACCCGAGGTCGACAGAATGGGTGCCTTGTGCTGAAGTGGCGAATTACAGCCAAGAGAACCTCTGACAGGGTTTTGAGCGCGAAGTGCGCTCTACTCTTAAATCTGAATGTCCTAGACCCCTCCCTTTTAAGCAAGGTAGCAGACACCCCAGAGCTAGCCCCCAACATGTCAACCTTCCTCTAGAAATTCGCTAAAAATCCCAAGAAAAAATTGGATTGGGCAGGGCATGAAGGGGATGCCAAGAGAAATCATTGGATGTATCTGAACCCCTCACAAAAATCCTCGATTACGCAATCAGAGCTAAGGACTCTAATCCAACTGAAATCTTAGAATGGGCACAAAGAGCCTTATGTTTATTGGGCAATGCGAATTGTGCCCTTTCGACCGAGTGCAGAAGATCCTTATCAATGAGAATTGACCCACAACTGGCAGACATGGCCTCCACAGAGGCAGGCACATTAGCTAACGGATTGTTATACGGCGACAAATTTGTCAAGGAGCTTGGAAAATATATAGCTACCTTTTCCACACTAGACAAGGCCCAATCTTCAATTAAAAAGGTGTTCCACACCGGCCTTTTTACCAGTGCCGGATGCTTCAGGGGTTAAGTGACCGGCCCAAGATATAACCAGCCCTCCAGAGGTTTTTATCAGCGAGGCTGTGGCGTTGCCACCCGCTCAGATCTCTACCCCACCCATAACCAAGGTGGCAAAGGCAAGCAAAACCGAGGTGGTTATAGAGGATAAAACAATTGCAGCTACTCCTCTTATGCAGGTAAGCCTTATTCAGGTTGGGTATGTATTGGTGGGAGGCCGAATTAGGTTGTTTCTTCACATGTGGGCGAGATGAACACAAGACCCATGGATACTTCAGACTGACAAGGCTTCCAGATAGAATTTTATTCCTCCCCTCAACAGAATTGCAGTCCCCAACCTCTACATTTTTCCTGAGTAGAGAAGTCTTCCATAGAAGAAAAAGTGAGGCCACTGATGAAATAAGGGCCAGTTGTAGAGACGGTACCCCACCCTCACAGTTTCACCAGTAAAATATCCTTGGTACCAAAGAAAGATCAGGGATTCTGACTTGTCTTGAACCTCAAAGAATTCAATTCTTGCGAGGTGTATCCTCATTTCAAAATGGAGGGCATACAATTACTGAGAGATCTATTATTAGAAAAAGATTGGATGGTACGCCTCGATCTAAAGGACGCTTATTTGGCGGTACCGATTTTCCCTCCACATCGGAGGTTCTTACAGTTCCAATGGGGACTCCGATGGTTCGAATTTTCCGCCATGCCCTTCAGGCTATTGTCCGCCCCTTGATGTTTCACCAAACTTCTCAAGCCGGTGGTACAGTATCTGAAGGAGAGAGGGGTGAGACTCATTTACCTGGACAACATCCTCATTATGGCACATAGTGTGGAAACAGTACTACTACATTTAACTTGGACAACCCAACTCCTGGAAGACTTGGGGTTTGTCATCAATTCAGACAATTCCATTCTAAACCCTGCCCAATCGATGGAGTTCTTGGTAATTCAGGTACATTCGGTGCTGGCACAATTGTTACTCCCATTGAAAAAGAGAATTTCGATCAAGAAATAGTTGAGGAGAGCGCTTGCCTCACCGACTATATCCTTGAGGATTCTGGCGCTCTTGGTAGGCCTGTTAGCTTCCTCTATTCTGGTGATTTTCCCGGGTCCTCTCCATTACCGAGCACTTCAAAGACTAAAGATCATGCACTTGCGCAAGGGTCTGAGCTAGGCAGAACAGATTCTGCTATCCACGGAAGACAGAGATATCCCGGTGGTTGGAACACATGGACATGTGGAATGGCAGGGCCATTTTCACGTCAGGCCCAGAGGTGGTAATAGAGTCCAATGCCAACCCGATGGGGTTGGGGAGCCTGGTGCAGTTCAATGTAAACGGGGGGTAGATGATCCCCGGAGGAACGCAAATTACACATAAATTGCCTGGAACTGTTGGCAGGGTCTTTTGCGATCCAAACACTTTCTCCACAAAAGGCGAGTTCTTGTATCCTTCTGCGGATGGACAATGTCTCAGCAGTGAGATACATCAATCAATCGGGTGGCACGAGGTCTCGGCTACTGGTGGCAATAGCCAAAGATTTCTTGCACTATTGTCTGCTACACCACGTCTCAGTGACAGCGGAGTATATTCCGGGCAGCTCCAATGTGGTGGCAAACTGGAACTCGCAATTCCTATGGGATTTCAGCGAATAGAGCCTGCATCCCAGAGTATTCCAGCAATTGAACAAGAAGTGAGGCCCATGCACAATAGATTTCTTTGCGTCCAGGCTGAACACTCAGCTTTCTCTGTTTTACAGTTGGCAACCGGATCCTCAGGCGCTCAACACGGACGCATTCCTTCAATCATGGACGACGGGCACGCATTATACCTTTCCCCTGTTCATCATGATCCAGAGAGTGTTGGTACAGGTCCATAGACAGAGTGCGGAATTAATAATGATATCCCCATGTTGGAAAGCACAAGCCTGGTGTCTGGTGACGTTGTCCTTGACGTGTGCTCCTCCAGTACATGTGCTCTCATTCCGAGAGATACTTCTGGACCCGCTGGGTCATCCTCATCCACTGGCGGTACAGGATCAGTTGTCCGTCATGGCATGGAGACTTTCAGGAGACATTGGCACGTGCCAGGAGTTTCGCAGGAGGTAATGTTTTTCCTGTCACAGTCTTAGGCCCCCGCTACGCACAAGCGATACAAGTCAGCTTAGTGTAAATGGGTTGGTTGGTGTTCTGAACGACAGGGGGATCCTGTGGGATCCAGAATACATATGATTGTTAATTTCTTATCTGAAATGGCTAATTAAGGTATAGCTTACCGGACGCTTAATAATTCCCGTTCCGTGATTTCGGCTGGTCACACCCATGTGGATGGTAAGCCAGTGGGGAAACACCCTTTAGTATGCAAGATAGTGAGAGTCATCAGATTGGTAAAGCCACCTAAACCTAGATATTCCACTTTGTGGGACGTGATTGTGGTACTTCATTTTCTTAAGAATTGGCCAACGAATGAGTGTCTATCTGGCTAACAGCTGTCAGAGAAACTTACGCTAATATTATGTCTAATCTCCTGCAGGCGAGTCTCGGATGTATGTGCATTGGATTTGGCAGGTAGACTATTTACTCTTTCGGGGGTCTCATTTACAATTTCAAAAAGAACAAAGACTAATTCCAGATGTGTGACATATCCTGCCTTTCCACACCACAGCAAGTTATGTGTTGTTCAGTGCTTGAAGTGTTATGAGGATTGTACTTGTGAGTTTAGAAATGACGTAGCAGGTCAATTGTTAATCTCACTGCAGAAACCTTTTCGCCCAGTCTCTTAGGCGACTTTAGCCAGGGGGGTTACTTGGTTGTTAAGTCAAGCTGGTGTTGATACTTCTGTATTTTGAGGTCACTCTGTAAGGGGAGCTATGGCTTTAAATGCCTTTTTATCAGGTTCTCGTTTCGAGGACATCATCACTGCAGCGTATTGGTCTTCTGATTCGACATTTAAAAAGTTTTATCATAAACAAATTGTTGATGTGGCATCTACGGTGGTTGCGCAACTTTAAATAGCATTATACGAAGCCTCCGTGTACTGACATAAAATAAAAAATGTTCTAGCTGACACATCAATAATTTTCAATCCTATTCAGGACATGGAGGCGAGGATTATCCCACCCTAGATACGCATGTAAAACATGTGATAAATTGTTATGTTTTCTGGCAAAAGATTGAAATATTGTATTAGTACTTGTTAAGAGAATTGTTAATGGATTTCCCCCTGACGTTGTTGAAGTATGTTCAGATATTGGAATATTACGACTTAAGTTTTATTTTCAGGAGATCAGAGAAAGACGACTTGAAGGGTCTTGAGGAATCACTGACGAGTTTCGTCGAGAGAGTTATCTTCATTGGAGTTATGGTTCAGGTCGATGGAGTGGATAGACTGAGTTCTGGTTCACTGGTTCAAGTTTATGGACTGTGATTAATGGTTCGCAAAGAAAGAGGACGGACTTTTGGGTTCAGGACATTTATACCCATATGAAGAACTGTGATTGATGTGTGCAGGGAAGGAGCAGTCCTTCTGGATTACGCAGTTTAAAGTTTATTGGCTGCTGTATTTGCTTCAGTAAAAAAATAGAAGCATAATCCTCGTTTCCGTGTCCATAATAGAAATGAAAATTCTTGACGAGTCAGCTAGAAATTGTTTTATTCCACCATGGTAAAGCAGAGCAAACAGATAAATAATCACATGTTCAGCCCATTGTATGGTCTGTAGAGTCCTAGAGTGCAAAGTGTTTTTGGCTAAAGCTAAAAAAAGAAAAACTCAGGACAGGTTGATGGGTCACACATGAAATATTGTCACTTGGCAGGTAGGGCTGTGCCCCATAGGAAGCTATTTTGTGTATGTGCTGATTTGAAAAAGTCCCACAGATGCTGGAACCACAAAATGCAGGTCAGATCTTCATCACACTAGTAAGCCTCTCATACACATGTTATCATTTGGGAGTAGCAAAAATGGAGATTTGGAGAATAAAATGGGGTGGGGGTATTATATGTCCCCGTTTACTTGCATTGGAGCAAAGAGTGTTTAAGAGGGAGATAGCTAAAATAACTTTATTTTAGCTTAGAGAATGGGGATTCTCCCACCTAAATTGGGAGTAGTGGCTTCGTTCTGTTTGCCTGCTCAGAAATTCTACAGAAGAAGTATGAAATACACATTTAGGGCTTTTAACAAAAACACGAAGTTCTCTTAACCAAGGCAGCATTGTTTTAACATGTTGTACACAAGACTCTAGGAAAGCAGAGGAAATTTAAACAGCATCTAAGTAAACGCCCAAAACGCAGCCATAACCCCTTAGGACTTCATCAATAAACTACTAAAAGGCCTATTGAGTGTTGCAAAGTCCACAGAACATGAGCAGATATTCAAATTACTCACACTTGGTGTTGAATACAGTTTACCACTCATTGCCCGCTCAAACTCTGACTAAATGATAACCTCCTCTGAGATCAAGCTTGGTAAAAATCTTTGCATCTTTGATATTATCTAAAAAGACAGATATCAAAGGTAATAGATATCTGTTTTACTGTCACTTTATTGGTTGCTCTATAATCAAAATACATATACCTTAGCTCTCCTTCTTTTTAAGACATACAACACAGGAGTAAAGAAGGGGGTGACTGTGATAGCTTAATGAACTCACTAGCTACATGTTTATCTAAATATTGTCTAAAATATTGTGTTTCAGATTCAGATTGTGCATATACTCGATGAACGGGTATAGCTGCTCCGGGTTCTGGAACATCTTGCAGTCATCATAGTCGCTTTGTTGAGATAATATGCTTGCTTTTTTTCTTGTGAAACACATGTTGTTATGTTATAATGTTATAATGGGTCTTCTATAGCGCGCGGCTACTCCAAAGGAGTGTCCCGGCGCTTTGTGCTCCAGACCCATAAAAGGAAACTGGTAAAACATAACAAAAATACAGATAAAGGAAGAGCCGGAGGAGAAGACTAAAAGAAACTCTAGCCTGTGAAAAGCCAGGTCTTCAAACCCTTCCTAAAAGTGAGTACGTTAGAAGTGGACCGCAAAGACAGCGGTAGAGAATTCCACAACTGAGGAGCCAGCATTCTGAAAGACCTACTGAAATCATGTATAATAGTCACTTAAAGTAGTTACACAACCAATAACATGATTATTTATAATTCTTGCAATGCAGTGGCAGGCTAACTATGGGACAGTTCACTGCTTAACTGTTAATACAATAAACAGATTTTAATTGTGATGCCCTTGGTGCCCAATCAATGTTCGAATTATGAAGCACCAAAAAAGGCATGACCAAGGCCACTTTAAATTTAGATACATCAACAAATCTTTTTAAGATAACTTTTAAAGGATAGTAAAGGAACCATATCCTTTTCGAAAAGTACTGGCCTAGAAGGCAACACTGAACTAACTACTACTTTGACCTTTTCAGAAACTTCTTTCTTATTCACTGATATCTGTCATGATTAAGCAATGTTAATGTTGATACAGTTCTCTGAGGCCCGTGAATATAAGGGTCCTGAAATTATCTTTCATGTCCATGACGCAGAGTCAATTTCATCGTACCTATCATGTGAGCAACTGAAGACTGCATGGTATTCAATACCCAAGTTGGAACTGACTTCATTTCTTTACACAACAAAGCAGGTCCCATCATTGTTGAGGACTTTTTTTTCTTCTCCTGATGTTCTTCCCTTAATGTTGATACTGTTGCTTGACTCTTAGGCAGTTTAGTTTAGTTTCAACAGTCTTTTCACAGATCACTGACTGAATATCGGTAACAAAAATATTTTGTGGACAGATTATCATGTCAATAATATTGAAGACTAAAATATCGAGAAGGCATGTGCAAATAAGTAAGTATATGTTTACTATACTTAACTCCACATCTATATACCTTGAAGATATATATTTTTAACGGTAGTTTGCAACGATAAATGTTATGTGTATTTATGACTGCCCACAGCTGTATTTTGAATTTTATTAATCTTTTCTGTCTTTTATGATGAATAATCGCAATAAAGACTTTTTTGTTTTGTCGATATTTTGTCTAAAACATCATATCAGCAAATTTCTGGAGATGAAACTGGGCTACCAGATTGAGGTCACTCCTCAACTAATCTTATTAATCTTATTAGGGGTTCAAGAGAGAGAAGTTCCCCCTTATGCCTAATATTTTATATTTCATGCAACAGCAGTACTAAGGCTCAGGTTAGCTACAGCGTAGTTAAATCCTGTCCCTCCCTCGTGTCATTTATGGATGGCTCAGCTTCTATCTATATATCATATAGAAAAGGCAGTGTTTGCTTGGAAAGGCAGAGCGGCCAAGAAAAAACGTTTACGAGTGTGGGCACCAATGAAGAAATGGATTTTGGCACTGTCAGAGGAGGTAGGGGTAAGGAATAGTGAACCTGATGGTGTTTAACAGCTGGGTTAAATAGAGGGGTGATGTGTTATTCAGATAATATGAAGTAATGCATAGTAGCACTTTATAAGGGGTCACAGTAATGACTTTGGAATGAATTCTTAACTACTATAGAATATTTTGTATTTTATGTTGACTAATAAATACACTTTGTATTTTGATGAATGGATTTTGATGAATTCCTCTGCTTGAAAAAAAGTCAATGTAGTTATTTAAAAAAGCAAAAACAATACATCCTTTTTCACAAATAATCCAGATTTACCACAATAAATACACACATTTTGCATGTCTTTTTTTCCTTTTCTTCTTTAGTGAGAGGATCTTTAATACTACCTTATTGCATAGCCTCAGGACCTTCAGAATTTCTACCATCATCTGTTCTAGGATGCACCACAAGCACTTTAGGATCAGTTGTCATCTATTCTAGGATTCACTACCTTCGAATCAGCCTTGTTTTTCTCTGAATGACACATAGTCAAATGAGGATCTAACCTCACCACCATATCTATCAGCTTCGTACGAAGATTGACTCCCTGTGCCTGTACATAGAACATCTTTTTTCTTCAGGCTAGCGGGACTCATACAACTACTAAATTGGTAAAGGTGGGTAAGTGAATTACTAAGCCTTGATTTTTATTTTTTTGGTAAATATATTTTTATTACAGCAAAATAAATTGTACAAACAGGTCAAATACCATTCCAACCGTTGTCTGTTGTAAAATATGATTCTCCATTGCATGTGTCACACAGCCATTTAGCTCACACCCCGGAGGTCGAGCGGCGTAATAACGAAGAAAGTCATGAGCTGGAAAAGTTAGTATGGCTCAGCGACAACCAGTTGTCCGGAAGATGGCAGGACTGCTTTTCGGTCCCCCCATCCCCCCATCTCCGTAATTCCCTAACAAACTAGACAATCCCTCCCCTCCACCCCCGAACAACATCCCCCCTCCTGCCCAGCTCCCCCAACCCCCCTTTCCCAGTCCTACCCCCTGCCCCTCTCCCTACCCCCCACCCCCTCAGGCGTGTCAGAGTACCATCATAGCGAGCTTGCATCCATCCCGTCTAAGCCAGACCCGAAACAGACCATCAGGAGTAATCAATAGAAACTGCCAGTCATCACGTAGGAAGTAGGGAAATAAGGATTACTAAGCCTTGATGACCTTAATTCAGATTCAACAACCCATTATCTAAAGAAGGAATATGTTAATTCCTAACAGACAATGTCTGCATTTGCTTGCAGAAGGCAGAAAAGTGATATACGAATGGATCAATATTTTCTACTAATAGAATACTCCAAATCGCAGCATTCAAACTCAAGTAAGATAAGATAAAGGGTTCTTTGACTTGATCATCTGGAAATGTCATTGGTTTGCTTGCAAAAGGTAATAGGCCCAGATTATGGAACAATCTACATTTTGTAGCATCTCCACTAAATTTCTTAGGCGGTGCTTAAGGTTTCATGGGCACAACATGAGAATATGACTGCACATTAGACTTACAGTATTTTATATGAGGGGGCAAGGCCCAAGAGTCAATCAGTTTAGGTTCTGCAGGTATCGGTCCCTGCCTAAGATCTTTCTTGTCATGCTATAATATATAAACTATTTCTTGTTTAATGTGTATTTATTAGTGTTGTAGAATTTTATTTTCAGATGTCTTTGAAATGACCTACTGTTATAGTTTAGTTACTACATATACATTTTAGACAGCGTGGGATCAGAATCCATCTGTTGGGTTTAAATAATAATGTGGGCTAAGCAGTCAGGTAAAATGCACTAACCTTGCAATCCAGTGGGAGCAATGTGAGCTTGAACACGGCTCTGAACCCCTGTCAACCTTACACACACAATATGTAGGTTAGAAGTAGATCCAAGGAAATGGAAATGGACAAGAGAGAGAGAGAGTAAAAGAGACACTGGATATTGTCACACTGTCGGATAGAACAGCTGGGCTTGATCTGCATTGTAGGAGTCCTGGGGCCCCATTAGGATGTCGGGAGGATCACCACCGCCCGCATTGCGGTGGCGATCTGCCCGACATCCGCCCCCGCCCGCCTCCCATTTCCCCCCCACCATATTACTATGGCGGGGGGGCCACGGCGGACGGAAAGACCGTCCGCCGCTTTTCTGCCCGTCAACAGGTTGATCGGGCGGAAAAGAGTTTAATATGGTGGCCTGTCTGTAAGACACCGCCAACCATGTTATGATGGGGACGGACACATGTCTTTTCGTGGCGGCATTGCCGCCACGTAAAGGCATGCAGGAATCACTTGCGGGGGCCTGTTGCGGGCCCCCAGGGATCCTGGGGGGCGGGGGATGCACATGGGGGGTACCTATGGTACGCCCATTCATTTCAATATACAAAGTGCCAGGCACCTCGTGGTGCCTGTCACGTTGTACATTGAACTGATTGAGTGCATTTTTAGCATTGCGGCGGGCGGTGCTTTCAGCACCACCCGCCACAATGTTAAAAATACGGGATGTGCCCGCCACTGTGGCGGGCACATCTGAATGGCCCAAGCGGTACCTCTGCCCTTATGGTGGGCGGTCCCTTTTTGTGTCGAGATGGCAGGCGGACAAAGTCCACCCGCCATCCTCATGACCCCCCTTGGTATCTAAAGATAAGAGAAGACTGTTGGTATGGATATGGGATTGACTTTAGCATTAAACTCAGAGATTATATATGATTTACCTTTTGACACTGTACATATTTTCTCTCTCTTTTCAAAAACAAAACAATATTTTTCGAGAGCTTAAATATAATAAAAATTGATATGTTAACTACCACACTCTAAATAAAATATTTGCTGGTCCAAAAGAGAACTACCTGTAATATTATTTGATAACATTTAATGACTCTGACAAAATTCAAGGTAACAGGTTAATAACTGTAAGATTAAAGACATTAATTCATATAATGTACTTTAACTATAAACTCCACAATCATAAACTTGTTATAATTAATACCTTAATGCCATACTTGTTCGAAGATCAATGATAAAGTTTGTGCAGAACTTGATTCTACTAAACCTCCTAGTAGAAGCAATGCATGATAAGTGAATTCTTCTTAATTTATCACGATTGCCTAGCAAGGAGACTGTGGACCCCGGGGAATTTACACTTTAGACAAGAAAATGGCCACCACGTTTTGAAAGTCCAGTGAAAAATCCCGTGGCTCCATTCAACATGTGGTCTTTCTTGCCTTTAATCAAGTGTTTAATGTAGTGCGTCTACACGACACGAGACTGTCCTAGCAGTGCCCACATACGCTATGCACCTCTCTATCTTCTTCAGCTCCTATTGTCGTGCATGTTAAGGAGATTCAGATCAGCACACAGGTGAGCCTGAGCGAGCCACATCCTAACGTTTGTCTGCTATAAAACTGCGCCTGTCACCTCTACTAAGGTTTTCTAAATTATCCTCTTATCTCATCAAGGTTTTATCAATTATCCTCCCTGCCTCAAACAAGAACTAAATTATAGAAAAACATCTGGTCTGCTAAAAAGGACTTGTAGAGTCATGTGTGTAATATCTCTGCAATTGTGACTCCTCTAACAAGAGATATGAGTGAGTTACAGCTGTATTCCTATTTCCCCGAATTTTAGAACACTTATTGATAAGTATATTAGATATTCATTTTATGTGGTGTTGCCATTCATAAACCTTTGCAATGTATCTGAATTTTAGAAACATGTCATTGAAGCACGCATATTTCAAGTTCATTAAATAAAATTATTATTAATTAAAACTAAGGGACTGATGAGTTTGGCGCAGTTGTGCCGGCTCTACGACGGCACAGCTTCCCCAAACCCGCGAAAGGATCGCTGACCAAATCAAGCATTGAACTTGTGTTACACGACTTCAACTCATGATATGGTCGGCCATCCTTTGACTTTCCCATGGGGGTACCTGGAAAACAGACACCCCAATGGAAACAGCAAAAAAGTTCCAGCATGGCACGTCCATGCCATGCTTGAACTTTGTGGGAATATGGGAAACATCATTTACTACGAAGGCATTACCACTAATAACGTTTACCACGGGTCACTTACCACGCAAACGTCTTTTCAACGCGGGTGCCTTCCACGACCGACTTTACCACGCAAGTACTTTCTGCGTGGGCTGGGGGGGAGACGTGGTATTCCTTCCAGTCGTTCTGCGTGGGCTTGGGGGGGCTGGGGAGGGGCTGGCGGGGCTGGGGGGTCTCCCCCCCCAAAAAAAAACAAAGGAGCGGGTTACTTAAAAATAGAAAAACGCACTTCAGTACCACTGAAGTAAAAGGAAAGTGCCTCCCCCAAAGACGTGCCGTGTACGTCAAAATAGCAGTCCTTTTTTAATTTTGGTAGATGTGGTTTGACGCTTGTTTCCATGGTGGATGGAAGTAAGGGCTGCTGGTGAAAGACGGGAAGGTGTAAGGTAAGAAAATCTTTATTAAAAATATATATATATTTAAGCGCACAGTAAAATAAAAGAATTTATAAATCTAAGGTAATTTGTAGTTTTTGAATGTTGAAAAAAACGATTGATTGGGTTGTTAAGCAGTTACTACAAACTCTAGACATACTTTTTTTGCCTATCAGTTTAATTATGTTTATTACAGAGTCATTTGTGCTTAGTGGACGTTTCTACGTGTGGTATAATCCTTTGTTGTAAATTCCAGCGTGGTAAAGCCACTTGCGAACAAAAATTTGTTTGGTAATGCCATGCGTGGAACTTGTAATCGTAGTAAAATCATATATTCTGGGAATATAGATGGGGCACATATTGTGCTCCCCTGAATGTATCTCCATGGCGGGGGGACATGGGCGCCTTACAGGGCTACTGCACTGCCATGAAAAGGCTAGCGATCAAGGAACTCGTAATATGCTGAGAAGGTCTGCACCAGTCCCCACTCAGCACATTGCGTTGTGGCACTCCTGCCCCATCGCCCGGGAATGATTGTTCCCAGTCGCATCCAGCCGCCCACCGTCCCCAGGACTTTGAAAGTCATAATACGCCAGACGGCGGACCGCCTACGCGAGTCTGGCAGTCGCAAATCCGCCAGATTAGTAATCAGGCACTATGTGTTTTAACACTCCAGTGTTTGCATTCCACGTTTTTTTAAAGGATGCTGCTGCTAGCTTCTTTTTCTTTGTTCCATGTTTATCGTTCTCAGAAATAACATTGTTGCCATTTGATTTTCCTAATGTATCTTTGTTGTCACAAACCAAGTTACATACATCGTACCTAAAAACAGCTGTAGTGTGAATTCTATGCCCAGTTCATCTGCATAGTATTACCACTAACTGGCCTACTTAAGTGTTTTTAACCTCTCCTCTCTTTGTGATGCAATTAGGGATATACCAGAAAGGTGTGGTACCAGAATATCACCTGACGTTAATAATAGTGTGCCTCACATAATGTGCACTACATATTGTTTACAAAAGTATCATCTGATTCGGCTTAAAATAGAAACAATTCACCTACTGGGATGATATTATTGTGAACAATATTTAGCACACAACATTCATCGTATTATATTATATAAATGAATAGAGAATATTTCTGATTACATTATTCTGACATGCAACCCACATGGATGGCTGTAGCACCTATATAGTAATAAGCCCCTGTGTGTTTTTTTAAATGGTGCTGTTTCGCCATGTCATATGAACAACTACCAGGGCTTTAGGTGGGCCAGGTCTTGCCGGTGCTCAGCACCGGCAGTTCTAAATAGCAGGAAACGGGTCCCTTTCGGGCTCTCAGTTTTTGCCTTCACCCTGGGGATGAAAACAAAAATCTTAATTCTGCAGCAGTACCACTCTTCACTTCATTTGATGTGACTTCAAACAGACTTGTTATAGTGCTTTCAGTCTCATCATAGTCCTTGCTTTTTGTAAGTGTAATGGTACATGTTGTGCTATATATATAGCTGGAGATAATGATAGAGGTGGCAAAATAGAAATCGGGTGGCCCACTAAGGTAAGCATAGGTTTTCAGCTTTGGTCCTTTAAGCCACTCCCTTAATTACATCGGTCATGCCCCTTTGAGAGACTCACCAGATTTTACAACTCACTTAAAGCCCCGACTACTACCCAATTTAAAGGTACTCATTACTGGACTCTGCAGGATGAAAGGCTGGGTTGCTTCGAACATGTAACCTACAATTCTCTTAGATATCACGTGATATTATAACTCGCTGAACCATGTTGTGTTTTTGGAGATGACCAAAACATCTGTGCCCTCCAGAAACAGTTGTTTGTCTCCACCTACCCTGAAATACCACCCAGTATTGAAGGACAGCATTATTTATTCTTGTTAGAATATTCGATGAAAGAGTTTCGAGTGCCCTTGGCGTAGAATTAGAAAGCAGGGAGTGTAAACAATATGCCCATGTTTATTAAAAGATTAACTACAAAATATATATATTTTTATTTTGATTCACATAGATAACCTATGTGTATGGAAGTTTTGACTTGTTCGGCCCTTTTTTATTGGAAACAGGAAATGTATCTGTGACGCACAGGGTTGCAGCACCATTAACCAGTCCAATTCTTGATGTAATGATAGGAAAAATACCCCAAGGCACCTACTTTAAAATGCAGAAATTGCAGTTAAAAACAAAGACCAACAACAGGTGTAGCTGTGAACTAAAGAAAAAAACTGCTATTGTGTTCGGATGTGGAAAATAATTACAGCGAGTTTTATCACTCTTACTCATTGTTATATGACCTAACACATCTGTCTTTTGAAATAAAAAGAAAATAGCTCCCATAGATATATTGTTATGTGATGGGCAGGAGAAGAAAATGGGTCTCTGCTTAATCAAGCATTGCTGTGAAAAAGAAGACACAATAATGGCATAACCCTTTATAGCACAGTTGAGATATCATTGTAAAATGTGCACATTTATAACAAACATATAGGGCCCAATTCACAAATGGTTTACTGTAAATATGTGTGAAGGATTATTTTAGTACTTCTGGCTAACTTCTGAATCCCTCTAATTTAGGAGTAAGTCAGGAGCACTACAAGAATAAGTCAAACAAAATCGTGTTAAACAGGCCACTCGTGCAGGTGGAGATGGTGGTAAATGTGCTTGGGAGCTGGTGAAGCGTTAGCATAATAACGTTATGTGTGCAAGTAATATCGAAATCTTCACTTACACCCCAAAATTAATTCTTAAGGTGCAAATACTCATCTGGTGCAGGAACATTTTAAATGTGGTGGCACAATGTTATACGTGTGTGTTTCCAATTGTTATAAAATGAATCTCTGAAATGCTAGACAATGTTTAAATTCTACTTAAATTGAGTTGATGTTCAGGTGAGCCTGGCTTCTTCTTAGAAAATCCCCTTTCTCTGCTACAAACGTTCAGAGGCCCTGCAGCCATAATTGATGTCAATGTGATTACGAGGAATCAAGTAGTGACAAATGCTTTTCAAATTAAAAGGACTACAGCTCTTGCTCAATCATAAAAATAGGACAATTACAATAGGGGGAGACATAGGGGCCTGTTCGCAAAGATAAACTTACACATGAGCAAATCTACACCTGTAAGTTTACTCTTACACTTTTCAATAACTTTACTACTTTTGGCTATTCACCATTTACGAATGTAAAGTTACTCACAAGTGTGCACTTACATGTCTCCCCCCTCTAAAACAGGGTTGGAGACACATTTCTGAGTGTAAAGTTAATACATCCAAAAAATAAAGAGCAGTGGAAAGCCCAGCACCACACAGGGCTAACTACTGCATCACTCGCCCATAATAAATAATAGAGACATTGACTTAAAATAGAACCCAATAGGAAATAAATAAAACTTGCTTATATGAACATTAATTTAATGTTAAAAATAAACAATTAAAAATATATATTTTTTGATAGCATATTTTAATAACCTTTTTTCATTTTAAACTAAATGTAACTTTAATTTGTAAAAAAATTACACTAATTTAAATGATTTCTATACATAACGTGTAGTGTTTAATACTTAATATATAAATATAAACATTTTAACATAAGTGGGTTTTTGTTTATTAAAGCTTATTTTTTTATAGATTTGAATTAATTAAATATTTAGTTCAAAATTAAGTTAGTAGTAGTTTAGTATTTTTTTTATTTTGCTCTACGTTAAGGGGCCGTTTTCGATGTCGGGCGGATTTGGCAATTGCTCAGAGTAGCATGGCAGTTCAGCCTGGACTGTTTCTTTGAAGAGCAGGGTCTAGGCTGATTTGCATATGGCTGGGTTCAAACTGAGGTGGTATGGGGAGCAAAAGAATGAGTTGTTGTGAGGATACTACCCCGGGCAACTGCCACTGGTTAGACAAATTGCAAGCATTTCTCCTATCACCTTTTGTGTGTTTGATGTGCTGCCATAAGTGGCAGATCTATTGACTGGGTGTGAGTGTTTGATTGATTCAGATGCTCCGTCCATCACCACCCCCTTTTGTACCGCTTTTGGCCGCCATAAGTGTGGCAGGGTATGCTCAGACGTGAGTCCCTTGCTCACTTTGCCACTGGATTCAAGCAAGCCGGGCTGAAGACGGCTGCAATGCCAGAAACCGGTCCTCTGAAGCTTGTTTCCGGTCCAGGGAAGACATGGCTTGGCAGTTCGGGCTGGACTGTTCCCATGAGGCACAAGGCCAGACTGATTTGCATATAGCCATGTCTGAACTGGGGTGGCAGAGTGGGCTAAAGAACAGTGATGGATTAAACCCAGATCTACTGACTGGGTGTGAGTGTTTGATTGATTCAGATGCTCCGTCCATCACCACCCCCTTTTGTACCGCTTTTGGCCGCCATAAGTGTGGCAGGGTATGCTCAGACGTGAGTCCCTTGCTCACTTTGCCACTGGATTCAAGCAAGCTGGGCTGAAGACGGCTGGAATGCCACAAACCGGTCCTCGGAAGCTTGTTTCCGGTCCAGGGAAGATATGGCTTGGCAGTTCGGGCTGGACTGTTCCCATGAGGCACAGGGTCAGACTGATTTGCATATAGCAATGTCTGAACTGGGGTGGCAGAGTGGGCTAAAAAGAACGGTGATGGATTAAACCCAGATCTATTGACTGGGTGTGAGTGTTAGATTGATTCAGATGCTCCGTCCATCACCACCCCCTTTTGTACCGCCATAAGTGGCAAGGCTAAGCCCAGTTGTCGATCCTGTGCTCACTGTGCCACTGAAACCAAGCTATACCTAACCGATGAGTTCTTATCAGGGCAGAACCACTACTAAGTTGCTTGTGTTCAAGTTTAGTGAGGATCTGGTATGGCATTTTGGAATAGAATGTTTCCATGAAGATCAGGGTCAAGGCTGATTTGCATATGGCTGGGTCCAAACTGAGGTGGTATTATGAGAAAAAGAATGATGGGTTTGAATGCTACACCAAATGATTACCAGTTGTTAGAGACATATTGCAAGCATTCTGACCATCACCTTTTGTGTGTTTGATTTGGCACCCTAAGTGGCAAGGGTATGTCAGACGTGGGTCTCGTGCTCACTGTGCCACTGGAACTAAACTATACCTGACTGGTGAGCCTTTATCAGGATGAAACCAGTAGTACTATGTTCCTAGTGTTCTGGTTCGGTAAAGACTTGGCCTGACAGTTCAGGCTGGACTGGTCCCATGAGAAGCAGAGTCAAGGCTAATTCGAATTTGGCTGGGTCGAAACTGAGGCGGTATGGTGATCAAAAGGATGATGGGTTAGGATGCTACCTCAAGCGATTGCCAGTGGTTAGACAAATTGCAAGTATTCCTCCAATCACCTTTTGTGCGTTTTCACGTACATTTTACTACAAGATTAAAAAACATAGCAAACAGTGTCTGTTCAAGGGCATGGAGCAAAATGATCATAATGTTACGTTAAGGTAGATTTCAGCTGCTTTTCTAAAGGTCATTCATTAGAGCATGTTTATTTATTTATCTCTAATGGGGAAACATTGCACATCTGCGGTCCAATTACAGAGTATCGTTTCTCTTTTCCAGCAGCACTATGTTTATGCTATCTTCAGACCTAAATTGGTTGAAACAAGGAGCCAGGTGGCTTGTATTTTTTCAGTATTCCATTTGACATATTTTGGACCAATGACACCAGACAGAGACTGCAAAGGTGATTTCCTAGGTAACCATTAACCAATGGCGTATTGAGAGATCTGCTGAGATATTCTTGTATTTCTTAATATTTAAAAGTAGGAGGGCAGTACAACAGCTTTTCTACAAGTAATGGAGAAACTAAATACTATTGGGAGACCCCAAACATTGTTTTTGCATAACCAGTTTTGAGTAAATACCCGACCCTACAATCTTTCTATGATGTGTTTTGTCAATGAACAGTGACGTTGATTTAATCCCGTGCCCCAATGTGTTCAGTAATACTAATGTATGTCTACATCACAGATGACACCAAGCTTTCTAGCTTGTTTAACCAGACACCCCAAGGATATCGCGATTTGCAAAAAAATCACGAAAATCGCTCTTTTGTAAGAACAGAAACCCTTTTTACATAATGTCTCATCTTTTTTTATTGCATTTTTTATTCGCCCTCATTGCTGCCTATCAGCCCCTGCTATCCTGCACACAACAAGGAACACAGGCTGTCTGATGACAGAAAGAGCAGGCTTCGTATTGCAATCTGATCTCTTTGGCATCAGCCATCATCCAATTCGATGTGCTGTGCTGATGGAGAGTTTTTAACGTTAATGATAATGACACAGCACAGTCTCCAGCAGTGATAGAGAACAGGCCTTGCAGTATTTTTGTGGCAGGCACATTTTTTGTCCACCCCAAAAATAAAGCGTATTTTGAAGGTTTGGGCTGCTAATTTTGCTTTTATTGGCTGAAAAATTTGCCACCGTAAGCTGCCAAGCCTGGGGAATCTGTTAATCAATGGGAATTGTTAGTACAAATAGGTCTCAGAATTGTGGCAATAAAAGATTTTCTGATGTTCTCTCGCCTATCATAAGTTATTCGATCTCCACCCCTTACTCGTTACATTTTAGAGATGTTTACAAGGTTTTCACTAGCTTTGTAGATGTTTGTCGGTACCCACAAAGTTATGGTCATGAAGATGTTCACCTCATTTGCATGGACTATTATTACAGTGCTCAATTTGTGCCAGTAGCTGCAGGTGGGGCCTGGAATATTTGGGGACTAGCACTTACTTTCCCTCATCAGACTTGGACCCAAAGCAAGAAAGAGAAAAATGCAAATGGAAAGGAGGGGGAAGAGAAAAATGGAAAAACAGTAGCAAAGGTAGAAAGTACTGATGAAAAGAAAATCCAATAGTGAAATTAAGGGGCAGGAGGTATATGGTGTGGGAAGAAAGAGGCATGAGGTGGAATCAAGGCTACACAGCCTTGGTATTTGTCAGACCTAAAAAAATGTGGGGCCTGCTTCGGGCTTCTGAGAAACACTTTGGGCACAGGCATTTATTATTTTCAAATTAAGTATTGGCTATTAATGTGATCCTTTCCCGGGGAGATGTGCTGACCGCAAAAGAAATCTGCATAGGTAAATAAAATGCACCTTTCACTGGCCTTTCACACTCGTATGGTCTCTGTGTGCAAAAATGGACCAAGTCTGTGTTTAGAAATTAGGATTAAAATATGTGTGCAAATGTGTCTAGTACTACAGCATGCTACTAGGACCTATGCCCAGGGAGATAGTTTTCAGCAAGTTTGTAGTCTGGGTTTTCTGAAAATATTTAACCCTGGGCGAAGCACTACGCTACGCTCGCGTAGTTTGCGAAGTTTGTTAAACTTCCCATCTCGCGAGTTGCACGTAGCACAGTGCTAACACGCGTAGCGTAGTGCAGCGGACATTTTTTGCTTGCTCGCGGTCCTCAACGTCATGTTGGCGACCGCGAGCAAGCCAAATGACATCCTGACAAGACTTTTTCCTCGTTCGCGATCAGCAACATCAAGTTGCCAATCACGAGCGTGGAAAATGAACCTCCAGGCGAGATTCTCAACGCGGGGAGGTCAGGTTTCTCAATGCGAGTGGTGGCGCATGCTCGCGACCGCTCGCGATGAGAAACTACCAGTCCGCATTGAGAAAGCTTCCGCTCAAGTAAAAATCTACTCGAGCGGCAGAAAACTACAGCTTGCACTGTGCAAGATGCCGTTTTCAATGATTGCACAGTGCCGGATGCTTGTCCGCACCGTGCAATCAGTGAAAACGCATCTTGCACAGTGCGAACATGCTACTACGCAGCTCGCGTAGTGCGTCGCGTAGTTCGCGTAGTGCGAAGTGCACTTCGCGTAGCGCTACTTCGGGAACTACGCCCACCCCTACTAAATACATCACCCAGAAGCATCTAAATAATGGTTAGACAAGATAGTGACAAATGACCATACCTTAAGTGTCTATCAAGAAAAGATAAATTTTATAGCAACCTGACCGGTCCAGAAGAACAGCATGCAAGGTAGTACAGAACTGCGAAAACCAGCACAGTCCTCATAAATATGGGTGAATGTCAGAAATAGAAATTATAGATTAAACAAAATCAAAAGTGATGAATCTCGGCTGTTAAATGTTGAATTTTGTAAAGGAGTTTTTTGGATTGGGGTATTTTCCTAATAGTTTAAATAATAAAAACACAAAATATAAATGTAAGGGCATATTTATGAAAGTTTTGGTTGTCCTTCCACCACACAAGGTAACGCAAGGGCACAGCAAAAACTAGATGAGATTTACCAAGTCATGCAAGGCCACCTTGTGTGGTTCTGCGGTGCTAGTTAAATCTAGAGTAAAGCAACGCAAGTCGCTGTCTTGCGTCACTCTGCCCCAGGAAAGTGCCCCATGGGCGGAGCCTAGGTGTTCCCAAACATCCACTGTTGGATTTTGGCACGGTCCTAGATTTACCAGGAGTGGGAGACCTGGGAATGCGTCAAAATTCAACGGCTTCCCAAGAGAGGCCTAAGAAGACAAATATCTTTATTTCGCCTCATTTTGTCCTCTTTCTACCTGTGCTAAAAAGAGGAAAAAGCCTCAAAGGATTGTTTTTGTGCTGGAAGCTGTCACTTCTGCACAAAAACAATCCTGCCTGCAGCGCCGGTACCCTTGAACCTTGGTGCAAGGGTGCCTGTATTTTGGGCTAGGCAACCAAAAGTGCACCAGTGTAAGGAGAGAGCAGGAATGCTCCATATCTTGATAGATATGGCACATTCCTGCCCCCACGCTCCCTTTCACGCAGCCCAGCAAGGTGTCTTGCTGTGTTTCGTAGAGTGAAAAAATGATAAATATGGCCTTTGGTCACTATTTCAACCCCCAGGACAATAATTTAGACAGCGCAGGATACTCATCAAAAACAACAATTGATGGACAGAATGCAGAACAATGTCATACATTCACCCCAGTACAGAGATGTGGGCCTAAATCCATTTTTTTGCACCCCACACCACCCCAGTTCAGACATGGCCATATGCAAATCAGCCTTGACCCTGTGCCTCATGGGAACAGTTCACCCCGAATTGCCAAGCCATGTCTTTCCTGGACCGGATTCAAGCCTCCTAGGACCGGTTTCTGGCTATCAGCTGTCTTCAGCCAAGATAGCTTGACTCCAGTGGTGTGGAGAGCATGGGACTCACATCTGAGCATACCCATCCCACTCGTGGCGACAAATGCAAAAACAATTGATGAACAGAATGCAGAACAATGTAATTCATTCACCCCAGTACAGAGATCTGGACCTAAATCCATCGTTTTTTTTGCTCTCCACACCACCCCAGTTCAGACATGGCCATATGCAAATCAGCCTTGACCCTGTGCCTCATGGGAACAGTCCAACCCGAATTGTCAAGCCATGTCTTTCCTGGACCGGAATCAAGCATCCTAGGATATGGCACATTCCTGCCCCCTCCCTTTCACGCAGCGCAGCAAGGTGTCTTGCTGTGTTTCGTAGAGTGAAAAAATGATAAATATGGCCTTTGGTCACTATTTCAATCCCCAGGACAATAATTTAGGCAGCGCAGGATACTCACCAGGCCTACTGTCTAAAGACATTTAGAGCAGCACCCTAAGTCAATTGGGTCAGGTCAGATAACTACCTTGAGAAATAGTTGCCCAAAGTCGGAACAAGGAAGCAGAGCCAGCGGTCACTAGGGAAATCAATGAACTGAACATTCAGCGCAAGAGGGGAACACGGCTCAGAGTCAGCTGTTGCACAGAGGTGTAATAAAATGCCTCTGGAACCCCCACAGTGCAGGGTGGCCCCAATCCTTCAGAAGCCCCTAACAATTCAGAGGAGGCCAATGGATATCCCAGCAGCTCAAGGACAATGGATATCTGTGAGATACGGGAAACACAGGCTACTCATCACATTCTGTAGGGAGATCCCATCATTTTGTCTTATGCCACTTGTGCTATGTCTGATTCTGAGCCATTTTTCAGCTTTTCCAAAGGCACCGAGTACTCTATGTAACTATTAATACAAAGGCTCCTAGGAATGCAGGATTGCCCCTTGTTCTTTTGCTAAAAACAAATCTATCAGTCAGGTTGCTGGCTCATACAGGGACCTATTTTTGTTGGTTGAAAGGGTGGTCACATAGAATTGCTAAAATAACATGTTGTTTCAGTAACCCAACACGCCATTATTTCAACCAAACAGAAAATGCCCTGGTTAGGAACGTTCTGATAGGTTAGCACCTATTCAGAGTAGGTGTGTCCAGGGCTGGACAGGAAAAGAAAAGTACCTGTGCAATAAAGTCAAACCAGCCACACAGTAAAGGAGACCCTAACTAAAACAGAGCCTTGGGAGCATGGTTGGGTCGTTTTAGCTCGTTATGCTATGGAAGAGGGCCCCAACACTGCAGCATACAGGGGAATGTCTGGTCCAGCCCTGGCTGTTGCATGGGGGTTGCTTGGTTCCTTGTCTGCTAGGGGATACTGGCTCTTCTAGCTTTTTCAGAGAGTGGTAAGTAGATGCCAGAAAAAAAGGAAAGTCCCCCTAAGTGACCCTTTCACTCAGCCCTATTCACCAACACAGACTGACACAAGTTAAGAACTTGTGCGCGTCAACTCACATGTTCATCTGCTGCGCCTTATTGGATGCAGGCTGCTCCATCTCAAGGACCTTCCAGAATGTAGGCGCTCCCCTGCGACATTGAAGTGACAAGTGAAGCAGGGCACAGTGATTTTAGAATTAATGTCTGCAGTTGTCAACGAGCTTCATCCAAGCCTGTTGAATTACTATATCTGCCAGGAGCATAGCTTCCATTGGTGCAATAGGTGCAGTGGTGCCGGGGCTCTAAAGCCTGAGGGTCCCACTGAATCCTGATTATTCCTATATTTTATACTTCAACCAACAGCAAGAGGTGTCCATTTTCTTACTCGCACTATTGCTCATGACACACTGTCTACGCTACTGACTGACATCCCTATTCGAGGAAGCTCTTCGCTCCTAATAAAACTTGAAAAAAGCTAGATAAATGTTTACCATTTGCAGCTGCATCCGAAAGCTTCAGAACGTTATTTCTTTTATTCGGCTGGACCACTTCTCCATCCATAAACATGGCTTGTCCTTGTTTGGCTGTGGGATTAATGAGGTGTGTATACAATTTGATTTCTGTGGAACTACAGCATCGCTCTGGCTGCGGCTGTCAAACGACGTCGTTTACTGCCGCCTTTAGCGACCTGCGTGTTGACGTACAGCTCGTCTCTCTAGGCCAGACTGCTGTTAGTGTCACTCACATGCTGTGTGTACAAACTGGGATGTTTTTTTCCTTGTAAATAAAGCAGGGTTCTCCATGAACGAACATTAAACAGTCCAAAAATACGGTCATTAAACTTGTCTTTGATGTACTGTAAATTGTGTATATTGGGTTCTTCCCCTGAACTACTCGGTCCTCAGAAAATATCAGCGGCTAGAGACCCAAACTGGAAGCGCTACAGACTCACAGCAAAAAAGAACTGCGATCTATCCATCTCCGAGTTCAACTGAAGACCCTAATGTGAAAATCTCTTCTCCTCGAGATAGGATATTAATTTGTTCTTGTCTTTCCAGGAGAATAACTCGTGCAATCGATCCTTGTGTGGGAGGAGTAATAGTGGTTAGTGCATTCGAAGAAATCGCACGCCATGTAGACAACTTATTAAAGACCTCTAAAGATAGTAAAGCACCCTCCACCCCACGCTGGTTCGACTCTGTTTGTCCCAAGGCGCATAAAAATCTCAAACTTAGGGGCTGATTAGGATGGAGGATTTTCCGCATCCTTCGGGCCGGCGGAAGCCACCGCCGGCCTGGAGGATGCGGAAAATTCTCTGCGGACCCACCAAGACCCACCGCCACATTAGGATGGCTGGTGGGTCCTGGTTTCCGTCCGCAGCTTTTCCGCCGCGGTTGGCTTACAACCGCGGCGGAAAAGCACTAATATGGTGACGGTGTCTCTCAGACACCGTCAGCCAGATTAGGATGTGCTCGGAAACATGCTTTTCCGCAGCGGCTTTTCTGCCGTGGAAAAGCATGTGTAACTTCACTGCGGGGGCCCGTTGCGGGCCCCCTAGGTGAGGGTGGGGGGTGCACATGGGGGGTACCTATGGTACCCCCCTGCATTTGTATGCAGTAAGCGGCAGGCACCGCACGGTGCCTGCCACTTTCTACATACAAATGCAATGCGTGCATTTTTAACATTGCTGCGGGTGCAGCTTGAAGCTCCACCCGCCGCAATGTTAAAAATAGAGGATGTGAACCGCGGTGGAAAAGCACTAATATGGTGACGGTGTCTCTCAGACACCGTCAGCCAGATTAGGATGTGCTCGGAAACATGCTTTTCCGCTGCGGCTTTTCCGCCGTGGAAAAGCATGTGTAACTTCACTGCGGGGGCCCGTTGCGGGCCCCCTAGGTGAAGGGGGGGTGGGGGGTGCACATGGGGGGTACCTATGGTACCCCCCTGCATTTGTATGCAGTAAGCGGCAGGCACCGCACGGTGCCTGCCACTTTCTACATACAAATGCAATGCGTGCATTTTTAACATTGCTGTGGGTGCAGCTTGAAGCTCCACCCGCCGCAATGTTAAAAATAGAGGATGTGACCGCCACCCTGGTGGTCACATCCTAATCTGCACAGAGGGAACGCCACAGCCCATGCGGACGTTCCCTCCTACTCAGGGGTCGCGGACGGACTCTAGTCCGTCTGCGATCCTAATGACCCCCTTAGTCTCCAGTCTAAACCTAGGGACAATCTTAAAATAGCACAGTATAGAACTGAATATAAAAAAACACTGAAATGCCGCAAAAAGAGCTTACAAATTCAAGCTTGGGAGGATTTAAGGGAGGCGGCAGAAAGGCGAGATATCTCGGGATTCTGGAAAGTTATTAATACCCCATGTTTCCAGGACCCAGGAGCACCCAAAATAATAAACACTATTTTACCTGAACAATGGCAGACCCATTTTCAGAGCCTCTATAACCACACAGGACAACTAACCCAGGGTGATGGAGCAAGGTTAAGCTCAAATACACAATTGGACTTCTGCCTGGAAGAAGTGGAACTGGCAATAGTAGGACTCAGTAAGAACAAAGCACCTGGCCCTGATGGCATACCCCCCGACCTCTACCTGAGCAACACAGATCTCTGGGCCCCACTGCTCACGAGGGTTCTGAACGCGGCAGTGGTGGCAGGACTGCCTCGTTCGTGGTCGACGGCAACCATAGTCCCGATCTATAAAAAAGGGAATTGCGACGACCCCCAATGTTATCGCCCCATATCCCTTATAGACGTGACAGCTAAAGTATTGGGCCGTGTTATTTTACATCGCTTGCAGGAATGGGCGGAGAAGAACCAGGTTCTGACAGATATCCAATATGGGTTTAGGGAGGGCAGATCTACCACCGATCAATGTTTGAACCTGTACCTCCTGACAGTTAAATACACCATTGCTGGCAGGGGGGGGCATATATATGGGGTTCATGGACCTCTCCGCGGCCTTTGACCGTGTAAATAGAGAAAAACTTTGGACCCTATTGTTAAACTTAGGAGTGGATCAACCTTTGGTAGACGTCCTAAAAACCCTACATTGGAACACCTCTGCAACTGTGAGATACAATCAAGAGGGAAGTAGGACTGAGCCCTTTTTATGTACCAGTGGAGTGAGGCAGGGTTGCATCCTAGCGCCCTTCCTGTTTTCTATATATATATATATACCTCCTGGACAAAGACCTACTCAAATTACATGTGGATTCACCCCAAATTGGTCATCGAGCGGTGCCGGTATTACTCTATGCCGACGACGCGGTATTGTTAGCCAGGGTACACAGACAAAATATCGAGTTTTAAATTTCGATATACAATTATATCGAAGTTTAAATATCGAAGGGACATAATATAGAAGGTAAGTAATATCGACACTCTTAATATCGATATTAGTAATATCGAAGTTTTAAATATCGATGTCAGGAACATCGAAGTAAATCATTTCGATGTTACTAATATCGATTTTTAAATACATTTTGTGTATATTATATTGTATTTATTATGTTTAATAATTTATTTTTAATGTAATTTAATTAAATGTTGTCTTTTAGTACTGTAGCGGGTTGTGGGTTTATAGGGGAATAGGGTGGGAAGTAATTTAATGATGTTAAATTAATTATTAATTAGTAGGAATTATTAATTAATTAATTGAGAATTATTTTTAATTAATTTTAATTGATTAATTGATAAATATGTTCTGTAGCGGGTTATGGGTTTATAGGGGAATAGGGTGGGAAGTAATTTAATTATGTTAAATTAATTATTAATTAGTAGGAATAATTAATTAATTCATTGAGAATTATTTTTAATTAATTTCAATAATTGATTAATTGATAAATATGTTCTGTAGCGGGTTATGGGTTTATAGGGGAATAGGGTGGGAAGTAACTTAATTATGTTAAATTAATTAATAATTAGTAGGAATTATTAATTAAATAATTGAGAATAATTTTTAATTAATTGATTAATTGATAAATATGTTCTGTAGTGGGTTATGGGTTTATAGGGGAATAGGGTGGCAAGTAATTGAATTATGTAGAATTAATTATTAATTAGTAGGAAGCATACATTAATTGTTATTAATTGGTAAATAATTATAATTAATTGGTAATTAATTTTAAATTATTCATTAATTGATAAATGTGTTCTGTTGCGGGTTGTGTGTTTATAGGGGAATATGGTGGGAACTAATTTTAATGTAATTAAGTAATAATGAATTATTTTTTATAAGTATGTTATTTCAATCCCTACGCTATCCAACACTTTCTCTACGGTTGCAATCTCTGGAGTGGGAAAAGTAATTTTTACCCCTACGCTATCCAACACTTTCCCTACTGTTGCACTCTCTGGAGTTGGAATAGTAATTGTTACCCCTACGCTATCCAACACTTTCCCTACTGTTGCACTCTCTGGAGTTGGATTAGTAATTGTTACCCCTACGCGATCCAACACTTTCCCTACTGTTGCACTCTCTGGAGTTGGAATAGTATTTGTTACCCCTACGCTATCCAACACTTTCCCTACTGTTGCACTCTCTGGAGTGGGAATAGTAATTTTTACCCCTACGCTATCCAACACTTTCCCTACTGTTGCACTCTCTTGAGTTGGAATTGTAATTGTTACCCCTACGCTATCCAACACTTTCCCTACTGTTACACTCTCTGGAGTGGGAATAGTAATTTTTACCCCTACGCTATCCAACACTTTCCCTACTGTTGCACTCTCTGGAGTTGGAATAGTAATTGTTACCCCTATGCTATCCAACACTTTCCCTACTGTTGCACTCTCTGGAGTTGGAATAGTAATTGTTACCCCTACGCGATCCAACACTTTCCCTACTGTTGCACTCTCTGGAGTTGGAATAGTATTTGTTACCCCTACGCTATCCAACACTTTCCCTACTGTTGCACTCTCTGGAGTTGGAATAGTAATTGTTACCCCTACGTGATTCAACACTTTCCCTACTGTTGCACTCTCTGGAGTTGGAATAGTATTTGTCACCCCTACGCTATCCAACACTTTCCCTACTGTTACACTCTCTGGAGTGGGAATAGTAATTTTTACCCCTACGCTATCCAACACTTTCCCTACTGTTGCACTCTCTGGAGTTGGAATAGTAATTGTTACCCCTACGCTATCCAACACTTTCCCTACTGTTGCACTCTCTGGAGTTGGAATACTATTTGTTACCCCTACATTATCCAACACTTTCCCTACTGTTGCACTCTCTGGAGTTGGAATAGTAATTGTTACCCCTACGCTATCCAACACTTTCCCTACTGTTGCACTCTCTGGAGTTGGAATAGTAATTTCTAATCCTACGCTATCCAACACTTTCCCTACTGTTGCACTCTCTGGAGTTGGAATAGTAATTGTTACCCCTACGCTATCCAACACTTTCCCTACAGTTGCACTCTCTGGAGTGGGAATAGTAATTGTTACCGCTACGCTATCCAACACTTTCCCTACTGTCGCACTCTCTGGAGTGGGAATAGTAATTTTTACTCATACGCTATCTAAAATGATTTTAGCTTTTTTATTAGTATTATGCTGTTATTAATTGTAATTTATGTGATTATTTTATGTATATAAATGGATTAGTAATTTATTATATTTTATTTGTTTATAAGTTATGAAAATAATTAATTTAGAGTTATTATTAATGAAAAAAATATTATGTATTATATATTTATTAATATTAATTTGTATTATATTATGTATACATTTTACATATTATAGTACATTTTTAAATATGTTTATTACATTTATAAGTATTATTTTGTTAATATTAGATTTTTATTTAATAAATAAAAAACGATATTTTACAAAAAACAATATTTTTGTCATTCTATATTTTTTTTCTCGATATATTTGTACTTACCTTGTTAGGGATAGGATTCCTATATTTTTGATTTCGATATTTTTGTTCCGATATTTTTGTATATCGATATTTGTGTTATCGATATTTTGTCAGACATTCGTTAGCCAGAACTCCAATGGGGCTACAGAAGTTGATTGATGGTTTTGTCGATTTCATAGCTAAACTGGACTTATCGACAAATCTGGAAAAATCTTAAGTCATGTCAACGGGAGTCAAAGAAAAAGGGAAATTCATTTATAAAATTGGGTCACACAAGATTGGTCAGGTCAGGACCTTCTCATATCTTGGTGTATTGTTTGACGACCAATTGAATTTTAACCCCCTGGTGGATAAACATGCAGTGAAACTGGCGGCGTCATCAGGGGCTATCATGGGGTACGGGAGAAGATTGGGCAGATGGTCCCCAGAGCAAATACTAAACCTGTATAGATCGATATGCTGTGCTCAGGTCACTTACGGAGCAGAGGTAAGGGGCTTTATAGACAAACAATTGCAGCAGATCCAGGTGGAAGAAAATAAATTCCTTAGAAGAATCTTGAAACTGCCGCAGAGCACTCCAGCCTTCATCATTCATGAGGAAGTTGGGGAGCCCTACATTCAAGACCGGATTAAAATCAAACCTCTTCTTGCTTGGATCAAAATCTGGATTAATCCTGAAGCGGACCTTACAAGACAAATTTTAAAAGACTGTCTGAAACGTGACAGAGGGGGTCACATACCATGGCTAAAGTATGTAAAGGACTCTATGGAGGCAATTGGCTGTAAAAATTTATTTACAGACCCAGAATCCTTAACCGGCCAGAATAAAATAATGGTTAAAAAACTTTTTTCAGAACGGTCACTCATGACTAGGGCTGAGGTGGAAAGACGTAAGCCTACTGTTTTATCTTACTGCTTACTAACAAAGAAACAAGGAATGGAACCATACCTCAGGGTTATGCATAACGCCCAGGACCGATTCTATATGACTCGATTCAGATTAAATATGCTCCATCATCTACTTGCGGTCCCCTCTGGGTTCACTCTTACAGTGGAGGCGAAGAGTACCTGCGGCTGCGACGCTAGGTCTCCGCAGGATACCCTTCATTTTGTTTTGTTATGCCCCTTTTACTCTGTCCCAAGACGTAAGTTTTTAGTAGGGATCCTGAAAGAAACAAAACTTAGACAAGCAAAAAGGGCCCTGAGGTTTCTTCAGGAAGCCGCAGATGTTCATACGCTGGTTTGTATTGTAAGTTTTATCAGGGTTGCAATGCGGTTAAGGAACACCAGAGAAATAATTGACTTTAATGCTATTTAAATAGAGCCCCATGTAAGGAAATTTCCTCTTTTCCCTTTGTACATGAAATGCATTTTTAGCCCACTTTTTAACTTATTTTTTTTTAAACTTGTATTTAAAATGTGTGTATATTGTTTATGTACTTTTATGGTGTCTTTTTAAGTGCCGAATAAAGATTTATAATTGAAATTGAACGCGTGCAATCAATCCCAATCCACGTTGGCGTGGAGGGCCATGTCACATTACTTTTGAAGTAGAGGCGATAGAAGCCTCAGCAAGTTCTCTTACTAGCTGACAGCTGTATAGGCGCAGGAATGAGTCGCTCACTGTACGTGGGCAAATACGGCCTTTAGTCTTGTTTTGGTTGAGAACCCCAGATGAGTAAAGTGGCAAGGGCAAATATACAGGTCTTCAGGAATATCTCACAGGTTTACGAGTCTATCGTGCTCAGTGCCCATTAAATCAAATTTAAATCCCAACCACCTTCCTCATAATGCTTATCTTTCTTCTGATACTTCAAACATTTGTATGAATTTGGTGTTGCCAGTGGGTGCTGCTAGGCCCTGACCCTGGTGTTATTCTTTGGTTCATGAGCAGAAGTTTAAGCCCATTGACTGTCAAGGTCTCAATAATGTAAGCATCGCAGAGCTAGACGGGGTTTGAGTTATTCTGTCATTTTTCTTTGCACAAGCAAACCTCAATAGTATGTTTCATTGAAAGAAAAACAGACATGCTACTACCTGCACTTTTCCATACTCTAATACATGTTTTGCTGGTGTCCATACTTTCTGATATGTCCTTAGTAGTGTGAATTCGCAGGAATCGTTTTCTACTGGCACAGAAAAGATCTAACTTTATATAGTTTTGCCTTCCTTTTGAGAACATATATCAGCCAAATGAAGTGTTGCATTTTTATATGCACTGAAGCGCTGAAGATAAATTCCTCACACATATGTAGGCTCGGGCATGCACGCCCAACCAGTTGGTCCAAAAAGCACACAAAACTTGAGTTTATATAGGAGGATATTGGGCATATTTAATGAAACTAACAGAGCAAGAAAACCTTTGAATCACTTCCGGGTCGGCTGCTTCTTCCCTGCAGCTCCAGCAATGTACCCCTGAATGGGATATTCATTCCAGGAGGTAGGATACCTTCAAGCGAATCATGAAAGTAAGCCTGCAAATTGTAATAAATGGCCAATGTCAACTGCATTTTCTATGTCAAATACATGTGCAGTCGAGATGCTGAATTCCAATTGGCCTGCAGGTTGCCTTTCTAATGAGGTTCACGGGCATGTGCCTGGAGATCTGACCAGGGCGGACTGAGAATTTAAAAGAAGGGAAGGGTAATCAATAATGGATCTCCTGGTAATGGCGGGAGCGGGTGGGAGATCTCAATTGCTGCGGGGACAGCACGCCTGGAGTCTAGTCCAATCGAAAGGGATAATATGTTCTGGAATGTATACTGTACTAATTGATGTGTACTTTCAAGATTGTTATGTGGGAATATTGTCTGCTAACATTGCTAATGCTTCAATAAAAAGAATACATTTGTTTTTAAAAATCGATCTCCTGACGTCCCGGTGAATGAGCGGCGAGGCACTTTGAGGTTAGTAGGCAATAATAGACTAAGAACAGAGTCAGCAAATTTTAACAAGAGAGAACTTGTTGTTTAATCAAGTTTAACAAGAGAATAGCGACTTGGGTAAACATAACTAGCGAGCTATCAAGTCACCAAAGCAGCTAGAGCTCCAGGTTTAAGCTGTTTATTGATGTTCAGATAGTAACTAATTACCATAAAATGCAAGTCAATATTGTCCCTCAGGTAAGATCACAGATTGAGCATAATGAAGGACAAGAATTAGTAAACTGATGTTACATCAGGGTTTAGACAAGAAATGGTCAGAAATTCAAAATTTGAAAACATTTATGACAAGAATTTTCAATTCTATTAAGGACAAGGAGGCAAGGATTATCCCACCCATTGTTGTATGCTATCTCATTTCTTTAATGAAATGCCCAGCAGCCATAGAAACAAGTAAACTACAATACCCAGAAACACATGGGTAACAACCATAGAGTCAGGGGTATATAAAGGCATTCCTCTTTCTTCTGTGAAAACAAATCCAGGAAAACAGAACATATCCAATCCGGAAAGTCAAACAAGGAAAGTAGAATCACCAAACTAGGAAGTCCAAGGAACATCCAAAATGGCACAGATTGACGAAGACTGAAGCCAGAATCCTCCGCAGAAGCAGGAAGGCAGAAACCAGGCAGGCCGGAAACATCTTCATTTGGGATCAGATCCTGAAAAGGAACACAAAGCTGTAATATCCAAGCTATGCAAAACATTAGCATAAAGCAAGGGGGGGGGGGAAATCACAAGATGCATGTAAACAATCCATCATCAGCATAACTGCAATATAAGTATATGAATAAAATGCAGACAACAATGGGTGGGATAATCCTTGCCTCCTTGTCCTTAATAGAATTGAAAATTCTTGTCACGAATGTTTGCAAATTTTGAATTCTATTTCAGGACAGGAGGCTCCGATTATGCTTGTTTAAAGCTGATCCACCACAACAGAAGCAATATGATCAATAGGCTTAAAGTAAAAGGTTTTGAACACAGAATCAGAGGACCAGTCAGCGGCCTTCATAATATCAAACAAAGTCACTCCCAAGGAGAAGGCTTTAGAAGCCATAGCACCACGTGCAGAATGAGCCCCAAACACAGATACATCAATGCCAGCCTCTGCCATGAGCCATCGTACCCACCTAGATAACGTAGCTGGGGTAACGGGGCGAAAGGGCTTCTGCAACACAATTAACAACTGACCTTGCATATCAGAACGAAAAGAAGAAGTACTTACTTCATAATCCTTGAGACATTGAACGACACACAGTTGAGGACGAGCAGGGAAAGAAGGATAGGAAATAACCGCAGTATTGGTCTTGGTACGTCTGGAGAGACGAAACGAGACCCCCTCAGGAGTAAAACTGCGTCCGGCTAGATCCAAAGCCCGAACATCAGAAACTCGCTTGCAGGAGACTAGACACAGCAACATAGTAAGTTTAGCTGACAACTGCTTACGAGACAGTAAAGAATTAATCGGCCAGGCCTCCAGGAAACGTAAAACAATAGAAACGTCCCATAAAGAAACATACTTTGGACGAGGGGGATTTGCAAGGCGGATACCCTTGAGTAATTTGACAACCAGAGGATGTTCACCTGCCGGTTTACCGTCCAAATGGGGATGACCCGCAGAAATAGCTGAACGGAAGTTGTTCACCGTACGATACGTCAAGCCCGAGGAAGCCAGCGAGGCCAAAAAATTGACCATCACAGAGACATCAGCCGATGTTGGATCAACTTGCCGTTGAACACACCAGTCATTCCAATGCTTCCAGGAGCCCCTGTATCGTTTGTGGGTATCAGGAGACCAGGCGTCACTGATGAATTTGGAAGCGTCCGGAGAAAGGCCTGGGACCCACCAGCGTTCCCCGAAATTCGCCACGCTAGAAGAAGGAGAGAGCCTGACTGAATCAGGGGATGCGGATTCTGAAGCGGATCGAGTAGGAGATTCCACTTCTGGGGAAGAAGGAACGGCACTGCACAAGCCATTTCCAGGAGAACTGGGAACCATGCCTGAGCCCTCCACAGAGGAGCGATCAAAATCAATTCCGACTGATACCGTTTCGTGTAAGCCAACACCCTGGGAATCATCATGAATGGGGGAAAGGCATAACACAGAGCAGTCGGCCACGGTTGGAGAAAGGCATCCGTGGCTAAGGCCGCCGGATCTGGCCTCCAACTGAAGAAACGCGGGAGTTGGGTGTTGAGACGAGGTGCAAATAGATCGATCTGACAAGGGCCCCAAGACCAGAGAAGAAGACGGAACACATGAGGATGCAGCCTCCAATCGCTGAAATCGCTCAGATACCTCGAGTTACAATCCTCCACAAGATTGTTGCACCCCGGAAGATACTCTGCAATAACCGTGATCCTGTTGTGCAGACAATAATGCCAAAAGTCCTTGGCAAGTTCCGCCAACAACCGGGACCTGGTTCCCCCCAGTTTGTTGATGTACCGGACTGCTGACACGTTGTCCATGCGGAGTAGTATGCAGCAGTTGGACTGAAGGGGAGAGAGGCAATGAATCGCGAAGGATACCGCCAATAGCTCCAGACAATTGATGTGGAGCAAAAGCTCTTGGGGGGACCACCGACCCCCCGTCGAGACTGGGCCGCACCAGGCTCCCCAGCCCCAGCGGCTGGCATCCGATTCTATCACCACCTCCGGCGTGGAACCGAACAGGGCTCGACCATTCCATGCCTCCATATGATCCAGCCACCATTGCATCTCTGATTTCGCCTCCTCTGAGAGGGGAATTTGGACGGAATAACGGAGGCTGTTTTGAAGATGACGAATCTTCAGGCGCTGCAATGCTATGTAATGCAGCGGGCCGGGAAGATCGCCTGTAGACAAGAGGCTAAGAGACCGACAACTCGTGCTCACGATCTAAATGACACAGTCTGTTTCGAGAGAACGGAAGTCAATTCCCTCTTGATATAACTAATCTTTTGATTGGGTAAAAGAAGTTGACAGGTGAGAGAATTGACTTTGAAACCCAGGAAGTCGATCACCTGAGTCGGACGCAACACAGACTTCTGAGCATTCACCAGAAAGCCGAGGGACTGCAGAAGCTCGACGGTCCATTCCAGATGAGACATCAATTTGACCGGACAATCCGCCAGAAGGAGGATTTCGTCCAAGTAAATGATCAACTGAACACCCCAACTGCGGAGAGACTCCACGACTGGCCGCAACAGCTTCGTAAAGCAACAAGGTGCTGACGACGGGCCGAAGGGAAGAACCTGATATTGATACCAAGTCCCCAACCAGTGGAACTGGAGAAAACGACGATGTGGGCGGAAGATCGGGACCGACAAATAAGCGTCCCTGAGGTCCAGACGAACCATCCAATCCTTGTCCCTCAAGAGATCCCTCAACAAATGGATTCCCTCCATTTTTAAGTGGCGGTAGACCACTCCCCCGTTGAAGTTTTCAGGTTGAGAACTAACCTCGATCCCCCTCCTTTCTTCTCCACTAGGAAGACTGTGCTGACGTACCCCCGCGGATGACGCACGGTCGGAACAATTGCCCCTTTGAGGAGAAGCGACTTGAGTTCCTCTGTGATGAACTCTTGATCTCTTTGGGAAAAGGAAAGTGGAGAAGGAAGGTGAGTTTGACTTTGGGGTTGATAAAACTCTATCTTGTACCCCTGAACCGTCTCCAGCACCCAAGCATCGCTGGAGATCAACTACCAATTGTGGAGGAAAAATTGTATCCTGCACCCCAGAACAACACTGCATGCAGGAATTAAGCTCACCTGAAGTTCCGGAATCTTGGTATCCACCGGCTTGACCGCCGGAGCGTCCTTTCCTGTATTGGCCACGACCCCTTCTGGAGGGGTAGAAGTTTGACCTCTGGTTGTAATAAAACTCCTGATGACCCCCTCTGTTGGATGGCTAGCCTCTCTGAGAGGACTGTTGCTGCTGACCACGGCCGAACGAGCGCCCCCTACCACGTCCGCCCTTGGCAAAAACCGGACGGAACGCTCGCCAGAGTGGCGCTTGCGCCTTATCCAAACCGCTGAAGGTATTTACAAATTGAGTCAGTTCCTTCAGAAACGGTTGTCCAAAAAGCAAACCTTGTGCAGCAGGACCTGATTCGGAGGAGGAGAGCTCAGCCAACTTCGGGTCGAGGTTCAATAAAATGGAACGACGACTCTCACTCGAGAGTGCGCAGTTTGCCTTGCCTAATTGGCAGATTGCACGCTGAGCCCACTCAATGAGTTCGTCCGGGTCAACCATCGTCGAAGACTCCTTAGCCATAAACCCGAGATCTAAAATCTTAGTTAGCGGGCCTAGCATGCCTAAGACTTTATCCTGACAGGATCTCCAGGATCCTTTGCGAATTTACGCAAATAGGTGACCATAGTGTGATCCACCTCTGGCGTGTCCGCCAAATTGTCAGCCAGATCCGGCCTTGGGCACTCCGAACGGAGTCGTGCACGGACTTCCTTGTCAAAGGATTGCCTAATATGCTGTTGCACATACTCCGCCACCGCTGGGGACGGAAGCCAAGCCGTGGAATTAGGGTGGATGATGTCAGTGGGGTCAAAAGAGAGAACTTGGGGATGAGTAGGGGCATCCACAAAGTGTTCCTTGCATTTTCTCTTCTTAGGAGGAGGGGAAAGGTGTTCTGAGGAAGAAGAAGAGAGATGGTCATCACTGTCGGCCTCCACCGCCATAGTCTGTGGCTTAGATGTGGACATAGACTTTTTACCAAACGTTGAAAAACTGAAGCATGTGGATTCCCAGGGGAACTAGTATATTTTCGCGACGCAGGGACCCAACCCTGCTGTTGAGCATACTTAGTCAAATGTCTTTTGAGAGGAGTAATGGCCCGCACCAGCGCCTTATTCATAGAGTGTTGAACACCCCTATCCAGTGCCTCTACTAAGCCCTGTTCAAGAGAATCAGAGGCCTCCTCGTCATATTCCATGTCATCATCATAAGAACCGTCTGCCATGATACCACAGACGCAAAATTCAGCCCACAAGATGACAATTAATGGATTTGCCGAAGGCAAAAGTCAGGGGGAGTGCCAAAAACCCCACAGCAAGCCAAAGAAGCCTCAAAAAATTGCTTCAGTAATTATTAGAACGTGGAGGGAAGGCTTGCCGTATAGGAAAATACACACTCTAGGCAGAGCCTATACAAATTATCCTTGCCTGAAGCTTTTAGAAGCAACCGGCGTCAAGGGGTTAACAAAGAGGCTGTGGGCGAGTCAGTCGCGAAGGACGTCCTTCCTGAAAGCTCCGGTTCTGTGAGAAAACACGGAGCGCCGGAAAGGCCCCAATGCGCATGCGCGGGCTCCGGCCGCATCTATGAACGGGGAAGAGCTCGCGCAGGCAGCGCGAGCCTTCGCAAACCCCTAGATCCACTCCACAAGCAAGCAGACACAGGCGCAGAGCGCCCGAACGTCAAGGGAGGCGGACACACGCTCCCAACCGAGCCGCAAAAGAAAAGCACACGAAGGGTGCACCAAGCGCAGCAGCGCGAAAACCAACGCGACAGAAGCGCAACAAAGTGAAAGACAATGCGGCACAAAGCGCGAGCAGAGCGCAAAATACAGTAGCAATATAAAACATCAAATCGTAAGTAGATAGTATGAAAGCACTTAACTGGCTGCGGAGCAGCAAAGAAAGAGGAAGAGTGACTTTCTATATGCCTTTATATACCCCTGACTCTATGGTTGTTACCCATGTGTTTCTGGGTATTGTAGTTTACTTGTTTCTATGGCTGCTGGGCATTTCATTAAAGAAATGAGATAGCATAATTGGAGCCTCCTGTCCTGAAATAGAATTGTTTCTCAGAAGCATACCGTTGTTTAGATAGTGCTAAACTTCAGTAGGAAGCATGGGTTTATCGAGTTAGTAATAGTACAGGTTCAGAGGGTAACTGGTTGAAACAATAGTCAGGGATCAGTACATGACGCACACTATAAAGCTACAATGTTGACTAGTTATAAAAGCAGGAAAAGGTACTTTGAGAAGCCTTCAAGTTTTATTTTATTTTATTTTATTAGTAAGTAATTAAATGTGACCCATAACAGGACATCAGACAACTGAACACTAAACAATAGGATACAGCCATATAAATAAATAATAATGCAAACAAAACTAGAAGGATTTTAGGCAAACAGTATTATTTTTACAAGCATAAAAACTTAAAAATTGTAGTTGCATTAACAGAGCCAGGGACTGAAAATGCGATTTTTCAAACACCACATGCATGGCATCAGACAAAAATACAGTGAATTCGTTAGAAACGCTGGAAGTGTGCACATAAATATATCAGGCGCGGGCTAATAACCACATTCAAGATACACATAGCATGACTCAGTGCCTAGAAATGTCAAAACAACCATGTTGCAGAGAAAGAATTCAGTAAAAACTTAGTGAAAACCAAAGCTTCACTAATTAAAGGTTTTGAGGCTTCCATATAAGCAAAAGAGGAGCTTGGTGAGGCCTATGATAAAAAGGAAGCACTCAAAGAAAGGGTCATGGCTCTACATTTAAATAAAAAAGCATTGGCATAGCAAATAGGTCTCGCTTTTGGGACCTTTATGGGGCATATTAACAAGGTGGTGATATAAAATTATCGCCGCTTTTGTGGCCGTTTTCAGCCGAAAAGCGGCGATAATTTTATCACCTTATCAGCAAAGACACACTATCACGTGTTTTGCTGAGTTTGCTCCTGTTACGGGCACGCCTAACTTCGCATTGCTAATGAGATGCAAAGTAGGTGTGTCTGTGGAAACAACATGGGTAAATATCGCGAAGGCAGCTTTGCAATACTTACAACCAGGGCCAGACTGGGAAAAACACACCCGGCCCTGGCAAAGTGCTCGGCCGATCGAGGGGGGGGGGATTTGGAGGTGCCGCCGAGCTCTTTCCTGGGGCTGGTTTTCGGCCCCGGCCTCCACTCGTGCGTCGCACCGGCGGATTGCCCGGTGCCCACTATGGCCAGTCTGGCCCTGTTTACAACGCGGGGAAGCGATTATTTTAATCACGCTAAGTATGCCTTAAGGCAGGAATTTAACATCTGTTAAATTCCTGACTAAGGCATACCTAACATGGGAGGTGGATTCATGTAATATGACCACAGGATCGTATTATCAAGCATATCCCCGTTTTACATGGAACATCGCTGAAAAACCAGCGATGTTCCATGGAAAAGGGCGCTATCCCTGGAATATTCATCGCCATGGCGCTAAACGTTGTTGCTCAGACGTGAGTCCCAGGCTCTCCACATCACTGGAGTCAAGCTATCCAGGCTGAAGAAGGCTGATAGCCAGAAACCGGTCCTTGGATGCTTGATTCTGGTCTAGGAAAGACATGGCTTGGTAGTTCGGGCTGGACTGTTCCCATGAGGCACAGGGTCAAGGCTGATTTGCATATAGCCATTGTCTGACCTAGGGTGGTGTGGAGTGCAAAAAAACGATGGATTTAGGCCCAGATCTTTGTACTGGGGTGAATGTAAGACATTGTTCTACATTCTGTCCATCAACTGTGGTTTTTGCTAAACGTTATTAATACAACGCTAGACTGACAAAATATTCCAGCAATAGAAAATAATGAGGTATACAAGGTCAGCGATAATTCTCACTGCCTGTTGCAAATATGCCCCTAAGAATTTAGTTATGCAGCACAATATCCTTGGTGCAACAACATCAACTGTTGCGTGGCTAAACACTTATAAGGTCCCAAAGGTGAGACCTATTAGCTATGCCAATGCTTATTATTTTTTGTTCTTGGGGGAAACCAGGCTAGTGCCGGGAGGGTCAAGGGTGAGTGGCAGGGAGGTGTGGAGTGAATGCCAGGAGGGACAAGGGTGACTGTCAGGCCATGGGGGTGAAGGGTGAGTGCCAGAGAGGTGAGGAGTGAGTGCCATGGAGATGAGACGTAAGAGTCAGGAGGGTCAAGGGTGAGTGCCAGGGAGGGGAAGGGTGAGTGCTGAGAAGGGGAAGTATGAGTGCCAGGGGTGAGGGGTAGTAGTCAGGCCAGGGGGGTGAAGGGCTAGTGCCACGGAGGTGAAGGTTGAGTGCCAGGTCAGGGCGATGGAGGGTGATTGCCAGGGAGATGAAGGTTGAGTGTCATGGAGGTGAGACATAAGAGTCAGGAGGGTCAAGGGTGAGTGCTAATGAGGGGAAGGGTGAGTGCAAGGGGTGAAGGGTAGCTGCCAGGCCAGGGGATGAAGGGCTAGTGCCATAGAGGTGAAGTGTGAATGCCAAGGGGGCGAGTAGTAAATACCAAGAGGGACATGGGTGAGTGACAGGGAGGAGAAGGATATGTGCCAGGGAAGAGAAGTATGGGTACCAGGAGGGTCGAGGGTGAGTGTTAGGGAGGTGACAGTTGAGTGTCACAGAGAGTCAATGCTGAGTGCCAGAGAGGGAGAAGGGTGAGTGCCAGGTGCGATGAGTGACTGCCAGGCCTGAGGTGGGAAGGGTGAGTGCCAGGGAGGTGAGGGGTGAGTGACAGACTGCAAACAGTAGGGAGCTGGGGTCTAGAAGGAGGTACGGAGATCCTCACCCGGTGTGTGCCAGGCCAGACTTGGGTGGATGCAAGAACCTCTGAAAGGGTGGTGCCAGTTCACTCGTAACCTTAGTACAGGAGTGGGGTGCGCAGGAGAGAGTAACATCTTTAAACGAGAAGCTATTCAAAATCCTGAAAACTCCACTTTATGGTCTTGCAACCTTATGTGGAAAATAATTAGCAAATGAATGGGCTTCCGTAGCGGACTTGCAGCTTGTTACAGCAACCTATTGAGATAAAGTTTGCATTGCAAATAAGCCAAAGCTAACACAATTTGAATTAGTAACGGTAAGATTCACAATGAACTAGAGACAAGTTAAAAAAGCACCCCAGTATTGAACGGAGGATACAAAATAATAAAAATGGGGGCAATATTGTTCTCCTTTTCACAGCTGACAGCCAAAAAACGGTGTTGTGGAGGACTTGGATTCTGGTTGAATCTGAATTTTTAAAAGAGTCAATTTTCCATAAAATCTTTTTTTTTTTTTTTTTCAAAACCAATTTTATTATGGGTTCAAGCAAGGTTCAACACAGCCCTCCACAGACAGGAGGAGACTGTCAACGACAGATAGAAAGAGATACATCATTAGCACAGCATCGAACCCAGCGTTATACAGTGAAGAACATCGAACTACCCCACCCACCCAACCCCAAAAAAACCAACCAGCCCCGCCCCCAGCTACCCACCCCTTATCCCACCCTAACCCAGTGCACGTGATCACAGTCCAGCAACATGAGATAACCTACAAAGGTGGAGCCGGCCAGCGGCCTAGAGTGCGGGATCCACATCCAGCTGTAGTGCATCAACAATGTCCACGGGGGGGTCAAGGAGCAGGCCCCGGTAATCCGCCCACCGTTTCCAGATTTTGTAATGTTTGCGGGGACATCCCCGGGCTTCAAAAACAGGCTGCTCCAGCCCCATGAGGAAATCCAGGCCCGCCCTCCAAGCCCCGAGTGGGGGGGCGCGCTCGCTCTTCCAGGCCTGCGCCAGGTCCCTCTTCGCCACCACCAGCCCCAGCAACAGCAGATGGCGTTTGTAAATATTGCCCCCAACATTCTCTAGAACATGAAGAAGGCCCAGCCTGGGGGTACGGGGCAGGTCCCAACCCAACACCTCTGACAGGCAGTCCCAAACCCCAGCCCAGAATCGAGTCAGTCTCTCACAGGACCATACTGTATGAAACAGGGTGCCCTCTCCAGAACCACACCTCAGGCATTCCGGAGACGCGATAAGGCCTGCCCGCCATAGGCGGTGTCTAGTATAATACGCCCGGTGGAGGTATTTGAACTGGATGAAGCGAAGGCGGACGGCTATAGCAGCACCTCGGGGAGATTCCAAGGCCTCACGCCAGTCGTCATCGTCCAATGGACCAACATCACCCTCCCAAGAGGCCCTCAGCGCTGCGAGTGAAGGGGAACAGTGAGTGACCAGAGAGCGATATATCTGCGAGACCTTCTTGTCACCTAGGTCCCCCATAAACAGTTTAGCCTCGATAGGGCTAAAATCAGGGAGCTGTTCCAGGCCCACCAGACTAGGAGTAAGTGCGTGGCGAAGTTGAAGGTAACGGAAAAACTGTGTCTTGGGCATGCTAAATTCGGAGCTAAGTTCCCGAAAGGACTTTAGGGTAGTACCAGAGAGGACATGACCTAGGGACGAGATCCCAATCGCATCCCAGCCGTCAAATCCGGACAGAGACGCCAGCGCCGGTAACAGGCCATTCCGCCACAACGGGGTTTCAGCTGTAAGCCGACCCCACCAGCCCACCCGGTGCAGGGCCCGCCGCCAGACAGCGAAGACCACTTGGGTAACTTGCGGAAGCAGTCGCCTCCGCCTAGCCGAGTACAGCAGGGTGTGGAGGGAGGCGCCACTCATCAGTGAATGCTCAAGGGCATAAGCCGGATCACTACGGTCTCCATACCACCACTCGTTGAGCACAAGGAGATGGGAGGCTTGATAGTAAGATAAAATATCCGCGGCCGCCAGGCCGCCGCAGTAGGTAGAGAGGAAGCACGTGCGCAGCGCCACCCTGGCGGCACCGCCAGCCCACAGAAACCGGCCCAGCACAGAATCAACAGTACGGAACCACTGCGGGTCAATCTGGAAGGGATGATTCTGCAGTTGATACAGCAGACGGGGCAAAGCCACCATCTTGAAGATGGCCGACCGGCCGTAGATATTAAGTGGCATGCGCGTCCACGTCTTGACGTCCAGTTGGACCCGATCCCATACCGGCAGGATGTTCCGGTCCCATGCCACCGCTGGCGAGGCAGAGAGGAAGACACCCAGGTACTTCACACCCTCCACAGCCATCTGAAGGGATGCAGCCCAAGGGCAGTCCACTGTGGCACCCCCCAGCACCCACATGGTCGATTTGCGCGGGTTGAGGAAGAGCCCCGATGCCCGACCAAACTCCTGCATCAACTCCAGGACACGAGGACCCGTACGCTGCAGGTCAGTCATGAAAAATAGCACATCATCCGCATATAAAGCTATGCGGTCCGAGTGATCCGCACCCCAGACGAAGCCACGGTAGAGCTCATCGCGGCGCACCCTGGCGGCCAGCGGCTCCATGGCCAGCGCGAAAAGGTAAGGGGAGAGCGGACACCCCTGACGCGTGCCCCTGGACACCGGAAAACAAGCAGACGCCGTTCCCGAGATACGCACCGAGGCCGTGATCTCAGTGTAGAGCAGCCTGATATAGGAGAGGAATATCGGGCCGAGATTCAGCAGCGGCAACAGAGCAAAAAGAAAGGTCCAGCTGACCGAATCGAAGGCACTATCAATATCAGCCAGCAGGAGCGCCGCCGGGTCCTCCGAAGACTCAATCGCTTGTATCGCGGCCTGCGCCCGTCGTATGTTGTGTCTTGTTGCCCTGCGCGGCATAAAACCCGCCTGATCTGGGTGGACAAGGGCCGAAATGTGTGGAAGTAAGCGGTTCGCTAGCGCCTTCGCCAGGAGCTTGGCCTCGAAGTTGATGAGGGATATGGGGCGATAAGAGTCATGGCGATCGGGGGGCCTACCTGGCTTCAAAAACACCACTATTTCGGCATGACGCCAGTCCGGTGGAAGGCGGCCATGCTCTCGCGCCTGTTCCAGGGCCCGCAAGTAGTGCGGCCCGAGCTGCAGATGGAACTTCTTATAAAATTCGCTGGGAAAACCGCTTGGCCCCGGCGCCTTGCCTACATTTAACTGACCCAGTGCATCACCAAGTTCCTCAGCCGACAGGGGACGGTCCAGGGCCTCGCGCACCTCATCAGATACAGCAGATGGGGGAACAGATGCAATATAATCTGCGATAACGGCAGGGGAGAGAGTCTCCCGAGAGGCATACTGGTGCCCATAATAGCGCGCAAAGCTCGTTGCAAGAGTTGCCGGATCCGTAATCGCCACTCCTGCACCATCAACGAGGCCCGGCAGTGTAAGAGGCTGTAGGTTCTGTTGGCACAGCCTATGGAGCATGGTGCAAGACTTGTCGCCCCACTGGTAGACCCGGCTACGGGTGGCTAACCATGCCTGACGAGCCTCGTCCAATAGGACCGAGGAATAAGACTGTTGCGCCTGCAGGAGTAGCCGCAGTGACATATCATCGGGTGCCTCACTGTGCCGAGCCTCGAGCTCCTCCACCCGCACTGCGGCCGCATCAATGCCTCCCAGCCGAGTCCGGCGAGCCGACGCACACCAAGCAATATCTATGCCCCGCAGGGTGGGTTTCATAGCCTCCCAGACTGTCACCGCATCCATCCCTCCGGTAAGGTTGTCCTGCCAATAATGGGCGATCGCGCTACGCAGATGCTGGGAATAATCAGGGCACTGCAGATGCCACGCGGACATTCGCCATCGAAAGGGGGAGCGCGCTTTGCACAAGTCAATTTGCACCGCCACTGGGGAGTGATCAGAGAGCCCGCGAGGCCGAATCGCTGCCCCCTTCACCCTGTCAAGGAAGGCCCTCGGGACAAACACACAGTCCAAACGCGAAAGGGAGCCATGGACAGCCGAGACAAAGGTGTACTCTCGCCGTTCCGCATGCAGATGTCTCCATACATCCACCCATCCCAGACCATCAACCATAGCCCCCAACCGTGTAGGGGAGGATACAAGCGCCACTCCAGGCCTCCTCTGTCGGTCCAAAGCCACATCCATCACATCATTCCAGTCTCCGCCAATCACAGCCATGGAGCGGGGAAACTCAGCCCATAAGGAAAACAAACGTTCAGCTAAGGCCCACTGCAAGGGGGGGGGCATACACACAGCCAAACACAACCGGCTCCACCCCGACCTTCCCCTGTACAAAGACAAAACGTCCCTGGGGGTCAAGCCACTGACGCTCATGTACATATGCCAGCCATCTATGAATAAGAATGGCCACACCCCTGGAGCCCCTGGTAAAACCGGCATGGAACACCTGATGGAAGCCAAAGCGCTGCAAACTCAGGGCTTTTGTACCTAGCATGTGCGTTTCTTGAAGGAGGAGCACATCCGCCAAGTCCCTCTTAGCCCAGCGAAGCACCGCCCCCGTTTAATCTTGTCCAATAGTCCTCGTACATTCCAGCTAAGAATACGCATGGAAGCGCCATTGGGCGCTAAGTGAGGAACATCAACCATGATCACAATGCTCCCAGCCCCACACTCCCCGACCCCCGGCCCATGCCCCAGACCCCACAGTTGCAAAATACACAGAGACCACGTGCACCCCCAGAACCAGAACCCCAGACCCCATAAACCCCGAATCCCCAAACCCTAACACCCCTCCTACCCCGACCCAACTCACCAGCCACCAAACACCCCGGTTCCCCCCACCCCCACCCCCATACCTCAAGGAACAATGAAGTATCTGTCGCGGTATACGGTACTTCAGGCCCAAAACACAGCGCCCAAAGCCAGCCATACCAATGGATCCCAACTAGTCCCCCCCCGAACTAATCAGACACACTCCCAGAACCACCCCCCAGTCCCAACAGGAGGAGGCGGCCCAAAGTACGTGCCCTGAACCCCAACAAACGTACAATAGAGTCATGAGCAAAGCACCACAAGAAAGTCACAGCCCACGAAGGCCCCGGCATTCGCCAAGAAGAAGTAGTCAATACTGCACCAGCCATTGTATGTCCCACCGATCACAGCTCAGCCTCTGCCAGATATAGTCACATATAGAAGGCAACCAGCAGACAGTCCCCACGAAAGGCGATCAGGAGCCTCCATCAGATTGGTCCGCATCAGGCGGTGTGTCCCCCAAGAGGGGGTCCCGGGACAGGGACCTCCGCCGGGAGCGAGACTTGCGATGACGTTTCCCTTTGCCAGACGGGTTACTCCTGTCCTGAGACGAGCCACGCGATGAACCAGAGTGCAGCCCCGGTTGGACGTGAGGTCGGATTCTGACTGTTTCATCGGTCCAGTTGAAGACGGCCTCCGGTGTATCAAAGAAGAGGGTCTTGGAATTGAAGATCACCCGGAGGCGGGCCGGGTAGAGCAGCGAGTATTGGATTTTCAGGCCACGCAGCTTGGCCTTGGCATCTAGGAAGGAGTGCCTCTGTTGGTGGACCAGTTTGGTATAGTCCGGGAAGATCATTATTTTATGATTGTCATACAGCAGGGTGTCCTTCAAGCGCGCTTCCCGGAGAATGACGTCCCTGTCGTGGAAGTTGAGGAGCCTGGCGATGATCGGGCGGGGACGCTCCCCGGCTGGCGGCTTCTGTGTCAGGGCGCGGTGGGCACGCTCCACTATGAAGCATCGCGACAGGGAGTCCGGTGGTAGCCAGCTCTCCAGCCACCGGGACAGAAAAGCGTCCATAGGCCCCTTCTCGCAGTCCTCCGGAAAGCCAACGAAGCGCAGGTTGTTCCGCCTCGCCCGCCCCTCGGCATCCTCCACACGAAGTGCCAGGCCCCGTTGGATCTGTTCCATGTCGGCAATCTTCATAAAATCTTTTTTTTTTTTAAACAACTCTTTTGGACACACAAGCGTATAGTGCCATGCGAGTGCCACTGCCCTTCTCCTAAGATAAAACCTCTGTGAAACAAACCAATTAGTATAACTGTTTGCTGTTTAAAACGAAGTGGGGCACGAATGTAGTTTAGCATTCTGGTTATTGCTTGAAGGTAGGATAAGAAACCTGGTTACCTTTGTCTGTACCACTGATATCTATGTGGATCAGAGAAAATGCATGGAGTGGTATGGTTGACAGGAGATGTGCAGGCTGCTTAAATATTGTAGCGATTGGATTGTCAGGCACTAGGAAACAAGAGCGAATGCTGAATAAAACTAGAAACGCAAACACTTTCACTGCGAACGCGGCCGTGAAAGTGAAACTGATCACATGAAAGTGAAACTGATCGTGATCGCGCTACCTGGCTGAGAGGAGACTGATAGGCAGTGAGTGGCTGGGGGTGGGGGTGGGTGGTTGTGTGTGTGTGTGGTTGTGTGTGTTTGTGTGTGTGGTTGTGTGTATGTGTGATTGTGTGTGTGTGGTTGTGTGTTTGTGTGGTTTTAGTTGTGGGTGTGTGGTTGGGTGTGGTTGTGGGTATGGTTGTGTGGTTGTGTGTAGTTGTGTGTTTGTGGTTGTGGGTGTGGTTGTGGGTGTGGTTGTGGTTGTGTGTGTGGTTGTGTGTGTGGTTGTGTGTGTGTGGTTGTGAGGGTGTGGTTGTGTAGGTGTGTGGTTGTATGTGTGTGGTTATGTGTATGTGGTTGTGTGTGTGTGGTTGTGTGTGTGTGGTTGTGTGTGTCGTTTTGTGTGGTTGTGTGTGGTTGTATGTGTGGTTGTGTGTGGTTGTGTGTGGTTGTTTGTGGTTGTGTGTGTGTGTGTGTGTGTGTGGTTGTGTGTGTGTGGTTGTGTGTGTGTGGTTGTGTGTGTGGTTGTGTGTGTGGTTGTGTGTGTGTTGTGTGTGTGGTTGTGTGTGTGTTTGGGTGTGTGGAGTGTGGGTGTGTGTGGTTGTGTGTGGTTGTGTGTATGTGTAGTGTTGTGGTTGTGTGTGTGTGGCGTTGTGTGTGTGTGGTTATGTGTGTGATTGTGTGTGTGTGTGTGGTTGTGATTGTGTGTGTGTGTGGTTGTGTGTGTGTGGCTGTGTGTGTGGTTGTGTATGTGTGGTTGTGTGTGGTTGTGTGTGTGGTTGTGTGTGTGTAGTTGTGTGTGTGGTTGTGTGTGTGTGTGGTTGTGTGTGTGTGGTTGGTTGTGTGGTTGTGTCTGTGTGTGCTTGTGTGTGTGTGGTTGTGTGTTTGTGGTTGTGTGAGGGTGTGGGTGTGGGTGTGATTGTGGTTGTCTGGTTGGGGTTGTGTGGCTGTGTGTGGTTGTGTGTGTGGTTATGTGATATTGTGTGTGTGGTTGTGTGTATGGTTGTGTGTGTGGTTGTGTATGTGTGTGTGTGTGCTTGTGTGTGTGTGTGTGTGTGTGTGTGGTTGTATGTGGTTGTGTGTGTGGTGTGGGTGTGTGTTTGTGTGTGTGTGGTTGTGTGTGGGTGTGGTTGTTTGTGTGTGGTTGTGTGTCTGTGGTTGCATGTGTGTGTTTGTGTGTGTGGTTGTGTGTGTGGTTGTGGTTGTGTGTGTGGTTGTGTGTGCGTGGTTGTGTGTGTGTGGTTGTATGTGTATGTGGTTGCGTGTGTTGTTGTGTGTGTGTAGTTGTCTGGTTGAGTGTGTTGTTATGTTTGTGTGGTTGTGTGTGTGTGGTTTTGTGTGTGGTTGTGTGTGTGTGTGTGGTTTTGTGTGGTTTTGTGTGTGGCTGTATGTGTGGTTGTGTGTGTGTGGTTGTGTATGTTTGTGTGTGGTTGTGTGTGTGTGTGGTTGTGTGTGTGTGGTTGTGTGTGTGATATTGCGTGTGTGGTTGTGTGTGGTTGTGGTTGTGTGTGTGGATGTGTGTGAGTGTGTATGTGGTTGTGTGTGGTGGTGTGTGTGGTTGTGTGAAGTTGTGTGTGGTGTGGTTGTGTGTGTGGTGTGTGTGTGGCTGTGTGTGGGGGTGTGGTTGTGTGTGTGGGTGTGGTTGTGTGTGGGTGTGGTTGTGTGTGTCAGTGTGGTTGTGTTTGTTGTGTGTGTGGTTGTGTGTGTGCTTGTGTGTGGTTGTGTGTGTTCGTGGTTGTGTGTGTGTGTGCTTGTGTCTGTGCTTGTGATTGTGTGGTTGTAGTTGGGTGTGGTTGTGGTTAGGCGTGTTTGTGTGTGGTTGTGTGTGTGGTTGTGTGTGTGTGTGTTTGTGATTGTGAGTGTGGGTATGGTTGTGTGTGTGGCTTTGTGTGTGCGTGTGTTTGTGTGTGTGTGAGTGGGGTTGTGTGTGTGGTTGTGTGTGTGTGTGTGGTTGTATGTGGGTGTGGTTGTGGGTGTTGGTGTGGCTGTGTGTGTGGCTGTGTGTGTGGTTGTGTGTTTGTGGTTGTGTGTGTGTGGTTGTGTGTGTGGTTGTGTGTATGGTTGTGTGTGTGGTTGTGTATGTGTGTGTGTGTGGTTGTGTGTGTGTGGTTGTATGTGGTTGTGGTTGTGTGTGGGGTGTGGGTGTGTGTTTGTGTGTGTGTGGTTGTGTGTGGGTGTGGTTGTTTGTGTGTGGTTGTGTGTGGTTGTGTGTCTGTGGTTGCATGTGTGTGTTTGTGTGTGTGGTTGTGTGTGTGGTTGTGGTTGTGTCTGTGATTGTGTGTGCATGGTTGTCTGTGTGTGGTTGTATGTGTATGTGGTTGCATGTGTTGTTGTGTGTGTGTGGTTGTCTGGTTGTGTGTGTGGTTGTTAGACGGGACCTGGAGGGTCGGCCGAGGACAAGGGGAGAGGTCTCCGGAGAGAGCCGTCTCCAGCGATCGTACAGACAAGTAACTTCCCCCCCACAGATAGACACCACACAAGGATAAGGTTTAACCTTCTTTATAAGCAATCTTGAGGTACGGTAGAATGGTACAAGGAGGTCTGGACTCAGGGGTCCCCTCGATTCTAATCTCTTGGATGGGGATGGGGGTAGCGGGACAGTCTTATTACCAATCTGGTAGTTGCGATGAGATGATGGGTAGCTCACAATCCTCGAGCTCGGCGTTCTTGAAGGACGGGCCGCGGCAGCGCCAGCAGGTCCCGGGGTGGTCGAAGGTGGCAACGGTCCGCGGCAGCGCCAGCAGGTTCCGACGAAGATGGTAGTTACAACGGTCCACGGCAGCGCCAGCAGGTCCCGACGAGGATGAAGGTTGCAGAGGGCCGCGGCAGCGCCAGCGGCAGGACGACCGTTCACAAGGCAGGGCTGCGGCAGCGCCAGCAGTCCGTCAAGGATGAGTTCTTCTCGGTGTCTCTCGACTCCAGGATACAACTGCCCTCCTGCTCTGGAGCTGCCCCAGTTATAGGTCTGGTGGCCTTTGATGTCCGGACCCTCGCACTTGGAGGTCGGGAGGTCCGGGATGAGGGAGTCCAGACACCCAGCAGGGGGGTGGAGCCAGTGCCCGGGGAGGCTGAGGGCGATCGGCACCTGGCGGGGGAGAGCCATCGACACTTCTTTCTCCCATTGACCTGCCAAGTGGTCCGTTCACCTCCTGGGTGGATGGTGGTGCTGGGATGTCGGGCCTGGCCAGGCCCAGGGTTGGGGTCGAGCTGAGGCCGTGCGGCCTCGTGGTGCAGTGTCCAAGATGGCGGCCGGGCTGGGCAATGGTGCTGACGGTGGCCCGGGCCCGGGATACAGAGATGTCCGGGAGTAGGAGTCCCGTAGGGGACGGGGTGTGGGTTGCTTCTGTGGGTAGCACCGGGAGAGCTGATGTCCGGGCCCTGTCATGCGGGGAGGGAGCGAGCCCTTCATGTGGCCTGTCCAACATGCGTCCCCCCCAGCTGAAGGCGGGGAGAGTCACCCATCTTCTTGGGGACTCTCCTCGTCGAGGCGGAAAAATCGTGACAGGCCATCTGCGTTGGCGTGATCCTGGCCAGGGCGATGTTCCACAGTGAAGTCCATCCCTTGCAGGGATATGGACCATCGCAAGAGCTTGGGATTCTCCCCCCGCATTTGCATTAGCCATTGCAGGGGGCGATGATCTGTTTGCACCCGAAAGTGGGTGCCGAAGAGGTAGGGCCGGAGCTTCTTGAGGGCCCATACCACTGCGAAGGCCTCCCTCTCGATGGTGCTCCAGCGCTGTTCTCGGGCCAACAGACGTCGGCTGATGAAGGCCACTGGTTGGTCGACTCCCTCGGTGTTCAGTTGGGAGAGGACGGCCCCAATGCCATGGTCGGAGGCATCAGTCTGGACGATGAACTCCCGGCTGTAGTCGGGAGCCTGGAGTACCGGGGCGGTGCACATGGCGACCTTCAGCTTCTCGAAGGCCGCTTGACAATCGGGAGTCCAGTCGACTCTTTTTGGCTGGTTCTTAGATGTAAGTGCCGTGAGGGGTCCCACAATGCTGCCATAGTCCTTCACAAACCGCCGGTAGTATCCGGTGAGCCCCAAGAAGGCCCGGATCTCGGTTTGCGTTACGGGTGGTTGCCAGGACTGGATGGCAGCGATCTTGAGTTGGAGGGGGGCCACCAGACCGCTCCCCACTTGGTGTCCGAGGTAGGTCACGGACCCCTGGCCAATCTGGCATTTGCTGGCCTTGATTGTGAGGCCGGCCTGTTGGAGGGCCTGCAGGACCTCTCGGAGGTGGCGGAGGTGGTCTGACCAGTGGCGGCTGTAAACCGCGATATCGTCCAGGTAGGCGGCGCTGAACTCTTCGAGGCCATCCAATACCTGGTTCACCAGGCGTTGAAAGGTTGCTGGAGCGTTTTTCATGCCGAATGGCATCACTTTGAAATGGTAGTGGCCATCCGGGGTGGAGAAAGCGGACCGTTCTTGCGCCCTGGTGGTGAGGCTGATCTGCCAGTAGCCCGCTGTTAGGTCGAAGATGCTGAGGTAGCGGGCAGCCCCCATGCGGTCGATCAGTTCATCGGCTCGGGGAATGGGGTGAGCGTCGGTCCGGGTGACAGCGTTCAGGCCCCGATAGTCAACGCAGAATCGGAGCTCAGGGGTGGTGCCGGGGGCAGCAGCTTTGGGGACCAGTACGACTGGGCTGGCCCAGGGGCTGTCCGAGGGTTCGATGACCCCGAGTGTGAGCATCTTGGAGACTTCTTCTTGGATGCAGCCACGTACCCGATCTGGCACGCGGTATGCCCGATGTCTGATGGGGGGACTGTCCCTAGTGTCCACGTCGTGCAGGCACCAGGGGGTGACCCCTGGGGTGAGGGAAAATAGGGCTGCGAACTGCAGCAGGAGAGCCCGACAGTCTTGGCGCTGCTCTGAGGTCAGGGCATCTGACAGTCGGACCCCGTCTACCGAACCATCTTTTTCACGGGTCCTCAGTAAGTCAGGGAGGGGCTCGGAGTCTTCTTCCGCTCCACTGTCTGTAGCCATCAGTAGGCTGAGCTCCGAGCGCACAAAGTGGGGTTTGAGTCTGTTGGCGTGGAGGACCCGGAGGGGGTTCTGGGAAGATTCCATGTTGATGAGATAGGTGACGGGGCTCTTGCGCTCGATCACCTTGAAGGGCCCCGTCCACTTATCTTGCAGGGCACAAGGTTCGGTGGGGGACATCACCCATACTTGCTGGCCAGGTACGAACTCTATGGAGGAGGCGTTCTGATCGTACCATTTCTTCATGTACTCCTGACTGGCTTCAAGATTGGCTTTGGCGATTTCTCGGAACCGCCTGGTCTGATTGCGGAGGGTCAGGAGGTACTTGTAGACGTCTGGAGGGGTTTTCAGGGGGGCCATCTCCCAACCTTCCTTGACTAGGCTGAGGGGCCCTCGAACAGGGTGCCCGTACAAGAGTTCGAAGGGGCTGAAGCCGAGGGACTTCTGAGGGACTTCTCGGTAGGCGAAGAGGAGGCACGGGAGGAGCACATCCCACTGGCGGCGGAGGGGCTCTTCCAACCCCATAATCATTCCCTTGAGTGTACGGTTGAACCGCTCAACCAGTCTGTTTCCTTGTGGGTGATAGGGGGTTGTGAATCGGTAGGTGACCCCGCACTGCTGCCAGAGGGATTTCATGTATTTTGAAATGAAGTTCGTGCCTCGGTCGCTGACGACTTCCCGGGGGAAGCCCACCCAGGAGAAGATCCCCATTAAGGCTCGGCCGACCACCGGTGCTGTTACAGTTCGAAGGGGGATGGCCTTGGGATAGCGGGTGGCATGGTCCACCAGTACCAGGATGAAACGATGCCCTTGTGCTGTTCGGGGGTCCAGGGGCCCCACAATGTCTATTCCCACCTTTTCGAACGGGGTGGTAACCACCGGAAAGGGCTGCAGGGGCGCCTTGAGTTTGCGGCCGCTCTTCCCGCTGGCCTGACAAGTGGGACAAGACCGGCAGTGGTTGAGTACGTCATTTCTCATCTTGGGACAGTAAAAGTGGGTCACCAGGCGGTTGTAGGTTTTGTCCTGACCCAAGTGTCCGGCCAGGGGGACGTCGTGGGCCAAGTTCAGCAGGAAGTCTCTAAAACGGAGGGGCACTACCAACACTCGACTGGCCCCCAACTCGGCGATTCTTTGTTCGCTGTACAATAGATCATTGTCCCAATAGATCCAGTGGGCCCCGGCGGTATCTCCCGCGCTCTGGGCGAGGGCTTGTTGTCGTAGTCCCTCGAGGGAGGGACATGTCTTTTGCTCTTGACGGAATTGTTCCTGGGTGGGTCCCCCTTCTTGACGCCACTGAGCCAGGTCTGGGAGATCCTGGGGCTGAGCGGGTTCTTCTTGGGTTTGTTCCGGGAGGCCGGCGGTGTCGGCGTCCCCCACTGGAGTGATCGGGGGAGGAGGTGCTGGCCATTCGGGTTCTTCTGGTCGGGGGATGGCGCGGGCCGCCATGGACCGGGTGGTTACGCACGCCCAGTCCGGGAGGCCCAACATCCCCAGGTGCTCTCTTCTTTCCACGGCGGCCCACGGGGAACTCTCGAGATCGTTCCCCAGGAGAGAGTCCACGGGGGCATCATCGCGGACCGTCACCTTCAGCATGCCGGATACTCCTCCCCACTCGAAGGGGACGCAGGCCATCCGACACATGCTCTCCGAATTGTCGGCTGAACGGACGGGGCAGAGAACGTTCGGTATTATTTGCTCAGGGGTCACCAGGTGACAGCGGACGGCCGTCACACTGGCCCCCGTGTCACGTAGGGCTTCGGCCTTGCACCCATTTATGCTCACCCACTGACTGTACTTTCTGGTGTTGGCGGGTAGGAAAGCCCGCGGGACTATGTCTCTCCCCCCCAGGCACGCCAGGACCATGGCCGCCGGTTCCCACTCTTGTTGCTCTTGTTCGTATTCTTCCTGCTCCTCGGAGACTTGCTCTTCTCCTAGGGCGGCGGCACCTACCTGGCGGGGCCTCGGAGTCTGGTTCTGTGGGCAGTTCGGGTCATTGGCGTAGTGCCCGACTCGCTGGCACCGATGACACGTGACATTGGCTCTGAACCCCGGGCGCATCGGGGGGTTGCCCCTGCTGGCCGGGGGCGGGGTGCTGGTAGCAGGAGTGGCCGGGACGGTGTCTTTCCCCCGGCCCTGGCCTCCTCCTCCTCCTCAGGGACGGTGATGGCCTTGGTTGTTCCGGCTCTGCTCGTTCGGGCCACCCCGGCCCACTCGGGTGCTTTCCCATCGGTCAGCCTCGGCGGCGAGCTGCCGTGGATCAGTCAATTTACTGTCGAGGAGGTGCTGCCTGAGCTCGACAAAGCAGTTGTTGGAGAGGTGCTCCCACACAACAAGGTTAAAAAGCTGCTCGTAGGTCGTTACGTTGCTCCCCTTGATCCATCCCTCAAGGGCTCGGCTGAAATAGTTCACATATTCCACCCAAGTTGTACCCGGGATTCGGGTGCAGTCGCGGAACCTCTGGCGGTACATTTCGGGTGTCAGTCCATATCGAGTGAGGAGGGCGGCCTTCATGTGATCATAGGACGTCATTTGGTGATCCGGGAGCTTTAACAGGGCATCACGGCCTTCATTGACGAACCTCCCCCATAGACCGGCTCCCCAGTCACTTCGATCGATCCGGTGAGAGGACATGGCGATCTCATAGGCCTTGAACCACTGCTGTATGTCGTCGTTTCGGTAGAACTCTCGGACGACATCTTTGGGAATGTGGACCTTTGGTTCTGAAGTTCCTGGGGTGCGTGGTTGCTCGGGCACCCCCAGGTCCTTGCCTTGCTTACGTAGTTCTATTTCTGCTAGTTTGCGCTCGTGTTCATATGCCAGTCTTTTTTCTTCAAGCTCTCTTTGTCTTTGTTTTTCCTCCCGCTCTTCTCGGAGCCGTAAGTGTTCTAGGTTCAATTTTTGTTCCGCTAGTTTTAATTCTCCATCCACTTTGAGCCGTGCCAACTCTAGTTCATGCAGTCTGTTTTTCTCTCGCTCTTGGATCTCTTCCCGGGAGAGACCCGTTCTCCTTTCCTCGGAAGGAGCGGGTTGGTTTCCGGTGCTTCGATGCGTTGGTCCCGGGGACCAGCGGGGTTTGCCTCTGCCCATGATTCTAGGGCGTGTTTAAAGTCATCTTTTGTGCTCAGACCGGTGGTAGCAATGCCCAGTTCAATACAAAATTGTTTTAATTCTCGATGGTTGTACTCCTCCAGCTTGTCCATTTGGAATTTCTCTGTAGACCCGCTCTCTTGGGCCGGCATTGTGGTTTAGTCGTGGGGTGAGTTGCTTTCTGTACGATTACGCGTTGGTTCGGATCGCGCCGCTGGCCACCAATGTTAGACGGGACCTGGAGGGTCGGCCGAGGACAAGGGGAGAGGTCTCCGGAGAGAGCCGTCTCCAGCGATCGTACAGACAAGTAACTTCCCCCCCACAGATAGACACCACACAAGGATAAGGTTTAACGTTCTTTATAAGCAATCTTGAGGTACGGTAGAATGGTACAAGGAGGTCTGGACTCAGGGGTCCCCTTGATTCTAGTCTCTTGGATGGGGATGGGGTAGCGGGACAGTCTTATTACCAATCTGGTAGTTGCGATGAGATGATGGGTAGCTCACAATCCTCGAGCTCGGCGTTCTTGAAGGACGGGCCGCGGCAGCGCCAGCAGGTCCCGGGGTGGTCGAAGGTGGCAACGGTCCGCGGCAGCGCCAGCAGGTCCCGACAAAGATGGTAGTTACAACGGTCCGCGGCAGCGCCAGCAGGTCCCGACGAGGATGAAGGTTGCAGAGGGCCGCGGCAGCGCAAGCGGCAGGACGACAGTTCACAAGGCAGGGCTGCGGCAGCGCCAGCAGTCCGTCAAGGATCAGTTCTTCTCGGTGTCTCTCGACTCCAGGATATAACTGCCCTCCTGCTCTGGAGCTGCCCCAGTTATAGGTCTGGCGGCCATTGATGTCCGGACCCTCGCACTTGGAGGTCAGGAGGTCCGGGATGAGGGAGTCCAGACACCCAGCAGGGGGGTGGAGCCAGCGCCCGGGGAGGCTGGGGGCGATCGGCACCTGGCGGGGGAGAGCCATCGACACTTCTTTCTCCCATTGACCTGCCAAGTGGTCCGTTCACCTCCTGGGTGGATGGTGGTGCCGGGATGTCGGGGCCTGGCCAGGCCCAGGGTTGGGGTCGAGCTGAGGCCGTGCGGCCTCGTGGTGCAGTGTCCAAGATGGCGGCCGGGCTGGGCAATGGTGCTGACGGTGGCCCGGGCCCGGGATACAGTGATGTCCGGGAGTAGGAGTCCCGTAGGGGACGGGGTGTGGGTTGCTTCTGTGGGTAGCACCGGGAGAGCTGATGTCCGGGCTCTGTCATGCGGGGAGGGAGCGAGCCCTTCATGTGGCCTGTCCAACAGTGGTTGTGTGTGTCGTTGTTGTTGTGTGTGTTGTTATGTTTGTGTGGTTGTGTGTGTGTGGTTGTGTGTGTGGTTGTGTGTGGTTGTGTGTGGTTGTATGTGTGGCTGTGTGTGTGGTTGTGTGTGTGTGGTTGTGTATGTTTGTGTGTGGTTGTGTGTGTGTGTGGTTGTGTGTGTGTGGTTGTGTGTGTGATATTGTGTGTGTGGTTGTGTGTGTGGTTGTGTGCGTGGTTGTGTGTGTGGTTGTGTGTGAGTGTGTGGTTGTGTGAAGTTGTGTGTGGTTGTGGTTGTATGGGTGGTGTGTGTGTGGTTGTGTGTGTGGGTGTTGTTTTGTGTGTGGGTGTGGTTGTGTGTGGGTGTGGTTGTGTGTGTGGGTGTGGTTGTGTTTGTTGTGTGTGTGCTTGTGTGTGTGCTTGTGTGTGGTTGTGGTTGTGTGTGGTTGTGTGTGTGGGTGGTTGTGTGTGTGTGTGCTTGTCTGTGCTTGTGTTTGTGTGGTTGTAGTTGGGTGTGGTTGTGGTTGGGCGTGTTTGTGTGTGTGTGGTTGTGTGTGTGTGTGTGTTTGTTGTTGTGAGTGTGGGTGTGGTTGTGTGTGTGGCTTTGTGTGTGTGTTTGTGTGTGAGTGGGGTTGTGTGTGTGGTTGTGTGTGTGGGTGTGTGTGTGGTTGTATGTGGGTGTGGCTGTGGGTGTTGGTGTGGCTGTGTGTGTGTGGTTGTGTGTTTGTGGTTGTGTGTGTGTGGTTGTGTGTGTGTGTGTATGGGTGTGGTTGTGTGTGTGGGGGTTGTGTGTGGGGGTGATTGTGTGTGGCTGTGTGTGTGTGTGGTTGTGTGTGGTTGTAGTTGTGGGTGTGAATGTGTGTGTGTGGTTGTGTGGTTGGTTGTGTTTGTGGTTGAGGCTGAACACTGCTTTGTTGGTGGGGTTTCCTACCTGTAATCCCCCGACCCGTGACGGAGTCCCGCTGCTGCTGCTCCGAGTCTGCCTTGGTTCGCCACAGCCGCTGCCGCAGACACCACCAATGCGACGCAGCCTGGGAGGACTACTCCCCGGGTACCCCCAAGGTGAAGCCAGGCATCCAAGCACTGTTGGGGCCGTTGTGGAGATTAAGCAAGCTATTGCTCAGAGTTGCAGAGTGGGACCCATGATTAGAATAGGCACAGAGGCGAGAATTATCAGGTCCGGGGAAATTGTGCTCAAGACCCGTCGAGGCGGGAATTTAACCCTGGTCTGAGCCAGACCTCTGCATCAGGGTCTGCCGCTCTAACCATTGGAAGTATTAGCACAGCCCGAACGCGGTGCTCCTCTTCAAACAAACGCCGACTGAAGCTGCCCTGCGGTACAAGCCCTCTTGCGGTACCCGGTCCAATTAAATATTATTGGAGGTAAGAATAGCACGAAATCCTCTTGTCATAACCCCTCTTTGCCGACCTGCCTGTAATTTATCAAATCGGGCACATGGATCAACCCCTCACTCCTCCCGTTTCTCTTTTTCAATATCAGGTAACTAGAGTACCGGCCAGAGAAACTTTATATAAACACTCGGGCGGAATCTAACAATAGAGGCATCGCAAGACACCTATAAACACCGGAATGCACGTGGGGGCACCGGTAGGAGCGCGCTATTATTCCTACTTAGCGGTAAGTCCCTGGCATATTTACTGAATAAGACATGGTTTATACTATATACAGAAGGGGCTCTGATTGTCGTTCCATCCTCCACAGGCCCCATTGAAAATACCAGCCTGATAGGGAGTCATCCTCTGAACCACCAACGAGAGTCAAATTATAATTTCTGAGCCACCAACAAGATACTAGGTGAGTTCAGTCAAATGCAGATTTAAGAACCATCTGGAGTCAATTACCCTTGGGAGAGGGGTCCTGACCCAGTATTCTTTTTCTGCCTAACAGGTGACCTACCTAGTAGAAGTGTAAACGGAGGTCCACATTAGAACAACATCACCGGTAATGTACCCAATACCCACCTTTAACCACACTGGCAAACATGTTGTACCAAGTTACTAATACCTACCTCATTTTTTGTACTATAGGTATAAATTCCAGACCAAGTGTTGGATAACGGCCTAGCCAACCCATCCCCCTCCCCCCATAGTCCTGATGAAGACCCGCAGCCGAGGTCCCTAACATCCCAATAGCACCAGGGTCGAAACGTCGACACTTACCATTTTGATTCACCTGTATCCCTCCATTTCCCCCCCTTAATTGACATTTATAGGGAACAGGCCCATATAATAGCGGAGGCTATCTCGCTTTGTGTTGTGTAAATATTATAACAATATACTACTATTGTCCTTTTCTTCTTTTCTACTCACTTGAGCACCCCTGTCCTTTTTTCACCGACTATACTCTAGATAGTCTGTTGCGCCGTTCAGACAACTGTTTTATCCAATTGTAAATAAATAAGTGAAAAGTTTTTTGATATAACAAACATCCACAGTGTGGTCATACTTTAATTGCTTTTCCAATATTTCTTTGTCTTTCATGATTAATTGTGTCAAACTTTTTGGGTATTGTCTACTATTGAATACTTCTCTCCCCTTGCTTTGATTAAATCAATAGATGCGGATTTAATCGCATAACTAAAAAACAAATGATATCCATATAAATTTTTATTTAAATCCAAGTCAAGGACCACTTCTCTTTATATCATTCATACCCAGGTCCTTTGATTCTGTGGGTGAACCCCATTGATTTAATGGTCTCTTGTGCAGGGATTCCTGCGAGGGTTGTCATTGTCTATTGTTAATTGTTTGCTTTATGTTCTAATGTCAAGTATACGTAGTAGAGTTTTTGTGAGTACATAGATCTATACCAAACTTCCATAGACATGGTTGACAATGAAATCTTAACATACAGTGAAGACTACATCAAAAACCTGATTGGCGAACAGGGAGGAGGAAACTTTCTAGAAAGACCAGTCAGTACACTAGATCCTACATTAAATGACAAAATTAACAAACTAGAACGGCTAGAAAAGAAACTCATTAGAACTAGACTCCACGGACACGCATTGGCTCAATACCTTCAAGCTAACGTGATCCCAGTAGGCCTTCAGGTTCGCAACGAACCAGCTATATTTGTAGATAATCCTGTATTCAAAGGCAAGTTTAGTTTCATATCCAATAATTGCTCCAGGCACTGGATGGTGCTTGGGGTTGAAACAGCTTTGGAAGAAGTCACCCGTCTAACCAAAGAAATAGCTGACTTGAGAAGGGAGATTTTGGATGACACTGCCTTGAAGAACGCCAAAGAAGCATTAGACAGACTTGAAAAAACCCTAAAAGATTTTGATACTTTTACACAAACTACCAAATTGGACAAACTATCCAATGATATAAAATTCTTCGACAAAAAGAAGGTGTACCCCTATCTGGCAGACGGATACTATAATCAAGATTCTAGAGGAACATACACAACCAGAGGTAGGGGAGGTTACCGGAGATATAATACTTTCTCCAACTCCTCCGTCAGCAGTGGTTCCGACTTAGAACAACCATCCACCAGCACTGCAGGACAGGAAGGGGACCAAGAATTTTTTAGAGCAGGACCCATGGGTAGATCAGCGTGGGAGGGGACGCCCCTGGGGACGACCCAGGGGGAGAGGCCAAGCATCTTGGAAACAGAACAGGGGACAGCAGACTTGGAACCAGGGAAGAGACAAACCCGGGAAACAAGTACACTTCAGACAGGAGTCCCATGGCGACATACGAACACGATCACAACACTACAGATGGTAAACACCACCACAACACCCCAACAGAGTAGTCCTCTGATCAATTTATCCAACTACAATCTAACATGCGAGGAACAACAGGTGTTAGAAAAGGGACTATCCTTTGTACCCACCAGTCTCCCCAACAGTTTCAATTTGAAATTAGAACTTTTCCAATTCTTCCGCAAGGTTCGTCTTAAATATCACTTCAACAAATCACCCCATACCAACCTGAATAGTAACACAGGCTTAAGACCACCCTCCACTTTTACCCCCCCAACACACATGATGCCACCAAGGATTCTAGCCTATGAGCAAATGGTAATGGGCGACATCACCAAACTACTGACGGACAGAAAGTATGTCAAATATATAATCACCGAGAGGAGGAGCTACGTCACCAACTAAGATGGCCGCATAGTCTCCCGGCTCCGCCGACCTCCGTCTTTCGGTCTGATATCCTTTTGACTATCCTGGTTTCTCGCACCGGATCCGTGTGTGTGATCTGACCTGCTTTCCAGAGGTGCAGTCCCGGAGTTTCTCCGCAGTTGTGGAGTGGAGATACGTCGATGGTTGTGTGAGGCCTAATCCAGCGGGGACGCCGGGGTCTCAAGTGCAGGCCCTGCCGGGTCCGAGTCGAACAACAACGGACTGCTGTATGTGGTAGGGTCCGCTCTCCGGAACAATCGGACTTTTGATTGGCATGCTACCGCCAACTGCCTGGTGTTTCACTAGTAGGTGAGGAGACGAGTGACGCATGGCGATGTATCGCGGGGGTCCCTGACCGGGGGTTCGGCGATCGCTTTGTCGATCCCCCCGGGTCGGTGCCTCGCTGCGTATTAGTGACTGCTAAACTTCAGTCCCTCACGGCTTACTCCTGCTCCGTCTAATTTTGCCCCGGAGAAGGCGCCACTCCGTGGGGACCGCCATGCTGGAGGAAGAAATGCAGCTAGCGGAGCAGGCATGAACTGGCCCGTCATTGCGAACGGTGCTGGAGGCACTTATGGCACTCAGGGGAACCATTGCAGTCCGGACTTGTAGTTTGTTGTCTGCGGCTGATGGCCTCGCAGTTCTGAGAGCGGACCCTGGCTCGACACCCACGCCTCGGCAATCAGCCTGCATTTTAACATATTTCTCGGAGACCTGCTTTGACCCGGCGCTGAAAGCGGTGTTTGCTCCCACTATACTGGATCTGCCTGATTGTACTGTTTCCGATCGCCCCACGGAGCTGTTGACAACCCCGATTGTGTATCCCCTGGAACATTTACAAGATATCCCCAGTCTGCAATTGTCTACTTTCTGTCCTTTGCTGTGTTGGACCTTGCTGACCCCCCTCCCCTGTCGGTCTCTCAAGATGGCGGATGGGCTACAACTTGGCTTCGGAGACGGGGAGGGGCACCATTGTCACCGATCATCCATATTGAGAACTGCTGCACTTTTTTCAGCTTCGTGGAAATGGCTTTCTTTAACCAACGACTTTAGTGCACTTGATAGACGGGGCCAGGGTTGATATTGTTATTTGGGTCTCTCATTGTCGCATAGGTTTGACGGGATTGTGTCGTTTCTGATCTAACGGTGTCCGGGGCGGGGTTGATCTTGACGGGGGAAGGAGACCGGGAGTCCGTAGTAACATGCCCTCCTCCGATTTCCCTCACAAGTAGGGTCTTTTGCCTTTTCTTTCTTTCTCTCTTCTATATTTCGGGTTCTATTATTGGGCGACAGGCACGCTGCGAGGGGGGTGGCCGTAGTCATCAGCAGGGGTGCAGGGTGGGGGTGTGTGGGGATGGGTGTTCGTTTTTGTTTTTGTTCTATGGCCTCTTTTCTTTCTTACCCTTTTTCTTTTCTTTTTCGGGTTAGTGTAGTGGGTTCGGCTCTCTTGCATCCTGATCCCTATACCTGTACTTTGACTGTTCGGGGTTTTGGTGCACTGAGGCGGTCAGTGCTGATGGAGTCGACGGACAAAATGCGCTAGTTTATCCTGATGACTCATGTCTTACTCCGTTGACTCAGTGGATAGCGATTTCTTTCGTACACGTTGTTTCTTGGCTCGCCCTCTTATATGATCCGAGACACTGTGCGATACCCGACACTTCTACTTAATACTTAAAAATGAAAACCTCCTATCCTGTGTTTAAATTGAATTACTTTTGCAACCGGTACGATTTGTGCATTGAGATCCTATGATTAGCGGCCAGCCCTGGGGGTTGTAGGCCCTTGTCTGTACTTGATTGCAAATGTTCAATAAAGGTTTTCGAAAAAACAAAAAATATATATATATAACATCACCAAAACTGAACAACAGGCACTACACAATCTAAACATAAACCATGAGATAGTGATAAAACCTGCCGATAAGGGGGGAGCAATCGTCATTCAGAGTAGAGAGGCATACAAGGCAGAAATTCTGACACAACTAGCCAGAGAGGGCAATTATAGGAAATTACCCAAAGACCCCACCAATGACATAGCCAGCCAAATTAGAAGGCTAACAGATACAGCACACCAGGAAGGCATAATCACTAAGCTGGAAAGCGAATATTTAAACAATAACCACCCCCGCATTCCAACGATATACACAGTACCCAAAATCCATAAGGGCCTAGCAGCACCTCCAGGGAGGCCGATCATCTCGGGATGCGGTTCTATTTTAGAACCGTTGTGTAAGTTCATTGACATCTTCTTAAAGCCTATTGCAGAAACTACAACCTGCTATTTACGAGACACCATGCAGGTAATCCAACTTATAGATGGGAGCAAATTTGACCCTACAAAAGAACTACTGGTGACCATGGACATTACGTCCTTGTACACCAGTATCCCGCAACAAACAGCAATGGTTGAGATTGAAAAAGCTCTAGACAATAGAATACGCCCACATAGGGTTCCAACCAGTTTCATTCTATCACTTTTGGAAATAGCCATGAAAAGAAATTATTTCATCTTTGATGGACAATTCTATGAACAAACAAGCGGAGTGGCAATGGGGGCGAGCTTTGCTCCAAACCTTGCCATTATCTTTATGGATAATTTTGAACACAAATGGGTCCTGCACAACACCAATCCCCACAGAACCAAAATTGCAGAATGGCGTCGATACATCAACGACGTGCTCCTCATTTGGAGGGGCACACATGAGGAATTGTTGACTTTCCACACCTGGTTAAATGAAAAGGACAACAATATACAATTTTCCATTGAGAGTAGCAACGAGGCCATACATTTCCTGGACTTGACCATCAAAGAAGAAAGTGGTGTTTAATACACCACACTTTTCAGGAAACCAACCGAAAAAAACACACTCCTCAGATATTCTAGCCATCACCCTCGCAACCTCAGGGACAACCTACCCTATGGGCAGTTCCTGAGGTTGCGACGAAATTGTACTAAGAAGACTGATTATTTTCAAGAATCTGATATTCTGATTAAAAGACTCACCGAGCGAGGATACCCCAGAAGCCTAGTTAGGAAGGCACGCAAAAGGGCATGGTTCAACAATAGGGAGTTCCTCTTAGAACCTAAACCAAAATCTGACTCCACAGAAAACAGACTCATATGTGTGACTACATTTAATACACGCAGCACGGAAATTAAACAGGCCATCAACACACATTGGCATCTAATAGCAGAGGAGATAGGAATATCTGAACCCCCAATGCACGCCTTCCGCAAAGGCAAGAGTGTAAAGGACTTTGTAGTGCATTCCATGCTTAGTCAACAAAATATAGAAAGTCAAACTTCATTGTGGAACATCCCCCCTGTACTGGGCCACTTCAAATGTGGCAGTTGTAAAGCGTGCACCATGGTATCAGAGACCAAAACGTTCACCTACAACAATTACACCCACATGATACAGCAACACACAAATTGCAACACGATGGGAGCGATCTATGCTATAATGTGCCCATGTGGTTTCTTATACATTGTTCAAACCACTCAGAAAACCAAGACCCGTATTCTGCAACACTGTAGCAAAATACGCTGTAAGGTACAAGGGGCCCCACTGGTGGACCACTTTCTCAAATTTAATCACCATCCTGAAAGTCTCAAATGGTGGATAATAGAGAAGGATGCAAAAAACCCACGGGGTGGCAACTACGCCAAACTTCTAAGTACCAGAGAATGCCGTTCTTGGCATATGGTTATTGGACACTGTCAATCGCGGCCTGAACGACCGCGAGGAGTTGCTTAGACAAATGGTGGCAATCCGCAATGGTTGACCACTATATTTAACTATAAATGCCTTCTCTGTTGACAGTACAATGCTCATTTGGCAACCTTCCCATATGAAACAGAACATGACGCACCTTGTACTGTATTGACATTGATGAGCTTTGGATTTTCGAACTGTATTGCTTTGCAATGTATTAATATTGATGACATTTGTGGTTCCATACACCTATTGTATGTATAATTGTCCTTGTATATTATGTATGTTTGGAATAATGTGTTAAACCATAAGAGGTTTATTGTATGTACAATTGTCAAATTCCAAATAATATGTCAATTGATTCAAAAGATTCTCCAAAAAATTGGGAGCTAGCCCTAAATTAATAAGGATTAATGGAGATAAGATTCGAAGCGAGTCTTTTTAAATTCTTCCGAAAGATTCCAACCAGGCAAACCATTTAAACATGGGAGAATCGATCGATCCCGACTCGGACTCTTGTAATTCTATACAAAGGAGTCCTTTCACACTTCGACCCGATCCTTCGCGATTGGCTGACACGTGGACATGTGATATCCAAATGCGGAAGTATTAGCACAGCCCGAACGCGGAGCTCCTCTTCAAACAAACGCCGAATGAAGCTGCCCTGCGGTACAAGCCCTCTTGCGGTACCCGGTCCAATTAAATATTATTGGAGGTAAGAATAGCACGAAATCCTCTTGTCATAACCCCTCTTTGCCGACCTGCCTGTAATTTATCAAATCGGGCACATGGATCAACCCCTCACTCCTCCCGTTTCTCTTTTTCAATATCAGGTAACTAGAGTACCGGTCAGAGAAACTTTATATAAACACTCGGGCGGAATCTAACAATAGAGGCATCGCAAGACACCTATAAACACCGGAATGCCCGTGGAGGCACCGGTAGGAGCGCGCTATTATTCCTACTTAGCGGTAAGTCCCTGGCATATTTACTGAATAAGACAAGGTTTATACTATATACAGAAGGGGCTCTGATTGTCGTTCCATCCTCCATAGGCCCCATTGAAAATACCAGCCTGATAGGGAGTCATCCTCTGAACCACCAACAAGAGTCAAATTATAATTTCTGAGCCACCAACAAGATACTAGGTGAGTTCAGTCAAATGCAGATTTAAGAACCATCTGGAGTCAATTACCCTTGGGAGAGGGGTCCTGACCCAGTATTCTTTTTCTGCCTAACAGGTGACCTACCTAGTAGAAGTGTAAACGGAGGTCCACATTAGAACAACATCACCGGTAATGTACCCAATACCCACCTTTAACCACACTGGCAAACATGTTGTACCAAGTTACTAATACCTACCTCATTTTTTGTACTATATGTATAAATTCCAGACCAAGTGTTGGATAACGGCCTAGCCAACCCATCCCCCTCCCCCATAGTCCTGAAGAAGACCCGCAGCCGAGGTCCCTAACATCCCAAGAGCACCAGGGTCGAAACGTCGACACTTACCATTTTGATTCGCCTGTATCCCTCCCTCCCCCCCCCCTTAATTGACATTTATAGGGAACAGGCCCATATGATAGCGGAGGCTATCTCGCTTTGTGTTGTGTACATATTATAACAATATACTACTATTGTCCTTTTCTTCTTTTCTACTCACTTGAGCACCCCTGTCCTTTTTTCACCGACTATACTCTAGACAGTCTGTTGCGCCGTTCAGACAACTGTTTTATCCAATTGTAAATAAATAAGTGAAAAGTTTTTTGATATAACAAACATCCACAGTGTGGTCATACTTTAATTGCTTTTCCAATATGTCTTTCATGATTAATTGTGTCAAACTTTTTGGGTATTGTCTACTATTGAATACTTCTCTCCCCTTGCTTTGATTAAATCAATAGATACGGATTTAATCGCATAACTAAAAAACAAATGATATCCATATAAATGTTTATTTAAATCCAAGTCAAGGACCACTTCTCTTTATATCAGCTCTAACCATTGAGCCACAATTCTCCTGGTTGTGTGGTTGTAGGTGTAGTTGTGTGTGGTTGTGTGTATGGGTGTGGTTGTGTGTGTGTGGTTGTGTGTGTGTGTGTGTGGTTGAATGTGTGTGTGTGGTTGCGTGTGTGGTTGTTTTTGTGTGTGTGTGGTTGTGTGTGTGGTTGTGGTTATGGGTGTTGGTGTGGGTGTAGTTGTGTGTGTGGTTGCATGTGTGTGGTTGTGTGTGTTTGTTTGTGGTTATGGTTGTGTGTGTGGTTGTGTGTGTGTGTGGTTGTGTGTGTGCATGGGTGTGGTCATGTGTGTGGGTGTGGTTGTGTGTTTTTGTGTGTGGTTGTGTGTGGTTGTGTGCATGGGTGTAGTTGTGTGTGGTTGTAGTTGTGTGTGTGGTTGTGGTTGTGGGTGTGGTTGTGTGTGTGTGGTTGTGTGTGTGGTTGTGTTTGTGTGGGTATGGTTGTGGGCATGGTTGTGTGTGGTTGTGTGTGTGGTTGTGTGTGTAGTTGTGTGTGTGTGTGGTTGAGTGTTTGATTGTGGTTGTGTGATTGGTTGTGGATGTGTGTGTTTGGGGTGGTTGTGTGTGTGGGTGTGGTTGTGTGTGTGGTTGTGTGTGGTTGTGGTTGTGTAAGATTGTGGGTTTGGTTGTGTGTGTGGGTATGTGTGATGTTGTGTGTGTGTGTGTGGTTGTGTGTGTGGTTGTGTATGTTTGTGTGTCTGGTTGTGTGTGTGTGTGTGGTTGTGTGTGTGTGTGGTTGTGGTTGTGTGTGTGGTTGTGTGGTTGTGGGTGTTGTTGTGTGGTTGAGGTTGTGTGCAAGTGTGTTTGTGGCTGTGTGTGTGGTGGGTGGGGTTGTGTGTTTGTTGTTGTGTGTGTGGTTGTGTGGTTGTGGTTGTGTGTGGGTGTGGTTGTGTGTGTGGTTGTGTGTGGGTGTGGGTGTGGTTGTGTGTGTGGGTGTGGTTGTGTGTGGGTGGGTGTGGTTGTGTGTGTGGGTGTGGTTGTGTTTGTTGTGTGTGTGGTTGTGTGTGTGCTTGTGTGTGGTTGTGGTTGTGTGTGGTTGTGTGTGTGGGTGGTTGTGTGTGTGTGCTTGTGTCTGTGCTTGTGTTTGTGTGGTTGTAGTTGGGTGTGGTTGTGCATGTTTGTGTGTGGTTGTGTGTGTGTGGTTGTGTGTGTGTGTGTTTGTGGTTGTGAGTGTGGGTGTGGTTGTGTGTGTGGCTTTGTGTGTGTGTGTGTGTGTTTATGTGTGTGAGTGGGGTTGTGTGTGTGGTTGTGTGTGTGTGTGTGGTTGTATGTGGGTGTTGTGGGTGTTGGTGTGGCTGTGTGTGTGGCTGTGTGTGTGTGGTTGGGTGTTTGTGGTTGTGTGTGTGTGGTTGTGTGTGTGGTTGTGTGTATGGTTGTGTGTTTGGTTGTGTATGTGTGTGTGTGTGGTTGTGTATGTGTGGTTGTATGTGGTTGTGGTTGTGTGTGTGGTGTGGGTGTGTGTTTGTGTGTGTGTGGTTGTGTGTGGGTGTGGTTGTTTGTGTGTGGTTGTGTGTGGTTGTGTGTCTGTGGTTGCATGTGTGTGTTTGTGTGTGTGGTTGTGTGTGTGGTTGTGGTTGTGTCTGTGATTGTGTGTGCGTGGTTGTGTGTGTGGTTGTATGTGTATGTGGTTGCGTGTGTTGTTGTGTGTGTATAGTTGTCTGGTTGTGTGTATGGTTGTGTGTGTCATTGTGGTTGTGTGTGTTGTTATGTTTGTGTGGTCGTGTGTGTGGTTGTGTGTGTGTGGTTGTGTGTGTGGTTGTGTGTGTGGTTGTGTGTGTGTGTGTGTGTGTGGTTGTTTGTGGTTGTGTGTGTGGCTGTGTGTGTGGTTGTGTGTGTGTGGTTGTGTATGTTTGTGTGTGGTTGTGTGTGTGTGGTTGTGTATGTTTGTGTGTGGTTGTGTGTGTGTGTGGTTGTGTGCGTGGTTGTGTGTGTGGTTGTGTGTGAGTGTGTATGTGGTTGTGTGTGGTGGTGTGTGTGGTTGTGTGAAGTTGTGTGTGGTTGTGTGTGTGGTGTGTGTGTGGTTGTGTGTGTGGGTGTTGTTTTGTATGTGGGTATGGTTGTGTGTGGGTGTTGTTGTGTGTGTGGGTGTGGTTGTGTTTGTTGTGTGTGTGGTTGTGTGTGTGCTTATGTGTGGTTGTGGTTGTGTGTGGTTGTGTGTGTGGGTGGTTGTGTGTGTGTGTGTGCTTGTCTGTGCTTGTGTTTGTGTGGTTGTAGTTGGGTGTGGTTGTGGTTGGGCGTGTTTGTGTGTGGTTGTGTGTGTGTGGTTGTGTGTGTGTGTGTTAGTTGTTGTGAGTGTGGGTGTGGTTGTGTGTGTGGCTTTGTGTGTGTGTTTGTGTGTGAGTGGGGTTGTGTGTGTGGTTGTGTGTGTGGGTGTGTGTGTGGTTGTATGTGGGTGTGGTTGTGGGTGTTGGTGTGGGTGTGGCTGTGTGTGTGGTTGTGTGTTTGTGGTTGTGTGTGTGTGGTTGTGTGTGTGTGTGTGTATGTGTGTGGTTGTGTGTGTAGGGGTGATTGTGTGTGGTTTTGTGTGTGTGTGGTTGTGTGTGTGGTTGTAGTTGTGGGTGTGAATGTGTGTGGTTGTGTGGTTGGTTGTGTTTGTGGTTGAGGCTGAACATTGCTTTGTTGGTGGGGTTTCCTACCTGTAATCCCCTGACCCTTGACGGAGTCCCGCTGCTGCTGCTCCGAGTCTGCCTTGGTTCGCCACAGCCGCTGCCGCAGACACCACCAATGCGACGCGGCCTGGGAGGACTACTCCTGGGCACCCCCAAGGTGAAGCCAGGCATCCTAGCACTGTTGGGGCCGTTGTGGAGATTAAGCAAGCTATTGCCCAGAGTTGCAGAATGGGACCCATGATTAGAATAGGCACCGAGGCGAGAATTATCAGGTCCGGGGAAATTGTGCTCAAGACCCGTCGAGGCGGGAATTTAACTCTGGTCTGAGCCAGACCTCTGCATCAGGGTCTGCCGCTCCTGGTTGTGTGGTTGTAGGTGTAGTTGTGTGTGGTTGTGTGTATGGGTGTGGTTGTGTGTGTGGTTGTGTGTGTGTGTGTGGTTGAATGTGTGTGTGTGGTTGCGTGTGTGGTTGTTTTTGTGTGTGTGGTCGTCTCCCACCCTTCCTTAACCAGGCTGAGGGGTCCTCGGACGGGGTGCCCGTAGAACAGCTCGAAGGGGCTAAACCCAGGGGACTTTTGGGGGACTTTGCGGTACGCAAACAGGAGGCAGGGGTGGAGGACGTCCCACTTGCGCCTCAGGGATTCCTCGAGACCGATGATCATCCCCTTGAGGGTGCGGTTGAACCGCTCGGCCAGGCCGTTACCTTGGGGATGGTATGGGGTGGTGAACTTGTACGTCACCCCGCACTGTTGCCAGAGAGACTTCATATACCTCGAGATGAAGTTCGTTCCTCTGTCGCTCACTACTTCTCGCGGGAATCCCACCCGGGAGAAGATCCCCATGAGGGCCCGCCCCACTACTGGGGCCGTCACCGTTCAGAGGGTGATGGCCTCGGGATATCGGGTGGCATGATCCACCCGGACCAGAATGAACCGGTGTCCTAAGGACGTTCGGGGGTCAAGAGGCCCCACAATATCGATTCCCACCCGCTCAAAGGGGGTACTGACACGGGGAAGGGTTGGAGGGGGGCCTTGCGCCTTCCTCCACTCTTTCCGCTGGCCTGACACGTGGGGCAGGATCTGCAGTGGGCCTCCACATCAGCGCGCATGTGAGGCCAGTAGAAATGGGTGACCAAACGGTGGTACGTTTTGTCTTGACCCAAGTGTCCCGCCAAGGGCACATCGTGGGTCAGGTTCAGTAGAAAGCCGCGGAAACGTAGGGGTACCACCAGCACTCGGGCTGACCCTAGTTCGGCAGACTTTTGCTCGCTATATAACAGGCCATTTTCCCAAAAGACGTGGTGGGAGCCGGACTGGTCACCAGCGGCCTGGGCGGCGGCCTGCTCCCGCGGCCCCACTAGAGAGGGACATGAAGTCTGCTCCAGGCAGAACTCCTCTCGGGAGGGCTCCCCCTCCTGGAGCCACTGGGCCAACTCGGGGAGATCGTCCGTGCTCGGGGCTGGCTCACCAGCTTGGTCCAGGGGACCTGGGTCGGGGTCGCTGCTTTCGCCGGGAAAGAGGTCAAGGCCTTCTGTCTGCCCGCTGCCCTCCGGCTCGGCGGAGACGGGGTGAGGTTTTTCGGGTACCACCTCCTCGGGGGCGGACACCCGGGCCGCCATGGATCGGGTGGTCACGCAGGCCCACTCGGGTAGGCCCACCATCTCGAGGTGAGTCTTTCGCTCTACTTGCTTCCAGGGGAGCTCTCTAGATCGTTACCGATGAGACAGTCCACGGGCATGTCGGTGCGGACTGCTACTCGTAACTCTCCGGAGACGCCCTCCCACTCGAATGGGAGATGAGCTATTCTACAGGTGCGGATGGAGTTGTCAGCGGAGATCACTCTGCTGGAGGCATGGGGTACTATCTGGTCCGGAGTGACTAGGTGCTCCTTCACAGCAGTGATACTGGCCCCGGTGTCTCGGAGAGCTCCTATGCGGTGCCCGTTGACAGTCACCTGTTGTCGGTATTTTTCTGTGTTATCTGGCAAGAAGGTTCCGGGGACCATTTCTCTATCCCCCATGGAGACTAAGGTCATGGCTGCTGGTTCCCACCCCTCGGGGTCCTCTATCTCTTCTTCTTCTTCTAGGGCTACGTTGGCGAGGTGGCGCGCAGGGGGACTTGCAGCAAGGGTTTTTTTGAGCAGGGGGCAGTTGGGGTCATTGGCATAGTGCCCTGTTTGATTACATCGGTAGCAGGCTGTGCTTATTCTGGGTCCTGGTCTAACGGGAGGGAATCCGGCCTTTGCGTCTGGTGGGGGGGTCTCTGGCTGGTTCCTAGGGGGGCTGCGGGGAGGCCCTGCCTGGGAACCCCTCAGTCTACTCTGATTCCCTGCGCCTCTCTGACGTGGAGATCCTTGTTCGTTTCGACCATAGTCTCCCACGGGACCTCGTGGGACTCTTGTGTTCACCCATCGATCAGCCTCGACAGCCAACTTCCGGGGGTCGGCCAACTTGCTATCCAGAAGGTGCTGTCTCAGTTCCACAAAGCAATTGTTGGATAGGTGCTCATAGGCGATGAGGTCTACAAGTCTTTCGAAGGTGGTCACCTTGCTGCCCTTGATCCACCCTTCCAAGGCCCGGCTGTAGAAATTCACATATTCTACCCATGTGGTGCCGGGGATCTTTTTGCAGTCTCTAAATCTCTGCTGGTACATCTCCGGGGTGAGCCCATATCGAGCCATGAGGGCGTCCTTTATATGGGTGTAGGAGTTCATGACGGTGGAGGGCAGATCCAGCAGGGTGTCCCTTCCCTCGCTGAGGAAGCGGCCCCATAATCCGGCCCCCCAATCCTTCTCAGGTACTCGGTGGGCAGTCATGGCGACCTCGTACGCTTTGAACCACTGCTGGATGTCGTCATTTTTATAATATTCCTTCACCACATCCTTGGGGATGTGTACTTTTGGTTCGACCGGGGGACCAGGGTCTCTGTTCCCCAGGGGTCGGGTTTCCTCGTTCCGGGCTTTAATTTCGAGTTCTTTCAAGCTGCGCTCGTGTTCGAGTTGGAGTTTCTTTCCTTCGTGCTCCCGCTGGAGCTTCTTCTCTTCCAATTCTCCTTGCAGCCGTAATTGCTCTACGGCTAGTTTCTTTTCCGCCAGCTTTATTTCTCCTTTGATTTTAAGTCGGGCCAGTTCTAGCTCGTGGCTTCGGTTGCGCTCTCGGTCTGTCATTTCTTCTATCGACAGACCTCTCTCCGTGCTGGCATTCCATGGTAGGGAGTCGGATCCCTCTTCCCTCAAGCCGTCAGTTTCGGTCGGCGGCTCCTCCTCTCCACCATTTCTTTCTGTCGTGGAGAGGGGGGCCCCGGCTTCTACCCAGGCCGTCAGGGCTTTCTGAAAGTCGTCTTTGGTGCTCAACCCAGTAGTAGCGATGTGGAAATCTTTACAGAATTGTTTTAATTCTTTGTGGGTATAATCTTCCAGGTGTTCTTTCTGAAATGCGGTCTTTTTGCTGGTTCCGGTGATACTCATGGTTGCCCTTGTTCGAGTGGTGTGTCAGACGCTTTACTGTACGATTCTTAGACGTAGGCTCTGATCCCGTCGCTTGCCACCAATGTAAGAAGGGGCGATCCCAGAGGCCAGGTTATGTCTACCCGACTCCTCCGTGACCCGCCTCTCCCACCAATAATGCCGAGCCTTACGAGGGATCTCCGCCGGGGAAGACCTCAAGTATTGAATCATACACACGAGGACCACACCACACTTATGAACAGACCCCACACCGTGGGTTTTCGATATCAACTTCTTTATAATCAAGTAAAAGAATTAGCACTCTTATATACAACGATCGAGGGATCGCAAAAGTCTTAAGGCTTCAGGGAGGGGGTAGCGGGACAGTCTCAGTCTCATAGGCCAGTACGTAGCGTTTTGACCAGTGGCCCGGTGGCAGTGGGTCCTCCGGTCATACTTTGGAGAGTTTCCTGATTCCTAGGCATCCCGCCCCGCTGACTACGAGCGCAGGCGTTTTATTTGTCATTTTCGGAAATTTCGGAAATTGCTGTTATTTTATCTGTAACTAACGGATTTTAAAGTTATGCAGGTTCTTACCTCATTGTGTTTGCAGGGGTGAGTTGCTGACTGGGCCTGACTGTTTCCTCGGGGGCTCCCAGCGGTAACGGGCGCCATTTTGGCTTGGGCAGCATACTCCACCATAGCCCTGCCACTCCCCCGCAGCTCCGCCCCTATTTAGGAGCGCGTTTCCTGCTCTCTCTCGTGTTTGACCAGTGGCCCGGTGGCAGTGGGTCCTCCGGTCATACTTTGGAGAGTTTCCTGATTCCTAGGCATCCCGCCCCGCTGACTACGAGCGCAGGCGTTTTATTTGTCATTTTCGGAAATTTCGGAAATTGCTGTTATTTTATCTGTAACTAACGGATTTTAAAGTTATGCAGGTTCTTACCTCATTGTGTTTGCAGGGGTGAGTTGCTGACTGGGCCTGACTGTTTCCTCGGGGGCTCCCAGCGGTAACGGGCGCCATTTTGGCTTGGGCAGCATACTCCACCATAGCCCTGCCACTCCCCCGCAGCTCCGCCCCTATTTAGGAGCGCGTTTCCTGCTCTCTCTCGTGTTTGACCAGTGGCCCGGTGGCAGTGGGTCCTCCGGTCATACTTTGGAGAGTTTCCTGATTCCTAGGCATCCCGCCCCGCTGACTACGAGCGCAGGCGTTTTATTTGTCATTTTCGGAAATTTCGGAAATTGCTGTTATTTTATCTGTAACTAACGGATTTTAAAGTTATGCAGGTTCTTACCTCATTGTGTTTGCAGGGGTGAGTTGCTGACTGGGCCTGACTGTTTCCTCGGGGGCTCCCAGCGGTAACGGACGCCATTTTGGCTTGGGCAGCATACTCCACCATAGCCCTGCCACTCCCCCGCAGCTCCGCCCCTATTTATACGGACACTATGAGGCAGCGCAGCGGACGAGCGCAGCGGGCGCGTCGTAGGCGCGCCGGAGTCGCGCCAGAGTTAAGCCCGTCTGCGCCCGTCCGCGGCCGGCTGGGGCCCGGGCCCGGTCGCCATGCCTGTCTTTTAACCACTTATCCGTCGGCGCATATACACTCCCTCTGGCATCCCCGTCCCCCTCCATCTTTAGTATTAGAATGTATTGCCTCTTTGGGTCTCAGCCGCCCTTGCCCTGCACCCCCGCTCCCTAGTGTTTCATCCCTATTGCCGTCCTCTGACCCTCCTTCCTTCACCAATTCGCCCTCCAGGCATGATGACGCCCTCCCCTGCGCTCTTGTCGGCCCTAAGCTTCCTACTTCTGCGATCCTCCTTAACACCAGGTCTGCGGATGGGCACCAGCTCGAGCTTTTCCATCTACTCGACTCACGCCAGCCTGACCTGTTATTCCTCACGGAAACATGGTTCAGGGACGACTCGCTTCCCAGCCTGCTGTCCATTTTGCCCCCTACTTACGCGGCCATTAGGAAGGACCGCCCAGGAGGAAAGACTGGGGGGGGTGTGGCATTGATCTCCCGCGCAGACTTCCTCTTCCAAACCTTACTGTCCCCCGTGATCCCTGCAGTAGACTGCTTAGTAGTCCGTTCCACTTCCTTTGGAACTCCTATAACCTGTGTTCTGATATATCGCCCGCCCCAGTCTACCCCCGGTTTTCTACCCGCCCTAGAGGACCTTTTGGCCACCCTTGTGGTTAACAACTCTGCCATTCTTCTATTGGGAGACTTAAATTATTGGCCGAATGACCCAGCTGAAGATGTGAGATCTAAGGAGTTTACGGCTCTGCTCACCAGCCTTAACTTCTCCTCTCAACTGAGTTCGGCCACACACATCAAAGGTCATCAACTTGACCAAATTTGGTCCCTTAACATCCCTATGGGCCCTTCAACCATTTCCCCTTGTTCTTGGTCAGACCATTCCCTCATCTCTTTCACAGCCAGCCTCGGACGGCCACCTAAACCCCCTCTGCCCAAAAACATCTGGGCCAGAAAGTGGGATAAGGCGGCCCTCCCGGCGGTTTGCTCCTCCCTGGAGGCTACCAGCCCGGAGCTTAATGATTTATCCCCTTCCTCCCAGCTCTCAGCCATTAACAACTGGCTGTTAAAGGCGTGTAATTCCACCGTCCCCCTTAAGAGAGTGACTGTTAAACGCGCCCATGGGGCCAACCGATGGTTCACTCCCGCCCTCAGGGGGAAAAAACTTGCGACCCGTAGAGCGGAACGCGCCTGGCGGCGCACCTACTGCCCTCTCCTTAAGGCTAGTTACTGCCTGTCCCTAAAAGAGTACAAACGCGACATTCTAAAAGCTAAAACGGAGTACTTCTCTGGCAGAATCTTGGCAGCAGAAAACCAACCGAAGGAGATATTCAATACTATTCATGAATTGGCGGCCTCTGACAGGGTGGTCTCTAAAATCCCCCCGTCCCAAACACTCTGTAACTCCCTTAATTCTTTTTTCTTTGAGAAGATTTCCCTCATTAGGGCCAACATTCCTCCCCCACCCATGGTACCTTCTGTTGTTCCCTCACCCCCCCCTCCCCCCTCCTTTACTCAGTTCCCTCCCCTCACCCGAGACTCTTTGCTCCCTCTTCTAGCGCGGATCAAATCAGGCTCCCCTCGGGACATTGGTCCTGCTTTTGCTCTAAAAGAGCTCTTTTCTAACTGCTACTCCCCACCACTTACTTTCATCAATCACTCCCTTAACTCTGGCACTGTCCCCCTTGCCCATAAATCAGCAGTCATCATTCCTATTTTGAAAAAGCCTGGCACCGATCCCTCTGCGCCCGCCAATTACCGCCCGATCTCTCTCCTCCCTTACCTCGCTAAGGTCTCAGAGGCTCATATCACCAGGTCCCTGAGCTCCTTTGTGGAATCCACAGGCTGCTTGGCCGCTCGCCAAGCGGGCTTTCGCCCGCTGCACTCTACCGAGAAGGTAGTTGTGTCGGTGATGGATCAGTTAAGAGAGGGCATTGACATCGGCCGGCCACAGGCTCTAGTCCTGTTAGACCTGTCCGCCGCGTTCGACACGGTGGATCATGACATCTTGTTGACCCGTGTCGAAGCGGCAGGCATTGGGGGCTCGGCCTATGCCTGGCTCCGTTCTTTTTTGACGGACAGGGAACAGGCTGTCCATCTTGCCAACTTCTCTGCTCCTCCTAGGAGGGTGACTTGCGGAGTTCCCCAAGGCTCTTCCCTGTCCCCCTTGCTTTTCAATTTATACATTTCACCCCTCATTTTTTCTTTACAGCAGATGGAGGTCTCGGTGTTTAATTACGCCGACGACCTCCAACTTGTTTTCAACCTTTCCTCTTCTCCTTCCTCAGCTTCTAATTTCCAGAAGGTTATGCTTTTTATCCAAGGGTGGATGAACTGCAACCACCTCAAACTGAATCCGGACAAGACCGAATTGGTCCTGACGGGGGGTGGTTGCAGTCCCTGGTCCCCTTCCTTCTGGCCCTCTGCCCTTGGCCCTCCCCCTACTCCTGTTCCCAAGGTTAAAACCTTGGGTATTTTCATCAATCCCATGCTTACCCTTCATACGCAGATCAATGCAGTTGTATCTGCCTGTTTCCTTTCCCTGCGGATCATCCGAAAGGTCGCCCGCTTCTTCTCTACTGCTGCACTCAAGCTCATCCTCATGGCCATGGTGCTTTCGCGCCTTGACTATGGGAACGTCATCTACAATGGGGCGCCGGCTTATCTGCTCCGCCGGCTCCAACAAATTCAGAATCAGGCGGCTCGCCTGATCTACGGACTCCCCAGATTCAACCATACGACCCCTCTGTTGCAGTCTCTCCATTGGCTCCCAGTGAGGGAGAGGGCCCTTTTTAAGCTTGGATGTATCACCTACCAGGCTAGAGCAGGGACCGCTCCCGTTTTCCTGTGTGAAGCCATTTCCCCTTACCTTCCTTCCCGAGAACTCCGTTCCACTCACTTGGCCCTTTTGTCAGTCCCTCGTTTTAGGAAACAGAAGTCCGGTGGGGCCAGATTTGCAGTGCTGGCTCCTTCCTTCTGGAACTCACTCCCTTTTTCTCTTAGGTCGTCATCTTCCTACCTGGAATTTCGCAGACATCTGAAAACCCTCCTGTTCTCCAGATCTGTAGCCGTATAACCCTTTCCTCTGCACCCACTGGTCTTCTGCCTCTAGCGCCATGAAACCGATTTCGGTATAAGAGCGCTCTATAAATATTTTAAAATTCAAAATTCAAAATTCAAATACGTAGCGTACCCTGCGCACAGCTCTCAATCCTCGAGCCGGGGGGTTACGGAAGATGGTAGCCGCACTGGTGATCCTACTCACTGGAGGATGACTCAACTCGTGTTGGTAGCGTCGATAGTCCAGCCGGACTAGAGGACTCCTCGAGCCGCGGCGAAGTCAGCAGGGCTCGATCCGAAGGGTAGTTCGTGAGGAGCCGCGACCACGTCAGCAGGGCTCAGGAGGTTTGGTGTCGATCTTCAGAGTTCAAGCTTGAGCCGCGACGAGGTCAGCAGGGCTCCGATGTTTCAGTTCCCGGAATGAGCCGCGACAGCGTCAACAGGGCTCGAAGAGTTACGAGGTTCAGTTCAGCCGCGATCAGATCAGCAGGGCTTCCTTGTCCAAGATACAACTGCCCGCTAGTTCAGGGGCGGGCCTTCATATAGTCCAGTGGCCCTTTGATGTCCGGACCCTCGCAGGCGGAGGTCCGAGGCTTTGGGGGCGGCCCGTGGGTGAGGTCCGGCGGTTGGTCCTTTGATCCCTTTGAGAATGCGTCCGGGAATTCCCAGACGCCCAGCAGGTCTGGAGCCAGCACTCGGGGAGGCCTGAGGTGCAATCGAAACTGGCCCCCAGGGGAAGACCAGAGGTGTGACCGAAACCAGTCTCTCAGGGGAGGCCGGAGGTGCCATCGAAACTCCTTGTCTTCTCTCACTAGGGTAGCCCTCACCCTCCCAACGGGGGCTGGCGCGTCTGGAGCCTAAGCTACGCTGGGGCTGGGGTCATGCTAGGCCCACGGAGTCAGTGACCTCGGGAAGGGAAAATGGCTGCCGGTGGGCCTATGGGGTCTTGCGGTTTTGGGGCACGTGGGCTGGGAAGGTGGCCGGGGACAGGCCGATGCGGGCCGTGGGCGTTTGGTCGGACATGGGCAGGGTAGCTAGGGGTTTCTAAGTACGGAGCTGGGCTAACGGGGAGCTGAGTAGCGGGGGGAACCACGCCACGAGGCCAGGTCCAACATGTGTGTGGGTGTGTGTAGTCATTTGTGTGGTTGTGTGGTTGTGGGTGTGGTTGTGTGTGGTTAAGTGTATGGATGTGGTTGTGTGCGTGTGGTTGTGTGTTTGTGTGTGCTTGTGTGTGTGTGGTTGTGGTTGTGTGTATGGGTATGGTTGTGGTTGTGTGTGTGTGGTTGTGTGTGGGTGTGGTTGTGGGTGTGGTTGTATGTGGCTCTGTGTGGTTGTGTGTGGTTGTGTGTGGTTGTGTGTGTGGTTGTGTGTGTGTGGGTGTGGGTGTGATTGTGGTTGTGTGATCGGTTGTGGTTGTGTGTGTGTGTGGTTGTGTGTGTGTGTGTGGTTATGTGTGGTTGTGGTTGTGTAAGGTTGTGGGTTTGGTTGTGTGTGGTTGTGGGTGGGTATGGTTGTGTGGTTGTGGGTGGGGTTGTGTGTATGGGTGTGGTTGTGTGTGCTTGTGTGTGGTTGTGGTTGTGTGTGTGGGTGTGGTTGTGGTTGTGTGTGTGGTTGTGTGTGTGTGTGGGTGTGGTAGTGGGTGTGGTTGTGTGTGGCTCTGTGTGGTTGTGGTTGTGTGTGTGTAATTGTGTGTGTATGTGGTTGAGTGTGTGATTGTGGTTGTGGTTGTGTGATTGGTTGGGGTTGTGTGTGTGTCGTGTGGGTGTTGTTGTGTGTGTGGTTGTGTATGTGTGTGGTTGTGTGTGGTTGTGGTTGTGTAAGGTTGTGGGTTTGGTTGTGTGTGTGGTTGTGTGTGTTTATGTGTGTGGTTGTGTGTGTAGTTGTGTGTGGTTGTGTGTGTGGTTGAGTGTGTGTGGTTGTGTGTGTGATATTGTGTGTGTGTGGTTGTGTGTGGTGGTTGTGATTGTGTGTGGTTGTGTGTGTGGTGGTTGTGTATGTGGTTGTGTGTGTGGTTGTGTGGTTGTGTGCGAGTGTGTGTGTGGTTGTGGGTGGTTGTGTGTGTGGTGTGTGTGGTTGTGTGTGTGGTTGTGTGTGTGGTTGTGGTTGTGTGTGGGTGTGGTTGTGTGTGTGTGGGTGTGGTTGTGTGTGCGGTTGTGTGTGTGCTTGTGTGTGGTTGTGTGTGTGGTTGTGGTTGTGGTTGTGTGTGTGTGTGTGTGGTTGTGTGTGTGTGTGGTTGTGTGTGTGTGTGTGTGCTTGTGTATGTGCTTGTGTTTGTGTGGTTATGTGTGGTTGTACTTGGGTGTGGTTGTGGTTGGGCATGGTTGTGTGTGGTTGTGTGTGTGTGTTTGTGGTTGTGTGTGGGTGTGGTTGTGTGTGTGGTTTTGTGTGTGTGGTTGTGTGTGCAGTTGTGTGTGTGGTTGTGTGTTTGGTTGTGTGTGTGTGTGGTTGTAGGTGGGTGTGGTTGTGGGTGTTGGTGTGGGTGTGGCTGTGTGTGTAGTTGTGTGTGTGTGGTTGTATGTGTGGTTGTGTGGGTTGTTGTGGTTGTGTGTGTGATTGTTTGTGTGTGGTTGTGTGGTTGGGTGTGTTTGTGGTTTGTGTGTGGTTGTGATTGTGTGTGTTTGGTTGTGTGTGGGGTTGTGTGTGTGTGGTTGTGTGTGGTTGTGGTTGTGTAAGGTTGTGGGTTTGGTTGTGTGTGTGGTTGTGTGTGTTTATGTGTGTGGTTGTGTGTGTAGTTGTGTGTGTGTGGTTGTGTGTGTGGTTGAGTGTGTGTGGTTGTGTGTGTGATATTGTGTGTGTGTGGTTGTGTGTGGTGGTTGTGATTGTGTGTGTGGTTGTGTGTGTGGTGGTTGTGTATGTGGTTGTGTGTGTGGTTGTGTGGTTGTGTGCGAGTGTGTGTGTGGTTGTGGGTGGTTGTGTGTGTGGTGTGTGTGGTTGTGTGTGTGGTTGTGTGTGTGGTTGTGTGGTTGTGGTTGTGTGTGGGTGTGGTTGTGTGTGTGTGGGTGTGGTTGTGTGTGCGGGTGTGTGTGCTTGTGTGTGGTTGTGTGTGTGGTTGTGGTTGTGTGTGTGTGTGTGTGTGTGGTTGTGTGTGCGTGTGGTTGTGTGTGTGTGTGTGCTTGTGTATGTGCTTGTGTTTGTGTGGTTATGTGTGGTTGTACTTGGGTGTGGTTGTGGTTGGGCATGGTTGTGTGTGGTTGTGTGTGTGTGTTTGTGGTTGTGTGTGTGGTTGTGTGTGTATGGGTGTGGTTATGTGTGTGGTTGTGGGTGTGTGTGTGGTTGTGTGTGTATGGGTGTGGTTGTGTGTGGGTGTGGTTGTGGGTGTGTGGCTGTGTGTGGTTGTGGTTGTGTGTGTGTTGTTGTGTGGTTGTGTGTGTATTTGTGTGTGTGGTTTTGTGTGTGTGTGGGTGGGGTTGTGTGTGTGGGTGTGGTTGTGTGTATGGATGTGGTTGTGTGTGTGTGGTTGTATGTGTGAGTGTGGTTGTTTGTGTGTGTGGTTGTGCATGTGGTTGTGGTTGTGTGTGTGGTTGTGTGTGTGTGGTTGTGTGTGTGGTTGTGTGTGGTTGTGGGTGTGGCTGTGGGTGTTGGTGTGGGTGTGGTTGTGTGTGTGGTTGTATGTGTGTGGTTGTGTGTGTTTATGTGGTTGTGTGTGGTTGTGTGTGTGTGGTTGTGTGTGTGCATGGGTGTGGTTGTGTGTGAGTGTGGTTGTGTGTGGTTGTGTGCGTGGTTGTGTGTGTGTGTGGTTGTGGTTGTGTAGTTGTGTGTGTGTGTGTGGTTGTGTATGGTTGTGGTTGTGTAAGTTTGTGGGTTTAGTTGTGTGTGTGGTTGTGGGTGTGTGTGGTTTGTGTGTTGTTGTGTGTGTGTTATGTGTGATTGTGTGTGTGGTTGTGGTTGTGTGTGTGTGTTGTTGTGTGGTTGTGTGTGTGTGTGGGTTTGTGTGATTGTGGTTGTGTGTGTGGGTGTGGTTGTGTGTGTGTGGTTGTGTGTGTGGGAGGGGGTAGTGAGGGCTGCGTGGAAGGGGGTTGTGAGGGTTGTGAGGGCAGAGAGCAAGGGGGTGGAGGAGCATACTGTAAGGCTTAATGAGCCATGAAAGAAAGGAACAAGCAACTTAATGACCCATGAATGAGGAGACAGATGGGGGCTGCGCGCGGGCATGCTCACGTGAACGCAAGCGTAGGCCAGCCTGTAGCACTTTGAAAACTCACCTACTAAATGTCTCTCCGAGCGCTGGATCAGCGAGACCTAAAAAGGTCATGAAAATCTAAGAAACAGGCAGGTCAACATTCTCCGCATTACAGCACAGTCTCCGCAGGCAAGCCACATGTCCTTCCCACACTGAAGCCCATTTTTATTCTGACGAGCTTGCAGAATATGAAAGTGAAGTCTTTGACTTCAGTGAAGATCATTGAGGGAAAGATCAATATTTACAGAAGAAATTAGATTTAGCAAAAGGGAGAATAGGCTACTTTAACTTTTGATAGCAGATAGAAACAGGACATAATGCAAGAGCAGCAACAAAGAATATAAGGCATTGCGTGTTCACAATTTTAAAATATTTCTATCTAGACCAAATGACCAGGTTAGGGCTGCCAAGGTGACAAGTGAGTCTCCAAGGAGTCTTATAAAGAGGCAGAAAAACAGAAAGGAGTAGATTGTCTAAAGGAGATGAGTTTAATTACTTGATTATGAGGATGAGTGACTCATCTGTGTCCAAAAGGGTAGACTACATGGCAAGGGAGTGGATCAATTGGGTCATTGGACAGGCAGAATGATCGTACACTTGTAATCAACTGTGACAGCCAATTTGGAATCTTAACTTCTGATTCTAGGACGACCTTCGATCACACATAAGAGAGATTGTTAGATGTGGCATCCTTGGCAAGGTTTCCCCTATCTTTTTGCCTTCAGACCTCCTGTTTTTGCTGATTTTCTTTTTGTTGTCCTTGGTATTCTGCACACATTACCACTTCTAACTAGTGCTAAAGTGCTTGTGCTCTTCCCCTAAAACATGTTAGAATCGGCTTATACCCAAATGGCACATTTAATATACTTATAGGTCCCGAGTAAAGTGCACTACCTGTGCCTAAGGCCTGTAAATTAAATGCTACTAATGGGTATGCAACACTGATTGTGCCACCCACTTAAGTAGGCCTTTATCTTTTCAACGCTTATGATGAGCTGAGCTCGTCATGAGGCACAGTGGAGCTGTGCTTATGACGAGCTGAGCTCGTCATAACGGCTGCGGAACGCCCACGTGGGGCTAATTCCCCTCCTCTGCAGGAGTTCCAAGGGAGTGGGCAGAGTCGTGACGAGCTCAGCTCGTCATGAGCACAGCTCCACCGTGCAGCATGACGAGTCACAGGGGATACTAAAGCAGGATACAGCAGAGCGACACAGACATATTCACACACTTTCCATGTCCCTCACACACATTTATTGATACGCACACGTGGTGGAATACACTTGACCTCATGCAGATGAGCACATGCACATACTCATTAACTCATGCACCGCCATCCACTCTCTCACTAATCATCTATCCATCCATTCATCCACTCTGCCACCCATCCATCCATCCATCCATTATGCAATTCATCCTTCCATCTATCCACACTTCCTTCCATCTATCTACTCTGTCATCCATATACTCTAACATCTATCTATTCACCCATCACATATCCATCTGCTCAGACATCCACCCATCCATTCATTCTGCCACCAATTCACTCATCCTTTCACCCACTCAATCATCCTTCACTTTACTGTGTCGTCCTTTCACCTATCCATCCTGCTATCCATCCATTTAATCTGCCATCCTTTCTCATGTCCATATCACCTATCCATTGCTTTACTCTGTACTCTTTTCACCTGTCTATCCACCTATCCTTCTTTCCATCCATCCATCCATCTATCCATCCATCCATCCACTCTGTCATCCACCCATCTACCCACCCCATCCATCCATATCCATCCATCCATCCACCCATCCATCCACCCACCCATCCATCCACCCATCCATCCATCCATCCATCCATCCATCCATCCATCCATCCATTCATCCATCCTTCCATCCCTGTCTGGCCACCTATCCATCCAATTATCCTTTTACCCAATAATCCATCTACCTACTCATTCATCCATCTTTCCTTACTTTCACCCTTCCTTCTATTCAATAGTTCTTTCATCATTCCCTTTTCCATATACCCATCTTTTGTTCCTCCTTGCTACTGCTTGCTCTTCTTTAGAGGCTGCATTCCTTTATTGCATTAATTATGAGCATGGTCTGCCGAGTCGCAGACAGAAGAGACCCATACAGAACCTTGCCCCCGCTGTGGCTACTAAAGGGGGGGTTCACGACGCCCCTGACTCAGAGTAACGAAGATTACTGCTAAGTAACCGAGTCATTTGGCCCTGGTAGCATACCAACAAGCATACTTACCTCCTCCTGTCAATTGTATTCTGTTCACAAAATGTCTCCCATTTCAAAATGCTTTTTACCCTTGGAATATTAGGTTTGAGTGATGTTGTTTGATGTGACCCATTCATGTGGCTGAGGCTCTCTACAAGAAGAATGTCCTGCTAGTGATATGAATACATTGTTTCCTTGGTTTTCTGAGCTCTCTAGCTCCTCATTAACGCATTTATACAGCAGGTTATAGTTATTACTTCACTTAGGAAAGCAGTGTTTATTCTATTATTAAAAATGCCAGCTTTAATTCCACTGGTCTCAGCAAATTGTCGTCTGTTTCACAACAGCCTTATGGTTCAAAGCGTTTAGAAAAGCTGTAATTAGGTCACTTTGTGGGTGCGGGCAGGACCTGCAGGTTCCTTGCTACCAAAAGCATTTTGGATCACAGGAAGTTGCTGATGTTCACTCCAGAGGTCTAATCTTACCAGCACAGGGCACCTGTTTTTTTTATCTCAATACACCTCCAAGAGTAGTCAAAAAATATTGCTTTGTCTCCAGCAGCAGAAGCTCCATTGTTACCCTTCATGGATGACTACCTGTAATATCTAGCTCTTGTTGTTTTAAGAACCCCTTAACCACTTTCGAAACCATCAACTTTAAACTGCTGGCATGATTACAGACAGTGGATCTAGGGACAATGCTCCTGCTTGGGTAGGACCAAATTGTTTGGACTGTACTCAACATTTCCCTTCTTCTGATTTTACATGTATGCTGATCTCGCTAAGGTTCTCTTTAAAATATAGGAATTGCAAGACTTGCCTCTGAATGTTGATTGCTGCCTTTTCCATAAACAGGTTGAAATCATGCAAAGATAACAAAAATAACTTATTCTCTTTTTCTTCTAGATGAATAAGGCATCAGTTTCCCCAGTGGCCTCGGTGTAGAACGGGTCCGTGTGACAACTGTAAAGAATATTGGACTGAAAATGCGCATGCAGATCTGAATCCAGCATCGCCTGGAGCCACGTCACTTTTAAGAGCCACACTTTATGAATATTTAAATAAACATGAACCTTAATCACTCTATTTATACAGCTCATCAAGTAAACAGCACTTTAACATCCTATGCAAACAAAACCTATAGAAGCAATATCAAGGCTGGACTGGAAATCAAAATGAGTCTCAGGCAAAAATGTTCAAACCTGCCCCAAACTGCAGGAGGCAGAAAATAGAATGGGACCATGGGGTCATTCGTGGGTCAGCCGATCTTTATCTGAAAGCATCCCCATTAGCCTTCAGTCAACTGGGAAAATTCCAGAGTGGCAGAATGACCAAATCAGTTGCGGCCAGTATTTTTAGGTTTCTGCAAAATATGATTTAGATTGATACAAATTCACTTAGTTAGGCTTCATCAAGCTATATAAGGGTTGTAGGGGCTTGGTTTATGGTTCATGTTGGTCTCCATCTCCTTGGTGCTTGTGGGTCCTCCTATAATGTATGTATGTATATAATAATAAAATTTGAAGATCCGGATGTTCCGCCAACATACAGTCCATCTTTAGGATAAGAGTTCAAGACGAAGAAGCCACTGGAGATCTGTCCTATGGTGCAGCTATGCATCTTCGTTCTGTTCTTCTACACCAGTGTCTGAAGTAGCCTTGGCAAATCTGAGCATGTTCACTTTCCATTCATATGGAGAATGATATAGCATAAACACAGACAGCTGAGTAGTAAAATGCTATGCGTTGTCCTTTTGTAACCCCAATGGAAGATAAAGAGCATATAAAATGTATCCCATATAGAGACTTCATCATAGGTAGAACTGTTTCTTGGTATATAAATCATAGCTGCTGACTAAAAATTTTCATATTTCAAATTCAGAAGGCACAAATGCTAAGTTACCCTAACCCGGCCTTGAATCTGTGAGCATCAGGATACGCATTCATCTCTGCAGTTGGTGCTCAAGCCTCTAAGCAATCTGTTTGGAAAAATAATTCCAATACATATAACATATGCATTTTTTACAAATAGAAACAAAGTGGGAAGATGTACAGGTAGCGGTTAGCATACAGAGCAATATAATTCAATTTCCAGTGATTAGCAAACCAGCAACATTGTTATTTATTGCTACAAACTGTATTTCTCTTAGCTATTTGGAGAGATTGCTTAAATTGTAATAAGTACAATCTAGAAAATAAATATGCTGTGTCATTTCTGAAGAGACAATCAAACGAAATGTGAGAAAATGAAGTAAGTTCGATGTGACATTATCCCTGTCTGTATCCGCCTCACAATTAGATATTAAGCTCCAAGGCACATATAGATTTCAGAAAGGCAAAGTAATCACCCATCGGCTGTCATCCCAACTCATTCCAGTAATATGTCCCATGTAAAAGGTCAGATGCGAGCTTGATTACATGTTCCATTAGAATTGTTTCCAAGCAGCGATCCGCCACACCCAAATCATGCAGTCAGCTTTCCTCAGTCAGGGCATGACTCACAGCCAACGGCAGCATGAGCATGACATGCATTTACTAAAAGGCGCATGTCTAAAACAAGCCAAGAATCTACACTGCACCAACGACTGGTGGGAGGGAAGGGGGGTCAATTTTGCAGCGACATTTATCACTCTGAAACAAAAATGCAACTATTGCACTGGCTGGCCAATGCAAATGTCACTCTTTGACTGGTTGCTCGGTGTAAAATTGTTTTGAATTAGTCGATCAGTGTAAATGTTGGTTCAAAACTGCCTTGGGTCAGGTGGCTCAAGTCTGGAATGTTCACATGCAAGCAATTTGTTTGCTTAAATGTAATGTGGATTAGGGTCGTGGCATGCAGCCGACTTAGATGGCCGCAGCCTAGAGGAGCTCCGAGGGAGGCGTTGGTTCCCTTAACGATCCGGCATAATATCCGTACATTTATCCTGCCTTGAAGACAGCCGAGGAGAGTGGAGACGGCAGGGCATCGAGCGATCAACTTTCCGGGCCTGAGGAACCACCAGCGCGCCGGAGGCACCGTGTGGAATGGCGCGGCCTACCCACGCGGCTGCAGCTGGGGACTAGCCTGCACCTCGGGCCCAGCGGGAGCACGCAACTGCCGGACAGGCGGGCGCATCGAGCGAGGTTGACGGCTGAGAGTGGGGGCCGCGCGGTGTTGTTGGGTGCCGATCCAAAATCATCCCATCCCATCCCACCCCTGGGTTTTAGCACTGGTGAGCAAAGAGCAGAGGGGTGCACTTAGTGCTGGCTCCTGCCTGACTTCAGACGCGGCACGCCTGAGGCGAACAAAGGAGGGGGCGAACGGCCTACCCCGCTGTAACCGGGACCTGAGGTGAGGTGGCGCCCGCCTGGAGGTGCGCAGGGGCCAACCTCGGGCAGAGACTGCTGGCGGGAGGAGCGACACAGGTGGAGGAGGTAGTTGCATCCGCTTTGTGGAGAGGAGAGCCCGGGAAGCCCAGCAGAGGCCCGGGCCTCTGTTAATAATAAGTCCCATCTGTAAACACTCCACTCCAGGGGCCAAGGACGCATATCTTCACAGCCTTGTGGCAGGAGGTGATTCTGACGCTGCAATTTTTTCATGCAGCCCCTGGGGTGTGCTTTGATACCCGGGGCAACACTGGGCAACGACCAGCAGGCGTAAGTAGAAGAGCGATGGCCCCAGGGAGACCCAGCTGAATCTGCTCTGAGCGCCCATGGCAAGCTTGATTCTCTAAACAGCATTTGCCAGGCTGCAGCTTTATTTGAACACAGCCCAACTGACTGTGGATCCCGATAAGTGAACAGGGGTCACTCGGGTACCCCTGGAGAACACGTGCACCTTGGCCGCGTGGGCATTATCGAACCAGTGCCTCAGTGCCTATCAGTTTACAGCACGGGGGGAAAACCGACAGGCAGCACGTGTAGAGAGATCCCGCGGCAGGCGGCGGAGACTACCGACCGGCGCTCGGTTCCTCGGACAAGAATGGGGGGCAGAGGCCTACTCACGACCTCCCAGGGTAAACTGGACAAATACGCATATGCTAGGAGACTTTCCGGCTCTGCCGGACCGCAAAGAAACGCCGGACAAGGCCCCGGAAGGAGAGGGAGCAAACAAAGTGACGCTGGATGATATTATGGCTTCTCTCACTAATGTTCAGTTGACGGTGGGCACCATTTCTACTGATGTATCCTTCCTGCGGGCTGACTTCAAAAGATGACCGCAAGGGTCCCAGAGGTGGAACAAGTAACAAAAACCCTGTCTAAAGACACTGCCACATTGCTTCAAAAAGTCAGCCACTTAGAAGCTGTAAATAAAATCATGGCGGCAAAGCTGGGTGATAAGGAGGGGTGCTTTTTAGTCTCTAAGCAATCTGTTTGGAAAAATAATTCCAATACATATAACATATGCATTTTTTACAAATAGAAACAAAGTGGGAAGATGTACAGGTAGCGGTTAGCATACAGAGCAATATAATTCAATTTCCAGTGATTAGCAAACCAGCAACATTGTTATTTATTGCTACAAACTGTATTTCTCTTAGCTATTTGGAGAGATTGCTTAAATTGTAATAAGTACAATCTAGAAAATAAATATGCTGTGTCATTTCTGAAGAGACAATCAAACGAAATGTGAGAAAATGAAGTAAGTTCGATGTGACATTATCCCTGTCTGTATCCGCCTCACAATTAGATATTAAGCTCCAAGGCACATATAGATTTCAGAAAGGCAAAGTAATCACCCATCGGCTGTCATCCCAACTCATTCCAGTAATATGTCCCATGTAAAAGGTCAGATGCGAGCTTGATTACATGTTCCATTAGAATTGTTTCCAAGCAGCGATCCGCCACACCCAAATCATGCAGTCAGCTTTCCTCAGTCAGGGCATGACTCACAGCCAACGGCAGCATGAGCATGACATGCATTTACTAAAAGGCGCATGTCTAAAACAAGCCAAGAATCTACACTGCACCAACGACTGGTGGGAGGGAAGGGGGGTCAATTTTGCAGCGACATTTATCACTCTGAAACAAAAATGCAACTATTGCACTGGCTGGCCAATGCAAATGTCACTCTTTGACTGGTTGCTCGGTGTAAAATTGTTTTGAATTAGTCGATCAGTGTAAATGTTGGTTCAAAACTGCCTTGGGTGGCTCAAGTCTGGAATGTTCACATGCAAGCAATTTGTTTGCTTAAATGTAATGTGCATTAGGGTCGTGGCATGCAGCCGACTTAGATGGCCGCAGCCTAGAGGAGCTCCGAGGGAGGCGTTGGTTCCCTTAACGATCCGGCATAATATCCGTACATTTATCCTGCCTTGAAGACAGCCGAGGAGAGTGGAGACGGCAGGGCATCGAGCGATCAACTTTCCGGGCCTGAGGAACCACCAGCGCGCCGGAGGCACCGTGTGGAATGGCGCGGCCTACCCACGCGGCTGCAGCTGGGGACTAGCCTGCACCTCGGGCCCAGCGGGAGCACGCAACTGCCGGACAGGCGGGCGCATCGAGCGAGGTTGACGGCTGAGAGTGGGGGCCGCGCGGTGTTGTTGGGTGCCGATCCAAAATCATCCCATCCCATCCCACCCCTGGGTTTTAGCACTGGTGAGCAAAGAGCAGAGGGATGCACTTAGTGCTGGCTCCTGCCTGACTTCAGACGCGGCACGCCTGAGGCGAACAAAGGAGGGGGCGAACGGCCTACCCCGCTGTAACCGGGACCTGAGGTGAGGTGGCGCCCGCCTGGAGGTGCGCAGGGGCCAACCTCGGGCAGAGACTGCTGGCGGGAGGAGCGACACAGGTGGAGGAGGTAGTTGCATCCGCTTTGTGGAGAGGAGAGCCCGGGAAGCCCAGCAGAGGCCCGGGCCTCTGTTAATAATAAGTCCCATCTGTAAACACTCCACTCCAGGGGCCAAGGACGCATATCTTCACAGCCTTGTGGCAGGAGGTGATTCTGACGCTGCAATTTTTTCATGCAGCCCCTGGGGTGTGCTTTGATACCCGGGGCAACACTGGGCAACGACCAGCAGGCGTAAGTAGAAGAGCGATGGCCCCAGGGAGACCCAGCTGAATCTGCTCTGAGCGCCCATGGCAAGCTTGATTCTCTAAACAGCATTTGCCAGGCTGCAGCTTTATTTGAACACAGCCCAACTGACTGTGGATCCCGATAAGTGAACAGGGGTCACTCGGGTACCCCTGGAGAACACGTGCACCTTGGCCGCGTGGGCATTATCGAACCAGTGCCTCAGTGCCTATCAGTTTACAGCACGGGGGGAAAACCGACAGGCAGCACGTGTAGAGAGATCCCGCGGCAGGCGGCGGAGACTACCGACCGGCGCTCGGTTCCTCGGACAAGAATGGGGGGCAGAGGCCTACTCACGACCTCCCAGGGTAAACTGGACAAATACGCATATGCTAGGAGACTTTCCGGCTCTGCCGGACCGCAAAGAAACGCCGGACAAGGCCCCGGAAGGAGAGGGAGCAAACAAAGTGACGCTGGATGATATTATGGCTTCTCTCACTAATGTTCAGTTGACGGTGGGCACCATTTCTACTGATGTATCCTTCCTGCGGGCTGACTTCAAAAGATGACCGCAAGGGTCCCAGAGGTGGAACAAGTAACAAAAACCCTGTCTAAAGACACTGCCACATTGCTTCAAAAAGTCAGCCACTTAGAAGCTGTAAATAAAATCATGGCGGCAAAGCTGGGTGATAAGGAGGGGTGCTTTTTAGTCTCTAAGCAATCTGTTTGGAAAAATAATTCCAATACATATAACATATGCATTTTTTACAAATAGAAACAAAGTGGGAAGATGTACAGGTAGCGGTTAGCATACAGAGCAATATAATTCAATTTCCAGTGATTAGCAAACCAGCAACATTGTTATTTATTGCTACAAACTGTATTTCTCTTAGCTATTTGGAGAGATTGCTTAAATTGTAATAAGTACAATCTAGAAAATAAATATGCTGTGTCATTTCTGAAGAGACAATCAAACGAAATGTGAGAAAATGAAGTAAGTTCGATGTGACATTATCCCTGTCTGTATCCGCCTCACAATTAGATATTAAGCTCCAAGGCACATATAGATTTCAGAAAGGCAAAGTAATCACCCATCGGCTGTCATCCCAACTCATTCCAGTAATATGTCCCATGTAAAAGGTCAGATGCGAGCTGATTACATGTTCCATTAGAATTGTTTCCAAGCAGCGATCCGCCACACCCAAATCATGCAGTCAGCTTTCCTCAGTCAGGGCATGACTCACAGCCAACGGCAGCATGAGCATGACATGCATTTACTAAAAGGCGCATGTCTAAAACAAGCCAAGAATCTACACTGCACCAACGACTGGTGGGAGGGAAGGGGGGTCAATTTTGCAGCGACATTTATCACTCTGAAACAAAAATGCAACTATTGCACTGGCTGGCCAATGCAAATGTCACTCTTTGACTGGTTGCTCGGTGTAAAATTGTTTTGAATTAGTCGATCAGTGTAAATGTTGGTTCAAAACTGCCTTGGGTGGCTCAAGTCTGGAATGTTCACATGCAAGCAATTTGTTTGCTTAAATGTAATGTGCATTAGGGTCGTGGCATGCAGCCGACTTAGATGGCCGCAGCCTAGAGGAGCTCCGAGGGAGGCGTTGGTTCCCTTAACGATCCGGCATAATATCCGTACATTTATCCTGCCTTGAAGACAGCCGAGGAGAGTGGAGACGGCAGGGCATCGAGCGATCAACTTTCCGGGCCTGAGGAACCACCAGCGCGCCGGAGGCACCGTGTGGAATGGCGCGGCCTACCCACGCGGCTGCAGCTGGGGACTAGCCTGCACCTCGGGCCCAGCGGGAGCACGCAACTGCCGGACAGGCGGGCGCATCGAGCGAGGTTGACGGCTGAGAGTGGGGGCCGCGCGGTGTTGTTGGGTGCCGATCCAAAATCATCCCATCCCATCCCACCCCTGGGTTTTAGCACTGGTGAGCAAAGAGCAGAGGGATGCACTTAGTGCTGGCTCCTGCCTGACTTCAGACGTGGCACGCCTGAGGCGAACAAAGGAGGGGGCGAACGGCCTACCCCGCTGTAACCGGGACCTGAGGTGAGGTGGCGCCCGCCTGGAGGTGCGCAGGGGCCAACCTCGGGCAGAGACTGCTGGCGGGAGGAGCGACACAGGTGGAGGAGGTAGTTGCATCCGCTTTGTGGAGAGGAGAGCCCGGGAAGCCCAGCAGAGGCCCGGGCCTCTGTTAATAATAAGTCCCATCTGTAAACACTCCACTCCAGGGGCCAAGGACGCATATCTTCACAGCCTTGTGGCAGGAGGTGATTCTGACGCTGCAATTTTTTCATGCAGCCCCTGGGGTGTGCTTTGATACCCGGGGCAACACTGGGCAACGACCAGCAGGCGTAAGTAGAAGAGCGATGGCCCCAGGGAGACCCAGCTGAATCTGCTCTGAGCGCCCATGGCAAGCTTGATTCTCTAAACAGCATTTGCCAGGCTGCAGCTTTATTTGAACACAGCCCAACTGACTGTGGATCCCGATAAGTGAACAGGGGTCACTCGGGTACCCCTGGAGAACACGTGCACCTTGGCCGCGTGGGCATTATCGAACCAGTGCCTCAGTGCCTATCAGTTTACAGCACGGGGGGAAAACCGACAGGCAGCACGTGTAGAGAGATCCCGCGGCAGGCGGCGGAGACTACCGACCGGCGCTCGGTTCCTCGGACAAGAATGGGGGGCAGAGGCCTACTCACGACCTCCCAGGGTAAACTGGACAAATACGCATATGCTAGGAGACTTTCCGGCTCTGCCGGACCGCAAAGAAACGCCGGACAAGGCCCCGGAAGGAGAGGGAGCAAACAAAGTGACGCTGGATGATATTATGGCTTCTCTCACTAATGTTCAGTTGACGGTGGGCACCATTTCTACTGATGTATCCTTCCTGCGGGCTGACTTCAAAAGATGACCGCAAGGGTCCCAGAGGTGGAACAAGTAACAAAAACCCTGTCTAAAGACACTGCCACATTGCTTCAAAAAGTCAGCCACTTAGAAGCTGTAAATAAAATCATGGCGGCAAAGCTGGGTGATAAGGAGGGGTGCTTTTGCCGCAATAACGTTCGAATCACGGACATTCCCGAAAGCAAAAGGGGACCGGCTATGGACCTTATGTGGAGGATCTCATAAAAACTAGACTCCAACCGAGAGGCCTTTCCACATTCTTCTCAGTGGAAAGGGTACACATGGTGCCAGGTGGTAGGCCCAAGCCTGGGGCACCTCCCAGACCCGTCCTGACCCGAATTTTTAATTTCTGCGATAGGGATGCGATACTGCAAACAGCAAGAGTGGCCCGCTGATTCCCATTCAAAACTCAGACTACACAGCTGCGGTTACTAAACGTCGCAGGAGTTTCCTTGAGGTTAAGAAAGAACTTCGGCGCAAAGAATTACCTTACTCCATGCTATTTCCTGCGAAGCTGCAAATTGGTGGCAGATGGAAAGACCTGTTTTTTTGAAACACCAGAGGAGGACCACGACTGGCTCGATGGGTGGTGGCGAGTGGAGGGGTCCAGACGGTCGGAGAGATGCCAGCAACAGTGAAGGGTAGTAGAGGACCCCAAGGATCGCAGACAGGAGCAGAAGGACGACAGTGCACAAAGGTCGGAGACTGAAGAATGAAGAAGGGGACATTGCGCAAATGGAATTCGCCAAACTTGAGGGACGTGCCTGGGGTTTGCCCATAAATGAGTAACGGTCATGTTAACAGTTGGTAACCAGCTAACATGGCCATCTTCCCCTGACTGGGGGCACACCAAAGTCCGGGGCAGTGGGACTTGTTGTAAAGCCACGGCTAGACTCTGTTGGTAATTGGTCTTCAAGGATGGGGTAGACTACAGCACTCCACGGACTTCTCACGCCCTACACGCAAGACTGTTAATGGGATTGGGTATTGAGCGCTCTGCAATGTAGGGGTGGTGGGTAGTTCTAAGCCCGTCTAGCAGGGAGGCAGGGAGGGGGGTGGAGGGAGTGGGATTGTTATTATGGTTATGTTTTTTCTTGCTTGTACTCAACAAAAAGGCACTTGTGTATGACACCTTTCCAGGCATTGATCGGTAACTGCATTGCTCATATAACTCCGCGATGCAATCTATACACTCTGACAGTCATGATAGCATAAGACCCACAGGTATCTAACCGAAGGCAGTTTCCCGGCACACAGATAGCTCCCCTGTCATTGGTTACGTGGAATGTGCACGGCCTGGTTGACAAAATTAAGAGAAGTTTAGTCTTACTATGTCTGAAATGATGTTCCCCAACAGTGGCCCTGCTACAGGAAACGCATCTCACTGGTACCACTTGCAGGGCATTGGACAGGTGGGGGTTTAAGATGATAGCCCATTCGGAGTTCTCTTCGGGTTCGAGAGGTGTAGGTATCCTAGTTCAAAAACAGTTGCTGCTCATAATACATAAAACGAAGACGGACGCAGGCGGCCACTTTGCGGCTCTAGTTGGTCAATGGGAAGGGCACCCTATGAATGTAGTATCAGTCTACATTCCTCCAGTCCTGCATGCCCACACATTCCCAGGCCTTAGCGACTTCCTCCTTGATCTCCAGGAGAGGTAACTGCTGATTGAGGGAGATTTTAATGCCACAATAGATGGGACCTTAGACCGGCACCCTGCAAAGGAACAGGCCATAGGTGTTTCTCGACTGGGGAGCTTTCTGGATGCACTAGGGCTCACCGACATATGGCGGCATTCCCACCCCACAGCACAACAATTTACTTTTTATTCTGGGGTTCATAATAGTTTATCTAGAATAGACTACTTTCTTGCATCTCCAGATAGTTTGAGAAATGTGGAAATAATTGAGATTAAACCCAGAGGCCTTTCTGACCACTCTCCAGTCCTCTTAACATACACATATTACCACAGGGTGCGGCGGCGAATATATTCCATATTTCCTGGATACTTACAGGTTCCCAAGATCATGTAAGCTATGGTCACTACAACACAGCACTATTTCCAAGAAAACATCTTGTTGGTCCACTCTCCGACCACCCTGTGGGAGGCCTACAAAACCATTCTCAGGGGACAGGTCATTGCTTCCATTGCAGGTCATAAGCGTGAAAAGAAGCAGGAGCTCAATACAATAGAATTGGAACGGCATAGAGCCAATGCCCAGCACACCCGCAACCCAACTCCGGCCACGGCCCAATGCTTACATCTTAAACAACAAGAGCATAGGGAATTTCTTAAGGAGGCAGCTAAACTGCGATTGTCAGCCACACGACGTAAGATATATGAAAGCGGCAATAAGGCTGGGCAACTTATGGTATGGCTCGGCTCTATAAAAGAGAGCATGAGAAAAAGTGGATAGCACAGCTCAGAACAAGGGACAATCAGGTAGTGACTGACCCACGAACCATAGTGAACACGCTAGCGCAACACTTTCAACAAGTCTACACATCACTGTCAGCGATGACTATAGAAGAGGCGCTGACTTACATAAAGGATATTGCTATGCCCAAGCTCACACCGGAGGTGGCCCTTACACTGGAGGCTTACCTTACAGCTGACGAGTTGCAGGTGGTGATTGGCTCACTGCAATCTGGGAAGGCGGTAGGACCTAATGGTATACCCATAGAACTTTAGAAAAAGATGGCAGGGACAATAGCCCCACACCTGCTAAGTATGTACTGCGACAGTCTACAAACAGGCGAGCTCCCACCGGATCAGCGCTTAGCCACTGTAGTGACGATCCCAAAGACTGGAAAGTCCTCGGAGGAATGTACCTCGTATCGACCCATATCCTTATTCAACGCAGAGGCTAAAATCCTTGTATCAGACTGACCCCGCATCTTACAACCCTGATACATCCGGACCAGTCTGGTTTCATGCCAAGCAGAAATACAGCGCTGAACTTGAGGCGTCTGCATGGAGTGATGGCCCGTATACCATATCTTCAAGAACCAGCCATTCTCCTTTCCTTGGACGCTCAAATGGTGTTCGATATGGTTGAGTGGCCCTTCTTGTTCACTGTGTTAACTCACCTGGGCTTTGGCCCGAAGATCTGCGCATGGGTACGTCTCATATACAAAACCGCTGGTGCATGTGGCGGCTAATGGTCATATTTCCCAAGACTTCCCACTAACTCGGGGCATGCGCCAAGGCTGCCCACTGTCGCCGCTGCTCTTTGCCCTAGTGCTGGAGTCGCTAGCAGCGTGGATTAGATGGGAGCCAATGACCTCGGGAATTAGGTGGGCGGAAGGGTGGGAAGACCGCATCTCGTTGTATGCGGATGACGTATTATTATACATGGCCTTCCGTAGAAGATCCATTCCGGTACTCCTAAATATATGTGAAATTTTTGGTCGTGCCTCTCGGTACACCATAAACTGGTCCAAATCAATCTTGTTTGTACATCATGGCCCACCACCTCAACTCCCAAAGGACTGTCCACCGCAGATCACGGAGGATGCATTTAAATATTTGGGTATATATATCACGGCTGACTCAGATGAATTTGTGAAAAGAAATCTCATACCTCCCCTGGAGCGTTTAAAAAGGGAGAAGCGATACACTGGGGCTCACTACCACTGACACTGCTGGGAAAGGCAGCGCTTTTTAAAATCATGGCGCTCCTTCGATTCCTGTACGCATTGGAAAATACCCTATTCCCAGTGCCACCAGGCTACTTCAAAAAGATAGCGGCTCAGGTTTCTGGGCTGTTGTGGGGGAGCAAACCAGCACGCATAGCGCAGAGCAAATTGGTCAAAGGGTGGTATGACGGCGGAATAGCACTCCAAAACATACAATTGTACTACTGGGCAGCCGAGCTGAAGATCGTCAATCAATGGATACACGCCCCACAAACGGACCCCGTATTCAAGGCAGATAGTCACGGATTAGGGGTGGAGGGCATAATGTCTGCACTTTATAATAGGAAGCGAGCCCCTGCTGTTCTCGGGCCTACAAAACAGACGGTCACCATATGGCACGAGGCACATACTCAATTAGAGTTATAACCCAACTTACTCCTCTATGGGATACACAACGATTGGGTGGCCTTAGAATTATAAGGGATTTGCTCTGTGGGACGCAAATGGTATATCCATGGTGGGTGACATGTGGTACAAAGGGGAGTAATTACATTTGAACGTCTTCAAACACAGTACGAACTAGCGCCCTCAGAAATATTTAGATATATGCAGATAAAACATGCGCTGCAAGCGGCCATACCATCCGGTACTGAGGTTCCAGAGGCCACCCCCTAGAGGACAGACTGCTGACGGACTGCATAGGCGGGCTACTTCCCTCACCTACCGAAAATTAGTCAACAATTTACCTGACCCACACGTGTCACTAAGGGAATTCGAAGATTCCGAATGGCAGGAGGCGCTGGCTTCCCCACGGGAGGTGGGAATACCCTCAAGACTCAAACTAGTGCAGCTCAAAATTCTACATAGAACCTACTATAAAAGGCTCACCCTTTATAAAATAGGGACAAGATAGCACCCATATTGCCTGAGGCGATGCGGGGAGGAGGGTACATTCTACCATACCGTGTGGCAGTCTCCGAAGATCATGGAGTATTGGGTAAAGGTGATGAGAACAATATCACAAGCGACTGAAGTGTCCCTAGTGCTGGGAACCCAAGAGATGCTTGCTAAATGTTTGGGAACCGAATGATCTTACTCACCTAGCACAAGTTTGGGCCACACTGGGGATAGTGGTGGCAAAGCGTAACATCGCACAAAAATAGGGTGAGGAAGAGTCACCAACACTTGCAACATGGTGCAAAGATATAGATGCAGCTATGGTGGGCAAGAAGGTAGTGTTTGCCAATCAAACCTGTCCTCAAAAGTGGGGCAAGGGGCATGGCCAAGATGGTGACCTGACCATACGTGGAGTACTGAGGCTCCCCGCCGCGGCCCTTCGACCCCCCGGCTGACCAATACATATAGTACCCCTAAACTGCACTGCAAACATCGAAGGTGTGAGCGGGGGCACAGTGGCTACAGAAAGAGGTATCTGCTGAGCCACCAGACATGCGAAGCACCCAGAAACTGACCTGCTGTGGGATCCAGCGCTCCCGCAACGAAATGGCGCCCAGGCAGTAGCATACTGTATAAGGAGGCGAGCGTCTTCCCCGATCTGCGACCAGGTGCCACGAACACATCAGTGCTCCGTACATCAGGGCGGAAAAAGGTGGGAGCCGACCCCTGATCGATGCGCACCCGGTTGGTTGCGTGAAGGGCCCAGAAGCGCAAAAATCAAGGACGCGGCTTCTTGGCCTACAGGCGGCGGCGTGGGACTGAAAGGCGCGTGCCGGACCCCCCCCCCCCGAGGACTGTGGGGCGTGAGCCCAGTGGACTGAGGGCGCAGCGGCACTTTTCGGGGCCCAGGCAGTTGGCCAAACCCCTGAGACAGTGAGGCACGGGTCTGGTGGACGGTGGGAGAAGCAACAATTATTGGGGCCAAGACACCCGGGGTCTTCACTCCTGCAGCACAGCCGCAGGGGAGCTCCCCTGGGACACGAAGAGATCCAGGCAGCCCTCGGATTTCAGGGCCTAAGAGGTAGCCGCACACTGAGCTCGTCAGGCGGTAGGGGCCCCAACAACATAATTCCTGGGGGTTTGACGTGGACTGCTCGATCGTACCCCAGCCCCCGCCTCACTGCAGAGTTCCTGCCGCGAGGTGCCGCCTCAAGAAAATGGCGCCCCGGCGATAAGGAACCGAGATCTGTGGTGCCCCTCCGAACTAACGTTGGCCCCCAGTGACTTTCACCTTGCTGCCACCTCTCGCTTCAACTATGTGGCAGGCGGTGAGTGATTCCTGCGTATGAGGAGGGGGCCGATCTCCAGACGGTGACATGCCTGAAGGACGCGCGGCTGGCTCGGCGGTGTGTAACTCGAGGGCGCGGCTTCACTACAACACTGGGCCCCAGGGACACTTTCCGAGCCTCGAAGCTGTTGGGGGGGCTAAGGCACCGCCTCCCATTAGCCGCACAACTGGGGGTGTTGACCCCGGGACAAGGGCCCGGAGCACATCGCACTCTTCAGGCAGGCGGCCTCTGATACCCGCCTGTCATTCACTCACACCCGGTATTGTTCCACCCCCAACCCTTACATAGAGGGCCAACAGCGCAGACATAGAGCCAGCGGCGGAACCTACCAGGCTGCCACCAGGTGAGAGACGGCGCATGTAGAAGTGACACTGGGCCCCAGTGATCCGGAGGCCAGCAGTGGGGAACCAGCCTGGGAGGGACCCACCGGGAAGGGAGCCTACAGAGACAGCAGTGCGGCGGGGATGCCAGGGGCCACCGACAGGGGTCTGGGGGTTGGAGGTTGCCCCTCCCCCCACATTGCCACACAGTCCCCCGAAAAAGGAGAAGAATTTCCCCTCGGCACCCACGGTCCACCTCCCTTCCCAGCACAGTGTCAGGTCTCAACTGTTGCGGCGCATGGTGGAGGCCGCCGGAGAACACTGCCAGGAGCCATGGGTATCGCTGCTTTCAATGAAAAAAGGGAAAAGAACTGCATTTCCCAAGAGGCGCTGGGCCAGTGATTCGCATGACGTCACCGCATTGCCGGCTTGGGTGCCGTTGCTTCTGTGACTGCAGAGACGTGAGGAGGACTGGTAGGGGTTCTTATGGCACCACAAACGCCTTATTTTTTCTTGACTTTGTAGAAAAGGATTTCTGCCTGGTGCTTAATGGTTGCTGCCTGTGTAATTAGTCGCTGTGTAGTCCTGTTGGACAAACCTTCTTTCCGGTTCTTGCGGGACTGCTCGAGTGACCTCCTATAGGCTGCCATATAAAGGTCCTCTCAGAACTGACTGGTAATGGATATATAAATACCACTGTCTCTCGTACTTTATTTCTTGTAACCGGTACCAAGGGTTATTTGCGGTTACTGGCTCTTGTCCCTCACGTGTTCCTTACGTCTAGCGAATTCTCTGTGGTGAAATAACCTTGGGGGAGCTGGGCAGTGCTTCAGCACACCGGCTGGGATTATAACATAACTTGTTTTTTTGTCTTTATGCAGCAGGAGCTTGTTGAGCTTATCCTGGGGCCAGCTCCAAATACCCCCCTGTTAAAAGCCACTGCTAAGTTGAATGGAATGTTTGTATGGGATTCCTGTCTCCCAGTTCTATTTAAAGGATACACTTAAGTTATAGGCTGATGTACCTTATTCCGCCCATAGGTTGCTAGTGGCTGCTCCTCTTGTGGAAATTCTTGATCACGAAGTATCACAGCGTTATTTTACTTTACAGGTATTTAAGCCTTGTGTTAGTAGTGTATAGAATTGATACATGTAAAGAGAGAGTGATACTTACATATGCCTTGGTGTGTATGTTTTTTGTTTCATAGTGCCTTGCTCTCGTTCAAGGTCTCTCTTCCTGCTGTTCCCATCCTTCCCTTCCCTCGCCTGATCACCCCAACTTGTTTGTTGTTTTACTCAGACCCTGGGGCTGTCAGGAGGTGGAACCCATTTGAGCATCGTACAACTCTGAGGATTCAAGGCCTTGACATCAACCACGACACGGAAGGCTGACACCTGGCGCCCAAACAAACAAGGAGGGAACAGCACCGTAGGCCAACAGCCAGTATGGCCAGCACAAGGAAAAAGGGTGAGCGCATGCTCCCAGACATGGTCCTCAAAGGCCCTCCCAAGAGTGACAGAGGGCCCCCCTCTCCAGCTGCGTCAAAGCCACACACGGACTCGGGGGATGGGGAGGTGCCCATCACCAGGTCATTCCTGGAGACCCTATTCAACTCCCTGCGGGAAGATTTCCACATGCTAAAACAGGAGGTGGCGGGGGAGGTCAGAGAGATACACCGAGAGGTGGATGGTTTGGGGGAGCGAGTGGCGGCCGTCGAGGACTCGGATCGGACTAGAAGTGAGGAAATCGTACACCTCCATCAAAATCTTCTCCGCCTCTGAGACCAACAGGTAGCCCTACAGGTGCATGCAGAAGATCTCGAAAACAGGTCTCGGCGCAACAACATCGGGGTCCATGGCATCCCATATAAAGCAGAAGGGGCAGACATCACTGGATACTTGCAAGGCCCGTTCCGGGAGATTTTTGGGGATCCCACGAACTTCATGGTTCGAATCGACAGGGCGCACAGAGTAGGGTTAGCGCAGCGTGACCCGCTCCGCCTCCGGACGTATTGGCCTTTTTACCGGACTTCCCTTTAAAAGAGAGAATTCCCCGCGCAGCCCGACAGAAGCAACCACTTCAATACCAGGGTTACCTAGTGGCACTCTTCCAAGACCTGTCGGCCATTACCCTTCAAAAGGGAAAAGCGTTCAAAGTCGCCACGACGTTCCTGCGGTAAAAGGGGATCCCTTATACAGGTGGGCGGAAGTCGCGGAAGGGACTTATGCGGAGAGGCACGGAGATTGAACCTATCTCCGTGCCTCTCTGCATAAGTCCGTTACGCGCCGCCCACCCGCCTCCCGCCCACAGTATTAAATGATATTTAAAAGCCTAAAATTTCATTTAAATAAAACTTACCTTATTGTGGGTGCATCCTTCCCCATCGCGGCTTCTTCTTTGGAACTACGCATGCGCAGGCTCCCACGCATTCGCAGTTCCAAAGAAGAAGACGCGATGGGCAAGGATGCGCCCGCAATAAGGTAAGTTTTATTTAAATTTAATTGTAGGCTTTTAAATATTATTTAATACTGTGGGCGGGAGGCAGGTGGGCAGCGGGCGGACGGCCAACTTCCGTTCCGCCCCTGAATGTGCAGAGATTTGCCTCGTTTCTCCGCCTTGTTTGCGAACGGTGGAAGGGGCAAATCTCCACAGATTACGTGGGCGGAACGGAGATGTCTGCCCACCAGTGATCCCTTACTCATGGGGACATCCATTTCGTCTGATTTTCAAATGGAACAGTGCCTTGCAACAATTCAGACCCCTTCAGGACACTTGCGCTCTGCTGAGCATTGATGACAATGAGGGCTCAACGTCCCCCAGACTATCCCAACAATTCTCACGGGTAGGGTGGCAAAGAGTTGGTTGCAGAAGATCGCACACAGCGGACCTGAAACCGGACCCAATCACTATGTCACAAGAATGAGCCATGGCCATCCAGGAGGAGTCTAGAGACACATCGCCGACAGAATGATTTGTCGGGGAGACAGGGATTCTTTGGCACTTCGACAACACTGGTCCGGTAGGGGGGGCGGGCGGGGGGCCGCATAGGTCGCCATTACTACACGCCCTACTAAGAAACGTCACCACAAGCCTGTGATACAAGTTTCCAGGCCTTAGACTATGACACACTGTTGGGGGTTTCTCGTTGGGGTTGTGGGGGACGGAGGGAGAGGTCCAGGGTGGGTATGTTGGGGAGATGGGGATTGGGGAGCGTAGAGTAGGGACAGAGGGTTGGAGGGGAGGTCGGGGCGAGGAGAGGGGGGAACCAGTGTGTCGCACAACTGGAGGGACTACATGAGCCGCCCGGAACGGGAAGCTCCCGAGGGACTGACCATCTTCAAAACTAATGGGAACCATGTCTGTTAACACCCTTAGAATCATTACCCTGAATGTAAAGGGGCTTAATAACTAGGTCAAGCGGCGGGCGGTGTTATCATATCTGGAGAATTGGGTGCTTCGATCTGCTTGGTTCAGGAGTCGCATCTTCTCACCAAGGATTGGCCCAGAATGCGCTCCAGAGCCTTTCCTCGCCAATACTACTCTTCCACTAATGAGAAGAAAGCGGGGTTAGCCATTCTGTTCGCTAGTCACCTTAAAGGCCACGTGCGGGACAAGGTCGCTGACATCAAGAGCAGGCTCCTGGCTTATAACGTGCGGGTGGGGGACATGTCCATGGTCATTGGCTCTATATACGTCCCAAACTCCAGGCAAGAGTTGTTCCTAAAAGGGGCCCAGTCTGACGTCCTTACTTTCCTGACATGCTACACACTAGTGGGGGGTGATCTCAACCTGGTGATGGACCAAGACAAGGATAGATCAGGTCGCCGATATGGCGCCACCGGGGTGATTTCCCGGGAGGGGAGGGAATGGTTTGCTAGCAGAAGCCTTTCAGTCATCTGGCGGGAGGCGCATCCCCTCACTACCCATTACACTTTCTACTCTCACGTGCACCGCACATATGCTACACTAGATCATTTTATGGGGTACCTGATCTTGCCGCAGCGGTCACAGACGTAGACATAGTCCCAGTAGCCCTCTCGGACCATGACGAGGTTACACTCACGATGACCGTCCCACAGGTGACAACTCAGAGGGGCCGGTGGCGCCTGCGGGAGGCCCTTATACAGCGAAAAGGGGTTACGCAACAATTGCACAAACACATGACTAAATACCTTACACTTAATGACACACCTGACGTACCAGTGACAGCGATATGGGGAGCGCTTAAAGCGGTGGTGCGGGGAGATCTCATTGCGATATCGGCGGCTGAGGCTAAGGACCGTAGGGATTAATGGGAGGCGCTCTCAAAGCAAGTGTCAGATTTAGAGAGGGTACTTAGCCGCACCGGGGCACCCAGGATATGGCGGCAGCTAAAAGCGGCTAGGGCGCTACTCGCTGGACTGGACTTAGATCGCACGGACATACTTATTATGTGGGAGGCGATAAAACCGGGCGACTGCTAGCGAGCAAGCTCAGGGCGCGGGTCCAGAGATCTAAAGTCACCAGTATTCAGGGCGACCGAGGGCAGAAGCTCCGAGAGTACGTTAAAATTGTGGATGCCTTTTGGGACTTCTATGCCTCGCTCTACAAGGCAGACCCATCTTTAGACACCAGGGGAGAGACTTACCTTAAGGAGGTGGCGGTCACGGCACTCAATGAGGCAGGTGCTGCTTCCCTAGACGCACCTATCTGGACAGAGGAAGTGATATCCGCAATAGCGCGCCTGAAGCCTCTGAAAGCACCAGGCCTGGTGGCTTCTCCACCGGGTTTTATAAAGCATTTTTCCCCCTGCTGGCGCCCCTCCTAACTAAGCTATTTAATTCTTTCCAAGGGCCGGGATCAATTCCCCCAGACTTGCCTGTGCCGATGTCATAGTACTGTCCAAGCTAGGCAAAGATGCCATGCAATGCCCCGCTTACAGGCCCATATCCTTGCTCAATCTCGACCTCAAGCTCTTTACGGGGATCTTGGCAGCACGGCTGGGACCGTGTTTACCTGGTATCATAGAGTCCGATCAGTTGGGATTCATCCCAAATAGGCAGTCTAGAGACAAAACCAAGCGACTATTACCTGTCATAGACTAAGCCCACTTTAACGCCTCCGACGCGATGCTTCTCTCGGTCGACGCTGAGAAAGCATTTGACAGGGTAGACTGGGGATTTCTGGACAAGACGCTAGTGTGCTTTGGTATTGGTGATCGCTTTAGAGCCTGGGTTGCCAGCTGCTACGACACGCCACAGGCAACTGTCCACGTCAACGGCATTGGATTACAACCCTTTGACATCAGACGGGGCACCAGACAGGGATGCCCACTCTCACCTCTTCTTTCTGCACTGTACATAGAATCACTTGCGCAAAGAATGAGGGATAATCCTGCAATAACCGGCATTACATTCGGGGGCAAACTGCACACCATTAGCCTTTACGCCGATTTCATCCTGGTGGCCCTGGACAATCCCAAACAGTCTGTGCCGGCTTTTCTGAAAGAAATGGAGGCCTTTGGGAAAGTATCGCGGTTTAAAATGAATACGGGTTAGTCCATGACCCTCCCGCTAGGCTGAAAGGCTCGCAAATCCGCTAGAGGTCCAATGACATTCGGAGGACTGTCTTCTCGCACCTAGATCCCGTACCTGGGAATCACCCCAAAACCTAGCACAGCACAGACCGTCGACTGGAACTATTCAGACCTCTACACCCGAATTCAAGGGGACCTGAGGAGATGGCGACAACAACCGCTGTCGCTGTTGGGTCATGTTGCAGCGATCGAAATGTCCCTGCTGCCCAAGGTCCTTTATATATTCCAGACCATTCCTGTGACTCCGCCAATAGGAATGTTAAAAAAGTTGCAAGATGCAATACAGCAGCTCATATGGGCCGGGAACGTCCACGGATGCACAGAGATGTCGCTTATCTGGTGCCTCAAGAGGGGGGTCTGGGGATTCCTAACCTACAGAGGTACTTCCAAGCAACACAGCTATGCTATCTATTAGAATGGAACTCCCCGAGTCAGAGAAGCAATGTCTCTTCCAAGATAGAGCGATGGCCCAGATGTCGCTGTGGAAGGTCCCCTTCCTGAAATGCTCGGATAGACCGGCATACCTCAATAGGTCTCCCATCACTCACACTTTACTCAGAGTGTGGGACGCAGTGGCGGTCAGAGGAGGACTTACCACCTTCCCTTCACCCATCACTCCGCTGTTTGACAACCCTGCCTTCACACCGGGGATAGAGCCACAGGCATTCGAGCAATGGAGAGTTTTCGACTGCAGGTCGGCGGGACACCTCTTCAACCTAGAAGGCTTCATCCAACTCGATGACCTACAAGAACTGTACAACCTATCTGGCCCACGCCCCTTTCAATATTTTCAAATGAGACACTGACTGATGTAGCCCGATACACGGCCACTGGTAGGTAGGCGACTCACAGCTTTCGAGAAGTGGCTCTGCATGAAAGAGACCAGTAGACAAGCGATTACAAACCTCTATAAAATTATCGGCCCAGAGCCACATCCACACCGCTCGGCGGGCCAGAGAAGGTGGGAAACCGAGTTGGGGAGAAGCCTCACAGATAAAGAGTGGGGGATATACGTTTCAGAGCATACCGCACAGCTAGGAACACTGCCAGTAGAGAAAAAGCAGTAAAGGTCACTTCCTATTGGTACCTGACGCCAGCCCGACTACACCAAGGTAATCCACATCGGAGCCCCACAGTTTGGAGGGGCTGTGACGAAACAGGGACTCTAACCCACCTATTATGGGACTGCATGGAAGTGAGGGAATACTGGAAAAGGTTCTAAACAACATCAACGCACAATTTGATTCAGATATCCCTCGATTTCCAGCCTACACATTACTGGGTCTTCCGAATGCACTCACCTTCCCGCTAAAATCCATTAGAGGAAAACAATGGGGCTGGCAATGGGGGCGGCAGTTCAGCACATTCTCTCGCTATGGATCTCGTCGAGGTGTCCCACACACACAGGCTGGCTTCACAGACTTTGGTACATTTTGGACAAGGAACAAATTCAGGCCACTCTCACGCAATCCACAGCATCATTTACCACTGCCTGGCAGCCCTTCCTCGCTCTGCTAACCACAGAATTCAATGAAATCACATGCCCGAAATACTTACGCTTGTTGCAGCTTACTGACATACCCTCCGCCAAGGATGTACCCACATGATGTGATGGAGTCAAATTCTATGTTCCAGTGCCCTCATAGGGCAAAGAAACGACACATCAATGGAGGGGGAGGGAGAAGGCGGTGGGGATTTGGGGGTTTTGGGGGACTGGGGGGAAGGGGGAGTTGTTAATTCAAAGGGGGGTTGGGTGCATTGACTGCTGGGGCCTATCTCAAACATGCTCTCATGGACACAGTACACCCACACGATTTACGAGCCTGTACAACCTTTGCTCCAAGGGGGGCGGGGTACTTGAATGATAGAGGTTCAAAAGGGGTATGTGCTTATTGTATTGTACCGTACCTAATGCACCTGAAAATTAATGAAACAAAGTTAAACAAAAAAAAAGTGGGGCAGAGTTTGGGGGGCATGGGATAAAATCACTGGGTTACATTTGTGAGCCACCTAAGGTACGGGCGGAGGAGGAATCTGATGGAAAAAATGGCGGGGAGACGCAAATTTAATGGATGGAATACTGTCATCTGTTATGAGGTGTGCACTATCAATATACAAATAGTCATAAAAATGTTGACGTCTGGATATGATGTTTGTTCGTACTGTCTGATCAACTTGTGCCTTGAATACAATAAAAAGAGTTTTAAAAAAAATAAAATGTGCATTAGATCCATGTATAAGGGTAGGATGCAGCAGTCACACATTCATCCCTATCTGATGACAAACAGCTCACAATAAGTCTTCATAAAGTGGTTCAATAACAAAATGCCTAGATCTTCTACAGCGAGATCAGCCAGGAAGACATAACCTTCCGCTTCCAAAGGGCTGGGTAAAGGACTTCCACTTCTCAAAGATCAGAGCACCAGGACCTGGGGTGTCCTTGAAGCTGAGCAGTGCTGGGATGGCTGAGGGGAGAGAGGCAGGGTTATGCTAGGTGACATGTCTCCAACACAACTTAAGTGACATGAAGGTGCCATTGCACCCGCTTCTCCCCACCCTCTGTAACTAAGTGACGAATGGAGAAACCCAAACGAGAAAGGGACAGACAACTCCAGCAGTCAAATAGGTTGAGGTGCAGTTCTGGACACTAGAAATCTTTCTGTGAGTCGAGCACATCCTCCCTTTTTGGCATGTGGACGTGATGACATAAGTTGGGCTTTCTGGTAGATGTCCTCAGTGCTAAGAAAGGTGTTGAACATACCAAGCGGCACATAAATGAGTAATGGCCCTCGACAGCTTGTGTCCTCAAGAGTATATATTTGTATGGTGTCTTTGGGACACAATACACAACCACAAGCTGATTCAACACTGACCCCCCAAGGAGATACAGGAGAGAGGTCCTGAGCCCAACTTCATAGATTCACAGGTATCAGCTCACAAGGGACGGCAGGGGTGCCTATACTGCTTGATATGATTGAGACCCATACAATGGGGTGGATGACTTACTGTGGCAGTGACTAAACTATGTATTGAAATGGATACACATGGGACAATTATGTCCAGGTCATATGATTACAAATTTCTCTCCACCATAAAGAATAAGACCTCCAGGACGGCTTTGCTGAAAAGTAGGCACCTGCAGTTCTCCTATTGATAAGGTCATAGTTATGAATAGGTTTTTTTTAATGGAGAAGGGGGCGGTGGGATTAGATATGCTGATGGTGGTTGTAGTCTACATTTAGAACCAATGGCAGAATAGGTTTATGATGAGGTTGCTCCTTAAGGTTATGGGGTCGTGGAGCAGCAGGTTTTGGTTCTTGGTGATTTCAATCTTGTTGGGCTCCCTGAATTGTACTGGTCTGGAGGGGGTTTCCATAATGCTGTCATAGAAAGGGAGTTTGTGGCTGGAATGATAGAACTAGAATTCGTGACATTTGAAGGACAGTGTATGTAGGCGAGAGAAATTACACATTCGTCTCTCTTGTTTAAAGCTCATACTCTAGAATTGACCTTATCTTAGCACTGAACCAAATAATGGTAAAACTAGGGAGGCTAATATAGGATGATTACTTTTCAGATTTCACCCAATATTAGTGATGACAGATATGACATTGAGTGCCCCCAGGATACAGATGGAGATTGGATATGGAGAGGGGAGTTCAAACATCTTACAGGATGCAAGATTAAGTTAGACATTTTACTTTCACTTCATTTCATTTTCAGGTGTTTGTACCTGACCCCAGTGAATTTACTATGGGAGCAGTTAGAGCTTATCAGAGGTCCAACCCCACCAAACATGCTATTACACTGGCAGAGCCTTCACTAGTGTGAACCTTTGACCTTGTAGATCACTATCATTACCTGGCGGTACATGATGATGGCAGTCCCGTCCTATTAAGTTTGCTGTGACTGTCACTCACTTTACCTGCCTTGTCTACCATGCAACTGGCCTCCATGCGCATGGATGGAACTTCCGGCGCATCAGGGGCATTTGTGTTTTGTAATGAGAAACCAAACTTCCACTTTGTGATTCTATTTTCTCAATGCAAGTTAGCAGGCTCATCAACTTATGCTTCTGTATTTCTTTTCCTTTGTCAGTTGCTGTGTGTGGTGGGCTGATGATTTTTTCTTCTATATTTTTTAAGGTTGTATAACGTTACAACGCATGCTTTTACAGCGCATTTTTCACATCGCAACATCCTTTACAAAGCATTCCATTACATTGCATGACACAACATCGCATTTTAAGAAACACCTTTACAACGCATAACATTACATCACATTCCATTACAATGCATACCATTACATTGCAGTTATGGTAAGTATTGGATAGTATTGGGGTAAAAATGACTACTCTAACTCCAGGGGGTGCAACAGTAGGGTAAGTGTTGGATAGTGTAGAGGTAAAATGTACTATTCTAACTCCAGGGGGTGCAACAGTAGGGTAAGTGTTGGATAGTGTAAGGGTACTATACGTTGTAAAGGTATGCGTTGTAATGTTATGCGTTGTAATGACTGCGTTGTAATGACATGCGTTGTAATGGTATGTGTTGTAGTGACATGCAATGTAATGGTTGCGTTGTAATGGCCTACGATGTAAAGGATGTTGCGATTTACTGACTGCGTTGTAATGGTAGTGCGATGTAAAAGTTGTGTTGTAAAGGTTGTTTCCCATTTTTTTAATGTTGAGCATGTCTGACTTAGACCGAGTCTTATTTCTTCAGTTTTGGAATACTGCATGAGTACTTGGTGAAAATGGCAGCCAGTAGAGAGGTCAGTCCACCAGCAAGATGCCTTATGTTACCTTCACGGTTGGAAATAAACAGCTGTAGTTTTTTAACTTTGATTTTAACTTTAATACAGTATACTATTCGTTTAGCAAGCACTGGCATGAGAGTTCTCAATATTTACTCTTTAATGTGTGTTTAATGCCAACTAAGCCCAGCTGAATTGATGACAAATGTCGGTGGGTGGTTTGAATACACCCCTAATTATCACTTTACAATTATAGGACTTGTTTTGCACCTAGTTTGTGGATGCATGTGTTGATTCCCTCCAGTGGCCTCACTGTTGCTCCATTTGCAATGGTAAGTGTCAAGTCAAGTCAAAGCTTATTGTGTGATTACTTAAAATCACACAAGTTATATAAAACACGAATATCGCAATAAGAACGCTGTATTAAAAACACCTAAAAAAATGACATTTCCTAAATGGATAGGTGTTTTGCAAGCACTGTAAAATTAGTGCAAACTTATGAAAGTGCGAACATTCTTGTTATTCTGTGCAAAACGCCTGTCTTGTGGATACAAATGTGTACTAATAAAATGTGTGTAGCGGCTCAGGTCATGCAAAGATAGCGGCAACTGAAATGCCTCCGGGCCATGACATTACTGTGCAAAGGGCAGTATCAAAGGGTGTACAACGTGCAAAATGTAAACAATATGTAAAAATGAGTAGTACATGTACAAAAACAAGCAACTCAGAATGCTAGGCATGTTGACGCGGGGCATAAACAAGTGCAAAGTGCAATGCCTGAAGCGTACGTCTTGTTTGCTGCAAGTAGAGTAATAAAGGTTCGTCTGCAGAAGCAACACGAGGTCTGCGTTTTATGAGGAGCATGCGGCAGAACAGATCCAGATTTGTTGCAATGAAACGAGAGCAAAAATAAATCTAGCTTATGAAACCTCTTCATATATTTGGATGATCATGTATAAAGTGCCTTGTGCTTTGACTTTACAGTGGCAAATCTACCCCTTGCCACTAAAAGCTGCCCGATGGTAGGTGAAGAAACTCAAATATCTCTTTGAGCTCTTACTGCTGAGAAATCCATGCAACCTACATGTTACAGGTACAATTACAGATAGAGTCAACTCAGACTTATATCCTGCCCAGGTCAAGTAAACGTGTATGACCAAGTTAGGTTAATAGTAACACTTGTTATTGTAGTGTTACGAAACTGCAACTGTGTGTAGTGCATGCTTTCTAACACACGCTATTATAATTATTACTATTAGTAGTAGTGGTATTTTTGTTGTTGTTATTATTGTTTTCACAGGATATGCAGTGTGCTTATCTTGTGTCCCTCATCTCCCTGCTGCAAATTTACTCCACCTCATCCCCAATCCCTTTACATGGCCCTATTGAGTCTTGTATCCCGTCCTTCCCATGTTCGTGCCATTTCCGAAAACTGGATCCATACGGTGTGGCTATTGATTCTCTCAACCCAGTGGCTTGTAAACTGCACCATACGTTGATTGACATCATGTCTTCTTTGTACATCTATTTTATGTGGAAGGTCACAAATCATGTCGCTGTTCCAAGAACACTGATCTGATCAACTATATTGTATTATTGAGCATTTCCATTTATAAAGCTCTTTCTAGCCTTGACGAGGCTTTGAAGTGCTTTTTCTGCGAGTTGCACGCGAATCCAGGAAATCCTAGGGTTAACGGTTAATCTATTGTTCAATTTGTTAGTGCTTTGACACACAATCTTAATGCATTAGGTTGGGATTCTTCTGGTTGAGAATTATAGCTTTAGGTCTTGTGTTCTTAAAATGAGACACATTCCTGTAATAATATTGTTTCTTGTTGATGAGATAATCTAAACTTAATTAAACTGGTTAGGTAGGACATTATTTTTTTAGTGGTCAATTAATTACATTAGAAGTGTTGGAAACCAGCAAAATGAGTTGTACTTTTGTGAAAACATGCAAATGAATGGTAAGTGAAGAGAGCACTAAGAGGAAATTAGGAAATGTTATGTCCTAAGGGAAGAGTGTGTATAGGGCATTCGATTTAGCACAGGGTGGTTGCTAGGGACAGAGCGGACGAGGAAAGTAGACAGTGAAAGGAGAAAGCATTTGAGAGAAAGATGTCAAGGTAATTTCCATGCAGGGTCTTGAGAAGGACCAATGGTCATTATATGCTCGAAGGTGTTGTGTGTTGTAGCCTCTTAGGGTATTGGTTTGACTGCTGATCACGTGGAGCTGCATTCTTTCTTTGATATATAATAAAGTAAGATTAAGCTTATAATTCTCCACTTCCTACTAGTTGTCCTTGTAATTGTAATTGTATTTATATAGCGCTTACTGTTCCTGACGAGGCGTTGAAGCTCTTTTCGGCAATTAGCACAGAACTCCAGAACCCAAAGGTGGATTAGTGATGGATTAGTAGGGGAAAATATAAATTGTTAATTGGAGGGGTGAGTCTGTTATTCGGATTAATTGGATATATGAGAGAAAACTTTAGAACAAATTATTGGAGAGTTCAAAGTACCAAAATAGGTTTAGGATGAGTCAGAGAGCCTGTTAGTTAGATGAGAATTATAAAGGATGGATGTAGAAGGGAAGAGCTTGAAAAGAGTTGTTTGTGAGTTTGTGGTAGTAAAAGAAGTTTGGATGAGTCAGAGAGTGGAGGTGGGGTATATTTTGGAAGAGGAATAGGATGAGCTATAGAGTGCTGATTTGATGAGGTTCAGAGTGATTAGTTATTTTAATGTGTTTTACTCTGCATTGGGAGGAAAATATATAAACATATAGATATATGACCACACATAAGAGGTATACATTCATAGAGAGTTTATTATGATATGCATATGAAAAATATCAGGAGATATAAAACTGTACTGGATAAGGTCCCATAAGTATAAGCATGGATACATATTTACAAGCTTAGGCTTTAGGTTTTTGCTGTGAATGAAGTTTTTTTTTAATTCATTATTATATATAGATATTTTTTATTTTATTTTGACGCAGACCGTGCTATGCTGTATTGTCCAATTAGGTGGCCCATCGGAATTTGGAGAAAGAAATATAGAGTTGTGGATCATCTTTGGAATTTGCAAAGATCTTTCTGTTTTGTTTATTTGTGGCGAAGATGTAGGCAAAATGTTTTTCATGCAATATGCTTGATCGTATTCTCTCTTGATCTTAGATGATTATTGCAGGGAAATCTATGGGTAGACAGAGAGGCTAGAATTTGTGCAGACATTCGTTTTACCTGGATAAAAAACATACAAATATTAAAACTATCCTGGAGGAATCACATTGGGAATAGAAAGACTAATGGAATGCGTGGAATATTAAGGATTTTATTTGCGGTTTTATACAAAATTTACAACAAACATGAAATGAATAATAGGAACTGTGCTTCGTTTATATTTCTCGTGATAATATATTTTGAAATACATGAATACCTTAGGAAGGGAGTACTTGTAACTGTATTTGTACTTGTAACCCTCGTATAGCATGGTAACCTTTTAGATGTCTCTTTTTACTGTCTCCTGGACCTCAGCAGTTACAGCTTTCATATTACATCACTTTAAAGCCAGAAAGACACAGAACATGCGTTTCATAAAAGAAACTGAAGCAGTTCAAAAGCCTTCCTGACACATGGTAGTGTCAGCTTATTTGAACGCACCGCAGATACCATAATAAAAACATTAATCATCATTGGTTGACTCTAGGTTGCAGTTTTTCTAGTTGAGCGCCCTCCAGGATTACTGGGTGTGCTGCATCACCTCCAGCATCTCTAGCTCCAATGCTATTGGATGCCATGAGTTTCCTGGGGATTAAACACCTCTGAATATGGGGAGCATAAGAGCGTGGCATTTCCGTCTAAGTAGAGCAATTAAAAATCATCTGGAGAAATCAAGCAATCTTCTGGGTAGGAAAGTTACGACTGTTAAAATGATGATTGTTTCAAGGATTCTACATTCAGAAATTACAAAACATTTGTAAAGCACACATTTGGGCAGGGTAAGAGAGCTAGGAAGAGTTAGCATCCGATCCTATGTAGTGCATACCAGAGGGCAGGGATCTGAGCATACCACATCTTGTATGGTACTAACAAGAGGCCCATGTCTGGTATTTTATAAAAAATAAAAAAATAAGGAGGACTCACATAGTGTTGGAACACTACTTTTGGGGTATTCCAAGAATCCCTAAGGAAGAACACTGTGATAAATGTTACGAAACCCTTGTTTATAAGTCCACTCAAGAACAATGGGACGGGATGTTAATGTTAATGTTATTGATATTTCTAAAGCACAAACTGTTACTCAAGGGTGTTCTTGTGCTGAGCATTATGTCCTACGGAGGCCTAAACACGGGGGTAATGATGGGAAGTAGTTAGACAGAAAAAATCTACGTCTTCAGGGCTCTCCTGAAGTCCAGATGGTTTGTCAAGTACCTGAGATGCAACTGGTGCTCATTCCATGCCTTAGCTGCACAAACCACAAAACTTCTGCCTCCCCAGTTGGACTTCTTCACAAAGGGCACTGATACCAGTTTTGCTTCTGAAGAGTGCAGAGGTCTTCTAGGAACACACTGGTGGAACTGCAGTTTTAGGTGGAGGGTTCCATTTCCTTGAAGGGATTTGTGGACCACACACAGAGCTTTAAACAGAACACGTTTTTTGACGGGTAACCAGTGGAGCTTTTTAATCTCAGTTGAGATTGAAGCATGTTTTGATATGCCGGTGAGTAGTCTGGCCGCTGCATTCTGCAGGAGTTGAAGTTTTTTCATAGGACCTTCCTGGATATTGAGATAAAGGCTATTACAATAGTCCACTCTGGACATAGGATATGTGTCAAAAAAGGGCTTACTAGTCTTCAACATTCTTTATTCTCTTTCCTCCCCTGCCCCAAATTGGTAAAAACAACTTCTCCCCGGGACACCCCAGGGAACACTTCAACAAGTGGAAAGAAGCTATTTCTATGAAGGTAGGCGATGTATTCCAAAAAACGAGTGCTTACATCATTAGAACACCTTAGAGAGGACTATGGTCTGACCGAGAGAGAGAGGTTCTAACAGGGCAAACAGCAACCAGGGTATTGTTGTCTTTGAAAAACTCATGCTGGAACAGTCTAGCACATGAAATTCAATCTCAAACATATGTAAAATCCTAAATAATCATCAGCAGCTCTTTGGGCTAGCTTTTCAGGCGCAATGTGGAAAGGAACTGAAAGTACCACTTGGAGCATGACCGATGGAGCGAGATACTTGCAGAAGGAATAGCTTTGCAAAACGCACTCATGGTAGGGTGGTCACATTACAAGACAATTTACAGTTTTCACTGATCCATCTTTACACTTTCGACCAATTTAGGTGGACCTAAGCTGGAGGGAATGGGCTCAGGGGTACTTTTATGACTATTCTTTGGTCGTTTTTCAGGATAGGGTTTGGGGCGTATATGTCAAGTGAAACGACCGAGCTAGAGAAGAGCTTGGATATAATACTATTGAGATGCCTGTGGGACAAGGGGTGGGCCCTTCACAGCAAATGATGTAAACCAAACTTGCACTTGTTACTGGTGAAAAAGCAGGCAATTCTGGCACGGTGGGCGATCAACCGCCAGACCATCTCAGGAAATATGGTTGCAGAGGGACTCATGGAAATAGACGGATAAATTAACCTACAGCACATTGTGAAGGGACATGTGGTTCTGCAAGTTGTGAGAGACAGTGATCACTTACTTGGCTCATGAATGTAAGGACCTCACCTGTCCTGGAAGAATGCGGGTGGTGAACATATTGGACCAGGAGGCGGAATAGGCTACTGCAGGGGTGAGATGATAGGGTTGGCAAATCGCCTGATACCCTAGTGTCCGAGACATTTGGGTGGAAAAACAGGTGGCAGAAACCTCTGATAACTTCATGAGAAGACAGGAAAGCGTGGGCAGTAGGTGGTATAACTATAACTAATCTGAGGGATTTGAGTGATCAGCCAGTAGGGCAAAGAGGGTGCCATTAGGAACATGGTAGTTGAGGAGTGTTTCTGGGATTTCAAACTGTTTCTTTCAAGGTGGTAAGGTTCAACTTTAATGCTGTTATTCAAAACTCAATAAAAATATTGAAACAAGGCTTTATGATTGGTCTAAAAAAGTGTCAATGTTTTCAGTCCTAAATACCTCAAGGATGACCTATCCACCTAACAGGATGCTGGGTGACCTGCAATAAATTTGTGTGGCTGAAGGTCTTTGTCAGCCAGCTAATGATGAGGCACTTTTGCTCCTCCACGACACCCAACAAGAACTCTGTATTCAATTTGAAGAGGTCCGTCTTTTGTTTCCTCTCTCATGAGACTGCTCAAATTTCAACACCCACGCACCATATTTCCTCTCCTGGTTTTTGCCACCTCATAAACTTGAAGACATATATATGAGTAAATGTGTCTTTACCAACCTGTGTTACAGTTTATTTAATTTTATAGCAGCAACTACCTTTCAAACCGAAATGTTACACTGCAAGGTCATTTCAAAGCAACCAGAATAAACGATTGATGGAGACCAACGCAAGTGAAATAGGTGTGAATCCTAAGCGCCTTTGCGTGGAAGTTAAGAGCTATGATAATACATCCCTGTATTTCACACAGCCACAAAATATACATATTTGCAAAGTTTTGGACCCATGAGACATAGTTATTATTATTCTTTACCTTCTACGAGCTCTTTGGAGCTGTGTTGTACTCCTGGGGTACGGTTTAATGATAATGTGCCTTTTATTCTATCATTTGTGTGAGCATTTTGTGAGTTAGGCTCATTAGGAACATTTGTTTATCGACTGAAGAGGCGTTTTTTCACACATGCACATTTTGCATTTTAAGTTTATTTTGCCGGACACTGTCATTTTAGTTGTATTAATGCATAACTTGTGCGCACAGATTTGTGCACAGGGAGCCTGGTCGCGCGATTTTCAGAGACAGCACTAACGTTTGCTTCTAAATGAAGCACTCAGTACAGATGCACACTAGTGCTCACAGAAAATATCTCTCGCATCAGGAGGCAAAGCTTTAATGCTCTAGTTAACCAGCCATGATCCTCTTCTGGCGTGCTAGATGCGTATTTTTACGGCCTGTCTTGAATTAGTGGATGCTTGAACTTTAAAAAGTCATCTGGGTGCATTCGACTACTTCCTGACAAAGTACATCAGCTTTAACAACACATGTGCATCACATTTCCTCCGTCGTGTTACATGTGCTGCCCTCTCGAAATACTTTTTTAAACGAGGCAAGCACATGGCATCGATTTTGTGATAATGATTTGAGTAAGTCATACAAGGGCACTGCGGTACTTTTGAAGAAATGCCGCACTCATCACTAGCTTGCAGTTATTGACTGATTCCTTAACATTTCGAAGCGAGGGTTGCAAAAAGCAAAAAATCATCCCCGAGAGTGGTCAGAGTTGTGAATGTTCACGAATGCCATACCTTTTCCCAGATCCTCCTGTCTCGGGAATAACAAAGCAATGTCAAAGAGAGGACTGCACATGTTCCCTCTGACCAGGACTCTGCCCTTGACATTCCAAGTCGGCAGGAATTCCCAGTGAAATCATTGGGGATTACGATTCCTGTGAGAATACCGCATTCCGGGGACGTCAATAGGGGATCCCCTCCCCGTAGGTGGCAGCTTTACCCTGACTTGCCCCTTGCAAGCCCTGGCACTGCCCTTGCAATTTCTGATCTTTCAGGTGGCAAACGCAGTGCCAAGAACAGAATGTAAATGGTGTCCACATGTGCACTGTTTACTTTCTACAGCTCCCTCTATGACATTACAGTTTCAGTACTTTAAAATAAATCCCCCAGTTACTGCAGGGGGAGCAGTAAAACGGATTCCCCTGCATCTTGGATTCAGGGGGATCAGTTTTACTGCTCCTCCTGGATCTAAGCGCTGCATTTGATACGGTGGACCACAAGATCCTAATCCAGCGACTATCTGAGCTAGGAGTGAGAAGCACAGCACTCTGTTGGCTCTCATCTTTCCTAGAAAACCGTACCTTCCAGGTCTGTGGAGGGAACGTGCGATCAGATATCCTTTCCCTCCAGTGTGGGGTTCCCCAGGGCTCTTCATTGAGCCCTACACTGTTTAACACATATATGGCCCCCCTGGAGGATGTGGTCACCCCATTTGGGATAAAAGCCGTCACTTACGCTGATGACACCCAAATGATCGTATCATTCTCACTCGAAGAAGAAAAAATCAAAAACCTCCATGACTGCCTAGAAGGTATACACGTTTGGATGTCCAACTCAAGGCTTAAGCTCAATGGCTCAAAGACCGAGCTTATGCTCCTGGGACACCAACCACCATCCCTCCCCATTGCTATGTGGCCTTCATGCCTAGGACCCATCCCCCAGCCCAAGACTGAAATTAAAAGTCTAGGTTTCTGGCTGGAACAGAACCTCTCCATGACAACACAGGCAAAAAAAACAGCCGGCACCTGTGTTGGTCTACTCCGATCAACTAGGAAGATTCTTCCACTACTCCCTGCAACCTCACAAAAAATGCTCATGCAAGGTCTAATACTGTCAAGATTAGACTACTGCAATGCCCTTTTTTTGGCCGCCCCTGAAGCTACGCTCAATGTCCTGCAGCGAACACAAAATGCCGCTGCAAGGATACTCACGGGAACCCCCCGCAGAGTTTCAGCCAAACCTGCCCTAAAGGCATTGCACTGGCTGCCGATCCGCGAAAGGGTCAAATTCAAAACCTTATGTACCACCCACAGAGCCATGCAAAATCAAGGACCCCCAATGCTGAAATCTATGCTCTGCCCATACATACCTAACAGACCCTTACGATCAGCGCAAGGCAACCTGGCTAAGGTCCACCGAATTAAAAGAGCTCAAACTGGTGGACGCCGTTTTTCGGTGATCGCCGCAACCCTCTGGAACTCTCTCCCAATCCAACTCCGGTCTGAACCTAATCATTTGAGATTCAGAAAACTTCTCAAAACCCACCTCTTCCCGCAATAACCTCTCTCCCTTCCCCCTCTGCCTCTACCCTCAGTTGTTTGTCTGCAATCTCAGCGCTGGGACGCTTCCGGGCAGCCATGCGCTATAGAAGTCCCAAATTCATTCATTCATTCATTCATTCATTCATTCATTCATTCATTCATATTCAGCAGAGCAATAGATACATCTTAAACCGAAATTCATTTTAAAAAGCATGCACATTTTCAACTTGTTTCCATGATCCATTATTGTGGAAAAAACACGAACAACATGTTTGAATGGCACATTGACTTCTATTAGTCACACAAGTGCTAATTGACTAATTAACAATCATAAGGAGTAATTCAATGCAATAATCTTATCCATATTCAATATATCATCCACATGATAAGTGCATATGATCATTATAGTTTTTTTTATATCTATTTTCGTTCATCTACTTGTGATTTTTGTTTTTAAGTTTAAAAAGGAGTTTATTTATATAAAAAATGGTACATTCAAGGAAATTTTTCTAAATACAATAGTTAAGGGAGAGGGAGAACAATTGAGATGTTACTTTGTCAAAAATCAATAAAAAATCATTTACAAAAAGGGAGAGGGAGAACAATAAAACAAAGGAAGGATAAAAGGAAAGGGGAACTTATGCATATGACACACAAGGACAACAATGTTACACATTTGCTAAAACAACTGAGCCAAGATCTGATAAGTCCTTCAGCTGCACCAATACTGACTGTTCTAAAAGCAAAACTGCTTCCAACTATCAGTTATGGTCACTTGGCCTTCCGTGGATCGTTGGATGTCTTTTTAAATTCAGCCCAAGCCAAAGCATACAAATCAGTGCTCCTTATGCCAAGGTCAGTTAGGAAATCAAGGCTGAGATTGGAGCTAGGGCTCACAAGGACGGACCTGATGTGCCAGGGGACCTTATAAAGCTATACTGAAGGATCCTGAGGGCTCCGGTAGATTCCTTAAGATATCAACTGAGATACACCTTTGAGGAGGCGGGCTCTGTCTGGCATGCCGGCCTTGGCAGTGCTATGAACATACTGAAGATAGAGGCAGCAAGCCTATGGATATTGGAAATTCCTCTCAATGCCTGGAAAAAAGCAATAAATAGAAAAGTGTGTGAAACATCCTGTGCTCAAGATATTAAGGCCATTCGCTCAAGTTTTAACCTAGAGCCATTGAATAAATCATACACGCAAGGAAAAGCCAACCCTACCTAAGCGAGGCCCTAACACCGCAAGCCCGAAGTAAAATACTTTTTATGAAACTTAAAATGCTATGTATCGCTGATTTTTATCCAGCATGGGCCCATAAGGGGGAAAATACAGAATGTATGCTGTGCTCCTTCACGAAGAAATCCTGGCTGCACCTTCCATGCTGCTGCCCCAAACTCAACAATAAACACCGGCGCATCCTTCCCCTATCTGTATTGCTAACAGAGCAAAGACCTGCAGAGAAGCTTCAGCCTTATGCTTTTCCAAATCAAAGACTATGACTTTAGCAAGAATGGGGAAATTCACGCACCTGATCAGGGTTGCCTTAAAGGTCTTGCATGAATGCAATATTGTTCCTGTAACTGATATGCCAAATCCTGCTGAAGCAAGCAGACTGGTCCCCGAAAGGCACTGAGGAGTGCGCTCCTTTTTACTAGAACCATCAAGTTCATGTATTTCAAAAAAAATTCCAATGAGGTGTTTTTAATCAAAAATGAATTTCAAACAACACTTGGGACTGAGCAACATGTCTAAGGGCATACGACCGACCACAAAGCCAGGACATGGATGGGAGGAGAGGGTGTAGTGGGAAGGAGGGCGGTACTGTTAAGTACAAATATATCATATAATAAACAGAGAAGATAATACAATTAGAATTAGAAGTTAGGGAGGTCTAGATACATCGTGAGCAATAGGGAGGGCGACAAATTATCTTTTAGCAGAATCATTTAACAATTGTGTAATTGGTAATCAAAGTTCTTGTCGCTTAAAAATAAAGTATGTAGATTGCATGTATGCAGTGTCTAATCTATGATTATAACATACCACAAACTACCATCCTTTAGACGAAAATTGTCTGGAATCTTTCCAATGCTTAGTAATTTATTGAAAACCAAGTGCCAATAGTAAATCTACTATTTGTACATTTAATGAGACATTAGTCCAAATATCAGGTATGCTTCCTAAGACAATATTAGCAATGGAAGAAGAAATATTGGTATGAAAGAAACAATTAATTTAAGACCAAACATGTAATCAGAACTGAAAAACAAGGACAAGTAAATAGCAAATGTTTCAAATCAGCTTGATGAGCAGAACATGTCCAACAAGTGTCTGCAGTGTCTGAATTAATCCTGTGTAGGAGGTTGGGTGTTCTAAGTGATCTATTATATATAAAGAAAAGTGTTTGTATTGTGTTAGGTGCCCTAGACGATTTTTTGAGTTTGATCGAAATATTCTGCCATGTTAATATGTGTAAAGTGATATGAAGATCCCCCTCCCAAGTAAGTTCTGAAGTAGACTTAGGGTGATCCTTACGAGTGCTGTGAAGTGTTGAATACATTGAAGAGGCTTTTTACTTTGTGTGGAGCAGATTCATTAGATTAGTGATGGGTAATCTATGAAGAAGAGAGAGGGACAGAAAGACCTGAAGTATGGTGAATTTTTGATGAAAGGTAGATGGTAGGCCAAATAATGCTTGAGCCCATGTAAAATATATACATGAGCCATTATTATGCATGCAATTCTGTTACCCAAATAAGTCCCTTAGATCTGCAAACTGGCCAATATATGGGCCTATTTCTTATTTGTATAAACTGATTGTGCCAAATGGTGGATTCCCAAAAATTATTTAGATCTGTAGGATAGAGTGAAGCGACAGGTGTCACTATTTTACATTTGTCAAAAAATATGGGTAGGTACTTTTTGAGGTTTTCTCATTAAAGTTGTAGGTTATTTGATGGAAAAATTTGATATAAATTCACGTTCTAGATCTACCCAGAGAGGAGTATAAGAAAATGAAGGCTTGATCCAGTGGATAAATTGTTTTAATAAGAAAACTTTATGATAATTACCAAAATCCAGGTAATTTACACCTCCTTCTGCTTTAGGACGCTTCAATTTAAGTGATGCCTTACAGGGCTTTTTATTTTTCCAAAGAAGATGAGATAAAATTGAATACATTTTCCCAAATGCTTTATGCGAAATATTTAATGGGATGTTGGATATAGTAAAAAGAAAAATTGGGACTAACATCATTTTAATAGTATCCAACCGGCCCACCAAAATAAATATAAGAGATGCCATCTATTTGTTAATGATGTGATTTTATAAATGGCAGCATCTATATTGAGAGAAACGAGAACCAGAGGAATGAAGTGAAGAGGTAAACTGAAGGCCAATATATTTTATGTGGTTGGGTTGCCATTTACAATTTGAAGAAGAAAAATCATGTTTAAAGGTACATTTGTATAAAGCTAAGATTTCACATTTATCATTGTTTCATTTATCTCCAGTTACTAAGGAGTAAGATGCAACCTAAGACGAAAAAGCTGAAAGTGAGATTTGAGGATTATGAATAATAAAATATCATCAGCACTTGCAGCTAATTTAATTTGCTGAGTGTTGCATGTGAAACCATGAATAAGATTGTTTTGTCGAATTCTAGATAGAAATGGTTCTACAGCCAAGTTAAAGAAAAATAGAGAAAGAGGAGAACCTTGTCATACCACCTTAACTAGGGTAAAATAGGCAGAGGCTAAGCCATTAGTGGATATGGCAAATTTAGGGGAGGAATAAATGAGGGATATTAAATAAATAATTTTAGGGCCAAAGCCAAACCAGTGAAGAGTACGAAATAAGAAAGAACAATGGACAGGATCAAAGGTTTTTTTGGCATCTAAAGCAATGGCCACTAAGCGTTCATGTAGATCAAAAGAGTTTGAAATAATATAAAAAAACAAATGGGTTTTATCTGAAAGATATCTTCCTGTGACAAGCCCTGATTGTTCTTTTCCTTAGAGATGAAGAAGGAAGGAATGTAATCTGGAAGCTAAAGCTTTAGCGAAAATATTATGATCTACGTTTACTAAAGATATATGCTGATAATTTTTGCAATAGTGCAAGTCTTTACCATCTTTTGGAATTAGGCAAATAAGGGCTTCAAGAAAGGATTCAGAAGAAGTAGAGGACTCTGAAAAAGAATGAATTAGGATGAGTAATTTAGGTAGAAGGAGTTTAGAGAAATTAATATAGAATTCTGCTTTAAAGCCGCCAGGGCTGAGAGCTTTATCTTTTTCAAAGGACAGCATAGCTGACTGCAATTCTGAAAAACAGGTACTATCCACTAAAGATGAAAAGTCTACATGAGACATGTCCGGCTTGTGAGTAGAGGAGAGATATTGTAAGATATCCGGTTCGGATGGAGTGTTTTTTTTCGGGTGTGTATGGATTAGTGTAAAATGAACTGAATTGATCTAAAAAATCTAAATCTCCAGGATGAATCTGGTTGTTATCATCGATATGGGATTTAATAAATAGCTTGCTTTGATTAATTTTTAGGTATTTTTTCTAATAATTTGCCAGATGTTTTGACCCCCATAATATTTAGTGCTAGTTTTGAGGAGACAAGTTGAGGCAGAGTCTGTAGAAACTTTATTAAAGTACAATTTAGCATAAATAAGCTGTTGTAAAGAGTACTGTGTACGGGAAGTATAATAAGTATGTCCAAGATGTTGAATATCTTGGAGTAACTTTGTAGATTGGGCCTAAATGGTTTTCTTTCTCTTGGAAACAAAATTAATAATAAAATCCTGAGCGGTCTTTTAAAGCATCCCAAATGATATAAAAGGGAATATTATCAAAGATGTTAAAATGAAAACTTTAATGAAATACATAGATAAAAGAGGAAGTGAAATTGGTGTTCAATAGCAAAGAATTGTTAAATCTCCAACACCTGGGGAAATCATGCTTAGGTTATAGGTCTAGTTGGAACAATCAATACTGGGGCATGGTCAGAAATTAGGATAGAACTAAAATCCGGACCTGTGGAGGGACTGAGTTAGATGATGGGAAATAAAAATATAATCTCTCCTGAAAGGCATGTGATGGACTGGGGACAAATAAATGTATTCTCTCAGGGTAGGATTATGTGATTGCCAAGCATCAGTCAAGTGACGTTGGTGAATGGCATGTGCAAATGCTTTTTGCAACTTATTTGGGATAGAGTGAGACAGTGAATGTCTATCGAGAAAATAATCAACAAAATGATTGCAGTTCCCAGCTAGCATAAACTTTTCTTCTGGGTATTGTAGTAGTTTCTGAGCGATGTTGGACCAAAAATGAAAATCAGGAGCATTAGGACCATGTGCGTTAAATAGAACAAGTGGAACTTTGTTAATGAATAATTTAACCAATAACCACCTCCCTTCTAAATCAGTGAACAAGGTTAACAATATCAGAAATGCGTTTCATGTGAGCTCGCATTAAAAAGATGCTTTAAGCCAACCCGTGTGTATTGTCGCCTTCCTTGGAGGCTTTCAAGGAGGAAGGGAAAAGATGTGTATATAAACACAAAAACACAAAAACATTAAAGTTTCTGTAGGGAGGGGGTGTGCTTCTACAGTTAGAGTTCCTACCAGTACCAACTGCAGCATGTGTTTGTTGTGGCCCTGCCCTTCCATTTTTAATAGCAGTGACTGACAACCAAATGTACAACTGTGTGCTGCTTAAGCAGCAGCAATATGTGCAAAATATGTTTAATATTGATCCTTTTATATATGGTTATGCAGGATTGGAAGTATTTATGTATTCATGTTGTATTTCTAGAATGCGATCCTAGCCAAAAGGTAGTCAAGCACTGCACAGGGTGAAAAACAAGCATAATAAAGTCAACGGGTGATAGGAGAGGTAGCTGGTTTGTGGGCTGTTAATGCATTGTTATGTAATGTTATTTAAACAGGTGTGTCCTCAACTCTTTCCTAAATTGGACCACAATAAGGATGGTACTGATGGATGCGGAGATGTAGTTCCAGATCCTGGTTGCATTCATGGAAAAGTTCTGCTGCCTTATATTTTTTTCTTTCTTCCATTTCTGGCTTGTCCTACCTCCTTTTGGTCGAAACGTTTTCCTTACACATGTCTAGATCCCACAACCAACTTTTACCAATCCTTAAGATGGAGCCCCACTCTTTCACAACCTAGGAGACACTAAAATTAGCAAGTTTTCTTAAGTGCCACCTTTCTCCTTTACTCAACTTCACAGAGTTTGAGTTTATTTCAACCACCTTGTATGGCTCCCAAAATACAGATCACCCTTAGTCTTTATTTGCTCCTTAAACTTAACACAATCCCTCACTTCTAACTTGGGGATCTTTATATCACGCTTCAAATAAAAATTATTTTTGGACTCCCTATTGCCTTCATTATTTCTTTTTTCTTTTTTTTTGCAGAGTTTTATATAGCGCGGACTAGACCAGAACCGAATTGGGTATCAGAGCGCTTTACATAGCACCAGTTACGTTACATGAGAACACACATTCATTTTAGGCATGGGGAGATTAAGTGATTTGCCCAGAATCACAGGAAGTTTGGCGTCATTACCGATACTCGAACCCAGATTCTTAGGTACGAGGTCGAGCGCCCTAGCTGGACTTCTTCCAAAGACCAATTATTCAACAAATTGTTTTCATCCACACCAGATTGTCCGTCATGCAAGGTTCTCTTCCTCTAAGCAATTTAAATGGCTGTAACCAATTGTACTAGTAGAAGTGTGATACACACACAACAACCTTTTTATTTCCTGTTCCCAACTCCTACACCTCTTGATAGCCATACAAATACTCCTCATAAGCATGCAGTTAAAGTGCTCCACCGCACCATTACCAGCAGAGGGATAAGGGGAAGTATGTTTCCATCTAATAATATTTTGTGACAAACAATTCTGGAACACCAAGGACTTAAACGGAACACCATTATCACTTAAAATAGACTTGGGTATACCTTCACACAAGAACACGTTGTCTAAGAATCTGAGAGCATACTTGAATCGACCAAACTAAGGAACCACACATCTGCCCACATGTAAATAGGTCAAGTAACATCACAGCATAACATGCAATTGCATTAACATGTCAAAGGGGTCGTACAATATCTATGGCTAAGTCTACCCATGGTCCTCCCTGTAGGAAAGTAGGATCTGCTTTCAAGGTTACCCCTACTTTTTGTTGGTGTTGTTATTTTCTGACTAGTCTGACTGCGATCCTGCTAATCAGGACCCCAGGCACTGTGCTTCCTCTCTAAATTTGTTATGGTAAGTACTTTAGTACTTCCACAATTGGCTACTGGTGTACCCTAGTAAATCCCTAGTATATGGTACTGAGGTACCCAGGGCATAGGTACACCAGGGATCTCCCATGGGCTGCAGCATGTAGAATCCTTCCCCTGAGAGACCACTCAAAGGGTGACTACAGGCCTCTCATAGCAGCCTGTGTAAGTTGGTGCTAGCACCATTTACAACAGATATACGTTTTCTTATATCTGAGGTCACTGCACTTAAAAACCTATACGTCACCCCTAAAGCAGGTCTTTCAATCCTGAAGGCAGGGTGCTAGGTTATAAGTGTGAGGGTGCCCTGCATGAGCAGAACAACACCTACAAACCCCGGAGTCGATTCTCCACGCTTTGTAAGTGCGGTCAGCCATTTAATACATATAGAGGATATCAAATCGAATACGAGATGTCTAACTATACGCTGGCTGCACCAAAACCAGTCATGCTAGGTATCAAATATGTTGAAATCCTACCCCAACTCCAATTCCAGTGTTGGATGTAGGATACCATGTACTGGGGTGCTCCCCTAGGCTGCCCCTGAATTCCCGGTTCTAGCCTTAAGGGTCTAACAGGAAGCTAGTGCTGCAGTCACCCACAGACATGATTCTGCCCTCCTGCTGCTGAGCTGAGCTCGAGCAGGGTAAGGTAGAACAATAGGTTTACTGTCACAGGGAGGTGTGACCACCTCCCAGACAGGACTTAGTGTATTGGGCAGGGGTGGAGCGCTTGACAGTGCCACCAGACTGCTTTGAAGTGCTCTCCTTGCATACTCCAGTTTGAGCCAGTTCAGGGAGCGATTGGCTCCTGTTCTAATGTGAAACTGGACAAAGGATTTGGGAGTATCCTCCCCTCTGTCCAGCCCCTGCTCTGGGAGGGATCCTTGGATCGTCCCAACCATTTCCTTGGGGTGCTTAAGGCCTTACCTGTAGGTGACTCTTCAGATTCATCGTAGAACAAGATTCAAATCCAAAACTACTTCAACTTCAACCATCTGGGCACCTTGGGTTTCTTTGGACTGCGCCTGGAACCAAGACCGCATCAAAGAAGACTCCTGGCCTCCTTGTTCTGGCCATCTTCTGCATTGTCTGTGCCTGTGCTTCATCCAGGTTCTTCCCCAGGCCTGTGGGCATCAAAGACACCCAAAGTAATCTCCCTTGGAGTGAAGGAGTCACTCCCCTGCAACTGCAGGCACCACAACCAAGCTGACCAGTCTGCTGCGTCTGACGTCCTACAGAATACGAAAGGCTCAGCAACACAGTTGGTGGTTCTAAAACTCCCTTGAGGCCTGCACTGTCTTTTCAGCAAGTTTGAGGCCAGTATCCCTCGTCAGAACAGTTGGAACAGAACCCCTGTGCAATGCGTTGACTTGCCTTTGCCAAGACTTGTTGACTCTTTCCTCCAGAGATCTTCGGGCTACAAGAAGCTCCAGCTTATAGCATCTATTCCTGTCAAGATCTTTATCCTCACCACTTCCTGTGCACCGTGGGCCTGCATGTTTGGTGAGCTGCTCTAAGTCATCCTTCCACTCAAGTGCCTTCGGACTGTGCGTCCTCTTGAGGGCCTTCTTTGGTTTCAGTGGGCTTCCCTGCTTGCTCGGGCCTGCTCTGACTCTCCTGCACTTGGTGAGTCGCTCAGACCTGCTGGTCTCAAAGCTGCACCTTTTTTGTTTACCATGTCTGTTGCTGCTACCAAGCCTTGTTGGTGCTCCTGCTGGAAACCAACACCCTGGTTCTTGACTTCCGACGTGGGAGAGCTCGTGAACGGCTACTGGTCTTCCACAGCATCGCCTGGTCCTCACAACTGCAGTGACAAGGTCACCATCATCACTCCTGCATCTTCTGTCACCAGTGGTCATTGTTCTTTCGTGCCTCCTGGCCACTTCCAAGTAACATAAAGGCACATGCATCAAGGTAGGATTTTGCCAGTCCCTAATTGCGATAATTAAGGAATCACAATTAAGGACTGGCAAAAGCCTATGCCTGTAGGAATTGCTGTAAAAATAGCGATTCCTACACATTCTTTATTTGCAACTCGCAAATTGTGAGTCGGAAATAAAAAAATTGGCTGTAGGCCCATAGGAATGAATGGTAAATTGCATGCGCAATTTGCAAGTACCAATAGGTCCTCGCAAATTGCGCATGCAATTTCAGGGTGCAAGGTTGTCAAAAGGACACCCTGTTGCACCCCTAAAATTGATCTGTGCACATATGTTGCTCACACACATGCCCTAAGGGCCTGTGTGCGCGCAACATGAAACTTTGAAAAATGCACAAAAGTGAATTTTTCAACGTTTTTGCAAATTAAAATGAAGTTCAACTTCATGGTAATTTGCGCCCCCTATTAGTGAAATCGCTAATATTTTTACTTTAATGCATTGCATATAAGGAATCTCAATTTGCAATTCCTTAAATACTTTCGCAATTTAAGTAATTTCAATTTAGAAATTACTTTAAATGCGATTTTTGCATTTGGGATGATGCATCCCAAATGCAAAAATACTGTTCGCAAAGGGGCAGATTCTGAGAATCTGCCCATTTGCGACTGGTTTTTATTTTGATGCATGTGCCTGATAGACTCTTTCCCCTCTGCTTGCAGGTACTATTCCTCTTAAAGAATCCATCCTTGGATTCCACCAGCCTCTTTCACGTTCTTCGCCAGCGGCATCTTTACTGAAGTCCTCCATTGTGGTCTACGGCAGTTTCAGATGTCACTTCTCCCCTATGCACCCGTCTTTCCTGGTTCCTGGGGTATCCACATGTGGGGTGACTCTCCAACCTTCTGTCTTCCATGGGGTTTCTTCAGGGTCCACTGGGAAGGGTAATCCTTCTTAAAAACTGTAATCGTGACTTTCCCATTGACTTGCATTGAGAACGCGACTGTGTTTCCACTCTGCACACAGCCTCTGTGGGGTTCCTGGGTGCATACCCTGGGTTTGTCCTTGTGTCCCCAGATCTTCTGAGTCTTCTGGTCCAAGTCCCAACTCCGGTCACAGTTCGCATTCCACTTCTTTAGTATATGGTTAAGTTTTCCCCTGGAGACCACAGTGTACTTGTGCTTACTTACCTGTTTACATTTGGAATATTGTATGTATTGTGTTGATATCTCCAGGTAGGAGATATACCAATGTGTTAGTGAGTGTGTATAATAAATATAACTATTTTTATATCTACACTTTGTGGTTCTTTTTGTTTAACCCCTTGGCCGCGGCGGTAATTCCGCTGCGGCGCTGGGGGGGAGGGGTGGCCGCGCGGCGCACCTATGCTCGTGACGGAACCGCTCCGTCGCGCGTCTCGGGCGCGCTGTGCTTGTGACGGAGCGGTTTCGTCACGGCCCCGCCCAATAGAACGCTCTGCGCAGGCGCAAAATCAGCGCCATGCAGGCGCGCCGAGCGGGCCTTGACGGAACCGCTCCGTCACCAGCACAGCGCGACCGAGGCTGGTGACGGAGCGGTTCAGTCACCAGCATGGAAGGTGTTAACCTATACTATAGCATTAGTTCTGGTAAAACAAGCTGCTTATCACTCCTTCTGGACTAAGCCTGATGGCTGCTCTCCACAGCTACCACTAAGAGAGCTTTCTATGGTTGTCTAAGACCACTAAAATCACCATAAGGGCTGTCTGGATTAGTGCAAGTTACTTCACTTATATAAGTGTGCACCATCTACAAAGCCAGCCTCCTACACTCCTGGACAATTGATCGGGAATAATGGTGGCACCGTAGAGTAACGGACATCCTCTTGCCTTCCACACTGTTGTCGGGGACCCTGTTTTCGGCGCAGATGAGTCGGAACACCTGCTACTTCCAACGCGACTATTGCAGACGCTCTGGGTGATCCCAAATGATGTATATTTGACTTTGAGTGCTGGCTACGGCTATTTGCGCAGTCGCAGCAGCCATTTTGTTTTTGGGTTGTCTCTCCTGCTTGCCGCCTAACGACCTGAGGCACATTTTTACCTCATTGAATGTTCACATCTCTAGCACTACCTCCACATATTTTGACATGGCGTCTTCCCTGATTTGATGGGAAATCTTTGCTTCTGGAAGCTGGAAGCATGCCGAACTCAGCGCTCTACTGAAGAAACCATCAGCCAACCCCATCGAACTCAAAAACTACCGCCCCATCTCGCTCCTCCCGTTTCCGGCCAAAGTCATCGAGAAGACAGTCAACAAGCAGCTGGCCGCCTTCCTCGAGACGAATGGATCCCTCGACTACTCGCAGTCCGGCTTCCGGGCCAACCACAGCACCGAGACCGCCCTCATCGCAGGCACTGACGACATCCGAGCCCTGCTCGAAAATGGGGAAACAGCGGCCCTCATCCTCCTGGACCTCTCCGCGGCATTCGACACTGTCTGCCACCGCACTCTAGAGCAGCCCCTCAGCAACGTCGGAATCCAAGAGAAGGCACTAGAATGGATCGTCTCCTTCCTCGCCGGAAGGACACAGAGAGTCCGCCTCCTCCCGTTCAGATCAGAAGCCACCGAAGTCATCTGCGGTGTTCCTCAAGGCTCCTCGCTCAGCCCCACCCTCTTCAATGTCTACATGAGCCCCCTTGCGGCCATTGCACGCCAACACAACCTCAACATCATCTCTTACGCCGACGACACCCAGCTGATCCTCTCCCTCACCAACGACCCCGCCACCGCCAGAGTCAACCTACACGAGGGGATGAAAGACGTAGCCGAATGGATGAAGAACAGCCGCCTGAAACTGAACTCAGACAAGACGAAAGTCCTCATCCTAGGATCTTCGCCCTCCGCCTGGGACGACTCCTGGTGGCCCCCTGCCCTCGGCAGCGCACCCAAACCAACAGACCACGCACGCAACCTGGGCTTCATCCTGGACTCCTCCCTCTCCATGACCAGACAAGTCAACGCTGTCTCCTCGTCATGCTTCAACATCCTGCGCATGCTACGTAAGATCTTCCGGTGGATCCCCACCGAGACCAGGAAGATGGTCACCCAGGCCCTAGTCACCAGCCGACTGGACTACGGCAACTCCCTCTACGCCGGAACCACTGTCAGACTCCAGAAGAGACTCCAGCGAATCCAGAATGCCTCAGCAAGACTCATCCTGGACATCCCCCGACACGGCCACATCTCCGGACACCTGAGAGACCTGCACTGGCTCCCGGTCAACAAGAGAATCACGTTCCGACTCCTCACCCATGCACACAAAGCCCTACACAACCAAGGCCCAAGATACCTCAACAACCGCCTCAACTTCTACACTCCCACACGCCAGCTTCGATCAACCAACCACGCCCTCGCCGCCGTCCCCCGCATCCGAAGAGCCACCACAGGAGGAAGGTCCTTCTCCTACCTCGCCGCCAAGACGTGGAACTCCCTCCCGACTCACCTCCAACTCCACCTGACCCAAGACCCCCTCGCCTTCAGGAAGCAGCTCAAGACCTGGCTGTTCGAGCAGTAGCGGACCCCCCCTAGCCCCCCCAAGCGCCTTGAGACCCTCCGGGTGAGTAGCGCGCTATATAAATGCTGTGATTGATTGATTGATTCTGCGCACTAGAACTAAAGATGGCTGCTTTATGTTTCACCTGCTAAAGCTATGCTGCTGCTTATACTTAAACTTGTTTGTTCTGCCTAATCAATAATGCACAAGTTAAATTAAAGTAATGGGGTTAGAGTAGAGATAGGGGGTATACAGTGTAATCATTTATTTTTGTATTCTAACGTATCTTTCTTTGACTTTGCTGTTAGCTCGTATTTTGCTTTAATATCCTGAGTGTCCCCATCTTTGTCAGCCCTGCGCAAGCCCATTACGTCTCCAAAAGTGATGAAGCATTGTCATTGAACTACTGCCAAGACTCTTCTTACCCACGATGTGCCTGGGAACCTGCTCTGCTGACCTCTAAAAAGGAAGCAAGAAGACTCAGACAATTACAATGTATATAATTTGTATGACAATATTGTTGGGCGGAATAAAGTCATGGGAAAGTAAATTGTGGGTGGAGATTCAATCAATATGAATCAAACTGAAATTACATCATCTTAGTATGGTGTGATGACCGCTCCTCGTCTTTCCAACCAATCACTGAAGGGGAACAAATAGATTTGCAACATTTAGGGGTGGTACATTGTCCGAATAGCTGACCTGTCACTGACCCAATGCACTCAATAGGCGATTGAGAACAGAGGTGCTGGCGGAGCACTCTGTCAGAGGAATCGATTACCCAGTCGGGGTACTAATTGGCTTTAACTAGAGAGAGGGGTGTGACGCCGCTGGCATTGCACCTAGCTGAGGTCACCTGTCTTGAACTGCACCTGTCTTGTCCCGTGGGCACCTGATTAGTCGGGAGCCTGGTCCTGGTTCGGTTTTACCCCAGCCCGTGGCCAGGATTGGTCATTGCACCATTCTAGGTAAATATAATCTGTGTAGTATGTCCATGTGCTATTTCCCTTTCTCACCCTTCCCAGGCACCTACGTCTAAAGGTGTTACGGTGATTTCTTACAAACTTTTTGTCCTACTGGTTATATTCTTGTTTGTAAAATTTATGGTCAAAGGATTTTGGCCTTTAATCATTTGACTCAGAAAATATTACACAGATAAAGGTTTTAAAACTTTCCCCGAGTCTGTGGTTATAGAAAACGTAAATGTGTTTTATATACTATCTGTTTATGCTAACTCTCTGATCCACAGGATTTATAGTAAGGTGACAAGGATTGGTAAGTCATGGTATACAGCTATAGTTCCTAAATCGAACCTCTGGGCAAACTGATAGGGTGACTAAATTAGTAATTGATTAGGCAGGACTACTAGTTCAATGTGTAAATGTTGTATGAGCCAAAGGTGAGTAAGTAAACTGAGCTAGTAGGTCCTTGCGCGCTCTATCACAGTCACAGTTGACAAGGTTTTTTGGACTCAAATCTCTGACAAACTTATTTTATTGGATGATGATTACATGCCCAAATTTTAGATCCTGTATTAGATAGACATTCAGTTAAGTTTGTTAATACAAAAATGCACTCACAATTCACCTCCACCATACGTCGCAAATTCTTAATTGATATTTGAAGACTGTGTAATCCAGACCTTCGAGAATATAGTTTCTATTCCCCCCCACCATCCACACCAATCACAATCCTGACTTGACTACCTTTTTCTAAGTAAATCCCTATCTCAGCAGGTTCTTCATTCAGAAATAGGTTCTATTTTAATATCTGATCATGCTCCAGTTTACGTTGATTTTGACCTGATACCTTTTACCCCTCATGCGGGTAGATGGCGCTTTAATACTACTTTATTAACCAATCCTAATTTCTCTAGCCAATTCAGCTCTTTTATCTCTGAATTCTTTCTTTCAACTTCAGACTCCTTGCTTGTAATGGTTTGGGATTCTTTTAAGGCTGCAGCCCGTGGTTTTATAATAAATTTTGTTTCACAGAAAATAAAATCCATTGAAGATCAAAATGCCCAATTACTCTCTAAGATTAAACATTTGGAAAATACGTATTATCATTCAAACACTCAATCTTCTTTAAAAAATCTTACCGATGCAAAACTCACTTTCAACAAATTATCCACAGAAGCTGCCTCCTCTTATCTTTTAAAAAGTAGTGCTTGTTACTATGGAGGCCAAAATAAAATGGGAACATTGTTGGCCAATTACTTGAAGATAAGACGTGAACAGACTAAAATATATTATTTACGAAATGCTGCTGGTACTGCATTATTTAAGGACAACGATATTTTAAATCAGTTTGTCTCCTTTTATAAAAATGTATATACTCCTGAACAACAACCACCTTCATTAGATCTTTCCTCTTATTTTCAATCTGTTGATCCCTCCCATCTCACCATGTTGATTTTATCTCTTGGAAAATGATTTCACTTTAACAGAAATTACACATGCTGTCCTGGTGTTAAGGAGAGGAACAGTCCCTGGACCTGACGGTTTTACTATTGAATTGTATGCACTTTTTGCTAACCTTCTTCTCCCTAATCTCTTATGTTTATTTAACTCTTTTGTTGCAGCCAGTTCATCCAGTGGAACATTTCAAGAAGCCATGATATGTTTAATTCCTAAAGACAATAAAGACCCTTCTCTTTGCAAAAACTATCGCCCCATTTCATTAGTAAACACTGACTATAAAATATTTGCAAAAATTCTTGCTCTTAGTATTGATCCTATGGTACCTCAACTTATCGGCCCTCAGCATTCAGGTTTTGTAAAGGGTCGATTATCATCATATAACTCCAGAGTTTTTTTCAATATTCTTAGAAAAACTTCCTCTCTTGACCATCCTATTGCAGCTATAGCCTTAGATACAGAAAAAGCTTTTGATAGGATTGGCTGAGATTTTATGTTTCAGGCCTTAAAATGGATAGAGTTTCCTCCAAAATTAATTTCTTTTATTTCTTTATTATATTCGGGCCCCAAAGCATCTATTTTTATTAATAGTAAGATTTAAGATTATTTTCCTCTCTTTAAAGGAGTCAGACAAGGATGCCCTTTATCACCTTTATTATTTGTATTAGCATTAGAACCTTTCTTAACTAAGATTAGACATGATACTCAGATTACTGGTTTTCAACTTGATACCTACCAGGTCAAAATGTCTGTTTATGCAGTTGATATTATTCTGTACTGTTCTAACCCTACAACATCCATCCCTTCTTTTCTTAATCAGGTTGATATCTTTTCTCACCTCTCCAGATACCGCCTTAATCGAGATAAATGCGAGGTTTTACCTCTTAACGTGATTTGTCTTAAGCACTCTTTTATACATACCGTCTTCTCCTGGCAACCTTCTAAAATAAAATATTTAGGTCTATGTTTGTCCTCGAATATTTCAGACACACTGAAATCAATTTTTGACCATATTACCAAAAATCTAAATGATACTATTGAACGTTGGAATCCACTCTTTCTCTCCTGGTGGGGTCGATTAGATTCCATCAAGATGATGCTTTCCCCCTGATTTTATACACTTTATCAATGTTCCCTGTACATATTCCTGGATTTTATTTTAAAAAAACTGATTCTACCTTAACAAAATTTCTCTGGAAAGGTAAATCTCCTCAGATAGCTTTATCCTCCTTAAAGACAGACACATCTAATGGTGGGCTTAGATTCCCTGATTTTAAATCTTATCATTATGCTTTCTCTTAAAAACAATCACCCCGCTGGCTCTCCCTTGAGCATGATACTCATCCCCCATATGGATTTACATAGTAAAGTATTTTGTGTCCCCCTTTGATTTTAAAGAGTCTCTTACTTTCACTAATAATGTCTCATCTTTTCGGCCTCCCGTTATTTCCCATACTCGGAAAATTCTCATCCCTCTTTTACCTTCCTCTTTTCCTTCTCCTCCTTCTCTAAATCAACAACCAATTTGGCACAACAACTTATTACGTCTAAAGAATTGGACCATTTACTGGAAGTCTTGAAGACGTAAAGGCTTGTTATGGATTTCACAACTAATATCTAATGATGTCCCTCTATCTTTCGCTGACCTTCAAACACAATATTCATTGCTGTCATCTTGTAAATCACAATATAATCTTTTACTTCCTGTTCTCACTCAATATCTTTTCTCTCTATAATCTGCCCCTAAACCACCCATGAGAAGTTAAAATCTTTTTCCCTTATTAACTTCCTCCCTTTCTGCTTCTTCTTTATACAAACTCTTATTTCTTTCCTCTGACAGAAATAAAACAAAGGCTGAATTGGCTTGGGAACAGGACTTATCTCAGTGCTGGTCGACCCTCATATGGGATAAAATATGGTTAAAAATTCACAAAACATCTAATGCAGCTAACATTTGTCAAACTCTTTATTTTGTATATCAACGTCTTTTATATACCCCTGCAAAATTAGCATCCTTCTCTCCGACTGCTTCCTCTACTTGTTGGTCCTGTCCTTATTCACCTGCTGATTTAAAACATATGCTTTTTGATTTTCCCACTATTTCTCACTTTTGGCATTCAGTTTGGAATCAAATTAATAAAATCTTTAAAGCTGATGTGCCTTTTTCCCTTTCTAATATTTTCCTAGGTTCTTTATCACCTCAATGGCCCCAATCCCCTTCTAAATGTAAATTATTAGATTTATTATTAGCAGTAGTCTTGCGTTTAAAAACTTCAAACTGTATGTTTTCATCATCGACTTGACACAAATCACATCGCCCCCATAACCTTATCTATTAAACGAGAACTTTTGTGGCTCCCTTTGACTATCTTTTGAACCTGTGTTGCATCAGCTATTGTTCCTCCTATTACCACTTCGGATGAAGTTCGGAAACCGCCATAATTCTCCATGTTGTCTTTTTTGTTTTGTAATATCATATCATTATTATCCCTTACTTTGTTTTCTGTATCATAATATGATAGTTTCTTCTTTGTTGTTCTTTATGCTCACAGTGAATAGTCCCATATGCTACTTTCCTTTTAATGTCATAAAGTTATGATATACTCTTCTTCATCCCCTGTTTTCCCCTTCCCACCTCTCCCTTTCTTATCCCTTCCTTCACTTCATATTTTACGCAGCATGTTGATGTTTTTTTTATAATGATTGTATTTTGATTCTTTTTGTTCTGTTTACCATATTTATACTTATATGAGCTATATCATATTTTCTGTACATGCTGCATTTATTTTACTTCTATTTCTTCTCAGTTTAATAAACTCAAGCTTAAAAAAAGAAACAAGATTAGTGGCAACACTATCCAAACAAGTCCTGGGGAGTTTTTCGTAAATCCCCATAGTATTTATAAATTCTACCCACCTACTTTTTTTGTCTTTCGGGGACAGTTACTGTGGCTATAATTTGGTTCTTATGTAAATAAATCATTGGAAAGCAAAGATTCACACTCTGATAACCCAGTTAGAAAATCATTCAACTCCCTGATGCTTGGAGTTAGTAAGTTCTGAACTCATTGTTGATGGTAGTACTGCGTTTTAAGGCAATTCAAGGGTTATCCCTTGGTGAACCACGCTTTGAACTGGTTGCTCTTCATTTAGAAGGGGTTCCAAATGGGATGCAGCTCTGGAAGCAGCACTGTTTGCCTCTATGGGATGGGCCACATTGATATGGCTTTACTGATTAAAAGCATACCTGTCAGTCTTTCTTTTTTGACAACAGTGGTAATATCACCATCCATGTTGTCTTCAACACTGTCTCTTCCTGCTTTCCCAATTTGTCAACTAATTGTCCAACCTTCAAAAGATAAAAAGTCACAGCAGATGGCAGGACAACGGTACTGTGGCAGCGCCACTCAGGCTTTTGCTGGGTAAGCTGTTAATCCTGGTAACATACTAAGAAGTGACTGATCATCTGTGTACTTCTGGGAAATTAAGTACATACATTCTGACTCCGAACAACATTTCATCAGGCATATTGTTCAACAACCCACCCCTTCGTATATTATTTAAAGATGTTGCTGCAGTATATAGTTTGTTTAGCCAGACACACCATTACAAAGACCCTCGCTTGCTTAAGCATACTATTGGCTCTCCTGACAACCCCCTTTGAATTAGATATAATGGGGCTTGAGCACTGGACACTTACACTGGCCTTATCAAACGAACTCCACCCTTGACTATTAAGTATACAAGCTTTTGTAACTATGCAAACCGTGTTCTCGCACTTTGGCCATAACCACATAAAGCGAGTGCAAGAATCAACAATCCTGAAAATATATTCATATTTATTTATTGGCTTGACTGGACTAACATGATACAGGTAAGCATCATGAACGGACTGAGCTGCTTTCTCCGATGGAGTTTGGGGAGACCTCATTATGGTGCAATGTTTTATTCAGCTGCAAATCTCACACTGTAAAATACACTGTTTAGTTTGTTTAGGCATAAATGACCACCAAGAACACTCCTCCAAAATTTGCATCGTAGCTGAAACACCTACATATGCTCATCTTATCACTTCATGGGATGCTTTAATTAGGCTGTGTTGGCTTGATTGATTTGGGTATTTCCTGATCACTGGGATTACTTCAGGGAGCCCATCTTGTGCCAGGAAGACAGGCAAGATTGAACTTCTGAGAGTATTTCTCGGTCACAGCTACGGCTGCTACTTTTCATACCTTCACCTTTACAGCAGCTTGATCAGCAGCAGAACTGCCTTCAAGTTGATTTCTTGACTCTGTTGAACCAGCGTGTGTTGTGCATCAATTTATGGCAGCTATCTGCACCCAGAGGCGTTTAGTTCCTTTAATCTTCCCTTATTAGTTCAATGTTTTAAATCTATATTGCATCCTAGAACACAAATTGCAGAGTCAGATACTATTACTATTAATATGCTGATGAGGCTCAAATCGTTGTCTCGCTCTCTCTTTGTCCGCCCTCTAGCAGTGACAACAATACTGGAAAGAGATTTCATAACTGCATCAGAGCGATGAACAATAACTGTCTGAGTTCAGGAAAGACAGAATTATTTAGCAATGACGTCTCCTTTTGGTCTCCTTCATGATGGTTTCAAGACATGGATAATCTTCCTATTCTGGTTAGGAAGGTGATAACCTTGGCATTATAGTCTACAACAGGCTTACCTTTGGAGACCAAGTCCATTCGGTCATCTCATCTGAATTCTACATCCTAAGGACAATAGAAAAAATCCTCCTTTATGTAACCCACCCAAGCAAGACTATCCGAGTAATATTGCACGTGTTTTACGAATATGGTGCTCATTCTGGGTACTCAATCAACTGGGATAAATCAGGCCTCTACCATAAAGGAACAATGCAAGACCTAGAAACCCTGCGTCTGCGACTACGTATAGAAAGAGAGGGCTTTAAGTAGCTAGGCATATTTGTCACCTTAGATGGAAAACGAGACCTAGATAAAAACTGCTACAGAATTACAGTGGAATTCAAGGCCGATATGGACCGGTGAAGGAGATTGCCTCTGACGTTGCTTGGCCGAGCAGCAATATTCAAAATGATCACCCTCGACCAATTCCTATATGTGCTCCAAAATAACTGCTACCTGATCCCAGATGAATATTTTACTAAGATAAATGGTGAGATCTGTAAATTACTGTGGGATGGAGGCCATCCAAGGATAGTGCTACCAATCCTGTAAAGGAACCAATACTGTTGTGTAGTTCCTACAAATACATAGGATCTGCATATTTAGACAACATAAACTAAGAGATTGGTGTCCAGACTGATTCCAGACACCCTCGAAGGACATGTCAGCCTTTTAGATGAGCTAGCTCACAGCGCCACCATCAGCCCCCTAACCTTACCAAGGAGCGAATAGTTTCTGGCAACTATCCCTCAGGGATTATTAAAACAGTACAGTACTTTTCGCTCAGTCAATCGTACTGACTTAGTCTCAGAGAGATAGGCAGAATAAACTATGGGGACATTTTCAATAAGCATTTATTGAACCAGTATCATTCTAGTATAAAACATGTGTGCTGCGACAACGATTAGACAGTAAAACATGTATAAGATTACAAGCATCAACAGAGTAAATAAAAGGTAGAATTCTACCATGGTACTAAAGCAGTGAATATATGCTAGCATATAAATACATTGCAGTAATCAAGCGTACTCCTACGATGCAAACTCTACCTAAGTGTACCTCAGTGTACCTAGCATGTATGTGGGTATAAAGCAAAGAATCCCCTTGTAAAGAGCCAGCCCCATTACCTGATGGGAGAGAATGAAGGACCCCATCTTGATCTCGAGTTGGACACCTTGTAATGGATGGCAGACCCCTGCGTGCATGCCGGGACCTCAGCGTCTAGTGTTAGCATGAAGCTTCTCCTCTGCCTATCTAGTGTTGCTATGACTCTTTTATACCATAAAGATAGTCTCTGGGTTCCTTACTCAATCTATATGTTGTGAGTACGATTATGCAAATCAGCCTAGCACAACACCTGTGATTATGCAGAGCAAGGTAAGACAAATGTAGGTAAAAGGTTGTGTAGCTACCGAGGGGTACATTGGGGTACATGAAAATGAAAAATGAAATGAAATGAAATGAAAAAGGATTTTATTAAGCGCTACAGCTGCCCTGAGGCATCCAGGCGATGAGATTAAAAAAGTACCTTCAAGAGGAAGAGAACAGGGATATACTTAATCAAAAAGAAAGGTCTTGAGCTGTTTGCGAAAACTCAGCAAATTGGGATTAGTTCTCAAATGCAGGGGGAGAGTATTCCATAACTTGGAGGCATTATAAGAAAAAGATCAACCTCCTGCTCTAGCTCTCTGAATTCTGGGGACCTTGGCCAGGGACGCAGATGATGAACGGAGAGTTTTGTTGGGTAGATAGAGTGAGATCAGAGAATGGCTGATTTCTGGACCCGATTTCCAAAAAGCCTGGTGAGCGATATACATAGATTTGAAATTAACTCTCTCCCTAATGGGGAGCCAGTGCAGAGCTCTTAACCCAGGCTTTATTGGGGATCTACGTGAAATTCTGAGCAATGCTCGAGCTGCAAAGTTTTGGATTCGTTGAAGTTTTTGCAAGCTGTACTCTGGCACCCCAAGGTATAAAGCATTATTGAAATTAGGCGAGATTGAATAAAGCCCTGTATAACTATCTGCCTGGCCTCAAAAGAAAGGAGTGGAAGAATCTTTTTTATCATCCTAAGGAGGCCAAAGCAGGTTGCCACCACCTTGGTAGCCTGTGTATTGAAGGTCAATGATTTGTCTAACCATACCCCCAGACTTTTGATGTTATCTCTGGGAGTGGGAGCTGTACCCATGCTCAAAGGCTACAGCAGCTCCAGGGTGGAAGGGGCTGCCGGGCCCAGGAGCATAAGCTCTGTTTTATCGTCATTGAGCTTCAAACAGGACTTCATCATCCAGCTCTTGACCTGTTCCAAGCACGTTGTTAAATTGGGCAGTGGTTGGAGGCCACTCTTCTGCACAAGGGAGACCACTAGCTGGGTGTCGTCCGCATAGGAAATGATGTTAATACCGTGAGGACGAACAATCCCAGCCAGCGGTCTCATATATGCATTAAAGAGCGTAGGGCTCAACTAAGAGCCCTGTGGCACTCCGCAGCCCAGAGGCCTGCTTGACGAGAAAGATATACCATCAAAGACCTGGAAAGTTCGATCAGTTAGAAAAGACTTGAACCAGACCAGGGCTTCTCCCGATATACCCAGGTCGGCGAGACGGTTTATGAGGATTTTATGGTTTACCGTATCAAAAGCGGCACTCAGATCGAGGAGGATCACTGCCACCGATCCTCCCCGATCCAGAATCTGCCTCGCCTCCTCTGCCACAGCCAGCAGGGCAGTCTCCGTCCCATGTTTGGGGCAGAAACCCATCTGGGAGACATCAAGCAGATGGTTATCTTCGAGAAACTGAGTTAGAACGATGTTAATGTGTTTCTCGAGGATCTTGGTTACCCAGGGAAGCAGGGAGATCGGGCGGTCGTTGCTAGGATTGCCCGGGCCAAGAGCAGGTTTCTTCAGCAGTGCCCGTACCATGGCATGCTTCCAGGTCGAAGATACCGTCCCACTCAAGATGGAAGAGTTCAACAACTCAATAAGTGTGGGAAGGATGGCTTTGCTGGCCAAAACCAACGTGCCTGGAGGAGCAGGGTCACACGAGGAGCCAGATTTTATTTGATGTGCTAAAATCTCAAGGGTTTCCAGATTCAGCAAAGGGAAGTGGTCTAGATTGTTTTGAAGGGGAACTTCTATATCTAAGGCCAAATCAGGATTTTGGGAGGATAAGTCCACAACTGGGTCCGAAAAAGAGAGATAGAGTGAATTAATTTTATGGAAGAAAAAGTCAGCCAGCTCATTGCATCGAGAAAGTGAATTGCAATTGCCAGCCGAATGAGATGGAGGCCTTATCAGAGTTGTTACTATCTGATATATTTCTTTAGGCTTAGACTTAGCCAATGTTATCTTTTCGTTATAGTAGGCAGATTGTATGTTTTTTATCGCGGATTTATAGGTCTTAATTGCTTCCCTATAGGTAGCTTTATCCATGAAGTCATAGGTCATGCGCTATTTCCTCTCCAGTCTCTTACAGAGACGTTTTTTGTCCCTGAGCTCTTCCGTGTACCAAGGTGCACTTTTTTGCTGTCTTTTCGAGCCAGAGGTACGAAGAGGGAGTATGGGGTCCAAGGAAGTGGTGATCCAATTATTATATAGGTTATTGTTGACAAACGGATCCCAGGAGGGTGAAGGTCTAGTAGTGATGAGGATATTGGTCCAATTATCTATGTATGTATGTATGTATGTATGTATGTTATTGGCATATTTGTATAGCGCTGTACTGTCACCCAGAGGGTATCCTGGCGCTTTGATTCAGCGAGCCGAAAACCACTGATGCAAAATCACACTGCTCTTGGAAACAGGTGGGTCTTCAGACCTCTCTTAAAAGATAGAAATTCACCCTGACTCCTCAGCAATATCGGGAGAGAATTCCAAAGTCTAGCAGCCTCAAAACTAAACGACCGACCACCCATCCTCACCCTCTGAACTCTGGGAAACGTCGCCAGATACGCAGAGGAAGAGCGTAGTCTCCGAGGGGTGGCGTACCATGAGAATAAATTCTGCAGCAGAACTGGACCCTGTCCATGCAAGGCTCTAAAAACCAGACAGGATGCTTTAAAAAGAATCCGTTGATGGACAGGCAGCCAATGTAGATCCATGAGTGCCATGGAGGAGGAGGCACTGCGCGAGCGAGAAAGTGCCAGCTTGGCTGCCATGTTTTGTACCCGCTGCAGCTTGCCCACCAGCGAGCTAGGCGCCTCCAGAAGCAGTGCGTTGCAATAATCCAATCTGCTTAGGATGATACCCCGCACCACCTCAGGCCTAGCCTGCGCTGGGAGCAATGGTAGGACTTTACGTAGCATCCGAAGCAGCAGGTGGCTACGGTTTTATTAACGAAGATGTCCAATTGTAAGTTGGGGCCAAAGATGACCCTCAGATTACGAGCAGATTCTGCTGCGGTCACTGCCCCAGGAAAGGAGGAATGCCAGAAATCATCTGGCAATGGACGCGGGACCCGATCATTAGAGCAATACAGCACCTCTGTTTTTGACCCATTAAACCGGAGGGAGTTGGAACGAAGCCAATCTGCTGTAGCTGACATACAGCGGTGAAAAGTCTCTAAAGAGACGGCGTCTTTACCCTCCAGAGAAAAGACCAATTGGGTATCGTCGGCGTAATTAAACACTGAAATACCAAAAGAACTTATCAATTGGATCAAAGGACGGAGGTACAGATTGAATAATATAGGACTAATGGCCGAGCCCTGGGGCACCCCCTGCCCAACTCTCCGCACATCCGACCTAAAAGGCGGCAATGCCACCACCTGCTGCCTGTTGTTAAGATACGAGACTAACCAGTCCCTTGCCAACTACGTTACTCCGAACTCCTCCAGCCTCCCGATATCGGTGGAGTGGCTGACCGTGTCGAACGCGGCCGACATGCCGAGCAGCACTAAAAAGGCTGCCCGACCCGTGTCGACATGCGAACGAAGATTGTCCAACACGGCCACCAGCGCAGACTCCATCCCGTGCGCTGGCGGGAAACCAAACTGGGCCACATTCAACCAGGTGTTGTCCTCTAAGAATCTAGATAGAGATCGGGTAGCCAGCTTCTCCATGATCTTGACCGGGAAAGGGAGCAAGGAAATGGGTCTGTAATTTGACAAGCAGGTGGGGTCGAGTGTGGGTTTCTTCAGGAGGGGTGAAACCACTGCCAACTTCCAACTCTCCGGGACAGTTGCGGTGGCAAACGACTGATGGCAGATGGAATACAGTGGATGAAAAAGTTCTTTCTGGAACAGTTTCCAGAATTTGTGCGGGAGTGGATCCAACGGGGAACTTGATGACACAGTCTGCGCCAGCGTGCAGAACTCATCAAAAGGAGGGAGGAAGAAACAACTCAGCTGGGGTCGACTGGAAGATTCATCCGGAGCTCCCAGACTGAGAGGGGAACAACTCAGCTGGGGTCGACTGGGAGATTCATCCGGAGCACCCAGACTGAGAGGGGGACAGCTCAGCTGGGGTCGACTGGAAGGTTCTTCTGGAGTTCCCAGACTGAGAGGGGAACAACTCAGCTGGGGTCGACTGGGAAATTCGTCCGGAGCACCCAGACTGAGAGGGGAGCAACTCCGCTGGGGTCGACTGGGAGATTCATCCGGAGCACCCAGACTGAGAGGGGGACAGCTCAGCTGGGGTCGACTGGAAGGTTCTTCTGGAGTTCCCAGACTGAGAGGGGAACAACTCAGCTGGGGTCGACTGGGAAATTCGTCCGGAGCACCCAGACTGAGAGGGGAGCAACTCCGCTGGGGTCGACTGGAAAGTGCTTCCAGAGCTCCCAGACTGGGAGGGGGACAGCTCAGCTGGGATCGACTGGAAGATGCTTCCGGAGCACCCAGACTAGGAGGAAGACCACTCCGCTGGGGTCGACTGGAGGATTCATCCGGAGCTCCCATCTGGGAACAACCTAGAAAATCCTCTGGAGCGCCCTGACTAACTGGATTATCCAGTGATGCTGACATAGGCGGGGTCGATCCAACAAGTCCGCTCAGAACAGTAGCGATCTTGTCCTCAAAGGCAGCTGCCAGAGAGTTGCATAAAGCCTGAGAGACTGGGATGTTATTCATGGCACCAGTCGGGTGGGAGAGGTCATTCACAATCTTAAACAAGGTCTGAGATTTGTTGGTCGCCTGATTCAGCGTGTCTTCCAGGTAGACCGCTTTTGCACACTTGATCTGTGCTTTATATTCCTGTAGTGCCAGCCTAAAGTTAACTTTTGCTGCATCTAAATAGTGCTTCCTCCAGGCCCTCTCTGCCCGCTTGCATCTCAACTTCAGTTGCATAAGGTCGTTAGTATACCAAGGCATAGCTCGGTTTTGTCTGTCCCTTGATCTGCGCAATGAGGCCACTTTATCCAAAGAGTTGGATATTTGCCGACACAGGCTAGCGTAGCTTTCATCAACAATACCTTCCAGTATAAATCCCTCAGGAAGTAGAGTAGGCAGAGCTGGAGATTTTAAAAGTCTAGACCAAGGTCGACACATTTTGGTATGTCTCAGCCCTGTATCACTCGACGAAATAGCCGGTAGGTGGAGATAGAAAGAGACGAGTGCATGATCCGTCCAGCATTGGGGCAAGATGTCCTTCACCGCTATATCTGTTGAGCGTCAGCAAAAACCATATCCAGGACGTGACCCTTCAGATGGGTGGCGGAAAGGACCAGCTGTTGCAACTGAATATTGCTACAAGCCTGGCAGAGATCATTGTAGGCAGTATCCAAAGGCCCGTTCGGCCACAGATTGAAATCTCCCAGAACTAACAATCTGGTATGGGAGTTAGAGAGGTCATAGATGAGATCAATGAATGCCGGCAGAGTTGATTGTACATTACCCGGCGGTCTATAGCAGAGAACCCCTGAATGTAACGTTCTTTCCTGCCCTTTAAAGGTGTGGTAAAATTAATTACCTGGTACTGAATTTCTATGCGGTAAAGTCAATAAGAATAACTCATAATAAATAAGAGGCAAAATCCGTGATATTTGAGGTTTCTCAAAAAGGGTTTTATTCCTATAAAAGGAATTGGGTGATTAGCATATTGGCTCGAGCCAAGGTGGCATACCGTTCCGTCACCACGCAGGTTCGGGAAGGGACAGACTGACAGAGTCAATGGTAATATGCGGGTATGCAAGTATGCGACAATACATTATTGACAGGCATTCATATATATAGTCAATGCATTACAGTAAAGGCATATGCAGGAGGCGTAACAGCTGAGAAGAGAGATAAGAGTGCATGTACGTAATACAAAAAGGCGTTACAATAGGCGTGCATGAAGGCGTGAATGAGAACGTCATTTATCATGATGTCACAAGTAGGCGGATCCATGAGTGAATCCGGCAGTGTCAGCAAAAATACATGGCAGAGATGCGTGCGCAGCAGTATGACGTGTAATGTACGTGTAACTTGAGGGGTGAAGGGGGACTTGACATTCAGCCCTACATGTGGAGACAGATGTCTGGATGTCAGATCAACCTAATCCCAAATCGTATCTAATATCTCATGTTTAAGGAACTGTATTATCTGGAAGGAAAAGGTCTCTCGGACAAGAGGCTATTCTATACTGACTGTGAGTGCGTGTATGAGCGTCTACGTGTCTGCATGAGATGCGAGGGGTGCGAGGGAGGGCATGGGCCTACCATGGAAACAGAGCCATGAATTACTTGCATAGAGACAGTGAGGCCAAGCCCTTTGCTCTGCAGCTGGAAGGATGTTGACATGAAACTACTAGACAGGAATGTATTTTCGAGGAGTGGAGCAGATAATTCGAAGGTTGAATACAGTCTTGGCAGGCAACAGGCTGAGCCAAGCACCGTTAGCCGCACAGGAAGTAAGGCAGAGGTCACGGGTACAGATGCAAGCCCAGGTTTGAGATTCAGAGTCAGAAGGCAGGAGAAGGCTCGATGGCAGAATTCAGGGCCTACTTCGCCAGAGCTGAAAAACGTGTAAAGTACACTACATAAAGATGTTGGCATGGCATATTTAGGAACGGACTATTTGACCCATTCATGGTGGATCTGAAAGAGGACATGTTAACGTTGGACGCAAATGTATTTGCGTCTTCATAGCTTGAAGGGGAGGGAACATACATGTACTTGTAGCGTGTACACGGAGTCGTTGGGGTCTAAGATAGGGGACACAATCGATCACAAAATTTATATTACCTCATTCCCTCCTTGTCCCCTACGGACCCTTCATGATATATCGATCTGCATGAATCGATCAATCTGTTCATGTAACATCATTTGCTCTTCTTTTTTCTTTTGACCTTTTGAATGGGAATTTGAATGCGGAATACATGATGTGGCGCACAGGCCGCAAATCGCCGGTCCACATTGTAAACATAGGCAGCAACTGAATACTATGAGAAGGCCAATGCCTAGGAAGGATAGGATCTTCCATCCCCAAGCGGTCAACGTTGTCCAGAACCAACCGGACCAAGTCCAGGTGCCTGGATTCTGATGTATCAGACTTGCAATTTTATGGAGACGTGTTATAGCTTTATATACCGTTGGCGCGTTTTCTGGAATGAAAACACAGCAACTTGACCCGATGACCTTACAAGCTCCACCCCTATCAGCTAGGATGACGTCAATGACGAGACGATTCTGAAGAACAACAACCCGCATGGCGGACTGCTCTTCTGTTAAGTTGCCTAAAGCGGAGGTAGTTTCATTCACTACTGCTTCGAGGGTTCTAGTTAATTTGCGTATCAGTTTACTATTGAAAACAGCACCTAAGTAGGGGAAGAAACCTTTATTGAAGTCTGTGTATTGCTCCCATGCCGTTTCAGTGTAGTCGACAATCGGGAGATCTCTTCGGAGTCTATTGTTTACTAGATTGGTATTTCTGTGATAATCAGGAGGAGCTAAGAAGACAGGTGGCAGAAGGAATGCAATGTAACAGGTACCATCCCAATCTGGAGGCAAACGTATGTATGCGATATGGCCACAGACAAAATAGGAATGACGAGTAGCTCTAAACGTGGATTTGCCTTGATCACTGAATTCGATCACAGTAGTACATTTACTATGACCTAAGTGTATGGAACCATTCTTTCTGATACATAATTCACCTTTGACTGGTAATACTGACATAGCAGGTAATACTGGTGCGGCTTCGGATTCAACAGTAAGAATCATGAGGTTAATTGTGTAATTACCTAATCCATATACTTCATTTTCTAGATCAGTTCCTGTTCTAGTGGGAAGTCCCTTCTTGTCAGGGTAACAGACTTTAAGTAGAACTAAGTTCAGGTTTCCCCAAACCCAATTCCCATCGTAAACAGCAATGTCAGAATCTAAGGAATTAATCAATCTAAACCATGCCCCACAGGAGCCATTGTGAGTGAACGGGTACGGAAAGAGGGGCAGAACTCCCTTGTATTTCTGGTAGGGAGGGAGTCGGCCACATATCCAGCAGTTTGTAGCATTGTTAGTCTGATGGGAGTGATGTAACATACTAATGAATGTGTTGTTGCGCAGCGCAAGTCTGTAAGACAATTCATGGGGAGGTAATTTGCTAAAAGAATGTTCGGCAGTGACATTGTAAGCAGATTGTGCATGCTTGAAAATAGGGTAGTACATGTGTAATAATATACTGGCAGCAATAATAAGAAGGCTTAGAAAAAACATAATTAATAATGTCACTATACAGTGACTACGAAGTGATTTACAATATGCACGTTTCTTGAGTTGTCTCTGTCTATCTCTCTCACTATCTCGGTCTAGGGGATACATGTCAGAAACTAATTTAACCGATTCACCTAGGGGAGGACTTAAACAATTAAACTGTCTGACTTGCTAGACCGTAACTTTAGTCTATATTCTTCGGAGGCGGTTTTCTCAACCAGGGGGAGTTTTGAGTCAGCTTGTGGAGGAGGGCAGGGCTTAGAGTCCAAGTCCGAAGGAAGTCCGTGAAATTTTTTGATGTGGCTCGAGTGCAGCCATCCTTTTCTGCCCTCCAATTTAACAGCCGTCCTTGTCGTCAGAAGAACCAACTTCGGGGTCTGCCAGCGGGGCTCCAGTGGACTTCTCCGGTCAAAATTCCGCACGAACACAAAATCGCCAGGGACCACTTCATGGGGCTTCACCTCGGTGTTGTCGGGAAAGGCTGCAGCTACCTGTGAACGACAAGATTGTAGTGCAGACATCAAGGAGGCAAGGTAATCCGTCAGCATAACGCAATCAACATCTGTGATTTTACGAGGTATAGGCGTCCCCCACATATTTGGTGGCCTACCGAAGACCACTTCATACGGGGATAGCCCAGTTCGAGAGTGCGCAACCATCCTCATATAGAAAAGGGCAACTGGCAAGGCTACTATCCAGTCAACGCCTTTCTCTCTACATATTTTTGAAAGTCGGATCTTTAGAGTCTGATTATGGCGCTCCACGAGACCTGCTGCCTCGGGATGCCGGACACAGTGGAACTTCCACTGATACCCTAACAGGAGTGTTATGTGTTTCACAAGCTCGGATGAGAACGGCTGACCGTTATCTGAGTACACGATACGGGGCAAACCATACCGTGGGAAGAACTCGCGAACCAGCTGCTTGGCTGTGGTCGGAGCAGTGTAATCTGGGACTGGATATGCTTCTGTCCATCGGGAAAGTGCACATACGACTACGAGGACATACTTGAATCCTCGACAACGTTCCATCTGGATATAATCCATCTGGAGGACTTCAAAAGGGTGATCGGGGGGCTGAAATCCACCTTTCTCTACAGGAATGCTTTTACCTGGATTGAACTGACAACAAATCATGCAAGTACGCACTTTTTGTTTCGCTGCTGCCGTAAGTTCTTATTGTACCATATGTGTTGAATGCTATCTAGCATTGCCTTTTCTCCTAGGTGTGCTGGGCTATGTATAGTGTTAATGATGACTTGAACCATAGAATCGGGGAGAAACCATGTAGATTTTCCCTTCGTCATCCATCCCTGATCTGTTTGGATCCCTCCTAGTTCAGTCCACTTCTTTATTTCATCTGGTGTGGCATGTGTCTGTATGTCAATTACATCATGTGCGGGATCCTTGACTGTCATGCAGTGTGATTGCGTCGGAATATTGTCTTTGTCAAGTCAGTTGCATGCATTCGATTCTGGGCAGTTTGCTTAGCTGTTCGGTCTGCCAGGTCGTTACCCTGGGAGATCGTATCGGTAACCTTTGTATGTGCCTTACACTTCATAATAGATATTGCAGTAGGTAGATGTATTGCATCTAACAAGGCTTGAATGAGGGGACCGTGTTGAATGTTGGCACCGTGAGAAGTTAAGTAACCTCTTTCTCGCCAAAGGACTCCGAAATCGTGAACGACTCCGAATGCATAACGTGAATCAGTGTATATGTTAACTCTCTTATTTTTGGCTTGAATACAGGCTTGTGTCAGAGCGATGAGCTCTGCTGCTTGAGCTGACAGGGTATCGATACAATTTGTTTCTATAACTTCGGTGTCTGTCGTGACTGCGTAAGCTGCCACTAATTCTCCTGTACCTGTTCTCATACATGAACCATCCACATAAAGTGTCAGGTCTGGGTCTGGTAATGGGACATCTGTCAAGTCTTGTCTGGGTTTCGTCGTAATAGTGATGACTTCGATACAATCATGCTTCAGTGGGTCTACACCGCTTAATGGCAAAAGTGTGGCAGGATTCAATGTGCTGCAGCGTCTGATTTCTATGTGTGGTTGAAACAATGTCAATTCATAACCTGTCAGTCTTGCTATGGTCAAGTGTTGGGTCTGTGTACGATTTAAAAGAACTTCCACGGAATGTGGAACTTGTACTGTCAATTGATGTCCTAATACTATGGAATCGCTCTGTCTGATTGCTAAGGCTGTCGCTGCGACTGATTTCAAACATGCAGGTAAAGCTTGGGCTACTGGATCTAATGTGCTAGAAAAGTAAGCACACGGTTTGTGTGAACCTGCTTGTTCCTGAGTGAGGACTGACAAGGCAGTACCTTCACGTTCTGTAACAAAAAGTGTAAAGGGCTTACTGTAACATGGTGTTGCTAAAACTGGTGCTTGACATAAGGCTTTCTTTAAGTCTTCAAAAGCTTGTGTATGTTCCTGAGTCCAGGGGAGGACAGTCGATGTCGCTGCCTCCTGAGTTGTCAACTGAATGAGTGGCTTTGCTAGAAATGCATATTGGGGAATCCATTGTCTGCAGTACGAGGTGAGGCCTATGAAAGCCCGCACCTCCTTTTGTGTTTTCGGTGGTGACATGTTTACAATTAACTGGATGCGATCTGGAGTGAGCTGTCTCCCCACTTTGGACAGCAAGTGACCCAGGTACACAACTTGCTGAACACAGAATTGCAGCTTTGAAGGGGAAACCTTGTGCCCCTTGTCAGCCAGGAAATTTAAAACCGTCAGTGATGCTTTTTCACATTCGGGTTCGCTTTGTGCGGTGATCAGCAGATCATCGACATACTGGAGTAGGGCGGTGTTAACAGGCATATGGATACTGTCAAGTTGTCTTTTCAGTGCTTGGCTATAGATGCTGGGGCTTTCTGTGAATCCTTGAGGTGCGCGTGAAAATTTGAAACTTCGTCCATTTAAACTGAATCCGAACAAGTATTGGCTTTCTGGATCAATTGGGACGCTAAAGAAGGCGTTCTTGAGGTCAATTACAGTAAAGAACGTCGCTTCTGAATCAATAGCTGTCAGTAATGAAGAGATATCTGGAACCACAGGATACTGTGGTACAATGCATTTATTCAATTCGCGCAGATCAATAACTAATCGATAAACAGGTGGTGCATTTGGATCAGTACGTTTAAGAACTGGAATGATAGGAGAATTACATACATTGGAGTCGGTTTCCACGACCACCCCTTGTGCAATGAGCTCGTCAATGATTCTCAGTAAAGCCACTACAGCATCTGGAGGTAACTTGTATTGTCGAATTCGTGGTAATACCACTCCTGCTTTGAGTGTGACTCGATATGGTGTAATGTGCATACAACCTACATCAGTGGGGCCTTTCGCCCACAAGTGTGCAGGTACACTCTGTAACCGGGGATCCATGTCTCTTAATACATAATGGCCTTTAAAATCTCGCAAGAATAATCGTACTCCTTCCGGAGAACAGCATATTATAGCTCCTAGGGCTTTCAGTGTCTTTATACCTAATAGGTTTTCTGGACATGATTTTGTAAGCAATAAATCTGTAGTCCGTGTCAAAGGACCAACTGCAAGGGGAAGTGGCTGTGATACTTCATTAATAATAGGCTTTCCTGAAAATCCAAGGGAAACATTCTGTGAGCCTGAGAGGGGTGCCCCTGGAACCTCATTGTGACTGATTGTGGTCCTGCTTGCCCCTGTGTCAATTAAAAACTTTCTGTCTTTTCCTAACACTTGACTGTGTACATAAGGACCCTCTTGATCTACAGGAACTTCAATAAGGGGCAAGCCAAACTCCCTCTCTAGGCTGTTTCATGTGTACCGCTGATAATCGGGGTAGTCATTCTGTGCATACTGGTACATCTGTTGTGTCGTGTTCTGTGTTGCAGTAATAGGCTGTTGCTGTGGCACTGCTACAGTTTGTGATGAAGCTGGCATAGGCGGAATATGTTGTATATTCTGTGGTACTTGTTGCTGGGCCTGATCTTGTCTAGGTACACGCGGTCTCTCCTTGGTCTTACCCGTGGAGATATTGTGTTTCAGAACTGCACAATCGTTTACATAATGACCTGGCTGTTTACAATAGTTACATGTCCCTTTAACAGGAGCCGTCGAATTACTAGGCTGGGTCGCACCCTTTTTGTGACCATCAGCAGGAACTGACTGGGCAACTAACATTTTCATTTTCGTGTCTTTCATACGTCTTTGTTCATGTTCTTGTTCTTCTCTAATTCTATTCTGGTGGTACTGTAACATTTGTAACATTTGTGAAGGGGTGTTAGCTTGCCAAGTGCTTTCGACTTTCAGTACTCTGTTCTTAACCTGGGGCAGTGAGTTCTCAACTAATTTTGTCACAAAAAGGTGTGGATAGGACTCGCTACTTGGTTTCAGGCCGCTATTAATACCAAAACATTTCTCAAATCGAGTATAAAAATCACTAGTGTCTTCATCGGGTTTCTGTTTACAGGCCGAAATTGCACCCCAATCTTCCTTTTTCGTACTCAATAAACGTGGCAACACTTGTACTAACAATCCTGGTAATGCTTTAACCTTCTCCCCAAGCCCTTGGCCTGGAATTCTAGTATTTTCTTCGTTTTCTAATGCAGTCCAATCAATCTTTGCATTTCCCACTTCCCATTCTTTTTCTTTAAGTTTCTCATAAATACCAGGAGGCAGTAGTACTTTCAATATCTTCATAAGGTCGGGGTAAGTATAGTCACCCATGAGTAACATGTCTTTTATTTCACAGTGAAAACCTGCGGGATCTTTATCATGGCTAGGTACTAGTTTTTTCATTTCCAATAATTCTATTTTGGTTATGGGTGTGAACACAAACACACGTCTAAGTGTATTATCGGCATTCTGAACTGGGTGCACTTCTCGTAACGGATTCTGTCTGTCCAGGTAATACATTTTTCTTTCCATGGAATGCGCTGAATCAGATTGCGGACATAGGAAGGCACTATATCTGTGCCGCTGTTCTAGAATTACCTTAATTAGATCGGTACCTAGACCTCTCCACTTATTCATGAGTAGTTCTGCTAATATATCAGGCAGGGGGCCTGGATCGGAATGTTGGCTTCTATACAATAGAAGTAGGTGTTGTATCATGTATGTACCAGCTAAACGCTGTTCACTCGGTGTCATGTTCAAAAATGTGTGTGCTAACGCATCATCACTATATTTCTCGGGACTGTCAGCCCATTGTACTGCTGACCTCGCTAATTCTTGTTCATCCATAGAATCTAGTACATGGTACCCCATTCGTTCTCGGAGTCTGTTATCAGTAGCTTGAAATAAGTGTTCAGGAGTTCTTGGATTACATATGGCTTCTTGAAAAATTATTTTACTTTCTGGACGCACTGGGCGCATTGAATTATTAAAGGGTCTTCCTTTACCTACATACGCTATCATTTCTCTAACTGGTAATTGTGTTTGTCCTGTAGCTTCTTCTGGTTGCTCCTCTTCTGAGGACTCAAACTTGTCTGATTCATTTTCTGGTTCTATCGGTCTTGTTTCATGTATTTTTATTACTACGCTTCTGATTCTTTGATACATGTTTTTTATACTATTCTGTTTATCATGGCTCCCGTCTGCTATATTCTGACCCCATCTATGAAGTGCTTTCATTTCCTCCGGGTCCATCCCCGGCCTATCTTGTTCTCTTATTAAGCAGTTTATAAAAAACCGTAATATCTTGGCTTGAATGTCAACTTTCTGGTGAGCCATGGCTTCCTTAATACTTTCAGGTCCCTGCCCGGTTTGGACAAAATGATATATTCTGTCTAGATGTTCAACCATTCCGGGTAGGGTCAACAAAAAGTTGGTGACCCGTCTTAGTCGTACTGATGCTAGTATTAATCTTTCATCATTTCTACCGGGTACTGGATCATATCTACAATCCCTGAGACGGTCTTTTATTATATCGAAATCGGCTGATCGAGGTGTACGTTGTTGTGCTAGATCCCTGTAAGTCAATCTATGTACTTGTGGAGGTGTCTGGAAACCTATCGCCCCTCCGGACGCGCCTCCTGAGGCACTGCCTCCGAAGGGGTTGTTCGGATGTAAAGTGGGAGGAATGGGTGCGGGAAGAGCTGGAAGAACGGGAGGAAGACCAGGAGGGACATTCGGAACGGGAGGAAGAGGTGGAGGAGTAGCTTGTCGCGGGGGTAGGGGCTGATTGTCTCGGGGTCGAGCGCCGCCAGAAGGAGGTGTGCGCGGCGGTGCGGCATTAGCATATGCGGGCGCTACATCATCTAGATAGGAAGAAAGGAAAATGTCCTTCGCGGTTTTGGGATGCATTTTAGTCGGGAGCATGGGAGGTGGTAGATCTTTTGGCACTTCCGGAGTGGCCTTAGGTAAACCTTCGGCCAGGAGAGGATACATACCATTCCTAAGGGTGTTTAGTTGTCTGTCTACTTGTTCTATTTTTACTCGGATACCTTCCTCAACTAATACGTTTTCTTGGGCCTTGTCTGAATCCTCTTTCCTTTTCTCTTCCTTTCTAAGTGCTTTTTCCGTACGCCTATGCGATTCTTTACGCCATAATTCGATGGCATCTTTCTGTGACTGTCTGGCTTTCTTTTTTCGTAATGCTTCTTCTACTCTTATGATGCTATCTGAATCCCATGTCCCTGCAGCGGGCCACCTCTGATTCTCTGCTAGATCTTTAGTGTAGTCCACCCATAAATCGAGAAATAGAACGGCATCTAGGCCGTGCTTGTGGTACATAAAGTACCCTGGAGTGTCCCTAGGTGGGATGGGAACAGCTTCCTCGAGTACCCCTTTTCTAGTCTTTATCTGTCTTAATTTGGAGAACAACGGCATCTTAAAAATCTGGCTACTTAGTGCTTACTCAGATATGAACACAATGAACACATTAATCACAATAATGACGATCGAACAATCACTCATGCCACGACATTTTGAGACACATTAAAACATTTTGAGATGAACAATCACAATTAGAATGTAACTCGCTAACTGCATAATACTAGATACACTGCTCAACAGTGCAGACTGGATATACTGCTAAACAGTACAGATACACTGTCTAAAACAGTGCAGACCAGGTCTGTGTACCCAAACCTGTCTTGACCGGCACAAACTAATGCGCACGTCTAGATGCGTCCCCAGCAACGGTACTCACCGGGAAGCACGGAAACAGAAGGCCTCGGAAACTCTGGACTGGACTCGACTGGATTCGGACTGGATTCGGACTCGACTCGTGACGCAGATACTTCGGAACTTCGGAACCTGGTGGGCCTCCGTATACCTCGGATCTTGCTCTCTCAGCTAGGCTCTGGTCGGGATCCTCCGCACTTCTCACCGCCTCGTCTGGGTGTCGATCGCGGCCTCAGTCACCTCCGTTGGCCTGAGGGAGATACAGGAAATCCTGCGGGTACGCGTAGTTTCCGTCCGGCTGTGGCAGGGGACTAAGCCTGCAAAGCACCTCCGGCGGGTGAGAGGGGGGAGGGGTCCCTATTCGGGCGCCAATTATGTGGTAAAATTAATTACCTGGTACTGAATTTCTATGCGGTAAAGTCAATAAGAATAACTCATAATAAATAAGAGGCAAAATCCGTGATATTTGAGGTTTCTCAAAAAGGGTTTTATTCCTATAAAAGGAATTGGGTGATTAGCATATTGGCTCGAGCCAAGGTGGCATACCGTTCCATCACCACGCAGGTTCGGGAAGGGACAGACTGACAGAGTCAATGGTAATATGCGGGTATGCAAGTATGCGACAATACATTATTGACAGGCATTCATATATATAGTCAATGCATTACAGTAAAGGCATATGCAGGAGGCGTAACAGCTGAGAAGAGAGATAAGAGTGCATGTACATAATACAAAAAGGCGTTACAATAGGCGTGCATGAAGGCGTGAACGAGAATGTCATTTATCATGATGTCACAAGTAGGCGGATCCATGAGTGAATCCGGCAGTGTCAGCAAAAATACATGGCAGAGATGCGTGCGCAGCAGTATGACGTGTAATGTACGTGTAACTTGAGGGGTGAAGGGGGACTTGACATTTAGCCCTACATGTGGAGACAGATGTCTGGATGTCAGATCAACCTAATCCCAAATCGTATCTAATATCTCATGTTTAAGGAACTGTATTATCTGGAAGGAAAAGGTCTCTCGGACAAGAGGCTATTCTATACTGACTGTGAGTGCGTGTATGAGCGTCTACGTGTCTGCATGAGATGCGAGGGGTGCGAGGGAGGGCATGGGCCTACCATGGAAACAGAGCCATGAATTACTTGCATAGAGACAGTGAGGCCAAGCCCTTTGCTCTGCAGCTGGAAGGATGTTGACATGAAACTACTAGACAGGAATGTATTTTCGAGGAGTGGAGCAGATAATTCGAAGGTTGAATACAGTCTTGGCAGGCAACAGGCTGAGCCAAGCACCGGCAGCCGCACAGGAAGTAAGGCAGAGGTCACGGGTACAGATGCAAGCCCAGGTTTGAGATTCAGAGTCAGAAGACAGGAGAAGGCTCGATGGCAGAATTCAGGGCCTACTTCGCCAGAGCTGAAAAACGTGTAAAGTACACTACATAAAGACGTTGGCATGGCATATTTAGGAACGGACTATTTGACCCATTCATGGTGGATCTGAAAGAGGACATGTTAACGTTGGACGCAAATGTATTTGCGTCTTCATAGCTTGAAGGGGAGGGAACATACATGTACTTGTAGCGTGTACACGGAGTCGTTGGGGTCTAAGATAGGGGACACAATCGATCACAAAATTTATATTACCTCAAAGGAGAAGCCCATGAGCTCAAAGCCCGGTACCTCCTTCATCTCTAGCTGCAAGAGGGCTAAGGTTTCCCTAAAGATGAATCCTATTCCACCACCTCTGTTCTTCAAGCGCAGAGTATGTCTAATTTTATAACCCGAAGGGCAGGACACGCCCAGTTCTACCTCACTGTCCGCCCGTGTCCAAGTTTCCGTAAGCAAAAGCACATCCAGTCCACTGGACTCAATGAGAAGAACAATCTCCGTATGGTGCCTGCAAAGGGACCGGACGTTGAGTAAGCCACATAAAAGCGGCTCCGGCTTATCAGTAGGAGTATCCTGCTGAGTACAGGGTGTCTGGTTCAGCCTAAACTGCAAAAGTTCTGTCCTAGAATAGACTATGCTTGGAGTGGTTGAAAGGGCAGAGTACCCGGCACTAGGCGCGCCCGTTGCGCGAACGGGCGCAAACGGGCTCACCTCTGGCGCACCTCCGGCGTGCTTACGTCGCGCCCGCTGCGCGCCGACGCTGCGCACTTGGGAGGTGGCCATCTTAAATACCGGAGTATCGCAGGAGTCCTGTGAGGGCAAGCCACTGGCCCCTCACACAAGATGGCGCCTACAGATAGTGTAGACTTCCTAAAAGCCCAACACAATATGGCGGCCAAAAGCGGCACGTTTGTAATGAGACCCCAATCTATCCCTCTGTCCCAGCAAGTGTGGGTGCCAAACTATTAACGTGCGGGTAAGTTCTCTCTAAAGATACCCCAGACACAGGAAATAGAGCGTCTGCGTTCTAAGCGCGAGCAGCGCGAAACAAATTAATGCCAAGTATAATTGATGCCAAACAATTTTTTTAAATATTTAAAACAAAGCAGATAGTAGCAATATGCGTAGCGCGTCACGTAGCAGGCAAGTAAATCTACCTGACTGAAGGGAGACAGCTTACTTAAATAGGCTCCTCCTCCAATGCCGGAGTCCTGTGAGGGCAAGCCACTGGCCCCTCACACAAGATGGCGCCTACAGATAGTGTAGACCTCCTAAAAGCCCAACCCAATATGGCGGCCAAAAGCGGCGCGTTTCTAATGAGCCCCCAAGCTATCCCTCTGTCCCAGCAAGTGTGGGTGCCAAACTATTAACGTGCGGGTAAGTTCTCTCAAAAGATACCCCAGACACAGGAAATAGAGTGTCTGGGTTCTAAGCGCGAGCAGCGCAAAACAAATTAATGCCAAGTATAATTGATGCCAAACACATTTTTTAAATATTTAAAACAAAGCAGATAGTAGCAATATGCGTAGCCCGTCGCGTAGCAGGCAAGTAAATCTACATGAAGTTTGGACTAATTTCGGGTTTTATGGGAGATAGAGGTAGAAGATGGAGATTTGTATGTAGTCCAGGTGAAAGGAATCAAAAAGTTATCTGTCCAGGGGAGACAGCTGATGGTACCCACTTTGAGATGTTCACAATTGCTGAAAATTGGGTCTAGAAGATGACCTTTATCATGCGTTGGAGATGGAACAAGTTTCTCCAATTGGATAGCAGCTAAACTAGCTATCATCTCTGTGGCAACAATATCTGAGATGTTATCAAAATGGACATCAAAATCTCCAAGTAGTGTAAAATTTGAGGGAGATGTAATTAGTTCAGCCGCAATAGAGGGAAGGGCTGTTTGAAATTGTCTGATAGATCCAGGGGGGCGGTAAATAAGAATACCTGTAAAACTAGTGTTTGGGGAAAATTCAATAACAAAGGGCATACTTTCGCAATCAGAGATAGACTCCATCGGACAGCGACATACATAAATATCCTTATAAATATTAGCAAGCCCTCCGCCTTTACCCTGAGATCAATCTAGGCGGGCTATCTGGTAGCCGGGTATGAGGGCTTGCACCAAGTCAGGCTGAGAATCTTGAGCCAACCAGGTTTCAGTCAAAAAGACTGCATCTGGTGTGTGTTCCTCCAACAGCAAGGATATTTCTTGGGAGTGACCTGCAGTTGAGAAGAAACATGCAATAATCCCTTACATCTGGCTTGACTGATGAACTAGTAATCTGAGTCTTGCAATGCGGGCAGAACATAACAGTACAATGCAGGTATCTTCCTCCCTAATGTCTGGGCATACAACTGGCCTGCCCAGTCAGTAGTCAATAAGGACTGGGGCCATAAGCCGGGAACCCATCCCACTTGTCCACTCAAACACACCCAATTCCACTCAAATCATACCTACTTATATAGGGGTAGCAGTGTCATGAAACTCCTACCTGTGACCCAGGTAACCACTGATGCCTGGAACAGGACTCAGAGGTAATTGGGGTGGGTGACACAACACACCTGGGAAACCACGCAGTGGCTGGGCAGGAGGTTCACAGAAATAGAAAAATTTAGAGGCTTTGGATCTTGGGATCCTAAAGGGATTTCTAAGTTGGGCAACCTTTTAGAAGGAGGAAAGTTGATTCCCTTTAGCCCCCTCTAACGTGATTAACACAGTAATTACATGCAATACTATACATACATTCAGTTGAAACATGCATGGTGTGCTGAGGGAATAGATAGACTGATATCCCTGTTGAAGGGAAGCTGCTCCTGGGGGAAATACCGGAGGAGTTGGTCTCCTGCACCTATCCTACCATCAATAACAACATGCAGGAGAGGAGTTGGCCCAATGGCTAGGGCAGTCTCGGCAACAACGCTGAACATCCTGTGATTCTGGGCAAATCACTTAATCTCCCCGTGCATAACAACAACAAAAAAATATATGTGTCCTCATGTAACGCAACTGGGACTATGTAAAGCGCTCTGATACCCAAAACCTTTGGGTCTAGTTTGCGCTATATAAAACTCTAAAATATAAAATAAAAAATTCCTGAAATGTTAAAGAAACTAAGGGAGAAATTGAAAAGAGACTTGGGCGACATAGACAATAAAGACTGGAAGGAGGCCAAGATGCACCTGAGAATAGTGACGATTAAATCAAGGTTTGCGATTAGTGCACTATATGACTCTCCATAGGGCCTATTACTACCGGGCATGATTACACAAATTTGGAAGGGCAGAGTCACTAAATTGCCTGAGGTGCGGTAAACAGGATGGCACATTCTTCCACACATTATGGAGCTCGCTGCATTCAGAGTATATTGGAGAAACATAATAGTTGAACTGGCCAAGATCCTCCCAGTATCCCTCCAAACAGATCCTAAGTACGTCCTCCTTGGCCGTCTCGCAGAGAAGGATCTCCCGAAAGCCCAGCTCATTTTCTGCAATTTAACTTTGGTGGTGACAAAGAGGGATCTGGCCAACCATTTGGGGAGCACCCGAGCAGACCACACGGGAGGAATGGAGAATTGGGATGGATGGACTTTTACATGGCTGTGGAAAAGTTACATGAGACGAGGTTGCCCAAAATGTTTGCTAAGATATAGGGCCCTTGACGAAAATACTATGGAATGGATATGATTGATGCAGACATCGTGCTCGCACTGGAATGATTATTGTCTTACCAATGTAATTCTTTGCAGGGCTACAGATAATTTGCTGCTTGCTAGAATATCCGAGATGTGTGCAGGCCACATCGTACTCCGAAGAAATAGTCTATGCCTGCTCCCACTCATTTCTTCCTCCCGCTTGCCTCTGCCCGCTGCTCCCGCTCCTTTTACTGTATTCAACCCAGCTGTTGTATGTATGCCAGTGTAGCCTTTTTCTGCACAGTTTAGCCATTTGTGCTTTTATAGCCTCTTTTCATGCATAGTTTATCCATTTGAGTTAGCATAGCCTGTTTACCTGTATAGATTAGCATTATAGCCTTTTCTTCCTGTATAGCATCCTTCTCTAACACTGTAACATCTACCCCTTTCTGATTGTTGTTATTCTGTTGCACTTGGTCCACCTCGCCACTCCCTTTTTTGAAGCTCCCGTTTCCCACCACCTAGCACCCTGCCCTCCTCTCAGGACCTACTTAATGGAGGCTGCAGTGCCACCAATGGTGGCTGGTGACATTAGAAAGTGGAGAGAGGAAAACAATTGTCGTACTGCACTGCTTATGGGGAGTTTTGGGGGAGTTCTCCACTTTTTTTTTGAAAAAAGAATGGGTAAATGGTGCATTTTCAAGCAAATTTGAGAAAGCAGGAATGTTAATAAAGAAATTGTTAATCTGTTCTAACAAAGACAGATCCCATTCTGGCTAATGTAGCATTGAGAATTATGGGAGTGTGAATGCTTTTGCTTACTCAGAGTGTACTGTCAGTCTTCCACCCTCCCCTTCTACATGAATCTTCTCTCCTCATCTATCGGACTACCCTCTCTCTTCACTACAACAGCCCTGACACAGTTTAGTGTCGCGGTCACTTGACTCCCGCAAAGCTTGCTGGGAGGACGTGATGCGGGGATAGCCATTTTAAGATCGCGGTGCGAATGAAGTAGACGGCTCTCCCTGATGCAGAATAAAGAAGTTAAACGCACACACGTTTCATGTCCTCATTCTAGGGGGGCAACTAGCAACTTTACAGTGGCGACGAGGCGGCAGACCCACAAGGCCATTTCCAGCTGCCGTTTCTGCAGGGAGAGCCGGTGAAAGCACGGCAGTGGGCGCAGCCAGTCCAGCAACAAGGGATTGAGGTGGAGGCAGCCGGTTATTACCACTTGAGGCCCTAGGTGCTCACATGGGTGCGTGCCTCCCGCCCTTCCCCCATTCCTCAGCACCTACTTCCACTACTGGCCCCAGGGGGCTGTGAGGTTTACGCCACACCCCCCACACATGTGTGCCCCCCAAGGGACTCCATGGCATCACCTCAGGCACTGCAACACCGGCAGTGCACCAGCCAGCACAAAGAGTACCTGGTCCTCACACCTGCATTGCCTACCATGAAGCAGCAGGGTCAGTGAGTACACTGCTCCTAGTGAGCCAGCACGGGAGGCACCCTGCTGACAGTCACACTTGCCCGACTGCAAGGCCATCAGCATCAGCGAACTGCACCGGGGGCACACCCAGCGTCTTCAGCCCCAAAGCAAGGTGCCCCGCCTTCCACGTCGCCCACACCATGTGCGAACAGACATTCTCCTTAACTAACCCAGTCCCCTTCCTACCTAAACCAGGAGAACCAGCCATGAAATGGGCCAACTGGAAGAGGTATTTCCTTAACTACCTCTCAGCATTGGAAGATGAAGGGGAGGAAGAGTTCTCCAGTAAGCGAAGAAGAAAATGCTTCTGCATCATTTTGGACCAGAACGCCTGCGCGTCTACGAAAACATGGTGAAGAAACCAAGGGCTTCTACTGATGACGATGTCTTCCAACATGCATTATAAGACCTAGACAATCATTATCAGCCAGTAATTTGCACAGCCATCTACCAGTACAATTTTTTCCAACGCAAACAGACAGAGTCGGAAACGGTAGAGGACTACCTAACTGCCCTCAAGAAGTTAGCTATCAACTGTACGTTTGGGACCCTGCATGATGATATCATAAGAGACTAAATCCTAATGCACACTACTCAATCAAGCGTCCAGGAGAAGCTATGGGTCAGTCGTGAAGTGTCCCTCCCGGAGATCATCGCAATAGTCAAGAGAGCCAAGTTGTCCAAACAGTGTGCAATCGCCGCCAAGAAAGAACCGGTCCAACAGCCCACAGTGTGCAAGGTGACAGACCGGAGGGTCCCGAATGCGAAACCCACGGCCAACCCAGTCTTAGCCTTCAGCAGGCAACCTATGCCCAAATCCAAGGGACCCAGACACACTTCGGCGGACAAGCAAGGAACCTGCTACCGATGCAGCAGCAAATCTCACTATGTCAAATGCTCCTTCTGCAGAGTCACTGGACATTTCGGCAAAGTCTGCAGACGGAAGCCCAGAAGCGCTGCAGTCAATAATGTTCAAGAGGACTCCGACGACCAAGATGGGGCGGACTAATCTGACCAAGATTGCATCCTTTGCATCGAAGACCAAATCCTGGGCATCTGCGGAGTTGCCAAGAAAAAAATATCCTGCTTGCTACTGATTGGGGGCGTCCGGATCGCCATGGTGGCGGACTCAGGCTTTTCATACACAATCATCCTAAAACAGATATGGGACAAAGACTTTGCCCACGTGGTGGGGGACTACCTTCATCCCACTGACGTTCACCCAGTCACGTACACAAGAGAGAGAATCCCAATGGTGGGGTTCCGGCGGCTCCCGTTTGAGTTCAAAGGCAGGCACAAGACAGCAAAGTTGTACATCACGCAGAAAGGCCCATCCGTCCTTGGGTGGGTGGACCAGGGAGCGCTGAGCCTACAACTCAACCCAGGCGGCGACACACAAGTGCTCCTGATGGACGGCCCAGCCACGTCAGACTCGTTGAAAGCGGAGTTCCCTACAGTTTTCAGCGACCACATTGGAAAAATGTCTAAATTCACCCACAAGATCATGCTCAAAGAAGGAGCCGTGCCAGTCTCCCACAAAGTCAGGAATATCCCAATCAACTGCAGAGAGGCCGTACAGCTAGAACTGAAACAAGTGGAAGACGACAACATCATTGAACCAATAGAATGCACCGAATGGCTTGCGCCCTTGGAGGTGGCGCGCAAACAGAACAGGAAGATACGTCTTTGCATTGATCTCCGAGAACTCAATTAAAACATTGACAAGAGCCCGTTGTCCAAAATAAACGAACTTTTGGCACAAACCAAGGGGGTCAAATGGTTCTCCACCATCGACCTCAAAGCCGCATACCACCAAGTGTCGCTCCATCAGTCGTGCAGAAAGCTAACCTCTCTCATCACATCCTTTGCCTGCTATAGGTTCAGACGGTTGCCCTTTGGTCTCGCATCCATGGCGGCTGCCTTCCAAAAACTCATGCACACACTCTTCAAAGATGTCCACGGAGTCCTCTACTTTCAGGACGACATCCTCGTCATGGGGAAGACCAAGGCCGAACACGACGACATTTTGAACACTGTACTGCGCACACTGGCAGTCAACGGGCTCACGGCGGAACTCGAGAAGTGCAAGTTCGGCTTACTCAAAGTGACCTACCTGGGACATGAGATCAGCGACGCAGGCATCTCCCCAAAAATGGCAACTGTGGAAGCCATCATGTCAGCGCCCTCTCCTAAAAGCAAAGAGTACATCTGCTCATTCCTGGGGCTGGCGGAGTTTTATATCAAGTTTGTCAGGAACTTCGCGACCATAACGCATAGCTTACAGAGACGGAAGTGGAATTCTCTGCCATCAAAAGAGACATTTGCGGGACAATTCCCTTACACAAATTTGATGGCGCCACACCCAGCATCCTGACCACGGATGCCAGTGACAAAGGGTTGGGAGCAGTCCTCTCCCAGAGAGCAGCGGATGGTCCAGAGACCACTGTGGGGTTTGCCTCCCGATCCTTCATCCCCTGTGAGGAGAAGTATATCGTGATAGAAAAAGAGATGCCAGCATCCAGCTGAGCGATGGAAAAATGTCAACAATATATGTGGGGGTCAAGATTCACTCTCCGCTCAGACCACAAACCCCAATCAAAGTCCTCACTTCCAGCAGCAACATGACAGCTACCCCACGCATTGCGAAAATGACACTGCGTCTCTTGGACTTCGTGTATGACGTGGAATACATCCCGGGTCCCCAGAACAGGGAGGCAGACTTCCTCAGCAGGGCAGCGGCCATGGAAGGAGCAGTCACACAGTCGGACTGGGACGAGTACAGCGTTGCATTCATGATGGATCACGAACACACCATCAGTGCCCAGGACTGGGAAGAAGCCTATGACTCTGTATTTCTACTGCGAGGCAACAGAGTGGTGCCACGCAAGGGTTGATCAAAGGCATACTCCACATCACCCACGAAGGCCACCTGGGCATCGTAAAAGCGAAAAGAAGAATGAAACTACTGTACTGGTGGCCAGCCATGTACAACTAAGTGGAGAGGTTCATGTAAACATGCAAGCATTGTGCGAGAGCTGATTAAACATCCACCACCATGAGACCCCCCGTGGGGGAGTTCAACACCCCCAAAAAACCCTGGGAAGACTTGTCCATTGACATCGTGGGTCCGATCCTGGATTCCTGGGGTACGCCTAAACACCTCATCGTCTTAGTGGACCGATACTCAAAGTGGCCTGAGGTGGAAATCTGCGAATCAGTAGACTCTTGCACCGTCATTGCATTCTTCACCAACATCTTCCTGAGGGAAGGCATTCCCAAAACTATCCCCAGCGACAACGGGCCCCAGTTCACTTCAATGGACAGCTTTCACCAACCAAAACAATATTCAGACTAAACATACCCCGTCTACCACCCAGCAGGCAACGGCCAGGTGGAACGCTTCAACGGGATGATGTTGGGCTTGATGGGCTAGGTCCAGGCAGCCATCAGTGCTGCAAAGAACTGGGAGACCGAAGTCAAGAGCACTGTGTGGGCGTATCGCATCACTCCCACCCTCACAGGTTACAGCCCGTTTAAAATCTTGAGAGGCAGAGAACCTTTTACCAGACATAATACAGCCTGGATGAACATGCGGCTCCAGAGCAAATGGTCCTCGGACATCGTCCGGAGTAACATCGAGAAGGCCCAATGCATCTATAAAGCAAATTATGATAAGAGGCACAAAATGCGTGACGTCACGCTGACAGAGGGCGACTGGGTCAGAGTCAAACGAGACCATGCAGGACAAAAAGGAGACAGCAAATTCAGTGAGCCCTTACGAATTGTGGACATGTACACACAATCTGCTTTGTTGAGCGACGGAAAGGTGTGGTCACAATCCAGAATGGCCAAGTGCAACAAAATCCTTCATTGGGGCATAGACAGTAGCAACTGCTATGCCAGTGATCTCGAAGAAGGTAACAGTGCCACGGGGAAGAAGCACGACCACAGAACCAGTGAGAGAGGACGTGGAGATTGCCAACACGAGTGAGACCGGCACCCCGGAAAATGACGAAGGACATACAACCAAGTGGAAAACACTGCATCTGCCCAGCCAGGACATAGACTGTGCTGGTACCTTGCATGAGAAATCCAACACCCAAGGTAGAGGCCAGGAAGAGAGTACGAGGACGGCTGGATCCAGTGGAGGAAGAGAGCGAGGGATCCGAGCACCTGTCACGCACACCCGCACAGGCCGTACAGTGAAACTTCGAAACGGTTCAGTGAATTTCACTTGTGAACTCTCTCTCTCTCTCTCTCTCTCTTTCTCTCTCTCTATCCCATCTCTCCAGTTATAGTTCATATTGTCATTGTTGTTAAGGGAGAAAATGTGTAGTGTTGTGGTCTAGTCTTCCGCCGTCTCGTGACTCCCGCAAAGCTTGCTGGGAGTGAAGTGACGCAGGGACAGCCATTTTGAGATCGCGGCACAAACGAAGTAGACGGCTCTCCCTGATGCCGAATAAAGAAGTTAAACGCACACACGTTTCATGTCCGTATTCCAGGGGGGCAACTAGCAACTTTACAGCTTTTAGAATGTTTCCTGCTGTAAATTACACCCCCTTTTTTCTGAAACTCATCCCGCCAATCGCTGAAACTTCCAATTAGAAGCACAAGCTGATAGAAAGAATGACAGCCAGTCAGTCACTGACCTCCACCACACCCTCCTCCTACTGGCAGTTGATGATGCTGGGGAGGGCAACCCTGCGCACATCTCACTGCCACAAACGTTGGTGCAGACCTATATACAATAGCGATTCAGAAAAGGGGGTGGTGATGAACAGAGTGTCTGAATTAAGCAGACCACTCTTACCCAGTCCAAAGATCAGGGCTTGATCCATCACCGTTTTTTAGCTCACTGCACCATCCCAGCTCTGAACCTGGCTACATGCAAATTAGTCTGTTCCTGTCCCAGTGCATGATGGGAACAGGGCAAACCAAACTACCAAGCCAATTCTTATACTGGGAAGGAAACAAGCTTCCGGGGACCGGTTTCTGGCATTTCAGCCGTTGTCTGCCCAGCTTGCTTGAATCCTGATGGTGCAGTGAGCAAGGGACTCATGTCTCACTCTCACTCACTCTGTTCATCAGCACCCCCTTTTCTGAATCGTTTTTGTCCACCATAAGCGTGGAAGGGTATACTCAGATGTGAGACCCTTGCTCATTGCACCATCAGGATTCAAGCAAGCCGGGCCGAAGACGGCTGAAATGCCAGAAACCAGTCCCCGGAAGCTTGTTTCCTTCCCAGTATAAGAATTGGCTTGGTAGTTTGGTCTGCCCTGTTCCCATGATGCACTGGGCCAGGGTCAGACTAATTTGCATATAGCCAGGTTCTGAGCTGGGATGGTGCAGTGAGCTAAAAAACGGTGATGGATCAAGCCCTGATCTTTAGACTGGGTAAGAGTGGTCTGCTTAATTCAGACACTCTGTTCATCACCACCCCCTTTTCTGAATCGTTTTTGTCCACCATAAGCGTGGAAGGGTATACTCAGATGTGAGTCCCTTGCTCATTGCACCATCAGGATTCAAGCAAGCCGGGCCGAAGACGGCTGAAATGCCAGAAACCGGTCCCCGGAAGCTTGTTTCCTTCCCAGTATAAGAATTGGCTTGGTAGTTTGGTCTGCTCTGTTCCCCTGATGCACTGGGCCAGGGTCAGACTAATTTGCATATAGCCAGGTTCTGAGCTGGGATGGTGCAGTGAGCTAAAAAACGGTGATGGATCAAGCCCTGATCTTTGGACTGGGTAAGAGTGGTCTGCTTAATTCAGACACTCTGTTCATCACCACCCCCTTTTCTGAATCATCTATATACAATAGGGCAACGGTTGAAGCACCGAGGAGGTCGATGGGTGCCAGAAGGACTGGCTGGCGGAGTTCTCCTGAAAGCACACCCAACGCGTCCCCTTCCCTGGATTTGGCTTGTCTGTGTGGTGAGAGACAGTTGGGAGATGTAAGAGAAGGGGTGGAGGGAAGTGATGGTGTGAAACAGTCTGAGCTGCAATTCATCGGCCTGATGACTTGGAGAGAAATTGTTACTACCCTGGCGGTTCCCTCTCGGGTTCATGAAGTGAATGGCCATCCACAATCACCTCTCAGCTATGACCCGGAAGCTTCTCCATTACTGAGCACGCGATCACCTTGTCGTCTTCTATTGCGAGCGCCTTTGTCATAGATTACAGACACACACACAAAATACAGATGCATTCAATTGACGTGAATTGGCCACAATAACACACATGGACACCCCAACCACAGAACCTGCACAACAGACGGAACAAACCAGCATTTTAAACCCAGCATGAATTAAAAAAAAGTTTTCTAGTTCAAATACAGTGGAAAAATCTGGTACGGAAATTAAAGAGGACGAGAAGTCAACATAAATAGCAGCACTGAGCAGATCACAGCATGCAAATTAAAAGTAGGCAGAGACAAAGTGGCTTTTAAAAACATACATTGGCAACATGCGGTTGCGCTGGGTATACCAGTGGCGGGGACGTCTCATCTTCTATCCATATACGCGGATGACATGTTATTATATCTCTGGGACCTAGAGGCCGACCATATGCTATTATATGACACCTTCCGCCGTTTCGGAATGGTATCGGGACTGGCCATAAACCTGGAGAAGTCTGTGGGATTTTATTTCCGAGACGTGCCCCACCCGCCCTCTCTACCGTTTGGCACTTACATGATCCCAGTGGCCCAATACAGCTTTAAATACCTGGGGATACGCCTATATAGAAAGACAGAGGATCAGCTGGATGGAAATGTTTCTAGGGCCATCGCCGGCATCCGTGGCAGTATTGGCTTTTGGACCTCACTCCCCTTGTCAGTCATGGGCCGTATTGCGATAGCAAAGATGGTAATGCTACCTCGCTTATTGTACTACTTCGTGAACTTGCCTATATGTATCCCGCACCGCATTTTTGTGACCATTAAGTCCTTACTGATCACCCTTATATGGGGGTCGGGCAGACGACGGATCAGTCTGCGTAAATTACAACTTAGCACCTCTATGGGAGGACTAGGCGCTCCCAACTTCCAAGGATATTTTTACGCAAGCCAGCTCCAATGGTTGTCTTATTAGCTGGCCGGGAAAAACCTCCATGAGATTGGATGGACAACAGACCGGCTAGGCCGGGGTGACTTACATACCTTACTACTACCCAAAAGTAGAATACCAAGATTTTGCCACCCTCTGCTCCGTACTGCCCTTCTTTGCTGGAAGAAGGCGCTGGCTTATACGTCGGCGGTACAGCCATATGCAGATAATATCCCCTAACTAGGTATCCCAACACCGCAAGGAAGGCTTACCAAATACGCTCTACGGGACTGGACGGAATGCGGGATTGAGGGGGTGGGTAGTTTCTTTGGAGACAACCTGCTGCTGGACCATCACACTTTCGTGCAGGCGAATGGGACTTCGGACAGACACTACTTATTACACGCTACTGTATCTCACTTTATTAGGACAACTTGGGGGCCACAACGCATCCAACCACAGCAATACGAACTAGTACATCTGGTGCACTACATGGGGGCCGGGAGCCACTTGGTACGATGGCTGTACACAGGGATTAGAACTCATGCTGCATTGCCCCTTGACACCCTAAGAGAGACCTGGTCACGGGACACGGGGGAGGATTTTACTGATGCAACCTGGCGGGTGGCCCTGGAACATCCAAAGAGAGTTTCCCGTAATGTGAAATTTAAATACATCCAAGCCATGGTACTCCATTGGGCATACCTCACCCCAGAGAGGATTCACAGGGTGTTTCCTGACGCCCCCCATCAGTGCCCGCGATGCAGGGCGGACGGGGCGGGCCTCCTACATATGCTTTGGTCATGCCCACAGCTGGGCGGTTACTGGAGAGAGGTCTGCCGGATAATAGAGAGGTATCCCAGATACAGGTGAAAGAGAGCGCATTATATTGTTTAGTAGGAGCTCGCCCTCGCCCCAAACCGTTAAAACCCAAATTGTAATTTGTGGATCAAGCCCTCCTCTTAGCGATCAGGAAGATTACAATGCAGTGGAAGTCCCCGAGAGCGCCCAGGGTGGAGACATGGCGGGTGGACGTGGTGAGATTGGGCAGAGCGGAATGTGTTGCCCTTAGAAAGGAGGAGGAAGGCGGGAGGTGGAAAACCCCCATGGCACAGGATTGGGAGGTCATGCTACTGGAGTTAGACAGTATGGATCGACCACTGTCCCAGGACAATTGAGCGCGCTGCGCCCCGGGGGGAATGCTGCTGTGTATATTGGACATTGAGGTGGAAAGGAGGTGGTTAGAAGAGCTTCTATTGTATATTCCGGACAGAGAGTGGTCAGCGCCGGGGAGCTAAGGCTGAACAGTTAGGAGAATTCAGACACCTGGGTGGATGGGTGGGGGAGGGATAGTTGGGGAGGATGAGGGTGTGTCTGGGGACATGTCCTGATAATAACAGAGGACTCTGCTTTTGTGCATAAATCTGTATGGAAATGACCTAGGGACTGAGACTCTGCCCCCATTTGCAGATTGGGAGTAAATTAAAAAGAGTGATGTATTACATGTTTGATGCCTAACGCTGTATGCATATGTGCTGAATATACATTCACGAATAAAGTTTTGAAAAAAAAACATACATTGGAAATGGGCTTGTGCGGCATTTTTAGCTTGAAACGTGATCAACACCCGAAGAGGGAGCGAGTCACTGCCCATTAATCAGTGCCAACACCTGAGCACTAGTCTCTCGCAGGAGTCACTCACTGCGCAATTCCAGTGCTAGCGCTGATCAGCAGTGATGGAGGGCATTGATCCTCGATTGGTGATTAGTCCTGAAGATCAACCGGCTCAGAAGTGATCTGGCCTCCAGAGAAGGGTGAGATGAGTAATCAGATGTGAGCATGCGCCCTTGGGGAGGAGTTGAGCCCCGGGTCACCATGCGTCGCGCAATCAATCTTGAATCGCAAGCTTCATCAGAAAATCTACACGAGGCACGCGCCACGTTCCGGGTGCACATGACGCACCTCTGTTTAAATAGGACAAAACCTGGTAAATTTGACCCAAGATGTAGAGAGCCATCGGGGCCCTCTACTACAATGTTGCAACTCACATGCTTACCTACACCCCTCGAGATGGGCTCGTCCCGAGGGTATAAATAAATGGCCAGAGACTGCTCGGGGTCTTCTGGCCACGCGAACAAAACTGTCTCTTGTGTTTTATGCTAGCACTGCAGCGGCCTAGTTCACCCAGGTTCCGCCGGGCTACATTGGCGATGAGGCCGGTCGCACCCCACGTGTGCCCGCCTACCTGTCGGGCTCCTGCCGGGAGCGTGCGGTACTCACCCGTGCTGTACTGCTCCCTCTGCCGCCTGCTGCTGAGTGGTGACCTGCGGGGGGCTAGCGGTGCCTACCCGCTTTCGCTCCCATCTGCCCGCCGTCTGCTATCTCCAGAGGTCCTGTCTGCCTACGGCCTCTATTGCCGCAGAGTCTGCCTGCCAAAGGATTGCTCCGTCCAGCGCCCGCCCACGCGTCTCCCTGCCCAACGGGAGCGAATTCAGCTGGCGGCGCTCGCGGAGGCCTGCTGCGTCCGGGGCGAGTGCTGCTGCGCAAGTGCATTGTTCGCCTCTCTGTGGCTTGGGCGCATTGCCTGCCCCTCTGTGGGGAGCTGCCTGGTGGTGTGTCTGCTCCCGCCCCTCCCCCTGGTATTCATCTGCCACACCTGAGCCCACTGGTCGGCTTACAGCCTTCACGCCCGCATCCTATCAGCGAGGCCCCGTGACTAGGCTGCCCCCTCCCCTGCCTGCGCCTGCCATAGCCCCAACTGCTAACAGCGCACATGCTCCTGGATCCTCGCTTGGGGGGCCATGTGAGCCACTGCATGTGGTGCAGTATTTGAGAGGAAACAAGCATTGGCATCCACAAGGGAAAATGAGGACAACGGAGGGGAGAGTGTGGATTGTTCTGACACAGCAGGCAGCACCTGCAGGATCACGCCACTCGGGCTCATCTGTCAAGGAGGGAGAACAAGTCATCAAGTGTTGGGTCAAAGCCGCTCAGGCCTAGTCTGCTCACACTTGTCCTCTCACACAAAGCTGCACTAGAGGGCCAACTACCCCCCTCCACACACAAGGAGCCACTGGACGGTCAGTGACACAGGACCACGTGCTGAGACACACGCCCCAGAGCTAAACGTCAACACGCAGTCCACGCCCTTGCGCCTACGCACCGTCGCACAGACACAATGAGCAACCCACCAGCAGCTGGTGTTGCCGCCTAGCAAGATGGAGGGTGCAATCCAGCCGTCGGTGTCAATCGGCCTCCCCAGGGCATAGTCACATGGCAGTTACGCCTCTTCCCCTTTCAGTGAAGCCTCGGACCCTGCCACCTCCGCACCGAGATGGAAGAAGTGGGTTGGAAGGCTCAATCATTACTTCAAGGGGACAAGGGAGACCGATGGCACAGTGAAGCGTTCTCTCCTCATATACTACGGTGGCGGAGAAATCTATGACCTCTTTGAGACGCTCCCTAACACAGGAAATGACGACGACTACGACACAGCGGTTGCCGCGCTTAACAGGCATTTTGATCCCCAACTAAATCCCGACTTTGAGAAGTTCAAGTTCAAGAGGGCGTGGCATATGGATTCAGAATCTGTTGGCATGTTCTATGCACGGCTACGCCGGCTGGCTAGTACGTGTCCGTTCACCGACCAGCGGGAAGAGATACGGGACCAGATCATCCTGGGTTGCCGTTCCAAACTCATGTGGAAGCTGATCCTTCACCAAACAGGTTTCTCGCTGGACGAGATCCTGGTCCTCGCCCTTTCCCATGAGCTGTCGGACTTTAGAGCGGAAGAAATGGAGGCCGCTCTACACACACCAGTTGCCGCACCACATGCACCAAAACACCCGACAATCAAGGAGGAAAGGGTGAAAGCAATCCAGAGGCGCCCCACCACAACTCGCCAAGCCCCCAGACCACCACCCGGTGGGCCGTGCGGACACTGCGGCGAAGATCATCCCGGAACGGCTGTCTGCGGGGCGAAGGGAAAAACATGCTCCGCTGCGGCAGGTTGAATCACTATGCCAAAGTATGCAGAGGTGGGCGATTCAGACAAACATCGTCAAGACCCAGAAGCATGCCCCAACACATTTGCCAGGTCTCTCTCGGCGACCTGCTGCCAATCGCAGAAGACCAACCACAAGAGCGACACCCAATGTATGAGGATGAGGATGAGGAAGTGTTCGTGGTGTCATACGTCAGCAGAACAGGCACTCGTCGAAGGCCACCTCCCATGTGCTCAGTCTCCATCGAAGGCACTGATGTGCAAGCCCTCATTGATACTGGTGCATCTGTGAATGTGATGGACTCAGAACAATATGACCGCCTGTAACTGCGACCCCCACTTGCACCGTCCATAGCCCAAATCTACACGTATGGCGGGACTGACCCGCTTCCTTTCCGAGGGGTCGCCAGCGGAAGCTACTCTACCGAGGCGAAGTTCCACATCACCGAGGGAAAAAAGGGGACTCTACTCAGCTGCCACACGGCCGAGGACCTAGGACTTGTCTTCTTTGCCAATCAGATTCATGACTCTCACGCGGAAGTGATGCTGAAGCAGTTCCCGGCTCTCTTCAAGGGACTGGTGAAGCTCAAGGGCAAGAAGTTCAAGCTCCACATTGACCCCTCGGTTCGACCCGTGGCCCTCAGGCACCGGTGGGTGCCATTCAACCTAGACCCGCAAGTTGAGGAGGAGCTGAAAAAGCTCGAAGAGCTAGATGTGATCGAAAAGTTCTCTGGCCCCACTCCATGGGTGTCCCCGCTGCTCGTGGCACCCAAACCCAACCAACCAGGAGCCATTCGGCTCTGTGTTGACATGAGGCTGCCAAATACCGCTGTGAAGAGAGAACGTCACATCACCCCCACAATAGAGGACATTGTGGCAGACCTAAATGGGGCAAAATGGTTCTCCAAGCTAGACCTGAATGCCGGCTACCATCAGCTGGAACTGGAGCCTGAGAGCAGGTATATCACCACCTTCTCGGCGCACGTTGGCCCCCGAAGGTACAAGAGGCTCAGCTTCGGAGTATCATCAGCCACCGAGGTCTTCCAAAATGCCATCAGGGAAGCACATGCTAGAGGAACACCACTCTCACCTCCGAGCCACTCTGAAGAGGGTGGCAGACTGCGGGCTGACTCTGCACACATCCAAGTGTTCATTTTATCAGTATTGTGTCGACTTCTTTGGATACACATTCACGCGGGAAGGGCTCCTGGTGGACCCGAAGAAGGCCGAATCCATCGGAGCGGCCAGCACACCACGAAACCCCACCAAAGTGAGGAGTTTCCTCGGCATGGCCATGTACTGTGGGCGCTTCATCCCCAACCTCGCAGCCATGTCAGAGCCACTGCTGGTTCTTACATGCCACGATCACAAGTGGGAGTGGACGCCGGTGGCCAACAAGGCGTTCCAAGACATCAAAGCCGGGTTGCTGGACAAGACAGTAATGGCCTACTTTCACCCAAGACGACACACGGAACTGGTCGTCGATGCCAGCCCTGTGAAGGACAGGGCCCAGAAGTATGGAAGCCAGTCGCCTATGCCAGCAAAGCTCTCACGGACACTGAGACCAGATACGCTCAAATCGAGAGGGAGGCGTTGGCTATCAAATGGGCGTGCCAATACTTCCTCCTGTATCTGTGCGGCCAGGAGTTCCATGCCGTGACCGATCACAAACTGCTACTCCCACTGTTTGCAGGCTCCTCCCAGCTAGCACCCCTGAGGATTGAACGGTGGGCAGTGCAGTTGCAGGCATACAACTTTAAAGTGATCTATCATCCAGGGGCCCACAACCCTGCCGACTATCTGTGTCGTCACCCGGAGTCCACTATGCCATCGGACCCGTCGGCGGACGCCTGCAACACTGAAGCTTTGTCAACATGTTGTCGCAAGGGGCGTGTCCCATGGCCATGACGCTTGAAGAGATTGACCGGGCCACTCAGGAAGACCCCACTCTCTCCCGAGTGAGAGGAGCGCAGGAGACCAATGGATGGGCCCATTTCATGGACGGAGCCCGAGTCATCTGGCCGGAGGTCAGCCTTGAACGCCAACAACTATGGCAGGTCCGTAATGAACTCAATGTGGGGGAAGAAGGAGTTGTCTTGAGAGAACACCTGATAGTGGTCCGGGAGAGTCTGCAGAGACGGATCCTCACACTGGCACACGTCGGCCATCAAGGAATGGTGAAGACCAAGGCCAGGTTGCGGAACAAGGTCTGGTTCCTGACGATGGACTCCATGGTGGAGGAGATGGCTAAACAGTGCAATGCATGCACGACCACTGGAGTAGAACCAGTGCCAGCACCCGTGATCACGGAAGAACCAAGCAAGACTCCCTGGACAAACCTCAGCTTAGACTTTGGGAGCTTCCCAGATGTACGTCACATGCTGGTCATGATTGACTCATTCTCAAAGTTCCCCATCGTCGAGGTGGTGTTGTTGACAGCTTTTCCCCATGTGAAAAGAGTCCTGGACAGAACCTTCGCAATGATGGGACTACCGGAAGAGGTTAAGTCTGACAACGGACCCCCTTTCCATGGGCGAGAGGTTCAGGAGTATCTTGAAAATCAGGCGATTCGCCATCGGAAGATCACCCCGCTATGGCCACAAGCAAACGGGGAAGTAGAACGTCTAATGAGGACACTTAATTGTGCGTTGCGCATAGCAGTGGAGAATGGAGAAGACGCTGAAACAGCTCTTGACCAATTCCTTGGTGCGTACCGACAGAACCCTCATAGCACCACCAGGTGTGCTCCAGCTCATCTACTGTTTAAGCGGACCCCACGAGACAGTATCCCATCAGACCCGACGTGGGTGCCTGTGGAGCGGGATGATGTAGCCGTCCAAGCAAGGAGGGAGACAATGAATCGGAAGGCCAGCGAAGCCCGAAGACCCCAAGAACCTCAGCTAAGAGTGGGAGACCGGGTGGTGATCAAAGACAGACACCCCGGGTGGAAGTTCCGGATGCCATACGAGCCAGAAGTATGGATCGTTGTAGGTGTTCAAGGGACCATGATTACTGCTCAAAAGAGACAGCAATCCGTAACGAGGAATGTGTCCAGTTTCAAGAAGACAGCTGAGGTGGAGGTGAAACAAGAAGCATCCGACTACCAGGACTCACTTCCGAATCTCTCCCCTCCTGCATCGCCCAGCATGGGGAGCACCCCACCAGAGACACCCCGGCAAGTCAACCAAGGTTGTGCTGATAGTGCCCGGTCAACATGCCAGACCACCGCTGCCGAGTCGGCCGGGGGTATCCCGTCCAGTGCCTCGGCTTCTCACAGTTCCCGGAGCCAGAAATATGGTTGAGTCAGCAACTGAAGGACTTTGTTTATACGTCTCCATGAACTGGGAGAACTTGATGGTCCAGAACCAAAAGAAAGGAGGGATGTAGATAGCCATCCGGGCCCTCTACTATAATGTTGCAACTCGCATGCATCCATACACCCCTTGAGGCGGGCTCATCCCGAGGGTATAAAAAAATGGCCGGAGACTGCTCGGGGTCTTCCGGCCACGAGAACGAAACTCACTGTCTTGTGTGTTTTATGCCAGCGCTGCAGCGGCCTAGTTCACCCAGGCCCCGCCGCCCTACAAAAGAGTTACTGCTTTCAGCTTGTTTTTCAACGCGCGCTTTGCGTTTTGTAAAATGTGCCGAGACTGGACAAGGCTCGTGTTCTTTTCGAGCCAGTAGAAACTGGGGACAGGCCTGACAACACGTTGCAAGAAAACCCATTTAGAATGGCGGTATGAAACAGAAATGTGGGTTTCCGTCCACACAATGAGATCTGTAGAACATGCTTGACATGACTTGATGTCAGTGTATAAACAGGAAAACATCGAAATTTAGAGCATACCCGTCAACATCTTGCAGTCATCGCCGGCAAGACAGGGAGGTGATATGTGGGACGGTAATTAAAATAAAATAAAAAACTTACCGTCCTCCGGGTCACACATGCCGCTTCTTCAGCTCCTGCTGCTCCTGGCCGGGTCTGCGTAATGTTTTACCAAGACAGCCTCCCTCCTCTCCCCTAAGCCCATCACAACGCTGCAATGGCAGTGTTGTGATTGATGCGATGCAGTGGACAGCGTCCCAGCGGGCGCCTGTAGGGAGGTCATTTTCTCTATGTAGGCTGCATGCAATCTACATAGCGAAAATGTAGAGTGTGCATGACTGGTTTGGTCGACCCCAGAGCCGACCAAACAGTCAGGGCCAACTACAGTGGGCAAGCCACTCCCCTACTGCCCTCAAGCAGGACCGCCTGACCCCAACCAGGTGCTTCCGGCCACCCAGCACCCTGCCTTCGTCAAAGACCTGGGCCTACTTAATGGAGGCAGCAGCGCAGCCACACAGTGCAAACACCCCCAGCGGTGAAAGGGTTAAATACAGGGAAGTTTGTGGGTGTCAATGGATCAAAAATGGTGGGTCATTAGAGGATGAGATCGAGAGGAAGTGGAGGTGGACAGTAAAGGGTGCCAACACTCTGAGAAGAAGCAGATAACTGTCAATTTTCTTGCTCAGGTTGATGTGAGATTTGGCCTCTTCTAACTACTGGTTACAACTTTTCTTGGTGCCCAGAGGGTGAAATACCAGTGCAAATGTTTTCAGATGCTGGCAAATCTGTTCATTGATGCAGATAAACAATACTTTACACTAGTAGTCAAATAAACTGGGATACCGCAGTGACAAAGCCAATAGTAACATATACTGTATTATCGGATGAAGGTTGAGATCCTTCACAAGTAATTGAGGGCCAGATGTAGGTCAGCAAATACCGGTTGGTAACGGCCGATTTCGGCCGTTACCGACTGGTATTTACAAATGTACAGAATCGGTATGTTTACCGAATCGGTAAAGTTACCGATTCGGTAAAATACCGATTCTGTAAATTTACCGAATCGGTAAATCAATATGTAGGTGGCACAGAAAACAGTGCCACAGGCCCTTACCGATTCATTATTTACCATGTAATTCTATTGCATGGTAAATAACGAATACCTGTGTACATGCACATCTGTGCATGTACACCTGTGCCATGTGGCACACAGACATGCCCTAAGGGCATGTATGTGTGTCACATGGCACACAAGTCAAAATCAGGGGTGCAACAGGGTGTCAAAGTGACACCCTGTCACCTTGGCAAAATCGGTAATTTTACCGAATCGGTATTTACCGATTCGGTAATTGACATTGATTCCTATGGGCCTACAGGCCCATAGGAATCAATGGCAAATACAGATTCGGTAATTACTGAATCGGTAATTACCGAATCTTACCGATTCGGTATTTTTACCGAATCTTTTACCTACATAGCAATTACCGAATATTAAATACCGAATCAGTAAAATTCGGTATTTACCATTCGGTAATTTGCTATTACCTACATCTAGGCCTGAGTGTTTTCTAGTGTTAAGAAACTTGATACGCGTCACTTTAAACAAGGTACAGTCCAGTACCAGTTAATAGGGTGTTGTGGCGTTGGGACGTAGTATGAGATGCATATGTGAAGCACCAGGAAGCCTTTTTTGCTTCCTTATTTTGACACTGGCAGCCCGATTCACAAAGATTTTGCTGTAAGTAGCTGTGATTTACTCTTGTAGCACTCCTGGCCTACTCCTGAATCTCAAGAGTACACTGTAGTGTGCCTTGGTTACTCCTAATTTCCAGGAGTGAGTTAAACCTACTCGCTGTAAACTTATTATGAATCCGGCGCTGGAGGTGCAGCATGCATTTCTTAGTGAAAAGGTATTGTGCACTCGTAGGGGAAAGATAAAGGGCTAAGGCGAGCTTACTGGAATGCTGAATACATAAATCAGAACAAAACATTCAACATTTCAGCATAAACTTTGAAACTTTCCCACCCTTCGGCCAATTTGATGACTGTTTTAAAGCACGAAATGAATGCAATAAACTCGGCAGCGTTAATCTCGAAATGTGCAGGAGGAGAAAAGCTAAGAAATGGCTGTTAAAATTTCGGGGTGAGGTGTAAAAGTTCCAGAAGTTAAAATACACTTTAATTACCAACTATGATTAATCACAAAATCTGGCAGATGTTATGTCGTCAAGTAAACACCAGTACACGCAGGTATGACTGTTCGTTGTCCTGGCCTAACCAGAACTCTTTTATAGAACAAAGAAATCCCGCCCCCAATTAGCCAATTAGCCCATCACCCTTTATAAACAACACCTGTGGCAGCGCGATCCCTTTTGCTGCCATTCCTGCTCAGGTAAGCTCCATGACCACACCACATTCCTCCCCAATTTACAATCAAAAGGAAATTAAATTATTGACTTACATAAGTAACTTACAGGCACATGCATCAAGCGTTTTGGAAGTCGGTAAAATTGCGATTCACAAAAATATGGCATTTGCGATCGCAATTTGAAGAGTAGAAATGCATGAACCTTAATTCTGCGAAAATTGGTAAATTTTCGCAAAATTAAGGAATCGCAAAAAAATTATGCGAAAACCATTGCGATTTCCCGTTTGCGATTCGCAAGTAAAGAATTGCAAATAAGGAATCGCAATCCAAATGCATGAAAAATCGCAATTAGCGATTTGCAGGAAAATCGCTAAATTGCAATCGCAATTTAAGAAGGGACCCAACCAGGTGGTAAAAATGAGTGCAAATCAGAAACAGCTGAAGACCAACAGAAACATATATAAACACACCCACAATGAGGCCCCAGTTTCCAAAATGACTGCTCTGTACCTGATGGTGAGGAGGATGAGGCTGCAAGCTGCTCAACAGAGAGGGAGGCAAATTAATGAGCACATCTTCAGAATCCGCGTCACTCTGCTTGGTCAGGAGGATGATGAAATATATGACAAGTATAGGCTGAATGGCCAAATGATACATGATCTGATCCATGAATTGGACCCTATCCTGCAACGACAGACCCATAGGACCAATGCAATCCCAACACATGTGCAGGTATTATGTTGCCTACATCTACTGGCGTCAGGCACTTTTCAGGGAGTCATAGCAGTAGCAGGAGGTGTGTCTCAAAGTGTAATGTCACGAATATTGGCAGATTTCCTTGATGCTATGATGGTACAGATACACAACCACATAAGTTTTCCTACCACAGCCCATGAAATAGCTAGGACCAAGCAGGAGTTTTATCAAATTGCTGGCTTCCCCCAAGTACTGGGTTGTATTGATTGCACCCATGTGGCGATATGTCCCCCTGCAGCACATGAATATATGTATCGCAATAGGAAAAGTTACCATTCCCTGAATATTCAGGTGGTGTGCAATGCAAAGAACATTATAACGGACATCGTGTCACAATTTCCTGGCAGTGCACATGATTTGTATATTTTCAGGCAAAGTGGCATTCAGACCCGTCTAGCAAGGGGAGAGTTTGGAGAGGGACATTTGCTAGGTAATTATGTGCAAAACATCTTTCCATTCCTTGTACAAATGTAATACTCTAACAACATCTGACAGCCATTCTACCCTCACATGTAGGTGACAGCGCAAAAGCCTTGCGAAATTACCTGCTGACACCATATCTAAATTTAGCCACAGCCGCACAAAGGAGATACAATGCAGCACATATCTCTACGAGGAACGTGATTGAGCGCACATTTGACCTACTGAAGAGCCGATTCAGACGCCTCCATAAGACCGGAGGTGCAATGAAATACAATCCCGTCAAATGCTGCAAGGTAGTGGCAGCATGTGCCATGCTGCACAACATTGCAACAAAGGGAGGTTTGGAAGAGGAGCTCTCTGACAGTGACTCGGAGGATGGAAAGTCAAGTCAAGTCAAGTCAAGAGATTTATATAGCGCGCTACATACCCATAGGGTCTCAAGGCGCTAGAGGAAGGGTGGGGAATTACTTGTCGAATATCCAAGTTTTAAGTTGCTTTCTGAATGCTAGGTGGTTCTGAGTAAGGCGAAGGTGAGTGGGAAGTGAGTTCCAGGTTTTAGCTGCCAGGTAGGAGAAGGATCTACCTCCCATGGTGGTTTTGTTGATGCGAGGTACAGTGGCAAGTGCTTGGTTGGAGGATCGTAGCTGACGGGGGGGGTGTAGAAGGACAATCGTGTGTTGAGGCATTCGGGACCAAGTTCGTAAAGTGCTTTGTGTGCGTGGGTTAGGAGGCGGAAAGTAATCCTCTTATTTACGGGGAGCCAGTGGAGGTTTTTCAGGTGACCAGAGATGTGTTCTGTATGCGGGATGTCTAGTATGAGCCTGGCTGAAGCGTTCTGGATGCGTTGGAGTTTTTTCTGGAGTTTTGCGGTGGTACCGGCGTATAGTGTGTTTCCGTAGTCCAGGCGGCTCGTGACCAGTGCGTGGGTGACCGTTTTTCTAGTTTCGGTGGGGATCCAGCGAAATGTTTTTTTGAGCATGCGAAGAATGTGCCACACTACCCTGCCCAACAAGGCACAGGCGCAGCAGAAGGCCGAAGGCGCAGATTTGAGATTACACAGAATTACTTCTGAGGTGAGTAATGAAGACACAAACACATTCAATGACATGCAAAGTATACTTTATGTAAATGTATTGTGACCGGTGAACATAAGCAAATAGCCAAAAGTGACTAATGTCACAATACTCATTGGAAATCACAAATTAAGAAAAATATTTAAATCAAATGTACTTGAAAGTCAGTGATATGGTCACAGCGTGTCAATGGTTAAATCACCATGTCACTCAAAATGTCAGGATGGGAGACTAGCGTTTTTTTCCCTCGAACACCCAGACGTCTGTCTTGCGCTGCGTCTTCTTGCCTTTCGTTGGCAGTGGATGGGGTAGCGCTGCGAGTAGTGCGTCTCACAGCACCTGCAACAGGCACTGTTGTACTGCTCATGCTTGAGGCACACTCACTACTGTCATCCTGTGCAGTCATGTGCACTTGCCTACCGGATGCATTCATCAGGTCTACTGCATTAGTCACTTGATGCAGTGCTTTGGCAACATCTCCACTACAGTGACACATTTCCGTTTGCAAAGTCACTGATCTACGCGCCAGCAGTGTCGTGGCTGTGGCCAGACTATTGTTGGTCTTTCCTTGGTGTTTGAGTTGCTGCATCAGTTGGCCGTGCTGTCTGTTGCGTGATGCATCCCCCTCCTGCATGACCTTTGTGAGTTCCTGGACACTACTGGCCAGTACAGCAATGTTGCCTGACATCTTTGCAATTTCCTCCTTCACTAACCAAGTGTTCTTGCTCTGCAGGCGATGTGAACGGAGCATCTGTCCCCCCAAGCCACCCCAGGCTGGATTTCTCGCCTCCACCTGCTGTGGTCTGCGTGCTCTGCGTCTTCTCCTTTGTGATCTACAAAAGCCTCTCCGGATCTGTGTTGGTGTGGGTGTTGCGATGTCTGTTTGCTGTACACGGACTGCAGGTGCAGCATTGCCCTCATCATCGGAAGCCATGGGACGAGTGTTGGGATTGGTGACCTACGGGAATGAGGCACACGTGACGGGGTAGTTGGCAGAGCTGGTGTGTCCTCATGTTCTGATGCACTGCTGTGTTGCATTTCCTGACCATCAATGTCCCCGGCCTCATTGAGTTCTGCATCTGTGAGGTGAAACAGTGCAAAACTGCATCAATGTATGCTTGTGAGGTCATGTCACAGTTCTCATTTAATAAAAATCTTTGTTTTGAACATCTGTTACACTATTTCTAACAGTTTTGGGCATGGGTTGCCATAATTTTATCGAACAAAGGAATTGTACGACTTGCGGTGGTAATGTCCATAATCTCCACTTCGGGATACTTAGAAAAGTCATCAATCACCACCAACATGTGACGACCATCAGGTAAGCATCCGAAGTTCGCACTAGCCCTTTGCCAAGGAAAAGAAGGAACCTCCTCAGTGATAATAGGAGCGGGAGCATCTCCTCCTCCCCAGCAGCCTGACACAGTGCACAACCCAGAACAGTGTTCTCCACTAGAGAGTCCAAACCAGGAAACCATAACTTGGACCTCAAACGAGACTTCGTTTTCACCACCCCTTGATGGACCACATGCACCAGATCGACCACCCGATGTTGAAGGCTTGCTGGAATCACCAACCTTGATCCCCTCAACAAACATCCCTCCGGGGAACAGCTCAATTCACTCCGAACTTGAAACAACGCTGTCAAGGTAGATCGGGCATCATCAGTACGGCATTTGGCGGCACCCAGAACATCATTCCACTTTCCAGACCCAATAGCCGCCAAGCATAGCTGAAGACACCCGTCATGAACAGTGGCGTCCACAACTTCCTCCAGAGAAATTGGGAGAGGCCGAGACCTCTCGGCCACCATCCGTACATACTCCTCGGTCTCCTCAGCATCATTTGTCTCAAAAACCGAGGCAGGTCTAAAATGCCGGGACAAATAATCAGCTGGATTCATAGCCCCAGGACGAAACACCACTGTCAAACAGTAATCCTGCAGCTGCAGAATCCACTTCTCAATCCGTGGTGGTGGTTTTGAAGAAGAACCCATAAACAGAGGAATGAGTGGCTTATGGTCCGTGTACACTTCAAAAGGCTGACCATATACGTACAGATGGAAATGACGACACCCCCAATGTACTGCAATGGCCTCCTTTTCTATGTGAGAGTATCGTTGTTCAGTAGCAGTCAAAGCACGAATGGCATACGCCACAGGAGCCAATTCCCCATTTGTTTGATGCTGGGACAATACTGCCCCCAGTCCACCAGGACTTGCATCTACAGCCAGTTCCGAATCCAAGGCCGGATTGAAGTAGGCCAAGGTGGTATCCGCAGATAATGCCCTTTTTGTGGTTTGAAATGCTGATTCTTGCTCGAAACCCTAGTCCCATGGAACATTGGACTTTGTAAGCTCTCGTAGTGGGGCAGTTAGAGTAGACAATCCTGGAATAAAGCGTCCACAATAATTCACCATGCCCATGAAACTTCTCACCCCAGATATGTTGACAGGAGCAGGAGTAGTCTGGATATCAAGCACTTTCAAGGGATCAGGAGACACACCATTTTGGGAAAAATGATAACCAAAAAATGAAATGTCAGCTCTCAAAAATTCACATTTCTCTCTATGTAAAGTCAAACCATGATCCAGCAATCATTGGAACACACCTTTCAGACGACTATGATGCCCATCTAAAGTGGGAGAACGAACCAAAATGTCATTGCTGACATTAATTACTCCTTCCAGTTCTGCCAGCACTCCCTGAATAGTGTCCTGAAATACTTCAGCAGCACTGGAAATGCCAAAACTCAATCGTTTATAACGCCTGAGCCCAACATGTGTGGAAAAGGTGGTAATTCCCCGGGAAGTAGGGTCAAGCATTAACTGATGATATCCAGCGCGCAGATCCATTTTAGAGAACCACCTGGACCCACTGACTTCTACCACAATGTCATCGACTGTGGGAGTGAGATGCCGCTCCCGCTTAATTGCCAGGTTGGGTAATCGCATGTCCACACAGATTCTGACCTCTCCTGGCTGTTCAGGTTTGCGGGCAACTACAATTGGGGATACCCACGGAGTCGGACCCTCCGCTTTTTCAATGATGCCAGCTTCTTCCGACTTGATCAACTCCGCCTCCACCTTCGGTCAAAGATGGAAAGCCACACGCCTATGACGTAGTGCCACTGGTCTAACAGACTCATCAATATGCAACTTGATCAGTCGCTCTTTCAGACACCCTATGCCTTCAAACAGTTGCGAGTACTGACTTAAAAAGTCATCCATGGTCCATTGATGGATAGCCAGTGCAAAAACCACCAGCTGTAGGCTCTCAGCGGTCTGACAGCTCAATAGCATCCAGTGACCCTCCTTGGTGACATAAATAGCTGTTTTCACGGATTGGGTGCCATGGGAAACCACTGCAGAGAAGACCCCAGCTAACACAAGAGGTTCACTGGCTGCAAAAGCAAATACTTTGACCGATGTATCACTCAATACTGGTAGGCTTGGCAGTCCCTTCATCATCGATTCAGCCATCACATTAAAGGATGCACCCGTATCAATCAGAGCCGGCACCAAATGACCATCCACCTTGACATCACATTTGGGCAAACCCCTCCGTACTGCACCCCCAGGCTGTAAAGCATGTAACACATGGACGACCTCTTCATCATCATCCATATGTTCCAGTTCGGAAAGAGCGGCATACAATTGGGCGGACCTCCCAGGAATAGAACCCCGGGCAGGAGCTGACCGGCATACTTTTGCAAAATGGTTCACTTTGTTGCAGTTGGAACACCGCTTCCCAATCGCCGGGCAGGTCCCATTATGAGGAAATGAGCCCCCACAGCCATAGCATGTCCGACGTCTATCCACCTTACGAGGCAGCATTTTCTGGTTCTCTGACCCTTGAACCATCATGGCTTTGACTGGTTCAAACTTTACCGACAGTTGGAGAGCAGCATCCATATGTGCCACCCTAACATTTGAGAGTTCTTTTGACTGACAACGGGTCAGCATATCCGCCATTGGCATATTAGGCACTTGTAGTATTGCCTCCCGTAACTTGCTGGAGTAGCAGCCTTATATGAACTGGGCCCGTATCTCATCTGCCGCATTGGGCAACCTACACGTGCTGGCCAATACCAGCAATCTGGCAAAGAAAACGTCCACTGACTCATTGGGTAACTGCCTTGCATGACGTAGCAGAAACCTCTCATAGTCAGGATTCGCCAGAGGTTCAAAATGCGCAGTCAGGGCCTGTTTCAGAGTATCATATGTATTGGGCGTCTCTTCCATCACCGATCGCCCCAGCCAATGAATCGCTGTCCCACCAAGATGTAGCAGCATGGGACTCTTCCTCTCCTCATCCAGATTAATTGCCTCAAAGTAGGTCTCCAGACGGTCCACCCACTCTTTCCAGCCCGCAACCTGCACAGAAGGGGGGCCATCTAGCAAAAAAAAATTCCACTGGGGGGACTGTAGACATAATTGCGCCCACCTGGACAAGTTAACAGGCAAGCCCAATGTCCAGAAACAATGCCTGCACCAGCCGGGCACACCAGTAACAGGTGACCCAGTGGACCAACACTCTTGTCGCACAATACTTGTCCCAGGTCCAAATAACCCCCACCAAAGGTCTGTGCGAGTTCAAGAAAACTTCAGGGCTGTCAAGATAATATAACCAGCCAGACCGCCAAGATCAGCCTACACAGAGGCAGCCACCGTGCTCCCGAGGCCCCCAAGGCTCGCTCGACGATCCTTCAGCAAGCAGCAGGAAACTGACAGCCTCCGCGCTGTCAAGAGCCGTAAGCCAGCCGGCCCACCAGTACACGCACAGAGACGGCTCCGGACACGCCCCCAACTTCGTCGAGGCAGGCAAGGAAGTACCACGGAGCAAAATGCAAGATGCCGGACCTGAGCACACAGCGCCCAAAATGCCGAACAGGGACACAGGAACCGTCCCGATGAAGCGTCGCCAGCCCACTGCTGCCCCAGTAGAAAGGCGGGAGAACAGCCTCACAACACTCCGGACCTTCGTCGGCAAAATGTTATGTCGTCAAGTAAACACCAGTACACGCAGGTATGACTGTTCGTTGTCCTGGCCTAACCAGGACTCTTATATTGAACAAAGAAATCGCGCCCCCAATTAGCCAATTAGCCCATCACCCTTTATAAACAACACCTGTGGCAGCACGATCCCTTTTTTTTTTTTTTTTGAAAACCTTTATTGAACATTTGCAATCAAATACAGACAAGGGCCTACAACCCCCAGGGCTGGCCGCTAATCATAGGATCTCAATTAACAAAACGTAACGGTTGCAGAAGTAATTCGATTTAAACGCAGGATAGGAGGTTTTCATTTTTAAATAATAAGTAGAAGAGTCGGGTATCGCACAGTGTCTCGGATCACCGAAGGGGGCGAGCAAAGAAACAACATGTCCTAAAGAAACTCGCTATCCACTGAGTCAACGGAGTTGAGACATGAGTCATCAGGATAAACTAACGCATTTTGTTCGTCGACTCCATCAGTACCTACCGCCCCAGAGCACCAAAACCCCGAATAATCAAGGTACATATATATAGACCAGGATGCAAGAAAGCCGAACTCACTACACTAACCCGAAAAAGAAAGGAAGAAGACAAGAAAAATAAAAGGAAGATAGAGGCCATAGAACAAAAATAAAAACGAACACCCATCCCCACACCCCCTCACCCTGCACCCCTGCTGATGACTACGGCCACCCCCCTCGCAGCGTGCCTGTCGCCCAATAATAGAACCCGAAATATAGATGAGAGAAAGGAAGAAAAGGCGAAAGACCCTACGTGTGAGGGAAATCAGAGGAGGGCATGTTTCTACGGACTCTCGGTCTCCTTCCCCCATCATGACCAACCCCGCCCCGGACTCCGTTAGATCAAAAAAACAATCCTGAGGGGGCGTGGCCAACTGCCGAACATGGCGGCAGCTTAACTCGGGAGCTCCGCAAGGCAATCCGGCCCGCGCAATAATCCGCATGCACATCCGTCTACTGACCTGCCTGAAGGGGTGAAATCGGCTCCGGGAACCAAGCGGCGCACAACGAGCCGCCCCCGGCGCAAATCCGACACCGGGAAGTGCTCCATCCGCCGACAGCGAGACGAGGCCTACGACAACTCAGCAGCACCGGCCTAAAGTACGGAGACAGGCCGACCGGAAGCGCACCTTGCCCGGCCGGAAGAAGTCAACCTCAGCCGGCGCCCGCTCCTCCCCGCCTGGCGCCAAGTTCCACCACAGCGCTCTCATAACGCTACACTTGGGTGCGACCTCCGGTCCCCCTGAGCCAAGACTTCAAAGATATCAAGGGCGGGCGAGGCCCCGCACAACGTCGAAGCAGTCCTGGATCTGCGCTACCGGGCGGACGCCCAGACACATACGGCGAGGTAGGGCGGAGGACGCCTGGGTCGACGCAGTCCCCCCGCAGCACTGAACATTACTCCGGACCGCCGTTGGGCAGAAGGGCCGAATACACCGTAGTGGCGCCAGTCTCCGGCTACCCATTGCAGCCCTAGAAGGCGGCGGCGCGACCCACGTGGAGCGGGGAAACAGTACGGTATGCGAGAGATGCACACGCCGCCAACAGCACCGCGAGAACCCTTCTGCTGACTCCAGCGGCAGCCGCAATAAGGCTACACTTCAGGCCGGGATCGACCTGGGCCCTGCGGTTCCCGCTCCTTTACCGGCTGCTTCGACGGCGACCACCAAGGGGAAGGCCTACACGGTAGGTGGCCGGGCCGGGAACAATTGAAGGACCGGACACTGTCAACCCAAGCAAGCCAACATGACGGGCAAAAACACGAGGAGCATGACTACGACGCAAGCAAAGCTTGATAAATTTGCCTATGCCCAGAACGGCCACTCACAGGGACCTGGACGACACTCCGCCGGTGCCTCCTCTGACGCCAATGGCACTGGCAAAGTCACACTGGAAGCCATAATGAGAACTCTCACAGACGTCCAGGCGACGGTAGGCACCATCTCCACTGAGGTGAACCTGCTACGAGCAGATTTTAAGAAAATGTCGGAGAGGGTGTCGCAAGTGGAGGTAGTCACGAAATCCCTCATTGAAGACACTTCAGACCTTCAGGTGGCGATGGAGCGACTAGAAAGGACCACTAAACAACTACAAGAAAAATTGGATGACCAGGAAGGACGCTCGAGAAGAAATAACGTCCGCATCCTAGGCCTTCCGGAATCGGAGGGGAAGGGGGCCATGGACCTGTACATCGAAGACCTCATTAAGACCAAACTGCAGCCTAAAGGCCTGTCCGCCTTCTTCTCCATCGAGAGGGCTCATCGGGTCCCGGGGGGTACGCCCAAACCAGGGGCCGCGCCGCGACCGGTGCTGGCCAGGCTCTTCAACTTCAGGGATAGGGACGCCATTTTGCAGGCGGCCAGGGTGGCGCCGCCGGTGAAAATCCTGAACTCCACGCTGGCGTTCTTCCCGGACTACACGGCCGAGGTGGCCAGGCGTCGAAAATCCTTCAATGAAGTCAAGAAGACGCTGCGAGACAGGGAACTACCCTATTCAATGCTCTTCCCCGCCAAACTGCGGATTGTGGCTGAGGGGAGGACATGGTTCTTCGACAATCCTGAGGTGGCACGAGAATGGCTGGATGGCTGGAGACCGGAGGGCAAGCCTCACCGCCCACATAAAGACCGCCAGGACCGCCGTAATGAGAAGACGCCGGAACACCGTGCGGCCAGCTCGGCCACTGAGCAGGGCCCGGCCGGGGGCCTGGAATCCGATCTCGAGAGGGACCCGTTTGATTCAGGTCAGCCTAGCAGGGGCTGAATGGCTACACTGGAAGCACCAAGATCTGGACACAGCCCTTGGGACCTTGGGCCGATGGAACTGAGTAGGGCGGGTTTTGGCCGGAGCCTGTAGGGGACTCACCAACCCCACAAGCAAGTAAGACTAGATAGGGGGGGGACAAAAGCACTCTGCCAAGTTGGGGATGCGGGCGGGAATTCGTCCGTGGTGCAGGGGAGCAGGGAGGGGGTGGAGGGATGGGAGTTACGAGGTTCAAGTTAAAGTTAAGTTTTATGGTCATCATCATTGCAATCTCACAAGGCACGGGAACACTACTCACTATGGGCGGCATGCGCCGCCTCCGCGTTCTGGCGTCCTTATCCTGCTGCACATAGAGAACACGGTTCATACACTCAAATGGCACGACATGATCGAGCTACACCCGCATTGGGTACCCCTGTAACGACAATGGTGCCCCCACTGAAGCTCCTTACATGGAATGTCAGGGGGTTGGGGGACAAAATTAAACGGGGTCTGGTGCTGCAAACTGTTAAACGTAATCGTTCAGACCTAGTGCTGCTGCAAGAAACACATCTGGCAGGGACCACCTGTAAGGCTCTGAACAGGCGTGGGTACACCATGGCAGTACACTCCGAGTTTACCTCAGGTTCCAGGGGCACCGGGATACTCCTCAGAAACAATTCCCCCTTCTTGGTCACTGGCCACAAGACAGATGATCAGGGACGGTTCGCAGCACTCTCAGGCCAGTGGGAGGGGAGGGCCTTGAATGTGATATCTGTATACATCCCCCCAGCACTGCATGCTGCAGCCTTGCCGGCACTTAGCCGATTCCTTATTGATCTCCCAGAGGGGGACATGATCCTGGGGGGAGACTTCAATGCCATCACAGACCCCCTACTAGACACCTTTCCCCAGCGGGATCGCCAGAGAGGGTCTGCCACACTTCCGGGATTCTTGTCAGCTATGGGCCTCACAGACATCTGGCGTCACCTGAACCCTACAGCGCAGCAATACACACACTACTCTGCACCCCACAACAGCCTCTCACGTATTGACTACTTCTTCTTTCTAGGGGTTGGGCTGAGCTCTGTGGATGGTATTGATATCCTACCACGAGGAATCTCCGATCACTCCCCGGTCTCCCTTCACATTTCCACCAAAGATTGTAAACGGGCTAGGCTGTACCCGATCTATCCCAATTATCTGCAGGTCCCTACCGTTAGGAAAAAACTCAAGTTAACCACCACACACTATTTCACTGAGAACACAGGGTCGGTCACCTCACCCTCAGTTCTATGGGAGGCTTACAAGACGGTCCTCAGAGGGGCGTCCATATCAGCCGTTACTGGGTATAAAAGGGAGTCTAGGGCTACACTGGCCAATTTGGAATTAGCATTACACACGGCGAACACTGCGCATATGGCAGACCCCACCCCTGAGACGCTTCATGAACTACAGCTCCGTCAGCAGCAGCACCAGGCACACCTCACTGTGATCACCAAAGGACACCTCGCGAGCACGGCGCACAGAATCTATGATGTGGGCGATAAGGCGGGGAAGATGCTGGCATGGCTGGACAAACGAGGTGGCAGTAACAAGGGGATACACGGGCTCTACGATGCGGCCGGCGTGCTGCAAACTCACCTGGAACAGATAATCCAGACTCTAGCTCGCCACTTCCAGGGGATCTACACACCGACACGGCCAGTCACTGAGCGGGAGGCCACAGAATCACTTGGTCACATCCCTGTCCCCGTACTCACACCTGAAGCACAGCAGGAACTTGATGCAGACCTGACAGAGGGAGAGGTCCAGTTGGCAATACAGGCGCTGCAGTCAGGCAAAGCCCTAGGCCCAAACGGAATTCCTGTGGAGTGGTATAAGACGATGGACTCTGTGCTGGCCAAGCCCCTCTTAGACATGTATAACGACAGTGCAAAAAAGGCGCTGCTTCCACTCGATCAACGCACGGCCACCATTGTGGCCATCCCCAAACCAACCAAGCCACCAACAGACAGTGCCTCATACCGACCCATCTCCCTGCTCAACGCAGAGGCAAAGGTCCTGGCGAAGCTCCTGGCCAGTCGCCTAACCAAACATCTGAGTACCCTAATACACCCTGACCAATCGGGCTTTATGCCACACAGAAGCACAGCGCTAAATCTGCGGAGGGTCCATGGGGTACTGGCGAAGGCGCATCTTCTTACGGAGCAGGCTGTGATACTTTCCCTAGATGCTAAAATGGCATTTGATTTGGTAGAGTGGGAGTACCTTTTTGCTGTCCTAACCCGCATGGGCTTCGGGCCCCAATATATGGCATGGGTGCGACTGCTCTACGCCCAACCGATGGCACAGGTGGTTGCAAATGGACGCATATCCTCGACCTTTCCACTGGGGAGGGGCACTAGACAGGGGTGCCCGCTGTCGCCCCTGTTGTTTGCGATAGTACTGGAGCCACTGGCAATCCTGCTTAGATCGACGCCGTTGTTTCGGGGAATCACTTGGAGCGACGGGTGGGAGGACAAAGTCTCCTTGTACGCCGACGACATGTTAGTATACATGACCGGCCCAACTGAAGGGGTCCCCGCCCTATTGGCAATCTGCGATGAACACGGCAGGGCCTCGGGATATACCCTGAACTGGTCCAAGTCTATACTCTATGTCCTTACTGGCCCGGCTCCGGTGCTGCCGGCTAACTGTCCTCTCACAGTAACAACCTCCTCCTTTAAGTACTTAGGTATTTATGTGACGAAGGACTCTAAACAGTTTTATATCGAAAACCTGCAGCCGCCTCTGCAAAGATTGCGTACTGATGTCCAATACTGGGCGACGCTGCCGCTGACCCTCCTAGGGCGCGCGGCGCTCTATAAAATGATGGCTCTCCCGAGATTTCTGTATGTGCTAGAAAACTCCCCTTATGTGGTTAACCCACAGTATTTTAGACGGGTAGCGGCATTGGTCTCCAGCCTGTTGTGGAGTAATGGTCCGGCGCGAATAGCGCAGGCAAAACTGGTGAAGAGCTGGTACGAGGGGGGTATTGCATTACCCAATCTCCAACTATATTACTGGGCGTCACAGCTTAAAGTTATTAATCATTGGATTCACGTCTCACGGGACGACCCCGCATACAAGGCGGACTGGTCGCAACTGGGGACTGATGGCATGCTCTCGGTGCTGTACAACTACCCGCAGGTAAAGACCCTGCTAGGCCCAACATTCCACACAGCGACAATCTGGCATACGGCACAATCACGCCTAGGGTGGAAGGGTAAAATCACCAGGCTAACACCGCTATGGGACACTAAAACACTGGGTAACCTACGGACCTGTAAGGGATTTGCGAGGTGGGACGACATAGGGATCTCGGTAGTGGGGGACCTCTGGGACAAGGGCACAGTTATTCCCTTCCTGCACCTTCAGCAACAATACGGCCTGGGGCCCACTGAAACGTACCGCTATGTACAAATCCGGCATGCACTACTGCAAGCGATCCCACCAGACACCACACTCCCAGAATCATCGCCACTTGAGGATAGGCTGCTCACCGAATTCATGGAGCAAAAAGCGACCTCACTCACGTACAAAAAATTGATTAACAACATGCCAGATCCCACACACAAACTTAAAGAGAAATGGGTGGACGAACTGGGCGACATGGATGAAACGGAGTGGAATGAGGCATTGGCCTCGCCGAGGGAAGTGGGCATATCAGCCAGATTCCGCCTGGTGCAGCTCAAGGTGCTACACCGCACCTACTACACTCGCACATTACTCCACAAAATACAGAGAGCGCCACACCCATACTGCCTCAGGGGATGCGGGGAGGAAGGGACTCTCCTACACACGTTATGGGAATGTCCACAAATCAGGGAACTATGGCGTCAGATTATGCGCACAGTCTCTCAGGCCATCAATGTTTCTGTCCTACCGGAACCTCGTAAATGCCTGTTGAACATTTGGGACCCTACGGACTTAAACAGGTATGGACAACTGTGGGTCACCCTAGCAGTGACAGTGGCCAAACGAGACATTGCACAGAGGTGGGGCGCTCCAGAATTGCCGACGGTGGCAGGGTGGATAAGAAACATGGACCTTCTCATGGTAAAGGAGAGAGCAGTATATGTATTAAGAGCCTGCCCCCGCAAATGGAATCGGGTGTGGATGCCATGGAACGCATATAGGGGTGACCCATGTGAGGCATTGCCGGAGGGTGAGGACTCGGAATCGGAGGAAGACGAGGACTAGTGGCTATGGATGTGCTAGCATAAACAGGGGAGGGGCCGGGAGGCGGAGGGAATGCACCGCTACTGCAGACGGAATGCTGAATGTGTAAGCCTGTGGGATAGTATATGTGAACGTACACAAGTATTGGTAAACTGATGACCGTTGTTGGGTTTTTAGACTTGTTTTCTTTATTCTTATATGTCCCCGCTAATACCATGTATGGGAGAAGTCAGCCTTCTGAATCGAAAAAGTATGGGCGGGATGGGCGTTAAGAAGAAGGGGTGAAATTGGGCCGTGTGATGCATATGTCTGTTTATTCACTTCTTAACTACTGGGCCTTACAAGGACTTGATAACTGTTGATACAATCTGTGTTAAATCCTTTCCCCACCGGGGGATCATAATACTGTTATGTCGCTTCAACTGCAAAATGCCGATATGAATATCTCTTCTAAACTCCTGACAATAAAGAATTTTCAAAAAAAACAAAAAAAAAACAATCCTGTTAAACCTATGCGACAGTGAGAGACCCAAATAACAATCTCAACCCTGGCCCCGTCTATCAAATGCACTAAAGTCAGTAGTTAAAGAAAGCCAATTCCACGAAGCTGAGAAAAGTGCGGCAGTTCTCGATATGGATGATTGGTGACAATGGTACCCCTCCCCGTCTCCGAAGCCAAGTTGGAACCCATCCGCCATCTTGAGAGACCGACAGGGGAGGGGAGTCGACAAGGTCCAAAACAGCAAAGGATAAAAAGTAGACAGTTCCAGAATGCGGATATCTTGTAAATGTTCCAGGGGATACACAATCGGGGGTTTCAATGGCTCCATAGGGCGATCGGGCACAGTACAGTCAGGTAGATCCAGTATAGTAGGAGCAAACACTACTTCCAGCGCCACGTCAAAATAAGTCTCCGAGAAAGATATGGAAATGCAGGCTGATTGCCGAGGCGTAAGTGTCGAGTCAGGGTCCGTTCTCAGATCTGTGAGGCCATCAGTCGTAGACAACAAACTGCAAGTCCGGACTGCAATGGTTCCCCTGAGTGCCATAAGTGCCTCCAGCACCGTTCGCAATGACGGGCCAGTTCGAGCCTGCTCCGCTAGCTGCATTTCTTCCTCCAACATGGTGGTCCCCACGGAGTGGCGCCTTCTCCGGGGCAAAATTAGACGGAGCAGGAGTAAGCCATGAGGGACTGAAGTTTAGCAATCAGTAATACACAGCGAGGTACCGACCCCGGGGGGTCGACGAAGCGATTGCCGAACCCCCGGTCAGGGACCCCCGCGACACAACGCCGTGCGTCACTCGTCTCCTCACCTACTATTAAACACCAAGCAGTTGGCAGTAGCATACCAATCAAAAGTCCGAATGTTCCGGAGAGCGGACCCTACCACGTTCAGCAGTCCGTTGTTGTTCAACTTGGACCCGGCAAAAGCCTGCACTCGAGACCCCGGCGTCCCCGCTGGGTTAGGCCTCACACAACCATCGACGTATCTCCGCTCCACGACTGCGGAGAAACTCCGGGACTGCACCACTGGAAAGCAGGTCAGGTCACACACACGGGTCCGGTGCGGGAACCCAGGATAGTCAACAGGATAACAGACCGAAAGACGGAGGTCAGCGGAGCCGGGAGACTATGCGGCCATCTTGGTTGGTGACGTAGCTCCTCCCACAGCGCGATCCCTTTTGCTGCCATTCCTGCTCAGGTAAGCGCCATGACCACCACAACAGACACTGACCAGCGAATGTGACCGTACAAGTTGCCAACAGCGACCCAAGGAAAGTATTGCAGTCCAAAACCACATAGAGGCACAACACAGTAGCTACGTCATATTTCCACATTCAAGCATTATTAATTCTGTTTCTTCATTGTAGAAAAAAGTGAATAGTTTTGACTTATTGGTGACCAGAAACTACGAACATAGTTGAAATTTGAAAAGTATTATTGACAATAATGGGGCTGGAAACATGAAAAGAAAAAAAATACCACTGGACATTTCTTGTATGGTGCCATTAAGTATAGTTTTCTGTGATGGAAAATAGTTTGAAAAAAGGATGCTCAGAATGACCAACTATTACGCAAATTGCTTACCTGGCTTGAACCATCCACCCAAGCCAGGCGAGAGGGAATTCTGCGTGAGGGCATGTTGAAGTTGTGAAGGTTGCAAGACAGAAATGGCACATTCACTGGCCTGTTAAAAAACTGAGGACAGCCACATTAGCATGACAAATGCTAGAGCTGGAAAGGTTGATATTAGCCAGTGAATGCAGATTTGCTGGCAGGTTACAGCTTTCTTACGCTACTGCCTCCTGATTGTCAGATCTGACATACGCACAGCTGGAACTGCCTGCCAAACTCATGTCATAAAAAATATAATGCATACAATACTCAAACAAGCATTGGTAGTGTCAATAGGTCTGGCTTTAATGTTCCACACCCTGCACTCACAAAAGCATGCTGTTCACTCTGCATTCAAATGGGCAAATGTCTCACCCTGCACCTACAAAGAGACAGCGCTCAACCTTCAATCATTCAGTCACACCACTCCCACTGCACTCACATACTGCCAACCCTCCACTCATACCCCTCTCACCCACCACTAATCCTGCACTTAACATGTAGTCACGGCAAGTACCCAATACTCTTACACTACACAATCCACACATACTGTTGGGATGCAAAAGTCCTCTACATGGTAAGAGGCATGCACCCCTTCCCGGAGTCCCCAACTGTACTGATATCTGGCTCCCTCATTCTGATTTTTGTTGTCATAGGCAAACACGTATTGTGCGTGTGTGACATAGCCCTGTTCCATGAGTTGCGGTCTTGTTGGACCGGGAGGGGCACCCAAAGCACTCCCCTCATAGTGGTGAAAGGCTACTGCCTTCACAGGGGTTAAGCAGCATGAGCACAAGTGGTGGCATCATACCCTGTAAAAATCAATAGGAGTTAACAGGTCCTCCTTAACCTGTGTCACAGAAGTGAAGCTTACAGGGTCACGTGTTTTTAAAGTTCTGCTGCTATGTGCTCACCATTGACCTACATCGGTTTGATGTGAAGTGCTGAGCAACGCATAAGTGGTGCTTCAGCGCTGGTTGTAAGTGTGCCTGGGAAGGTTACAATACAGGGATAATGCAACACTGAGCAGAGTAGGCATGGTGAAGTGCAAGTGCTGAGTGTATGTGTGTCTAAGAAAGTTACAGTATATGGATGTTTTGCTGCACATTGCATGCATGGTAAATGTATGTGCTGGATGTATGTGTGCCTATGACTGGTACAGTACAGTATGGATACAGTGCTGTGCGTAGGTTTTATGCATGCACTGGGCGTATGTGTGCCTGTGGATGAGACAATAACTGAAGGGCCCTGGGTTCTATTATGGGAGACCAAGGTTTCATTGGTGAAAGTATGAGGAGGTAGAGTAATACCCCCAGACAGATTTCTGTATTGCTGCATTCTTGTAAGCTGGGTGGGACACTCACTGAGGAGGGAAGGGTGCTTTTTGATTCAGTGAGAGGTCACAAGCAAGTGGCTTGGGCATATCTCAAGAAGGAGATGGGGCTGATAAGAGAATCATAAAGAGTAGGACTGGAGCCCTAGGCTAACCCTTTTGATACACATATCACTGTGCCTTACACCCAGATGTGAACCCTGGCCACCCCATGAACTGTGTAGTGGGGTTATCGCCTTTGGAGTCACTTGTTCTGTGATGCACAGCCTTAAAGAGGAAGAAGATAGCAAAGGAGTGGACACTTGAAAAGAAGCAGACCCCAAGATACACTTCAAAAACTCAGACCTTAAATCTTTTTTGGTGTCCGGAAAATGGACTATAGGAAGGGAAGTTTGAGGCCCCAAAAATTGCCATCTGCCAAGAAACAATGACAGGCTCTGTAAGGAGGAGATGCTCTGCAAGACTTCAGCCTGTGACCAGGATTGGGGTCCAAGGCCTGATAGTGTTTCTGTTGGGTGAGGGAACATCACCCAGGAATTCAAAGGCCACCTGCCCTGCAGCACCAGTGCCTGCCGGGTTTGTTAGGCCCAGTGTGCCCAGTGAGGAAGAGGAGAGCGTTTGAGGGAGTGAGGTCCAATGGGGAGTCCTGTCGAGTAGACTCCATGTGTGAGGTGTGAGGGAACTGCTACTTCACTGATCAGTTCGTTGCCTGTGTGCAGGACAAAGTCAGTGAGCCTCATATGTCAGGAGAGGGCAGGTGGGAATTGAGCAATGTATCATGCTGCACTGATCGAGCCGGAGCCTGTGCGCAGTGCTGAGGCAATGACCCTGGATGCTAAGTAGGGCTACTGTGGAAAAGACTGCCTTGCAGTAAGGGCTGGAGCCTTGTGCAGTAGTGGGTGTCAACTCTGTATGTCAAGATGGTCACTGTGAAGATAAACTATTATTAACAGGTTAATGTAGTTTATAGAAATATGATGTGCAACAGTGAGCAAGTGTTAAGTACGGAAAGTCTTATTGATGGAGAGGACCTTGCCATGCTGAGGATAAATGTTCAGGTAGAATTTGAGGGATGCCTCAGTTATCTTGGAGGAGTCAGAGTGGAGTTTAAGAATTTGACTTCAGGATTCTGAATATGTGGAGGAGGATGGGGGCTTGCTGACAAAATATCAGTATTGCCCATGGTATGAGGAAGGAGGGGTAAACCCTCTGTAGTAGGTCTAATCAAAGAAGTTACTTTTTTTTAAAAAGTCACCTGTCTCCTTTCTCCTTTTCTTGGTGAAAGAAATAGAGGGAGAAACAGTGTATCTCATTAGGAGGCAGATAGAAATGCAAGGAATGAGAACACTAGAATGGGATTGGGTAAGCACTCACAGCAAACAGGAAGTGTGGCTTTAGAAAGCATTCTTTTTAGCTGTAAAAGTACTTGTAACATGACTGCCAAAGTGAACTGAGGTTGAAAGACTTGCTGAGTAAGATTTATGCAGAATGATATCCTGTTGAAATTTTGTTCTTCTTTTAAAAAAAATGTTTATTAAGCATATGCATAAACTTACAACAAATTGCTCATCGATTAAAACTGATAATGAAATGCTTCTCAACACAGACCGATCCTCTTGCAGATACATAAAATCCATTACAATGAATTTACATCACGGGATGTAACAACCACTCATGTTTCAAGCACTAATGTCCATTTCTGATTCTTCCGAAGGTGGTGCACAAATATTCCCTCTGAATTAGGTCAACTTTCCCCATACCCGCTTCCATTTCTTTGGGCACCCCCTGTGCATATATACTGCCTTTTCTGCCACCATTGCTCCGTCCATATCATTGCACCATTCCCGATGTGTGGGAGTCGCATGTGTTCCCCAGTGTTTCGCGATATTGCGTTTTGCAAACATCATACCTAGTGCCGCTCAATCTGGTGCTGTGTGGTTAAGATCTGTAGGCTCCCAGATATTAAGGATACACCTCTTGGGCTCTGGTGTTACTGCAACCCCGCTAACCTGGGAGATGGTGTGCATAATTGATCCCCAGTATGTTGAGATCTTTGGGCATTCCCACAGCGTATGAAGGAAAATACCAAACCCCCGCACTGTCTGAGACAAGAGGTCTCAGTGGCTTTCCCCATTGTATGCATCGTCTGCCTCATGTAGTAGATTCAGTGAAGTTTTTTTAACTGCACCAGTTTCAACTTGGAGGTTATCGCTACCACCCGCGGGGACGCTAGTGCTTCCTGTCATTCCATCTTGTCCAGTTCCCCTATATCAGCTTGCCATTTTTCTCTAAGGGTTTGTGTAGGGTCTGGTTGGTTGTTAATAATTTTTCGATAGGTAAAAGATCATGTTGAAATTTGATAATGTAACTTACATGTCTGCACTGAATTGAACGGCCTTGGGCCTATACACACTTAAGTAATTTGTACATTTAAATACATTTACAACATTTTGGATATTCACAAAATCTAAGTGTAAGTTACACTTTTGGAGTAATTTATATTCAGATTTTGTGAATAACCAAAAAGTAGTTACATTCAGATTTTGCGAATAGTCAAAAGTTAGTACATTGTATTACGGCTTATACTTTCCCAAGTAAAACTGTGCGTTTGTTGAACAACATGTACTTCGGAACTGCGCAAGACTGATTCTGAGCACACCATCAGGATATGATAGCCTTAGTCCTGCTAGCTCACAGTGCACCACCTGTACCCGTAACACCTAACCGGACAAGGTAACAAATAGATTGTGCAACCTCAGAACATGACATCCATCTGTACACCTAACCTGACAAGGTAACAAATGGATTGTGCACTTCAGAACATGACAAACCTGACTCCCCAAGTAAATTGTGGTAACAGATATAGAAAGCTTTTTGTTTGGTTGCTCATGCATATCCAAAGAAATACGCAAGAAATACATAGTATGGCGTTTCAATATTTATTGAAGCATTGTGATTCTTGAGTAAAATATGTGTGCTGCAATAACCAATAGAAGGAAAAAGAATAATGAGATCAGCATTACAAGAATGGTGAAAAAAATAAACAGTTCAACCATTTTGCTGTTATATTAGAATGTATGCTTGCATAGAAGTACTGTGATATGGTGTATTCCTGCCTAGTGCTTCGTTACCTAGTATGCCTAGGGTGGGATAATATGACAAATCCCTGTAAGGTGACCTAACTCCCTAGTTAACTGTGGGTAAATGCCATCAGTGTGCCTGTCTTAGTGGAGAGCTGAGCAGCATCCCTTGCAAAAGTAAACAGGAATCAGCTGGGCTGAAATTCCAACATTGGGCGAAATCTCAGTGCCAGCAAAATGCTCCTCTGTTTAAACAAGAGAGTGATGTTGTTTACATAATAAACATCATTCATGTTGCCATGCCGAAGCCCCTGGCAGGCCACTATTGTTTATTCTATTGTGATAGCTCTGTCACTGAATGGACAATAACAAAAAACAACATTTTGTGCAGTGAAATTAGTCCTTGTACAGAATGTTGAAAGTATTTCATATCATGCCTACGAAGTGGAAATGTAAGCAAAGCTAGTTCAGAGAACATTATCCTGCACAGGCACACAAGTTAATGTGTTTCAAATGTCATTGTGTTTAAGAAAACAAGGCAACTTAAAAACATGAGTACGTAAAATGGTGGTGTTTCTACCCTGGCCTAAAATGTAACCACATGACACCCACTCCTTGAACGTGAGATGAATAAAAAAGCTTCCTAAACACAATGCCAACAGTATATGTTGTGACATAGAAGCCTAAAATCATAAAAATCATTGAGCTCTTTTGAGAATAAAAGCATTCGGGAAAAAGCCAGGTTATTTTAAAATCAATATAAAGAGCAAATAAAACCGATGCAATTTAAAAGCAATTTAGAAGGATAAAAACATGCCCAAATTGAAAAGTCTCGCAACTCGAAACCGCCAGATTGTTTATGTTTTCCAAGCAGTAGATGAAACATTGCCATTTCCAGCAATCTCCAGTGTCTACCAAGGGAGGAATAGCCAGTAATGATTCCACAGAAGAAGAGCCAGGATCCAGATCATAAGGAGCCAAAGCATCCAAGGAAGGCTCATAGTATGCTTTTAGAAGGTATGGCAAATTTGAAGGACAACAGTGCAAGTGGGCCTTTAAGGGTCTCACCAGCAGTTCTATGTCTGGAGATTGTACAGGTTGCATTACTAGGCATATGTCCAGGGCACACTTGAAAATGCACAGTAAAGAGTGGAAAACAGGCACGCAGTGTAGCTAGACATCCTGAAAAGACAAGAACCAGTGGTCACTGAGTTCCTGAAGTAAGGGTCTGCCAAAAAATGTATAATTTGTTCACGACACAGGAGCACATGTGGTAATGCCATCCCGATTTGGTCTTGTGATGGGATATCCATTGCAGAACAGGCCTAGTGGTAAACCTCTCAAAATGCTTCCAAGCACCAAGTTTATGAATGATGGAATAACTCTGTAAACAGTCTGAAAGGAGCTAACCAACCTAGAGCCAATTGTTTTCAGAAAGTGTGCTACCCCCACAATACTAGACATTTTACAAACGCGGTGCACAAGCTCCCCGAATGGTATGGGAAATTAGTGCAGAGCAGCGAATGTATCTCAGAAGAAGACCTTGCAACTTGAAGATCAAACGTCTCCCTTGCAGATGCCAAGGCCACATGCTTCTGGAACAATAAGGCTTTCAGTCTGCTTAAAGCATCGAAGTGCACATTCAAAAGCTTTATCAAAGGCCAAAGTGTTAAACTCCTAACTGTACGGGCAGGTGGAAACAGTACTTGCGTACAAAAGGCCATGACTGCAGAAACTGTTACCAGACAGGCAATTCCCGTCACATCCCACAGCAGCCCTGATCAATCAACATCAAATATCTACCATTGGAGAGTAATCTGAAAGCAGGACAGATCACAGCAGCTGGAGAATCTTTCAGATAACACAACAAGTTTGCCTTAGATGCATTACATGCTCCATGAAGCGAATCTTCCCTACAAACTAAGGAATGTCCCAAGGTACTCTCATAGTCAGTCCCACTAAGAAAAACCTCAGTCTTAGTATTGCCACAGAGGTATTTGAAAGGTAAGATCCATGACTAGTGTACATACCCTTCTCCTAACGCTTCATATCTGCCCACTTGATAGTGTTGTAGGCAGTATTGGAAGTTGAATGTCAAAAATGGCAGAGAAATAAAGCTGTGGATTATGTAGTCCGTGGAAGGTATTTCTGCAACAGTGAATGGTAGTTTTTCTTACTTCTCTATATATCTAACATAGTGTATGTCGCATCTTTTGTAGCCATGATGATCTGTTGTTTAGTATGATTGTATGGTAAAAACAAGCTAGAGCGATTAAGATGTTTCCTTGGAACGTAATCAGTACACAGGGTCTGTAGAGACCAACTCAATATCATGATAGCCTTAAGCTGCGACTTCCCATGTTGTAAAGAAGACATGTCACTCTGTATAATGTTGATTCCATACAACTCAATGTTACTCAGAGAGTATATTCTGGTAGATACAGTAGTGATACCATTATCAACTACTGCCAAAGCCCTTTCTAGATTTGCCCTGTCAATTTCGTGCCGTCTCTAAGCCGCTTGCTGCGGTGAAACTTTCCACACTTCATTGTATATAGCATATAGAAAGCACTTTTGACGTGGTCTTCGAGGACCTAACAAAGAGTCCTGTAGTCCCATCAGAAAGAAGAGAGAAGTGTTGTTTCACCTGAGACAACGTGGAATGTTTAAGCCAATCAAGGCACAACATCGCAATGCTGTATGTTATTACCACTCCTGAATGTTGTGTCTGCTTGTAATGTGGGTCAGTCCTATTGATCCTAAACCCTTTAGTGTTGTCAAGATAAAATGTGCCTGATATCCATTAGCATCTAACGGCCAACCTAACCACACCTCCCGATTTGTATGTGAAGAATTGTATGTTCCATTGAGAAGCATGTTGTGAAAAGTATCCTCTGGGTAGTTTTTTTAATTGCTGCCAATTCGCAAATCGTGCAAATGAGGGAACGTTTGGTGCATTTAAATCTTTTATCTTGGCCAGGCCAAGACATGATGTTTGCTGCACAGTTTTGTTCAGGAAAACCATTTGGTGTGGTATAAGGCATGGCCTAAATGAAGCCTCTTTCCCTTGAACCTGCCAATCAACATTCTCTTCCAAAAGTCAAACCTTAGTACAGACAGCTGTGAAATAAAAGATCCAGAATAAATCAGGATGGTGTCAGTGAGCATAGTTTTCTTAGCCCATGAAGGCGTGAGTTCATAATAATAATTATATGACTCTGGGTCATCTGGATTGTGACCACAAAAATATGCAAACTTCTGTGCAAATGCTTTTTAGCTACCCGTGGTAGTGTGGGGGAGTGTTCCCATTGTGTGTAATTAAAGACTGTATGTGCAGTACTTGCTTTATGCAGAAAATGGTGACAATTATGAAGTATTCAGAACATTTCATCATAATACATTTCTGCAGTATTAAAAACAGTAGAATAATGTAGATCGTCCAGCATTATTGCACTGTATCAATATCCTAATCATCAGAGATAGTACTAGGAGTGCTAACATCATGTAAAGAAATTTTATATAGATATGGAATTTGAACAGTTTTAGTTGATCCAAATATAAAATATGACACATTATCTCAAACAATTCAATCAGGAACTGGAACAGCACAAATGTTCTAAGTAATAAACAAAATGTTTCCTTTCTGTGTTTCTCAATTATAATGTGATAACTCACAACAATATACAATAGACCATTGGGAATTTTAATTATTGAAATACATATGTCTCAACACGTAGGATCATGTCCTTCTATTGTTTTTATTTAAAACCTGATTCAAATATGAATTTGATTCAAAACATTACACTTAGTACAATTAAAAACATCAATACATGCACAATATTCCAAACATAAACCTTTTACATGACTTATTTCATTTAAGTGAAACACAGTGGATATCTTCTTTTCCACAAAACATCAGAAAATGTTCACTTCCAAAACATAAATAATCAAATACAATCATAATGTTAAAAAACTTGGTCCTTATGTCACCGCGTTTTGGTGTCTTTTCCTTATGTGCAAACACCTTCCTCAGGACAGAACATTTAAAAACATCAAGTCTTCGTATAATCAATCCTCCTATTTGGATAAGGTAGAGGATCAGAGTCTTTGCTCTAGCGCGATATTTCAAGCTTCCATCTATATGTGGACGAGGCAATCCCCTTATGTGGGGCCTTTGTTTAGCTACCCACTATGAATGCATACTATCTTCTCAATCGAAGTATTTTTTTCTGATCGACCACTTCATTGATTCCCTATGAATGAGGGTACTATTCAATCCTTTTTAGAGCTTTGTTGAAAAGGAGGGTCTTAGGGTTCTTGTTAATTAGCCCTAGTGATCCTTCTGGCGCCACTCATAAATGTTTGTGGGGCGAGATGCAGACCTTCGTGTGTGTTTTCGTCAACCGCCTCCGGGTTTCTTGATCTAAAGCAGCAGAAATGTTCACCAGGTTAAGGTGTATTCACACTTTGTGTGATGAAGAAAGAGGGTTTAAACCAAGTTTACCAGTTCAACAGCTGAGCTTTCTGGGAGATAGTGTCCATTCAGAAGCAAGAAAGAGACTCTCACAAAACCAATCCGAAGGAGTAAGTGGGTGCCATTGCACGCAGTGTTGACGTAAACCATCTATCGTCATATTAGAAAGAGTAATTGCAGCAACTACAGCAGTTTGCACGGTTGCTTTTGGGGCTTCATCAGCTATGAAATTTCCTGCAACGTGTATTCCTACATGCTGATGACTCAGTGTGTGTATCACATGAGTCAGTGGCAAACACGGTTTGAGTTTGACCACCTTCCCCAAAGCAGCTTGTGATTTATCATGTACCCTTTGAAATCTTTGAATCCATTCTGGCTCCAGGGGTGTAAGTACTCACTGTAGGACTAGACACAATAATATGAATCACACACATTAAGTGTGGGGAATCCGGGATACGTATTCTCAAGTGCCAGAATTAGAGGTTTTACTTTAGCAGGCTGCGCTGTGTAGTCACCAAATGACTATGTGTAGGTTTTGTTAGGGCAGAATTCTCCATCCTGCATTCTACTCATAACTGCAATGCACGCAGCAGAGTGTTGGTGCTTTGTCCCTATGGCAGTCTGTGCAGAACCATCAGTGTAGATGATGTAATCAGACTGATCTAGAGGCATGACTTCATTAGACAGAGGATATTCATTTTCATATTGTAGGTATGCCTGTGTTTGTAGTGTAGAGTCAAATATGTAATCTACATCTGTTGCAAAAATCAATCAGGGGCTATAATGTGTGCTACTCACCCGTGAGGGTCTCAAGGCATTGGGGGGGAAGGGCTGCTCCAGTTCAGCCGAAGATCCAGGTTGTGAGACTCTTCCTGAAGGCGTGCAGCATAGGGGAGCATCTGAGGCTGACTGGGAGTTCGTTCCAGGCGTTGGCCGCGATGTAGGAGAAGGCACTTCTACCCGCCCTGGTTCTGCGGATGTGCTGGGTTTCTGCGGGCCGAAGAAGGCTGAAATGCCAGAAACCAGTCCCCGGTAGCTTGTCTCCTTTCTGGTGAAGAATTGGCTTGGTAGTTTAGTCTGCCCTGTTCCCATGATGCACTGGGCCAGGGACAGACTGATTTGCATATAGCCAGATTCTGAGCTGGGATGGGGCAGTGAGATAAATAACGGTGATGGATCAAGCCCTGATCTTTGGACTGGGTAAGAGTGGTCTGTTTAACTCAGACACTCTGTTCATCACCACCCCCTTTTGTAAATCATTTTTGGCCACTATAGGTGTGGCAGGGTATACTCAGACATGAGTCCCTTTCTCACTGCTCCATCAGGATTCAAGCAAGCCGGGCCGAAGAAGGCTGAAATGCCAGAAACCGGTCCCCGGTAGCTTGTCTCCTTTCTGGTGAAGAATTGGCTTGGTAGTTTAGTCTGCCCTGTTCCCATGATGCACTGGGCCAGGGACAGACTGATTTGCATATAGCCAGATTCTGAGCTGGGATGGGGCAGTGAGATAAATAACGGTGATGGATCAAGCCCTGATCTTTGGACTGGGTAAGAGTGGTCTGTTTAACTCAGACACTCTGTTCATCACCACCCCCTTTTGTAAATCATTTTTGGCCACTATAGGTGTGGCAGGGTATACTCAGACATGAGTCCCTTTCTCACTGCTCCATCAGGATTCAAGCAAGCCGGGCCGAAGAAGGCTGAAATGCCAGAAACCGGTCCCCGGTAGCTTGTCTCCTTTCTGGTGAAGAATTGGCTTGGTAGTTTAGTCTGCCCTGTTCCCATGATGCACTGGGCCAGGGACAGACTGATTTGCATATAGCCAGATTCTGAGCTGGGATGGGGCAGTGAGATAAATAACGGTGATGGATCAAGCCCTGATCTTTGGACTGGGTAAGAGTGGTCTGTTTAACTCAGACACTCTGTTCATCACCACCCCCTTTTGTAAATCATTTTTGGCCACTATAGGTGTGGCAGGGTATACTCAGACATGAGTCCCTTTCTCACTGCTCCATCAGGATTCAAGCAAGCCGGGCCGAAGAAGGCTGAAATGCCAGAAACCGGTCCTCGGTAGCTTGTCTCCTTTCTGGTGAAGAATTGGCTTGGTAGTTTAGTCTGCCCTGTTCCCATGATGCACTGGGCCAGGGACAGACTGATTTGCATATAGCCAGATTCTGAGCTGGGATGGGGCAGTGAGATAAATAACGGTGATGGATCAAGCCCTGATCTTTGGACTGGGTAAGAGTGGTCTGTTTAACTCAGACACTCTGTTCATCACCACCCCCTTTTGTAAATCATTTTTGGCCACTATAGGTGTGGCAGGGTATACTCAGACATGAGTCCCTTTCTCACTGCTCCATCAGGATTCAAGCAAGCCGGGCCGAAGAAGGCTGAAATGCCAGAAACTGGTCCCCGGTAGCTTGTCTCCTTTCTGGTGAAGAATTGGCTTGGTAGTTTAGTCTGCCCTGTTCCCATGATGCACTGGGCCAGGGACAGACTGATTTGCATATAGCCAGATTCTGAGCTGGGATGGGGCAGTGAGATAAATAACGGTGATGGATCAAGCCCTGATCTTTGGACTGGGTAAGAGTGGTCTGTTTAACTCAGACACTCTGTTCATCACCACCCCCTTTTGTAAATCGGGTTTCTGCTAGGGCAAGGTTAGCAGAGCGTAGGTTTCTTTTGGGAACGTGGAATGAAACTCTATCGTAGAGGGATTTGTAGGTGTGTGGGTGAGAAGTTTGAAGGTTACTCTCTTTTTGACAGGGAACCAGTGGAGGTCTCGCAGGTGTTGGGTGATATTCTCATGTCGGGGCATGCCCAGAATAAGTCTGGCCCGGTGTACTGGATGGTCTGTAGTTTGCGTAGCAGGGAGTTGTTGATTCCAACATAGAGGGCGTTTCCGTAGTCCAATCTGCATGTTATGAGAGCATGGGTGGCGGTCTTTCTGGCTTCGGGGGATCCACTAGAAGGTCTTGCAGAGGATGCGCAGGGTGTTGAAGCAAGTGGTGGCCACAGTGTTGATCTATCGGGTCATGGTGAGGTAGGAGTCGAGTATGATGCCAAGGTTCTGGCCGTGGTCTGTGGGGGTGGGAGTGTGCCGAGGGCAGGGGTCCACCAGGAGATGTCCCAAGCTGAGGGGGTAGGTCTAAGGACGAGGACTTCTGTCTTCTCCAAGTTGAGTTTCAGACAGCTGCTGCTCATCCAATATGGCGACTGTACTCAATTACTCATGATAGCATGAGTCTGGTGGTTTCGGGGTCCTTCGTTAAGGAGAGGATGAGCTGGGTCTCATCGGCATAGGAAAGAATACTGAGTCCATGCTGTCTGACGATGGCGGCGAGGGAAGCCATGTAGATGTTAAAGAGCGTGGGACTGAGCAATGATCCTTGTGATACTCCGCAGTTGATCTCTGTGGGTTGGGAGAGAAAAGGCGGGAGTCCGATCCTTTGGATTCTGCCGATGAGGAAGGAGCGGAGCCAGTTGGGGGTGGTTCCCTGTATTCCGGCGTTATGGAGTCTGGCTGCGAGAGTGCGGTGTAAGACAGTGTCAAAGGCTGTAGAGAAGTCGAGTAGGATGAGGCCTGCGGTGTGGTCGAGGAGCATGTGGATGTTGTCTGTGGCAGGGAGGAGGCCGGTCTCTGTGCTGTGGTTCCTGCGGAATACAGATTGGGAGGGGTCGAGGATGTAGTTCTTTTCAATGAAGTTTGTCAGCTGGGCGTTGGCGATCTTCTTGGTGACCTTGGCAGCAAAGGGAAGGAGAGAGATGGGTCGGTCGGGCCTGCAGAGGATTTCTTGACGTGGGGTTTGACCTCTGGGCGCTTCCAGTCATCGGGGAAGGTGCCGGATTTGAAGGCGGTGTTGATGGCCCATTGTAGCTCGGGCGCTATGGTGGTGGCAACTCTGTCGAAGATGTGCGGAGAGCAGGGGTCTGTAGGGGCTCCTGCTTGAGTGCTCTTCATGGTTGGGGTGGTGTCTCCGGTGGTGACCGGGGTCCAGGCGGTGATAGTGAATCGGCTGTCATTGATGGAAGGACACTGCTCACTGAAGTTGTTGTAGAGAGCCTTGATTTTCAGGTGGAAGTAGGAGCCGAGCTTGTTGCAGAGGTCCTAGGAGGGAGTGACGTCCGTGGCTTCGCTGGTGGGGTGGTGAATTGCTGGATGATGTTGAAGAGTTCCTTAGAGTTTCTGGAGTTGGTGAGGATTTTGTTCCGAATGAAGATCCTCTTTGTGGATCTAATGCATTGGTGGTGTTCTGTCATGGCTTTTTTGTAGTTGGTTAGGCCTACCGTGGTTTTGCTGTTTCTCCATTATTTTTCGAGGCGTCTGCAGGAGCGTCTGGCTTCTTGGAGGTCGGTGGTGAACGAGGTGGCTTTCAGGAGGCGTTGTCTGTCAGTGTTGCAGAGGGGTGCGAGCTTGTCAGTTTGTGATCCAGCGGTGTAGTTCCATGGCATCAGATTTGGCATTGAACAAGGCGAGCGGGGTTATGGATGAAGGCAGAGTTGAGGTGGTCCTCTGCAACCTTGCTCCAGTTTCTTCGCGGAGGGCGAGGAGTGGGTTTGAGAGCGGTGACATGTTCAAAGATAAGTGTACACAGTGATGGTCTGTCCAGATGGGCTGTGTGGTATGTCTGAAGCGGATATTGTTCCCAACTGCGAAGATGGGGTCGAGGGTGTGTACTGCCTTGTGGGCGGGGGTGTTGATGAGCTATTTCAGTCCGATGTTGGTGAGGTTGTCCAGGAGGGCGGTGGAGTTGTGGTCATTGAGGTTGTCGAGGTGGAAGTTCAGGTCTCCGATGAGTATGTAGTCCATGGAGGTGAAGGCTTGGGGTGCGATGAGGTCAGCGATGTCATGGTGAACAAAGTGCAAGGGTACTGTAAAGAGTGGTTCTAGGGCTCGTCTGGATCTGGAAGTGAAGGCGTTCGGTGGTGGTGGAGGAGTCGCTTGTGGTGGAGGTGGAGAGTCAGAGGGAGCTCTTGTGTTCGAAGGCGAGTCCTATTCCTGGTTCGTTGGGGCAGTGCTTTCTCAGGATCTTATAGCAGTTGGGAATGGCGGTGGTGATATCAGGGGTGGAGGCGGCATTGGTCCAAGTTTCCGTGAAGAATGCAACGTCAGACAAGAGGGTGTTGAGGAGGTCCCAGATCTCTTCAGCATGTCTATGTAGGGAGCACACGTTGAAGAGGATGCACGTCAGGGCTTCAGAGCTGTTGGCGTCCGGCGTGGGGTGTTGCCCTTGGTGGTGCGGAGGGTGAAGCAGGTTTGTCAGCAGTGGCGGAAGGAGAACTGGCTGAGGGTGGTGTTCGGTGTGGACAGCTGGCAGTTGTTCTTTCTTCCGGGGTTGAGTGCGAGGAGGGCAGCTGAGTTGTAGTGGTGCTGTAAGAGAGTTGGCCCATTGTATCCATCGTATAATGTAATGTAATGTATGTATACTTGTAAAGTGCACTGTTACCTCGTTACGTGGCGTTCTGGCGCTGTATACCGCTGGGGAACCCGTCGTGGAATGTAAAGCTTTTGCTTTTGGAACACTGGTCCTGTGACCATTACCATCAAATCCTTTAGACCTACATACTATTTTTAATCTTCTCTTCCACCATGTGAATAAAGGATACTTTTGGAGTGGGAGATGAATTTTATCTTTAAAGTTATGCCCCCATATGCCCAGTCTTCATAAGTAATCCCTGGAATACGGTTGAGTCTACCCCTACCTTTAGAAATTGGGGTGAACCCGATGATGAAGCATGTGAATACTAGAGTGAGTGAGGGTTATATAAAGCGGGTGTGTTGCCACTAGGCAGCATTTGTGTAACCTCATGTCTGCAGTTTGCTATTATGTTAATTGCGGAGTCCTCGTCAGCTATATGAATATGTGGAATTCAGAGAGGGTATCGCTATTGAGTGATTCTTTGAAAGATTCCATACATAGAATGTTTCCTTAACGCTAAGGACGTCTCCGGTAAGTAGGTGAGATGGGATTTTGCGTACACAAAAAAAATACTCAGGAAATCCATTCAATTAGAACCCAAGCAAGAACATTGCCATGTCGTAAAGCTTATACTTTCCAAAGTAAAAATAAATGTGTATTTGTTGGACAACATACATGGTAGAACTGTGCAAGGCTGATTCTGAGCACACCATCAGAACATGTTGGCCTTAGTCCTACTAGCTAACAGTGCACTATCTGTACCCCTAATCTGACAAGGTAACAAATGATTGTTCAACCGCAGAAAATGACAACCCTGCCTCCCCAAGTAAATCGTGGTAACAGATCTACAAACTTTTTAGTTTGGTTACTCATGCATACTCAAAAGATACACAAGAAATACACAGTATGGCGTTTCGATAGTTATTGAAGCATTGTAATTCTTGAGTAAAATACGTGTGCTGCAATAACCAATTGAAGGAAACAGAATAATTTGATCAGCATTTAGAGAATAGTGAAAAAGATAAACAGTTCAACCATTTTGCTGTTACAGAGAATATATGTTTTCATATTAGTACAGTGATATAGTGTGCTCCTCCATATTGCTTTCTAACCTAGAGTAATCTGCAAAATCCCTGTAGGATGTTCCATTTCCCCAGTTACCTGTAGATAAGTGTCAACAGGGTGCTTATCTTGGTGGAGAGCTGGGCAGCAACCCTCACAAGAGTTAACAGGAATCAGTTGGGCTGGAATTTCTGCATGGGGCGATCTCTCAGTGCCAATGAAATGATTCTCTATCTAAACAAAGGAGAGTTGTCGTTTATTTAATAAACATCAGCCATGTTGCCATGCCGAAGCCTCAGTCAGGCTGGTATTGTTATAGATCGGTCACCGAATGGTCAATAACAAACAACGTAAACACAAGGAGATGATGTACAGAGCACTGAATCTTTTCAGTCACTCACCCGAAGTCACAGTTCTGGGTTGGATCCATCATCATTCTTTAGCTCACTTCATCACCTCAGTTCAGACCCAGCTACATGCTAATCAGTCTTGACCCTGTGCCTCATGGAACAGTCCAGCCCGAAATGCCAAGCCAGGTCTTCCCTGAACCAGAAACAAGCATCCTGGGACCAGTTTCTGGGTAACACCCTTCATCAGCCAGGATAGCTTGAATCCAGTGGCAAAGTGAGGAAGGGACCCACGTCTGGGCATACCCTGCCAACTTAGGGCAAACAAAGCAAACACAAGGAGATGATGGACGGAGCACTAAATCTTTTCAGACACTCAACCCCAGTCACACAACTGGGTTGAATCCATCATCATTCTTTTGCTCACTTCGCCACCTCAGTTCAGACCCTGCTATATGCAAATCAGTCATGTCCCTGTGCCTCATGGGAACAGTCCAGCCCGAACTGCCAAGCCAGGTCTTCCCTGAACCGGAAACAAACATCCTGGGACCGGTTTCTGGGTAATTCCCTTCATCAGCCAGGCTAGCTTGAATCCAGTGGCAAAGTGAGCAAGTGACCCACGTCTGGGTTTAGGCCCAGATTGATGTCCTGGGGTGAATGTATGACATTGCTCTGCATTATTTCCATCAAATGTTCTTTTTGCATTTGTCACCATGAGTGGGACGGGTATGCCGATACGTGGGTTCCGTGCTCTCCACTGGAGTCAAGCTATTCTTGTCAAGTACCTTCTCCAAACTGTAGCCTCCACAGGAGCTGATGCTTATTCCGCTATTCCCAACTCCCCTAGCTGCGAGTCTTGACGCTCACAGATAGAAGAGAGGGGGAAAGGGGAGTTGGAATGAGAAAGAGAGATTGCACTGCTTTGAGTTCTTCTGGCCGGACTCTTATCTTCTAGTGTAGAATCCCTACAACAAATAACAGCATGTAACACAGCACTTCACTAACTGCCCACTATCTTCCCTCTGCTTCTCTGTGTTTCCTTAATTCGCGCAGTGTGTTGCCTCTCTCATGATAATGCAGATTGATATGCTAGATCTTGCTCTATTCTATCTGGTTAGGTTTCTTTACTGTTTGTTGAACTCTGAAAATACAAACAAATTGTAAACTCTGTCTCTAGGGTTGACACTACCTCCCATAAGTACCTTTTGTTGCCTTGCTTAAGCCTGAACCATGTGTTGGGCTTTATCCTCATTTATTCTTGTATGTTCTGACTGACGTAGATCGTTGAGAAAATTCAAATGTCCTTTTCTTTTCTTGTTTCACAGATATGCGGACAAGACCATATGGTGGTAAGTACAATTATATATATAATTCTATTTGCATCTCCCTTCACTTTCTTTTCTTGTATTGTCTCTTTTCTGATAATTCTTGTCTCCAAGGTAGTTGTCTAATTCCACACACTAATGCTTAACTTTTCAATTCTTGTGTTCACAGTTGACTCTTAACTAAACTCTTGTAAATACTCTCCCTTAATCGTATTCTGCTCAGAAGTCTTTAATACTAAACTCTTACACTGCCCAAATGCTGTTCATACATCTTTAGAAACTTGTTTCTGTAAATTACTGCTGAAAGAAAGAAAGCACAGAATGGACAAGTGCTGCTGTGACTTAGCTGTCCTGCAAAATGTCTCCAAAGCCTCAAAATCGTCGAATCTTTACACGAAAGAGGAGCGCTAGTCAAAACGCTACTCTTCACTCTGGAAAACCGTTAAAGTGCGCAGCGGGGATCGTGAGCGAGTGCCTTAACAGCTGCTCTCGCTCGCGAGGAAAAGGCTAGATCACAAACCTACGCTTGGATCGGAGAGCGGCCGTCTTGGAATTCCGCTGCCGAATTCCTAAGAGGATTCTCAGCAAAAGGGAAACCAAAGTTAGGGAAATGGCGCCACGCAGTCGGCCATAGATTACATAAGTTAGCAAAGGTCAGAATAAGCGTCTGTTCCGTTTAAATGCCTGACAGCATCGTTCACTCCTGACAGTTCTGGCTGATGAGGGCTGAAAGCCCGAAACCAGTCCTAGGATGCTTGTGTTCAGTCCAGGGAGGAGCTGGACTATTCCCATTGGGCGCAGGGTCAAGACTGATTTGCATATGGCTTGGTTGAATCTGGAATGGCATGGTGAGCAAAGAAACTATGGATTAATGCCCAGATCTCGGTACTGGGGTGAATGTATGACATTGTTCTGTATTCTGTCCATCAATTGTTCTTTTTGCATTTGTCACCCCAAGTGGGACGGGTATGCCCATGCGTGGGTCCTGTGCTCGCCATGCCACTTGAGTCAATCTATCCTGGCTGATGAGGGCTGAAAGCCCAAAACCGGTCCTAGGAGGCTTGTGTCCAGTCCATGGAGGACTTGGCCTGGCAGTTTGCGCTGGACTGTTCCCATTGGGCGCAGGGTCAAGACTGATTTGCATATGGCTGGGTCCAAACTGGAATTGAATCGTGAGCAAAAATACGATGGGATTAGGCCCAGATCTTTGTACTGGGGTGAATGTATGACATTGATCTGCATCTTGTATACAGAAAGGTATCCTTGTTTTTGCTTAGTTTTTCCAGTGCAGTACGCTTTTTGAAACCATTTAGGACTCAATATGTAAACCAGACCTACTGGCATTGAAAATGCTTGTTCTAGGTAGTATCCCTCATTGACCCTATGAGCCCGCTAAATCCCTCCATCACTATTTACCCTCCCCTTCTTTCTGCTGCTTACTAGATTTCCAAGGAATCTAACCTGCACACCACCATGCCCTTCTAGCTTGAATGTGCTACTGGGAAGATAGACAATACCTGGTTCAAACAACATGCAACTGACCAAATCTGGTACACTTCTTTAAAAAGATGTGTGCAGTTTAAATTGCTTTGGAATTAGGGTGAGTTAGTACATCATGTAGGAGTCCCTTTTACTACCTCTGAAACTGTTTTTGACTTGTAAGCCCCAACTTTCTTCAAGCAACCAAAACATGACACTGCACCATTGCCCTCATGATTGTTTTCTTTTTTTGTATACGTTTTTATTTGCTTTTTATTGTGCATAAACAGAACAAGCATGTCATTATTAATCATCACACCCCACCCTTCATCCCCCCACCCTCCATCCTACACCTTTAAAAACAATTCACATTCCTCCACTTCAGCTAGTGCAATCAGATCTCTTCCCAGGCCCTCATCTATTACGCCATAATGTCCTCCATCTCACTCCCTCCTGTCCGGGGCTGGATACCCGCTCACTCTCTCTAATTCAGAGTCCTCCATCCAGACCATGGTATCGGCGGCATTTGCCCCACACTCTACCAAACTTTTTAGGACATCCCTGTGCCTTATATGTGACCCTTTCGGCTGCCATATATAAGTCCATACCCCTCCTCTATTCTTCCAGCTGTGGCAGAGTGGCTACCCCCCATTTCCTCGCCACGTCACTCTTGGCTACCACCAAAGCCAGGACTAAAAAGATCAGCAGTGGGCGAGTCAGGTCTACATCATTTGTCATACATAATAAGACCAATTTGGGGTCTAACGGCAGGGTAACCTCTAGCACCTCCCCTAGCTCTCTCAGGACCTCCACCCAGTAGGTCTGAATTTCCGGGCAGGACCAAATGGTGTGAAAAAAAATCCCCCCTGTCCCGGCCACATCGCAGGCAGTTCGGGTCACTAGCCCTTCCCATTTTGTGTAGGCACACTCTATCAAAGTAGGTCCTATGCAGGATATTATATTGGATAAGCCGTATGCGGGACTTAATGGCTACCTCTCTCGGGTGCATCAGGACTGTGTCCCAATCCACTGTATTCATTTCCCCTACAACACGCTCCCAGTTTCTTTTAAGGTTTACTAGCCCATCCGGTATGTTATTCATCAAGGTTCTATATGTCAGAGAGATTGCCCTACTCGGGATCTGTGCCTTTAAAATAAAACGAATTTCGTTGCGTGCACTGCATCACCGAATGCGATGCAGTGCGCGCAACAACATTTGTTTTATTTATTTATATGTTTACTTACCTGTTAAAATCCGTAATCCATACATTACTACCTCCCACCCTGCCCCTCCCCCTCCCCATGTCACTGCCCTGGAGAAACTCCTACTACCGACTGCGGCTTGGCCTCCCCTGTCCCAATTACCAGACCACTAGGCCGTTCACCACCCCCTGGCCTCATGCGCTTCACTCCTGCTTCCGGCTCCAGCGTCCGATATGTGCCCCACTCCTTCCGAGCTACGTCGCCATCCGTCCCAATGCTTAACACAGTGAAGCCTTCAGGCTGGCCGGGTCAATGCAGGGCCTCTCCACGTACGGGGATCTGCCCGCTAGGCCTCTATCCACCTCGCTGGTCCCAAACACCTTACCCCCGTCCCCGGCTCCGACTATGGGGCAGCATCCTCTCCTGCCTTGTAGGCCTCCGGTAGCCCCTGTGTCCAGTGTCGCTCTCAAGCTCTCCGTCTACCCAGGTGGGCATAGGCGCTTCTCCTCACCGCCCAGATGGGCCCACCTCTCCGGGCCTCCGCACCGGCTGCCAGTCTCTTACCGCCGCTGTTTCTCTCTTCTTCAGCGCAGCCCTGTAGCCCACCGCAGAAGCCCCAGTGACACTCGGCTCAGTCCCGGGTGGTTCACAGTCGAGTCCGGAGCCCCGGTCCGCTCGCCTGGCACTGCTTCCCGTCAACGGCGTCTTCACCTACGGCTCCGTTCGCCCCAGACTCTTCGTCAGGGCGCCGCCATCTTGGGTCCGCCTCCACGTTTCTCAGGAGCACCTCGGCCTACCATTCAAATTAGGTGGTTTTTCAATGCGGCACCCACTTTCACACGCAGCCAGGTCGTGGCGGAACCTTTATAGTTTCCTCAGTGTCGAAGACAGGACCTCTGGACGCCGTTTTAGTCGTCGGATCTAGTCGGCTCGCCAGAGCTGCAGAGGCTCCTGACTTACTCGGCCATGCTGTTGGCCACGACCCCCCATGATTGTTTTCTTGAGCTCTGATTTTCTCCTAGGTAGTCTGTAGATGTAACTTAATCCCTATCCCCATTGACGGCTTGCAGGAGGTTTTGTACCTCATTAAAGTAATTATGTTGTATGGTTAATTCTCTATCCTCTTTCTTCCCCTGCTCTCTAGTCTGTCTGTGTGGAATGTTGTACATGTCATAGAATGTTGGATGGGTGTACAGATTCAGTTGGTGACTGAAGGCTCAGCTGCCAGGAGGACAGCTCCTGCTGGGGCGTATTTACAGAGATACTTACTGGACTACTTTCTATCTTGGCTTCAACATCATACCTCTGTAACTATGTATTACAATAAATACTAACTTGAAACTTACCACCTCTGGACCCTTTTATCATTGTAACAAATTACATATCTGAAATCCCCCCCCCCCCCACCATGGCACTTTGAGGCTGGCCTGTTGAATAATCTAGGCTTGCAACACAATTTCTCTAGTTTCGGTCACTATTGGTTGCAAAGCTGGCCAATTGGCAATATTGATGCGGGAACGTTTCGTAAATGGTTTGTAAGGAGGCCTGCTTTTGGATTAAGTTCCAGTGGAACAGTAACTGTTAACAGACTCCATGTTTATGAGAGGTTTATCTTGTCTACAACTTATTTCAGTAAAATTCTGAAAAGCCCAGCCTCTCTTGGTTTTTACCCCTATCGTTTGTGGAGGAAGTAAATAAAGCTTGGTGACATCTGCTTTCAGGATTTGGGTTGTTGTAATAGCTTTATTAGCGATTTGGAGCTTTATCCCAGTCATTAGGGATTGCGCTTAGAATACTGAGTAGTGGTGAGATCAGTTACGAATGCTCTTTTTCTGCTTGAGTAACTACAATGAGGCGTGGCCCCAACACATTTTGGAAGGGGGTTGTTCTACCGCCTCCTTTACCTCTTAGAGATGGTTAGGCAGTAGAAAATTGATCTGCTGCTTTACCTATTTTCAAATTAAACTTTGTTTCATTCTCCATTCCAACTTTAAAATTGAAAAGTGCCCTGCTGAGGATAATCTAAATCTCTCTACTTAAAGTAGTATCTTTAGAATGAGTGCCTATGTTTGCTCAGTTCTCAGTCTCCAGCTGTCTGCACCATCAACTGCTATAGTACCAGCATGAAGGTTCAAACTTTCATAAAGCATAGGGATGTGAATGGCTTATTTGATGACTCTCTCACCCAAGAGCGAGGGCTAGTGGGCTTTAGTGCCCACAGACCGAGAAGAATGGGTTACTCATAACATTGGCTGTCTTCCATTCCTAAAAATTAAGAAAATGTGTTTCTGTTATCGAACTGCCAAGGTCTTCTGTTCTTCCCCTTACTCTTCTTGGTATGGGTTTATATAGTCCGCCCCAAATCTTGCTCCTTACACATCCATCTCTAGCTTGATTCTGATAGGGTCTTGGGTCTGAAGGGGCATGGGTTGTTTTCTAGTATTTATGTACCTCTGTTGTAACTTGTAGCCTGAAATGTAAGGGTTTGTTCAGGAAGATCCGCCCCTCCTTTGGCTAGTGAACTGGAATGGCGAGTGGTTTGTAATTTGGTACCTTCCATGACAGAGTGGACAGCTAGTTTGGGTCCCTGTCCAACCTGCACTCACCATCACATCTTCTGCAGCAGGCAAGCATGCCTCAACATCAATTTTCGCTGCTATATAAGGCACTGTGTATGGCTCTTCTGTGGGATTGGCATGCTGGCCTGACATCTACTCAACATGAGCTGGTAAGTAGTACATGGAGTTTGTGATATGTCTCAGCAATGAACATGGATTGGGAGGCAAATTGATATGTGGACTTTGTGCTGCGTCATTCTTGCAGACAGACATTTTGCTGTCTGCATTGCTGTACCTAATTATCAGCCCTGTAGTTCAAAGTGGCACAATGACCTTGGTAAGGTGGGAAGAGTAGCAAGGTAATAGTCGACAACCCCATAAAAATAAACAAATCGGCAATCCCCTCGAAGCAAACACTGGAATCGAGAGTGACTCTGTGTTTACCTGACGGTGAAATGTCTGCAAATCTGGCAAGTTGTTGTAAAGTCGGGATGTAAACACAGCGAAAACTTCACGTCAGATCGCTGTCTCAGCACACCCACCAGGTCCATACTCAACCCCATGACAAGCAGCCTAAGGTAGCAGCAAAGGACTTGAAGTTTGAAAGAGACCAGGGGCTACACAGAGTAATAATGTCCTGATATTTAAATTTACCATTCTCATCGATCCAAACAGGGAGAATGTTAAAGATGTGTTATTGTAGCGGAGGCTTACGCAGGATTTTTAATGTGTTTTCAAATGGCAGTGATAAGGAGGAGGGCTGTGACAAGAAAACTGTGGAAATGTCTTGTGAAATAAAACCCTGGAGTATGATGATGCTTGGATGATGCGGATGGCACGGGGTGTGAGGGTTTGATGGAGAAAGAACTGTGGTTTTTGGCATCTTAGCTGGAGATTATTTGCTGTGTTTTATGCTTGGAGAAATAAATACTTCTACCACATTATCTAAGTTAATGTGTTATTACTACATAAACGTCTCCGAAATGGCAGATTCTGTGTCTACAGCACTGGCAATCAAACCACACACTCTAGACACTAACATAGTTATACTTTTGGTGGTGCATGGCAAGAGTCCATATTTTATTTTTAAGTTTAGAAAGCTTTAATAAATCAAATATGCCAAGTAAAACATTAGTACAGAATCACAATTCAAGAAGAAAAAGTTGGAGAAATAGAAAGGTACAATATCAATGTGAATTGTAAAAACAAGAAATCCCAAAAAAGGGAAAACATAATGCATATACTAAGATAAAATGCTTTTTAGTTTTGTAAATTATAGAAGAAAGAAAGAAGGAAAGAGAGGAAAAGAAAAGGAAGAAAGAGAGAAAGGAAGGGAAAAGAAAAAGAGAACAGAATATAGAAAAATAATATAGCTTAAAAGAAACAATTGAGGCATATTATGATACACGTCTGGAAAGAAAATCAGTTAAAGGTACCCATAACAAATCTCTTTTAATCAAAAGAGAGGTAGTCGTAGCTTGAGCTCGATCAAATCTGTGATGGTAACATAACAGATTTCACCATGCGGTATAGGAAATCTTTGAAGTATCTTTCCAGTTTGTAGTAATAATCTCCAAAGAAATAGCTATGAACAAGTCTATAAATTTACGAACAGTATTTGAAACATTCCAAATAGGGGAAGAACCACCTAGAAAAATATGAACAATGTCAAAAGTGTGATTGGAGCTTAAAATATCATTCAGCTTGCACCAAATATGTCGCCAAAGTGATTTAACCAAGGGGAATTGGAAAAACATATGAAAGAGATTACTGTCATGCACGCACCTTATTGTCTCAGGAGTGTCCTGGTATCTCGATGCTAAGTACCCTGCTTCACCCCTATTACCCTCAGGAGTCAGGATATAACGCCAACACCCAAGAGGTAACCAGGGGGAAAACAGGGGAACAAAACAAGGGTAGAGGGGGAAGATACAGCGCTCCACAGTCCTCACCTAAGACAGAGTCAGGACAATCTTCTCCCGTCTGGTACTGCAGGAAGAGAAAACAGAAAGCAGTGAATACAAACCCCTCCCCACACTAATCCCAAAAGGACTGGTCTGTGAACGAATGATATACCTTCAGAATGTGGAGTATAAGCAGGTATCTGGAAAATATAAGGGCTGGAAGGGTAGGAACCTTAGATGCTGGAGGGCGGAGTAAAGACAGGTATGTCTAATGTCTGTAAGTAAGAAGACACCATAAGTATTAACAACACTTCAAGGGGAACTGTCTTAAAGCCTATCGAAGTAGGACTCACCTATAACTGTTAGGCATGTAACTTCAAACAAAAAACGTAGTATCACCAGTAACCATCCGTTACTAATACCTTGTTCAAATTCACAAGGTTGGAATAAGCAAAACACGCAATGCGACCTCTATGGGAACTCCACAGGAAACAATAAAGCGTAAAGCGGAATGCACCCTTAGCAGGCGATAAGAAACTCGCTTGCTAAATAAAGAATACGAGTAAATGACAACACACTAGGAAAATACACAAGAAACACTTAGCTTCAAGTACTCACAAAGCGGCCACTATAGGAAACGCGGAATACGACAGAAACACGGGCTCCCTCCACGAGCTCCTCGGACGACCCACACCGTGACCCGGAACGAATGCCCAATCGCTAGCTAATTGGGAAGCGTTTCCGGGAGCTTGAGGCGGGCCTAAGTGTTCTAAGAAGACGTACTGCGCCTACGCAGTTCTTTGCGCATGCGTCCCACAGATGTCCGCCCTATGTTTGCCAATCACTGCCAACCCCGTACTTTGGATCGGCGGCTGTTTCTCGGAAATCTTCTCGGCGGTAAATGGCGGAACGTAAGCAGGCATGACAATTACTATCAGGATGAGGACATGACCAGCATTGACTGGAATCTAAGGTTTTAAACTTGAAAAGTTCATAAGGGGTAAGGAAAAGTCGGTTATAAAAGAAATAAAGGGTCTGAGTAGTGCTAGCTGAATAAGATACGGTGTGAATTTTAGACCAGATGGATTCCCAGGTAGGAAAGGAAAATTCCTGTGCTAGATCCTTTTCCCATGCAAGTTCGGGTTTGGATTTAGGGCGGTTGGGGGTAGAGCGGGAGAGGATCTTGTAAATAGTGGCAGCTTTGTGTGGGGTGGTAGAATCTAATGGAGTAGAGTCTGATGGAGCAATATCAGATAATGAATTTTGGTATGAGATGAGGGTAGATAAAGCTAGCTTAAAATCAGGGAACTGGGGAGAATACTTACTAGATAATTGAAAGGATGAGCAAATGTCTGAAAAATCCATTAAGGAACCATTAAGAGCTTATCAACATACATAATGCCTTTGTCAATCCATTCCTTCCAAAAGAGGGCTTTGTTAATAATCTAAGGGAGTGATAATACCATAAGGGTTTGAGGGAATATAAATGTGCTTGAGAAAAAGAGGAGCGAAACAAAGAGAGTGAAAGTGCCCTGGAGAGTTTGAAAGTGGGTGAAAGAAAGCGTTTAGAGGGTTGAGATAATTGAGTAGCAGCAAGGAAGGGGAAAGGCGAAAGTTGTGCTAGCTCTAAGGCACTCCATGCAGTGATAGGGGGAGAGGATGAGTCAGATAGGAATGGCCAGATTTGTTTTAAAGTGAAGGAAGAATGAAAACGAACAAGGTGAGGAAAATTTACCCCTCACAAGTGTTTTGGATGCTGAAGGCAAAACATGGATATCCTGGATTTACGGTTGTTCCAAAGAAAACGAACAAGGATGCGATTAATAAGCGTGAAAAAGTAAGCAGGGAGGGAAATGGGCAGCATAGAGCGGTAGAAATTAATAATGGGGAGAAGCACCATTTTAATAGTTGCCAATCTTCCCCACCAGGATAAAAATAGGGGAGACCAACATTCTATAAGAGCAGAGAGCTTGGAAAGAATATCTTTATGATTGATTTTGATGGTATCTTTGATAGAATTAGCATATAAAACACCCAAGCATTTGATACTCGTTGGATTCCATTCGAAACCTGAGTCGTGGAACATATGTGAAAGACAGTGCTTAATAAGAGGTAAAACTTCGGACTTATCAATATTCAGCTTATAACCAGAGACTGAGGAATATTCATTGAGTAAGGAAAAAAGGGCAGGTAAAGAGGTAGAAGGGATAGAGATACAAAGTAAAAAATCATCAGCATATGCTGTGAATTTGATATCTAGTGATTTATAAACAAAACCGGAATAAGAGGTGGAGCACCAAATTTTTTCAAGGAAAGGTTCTAAGGCTAAAATAAAAAGGAGGGGAGACAGAGGACAACCTTGTCTGGTACCCCTATGTAAAGGGAAATAAGCTGACTGAGCACCATTAACCCAAATAGAAGTAGAGGGGGCTGAATATATTAATTGGATTAGATTATTGATATGGGGACTGAAACCATGTCAACGCAGAGACCCAAACATAAAGTCCCAATTAACCCTATCAAATGCTTTATCAGCATCAAGGGTGATGGCAGCGAGGGGGGCATTCATCTTGGAAGCAAGATGAATAATGTTGAGGAGGGTTCTAGAATTATCCGTAATAGATCTGCCTTTAACGAAGCCGGATTGATAAATATTAATGAGGTCTGGAACAACAGTATTCAATCGAGAAGCTAAAATGTTTGCATATATTTTACAATCCGTATTGATTAAAGAAATAGGCCGATAATTTTTGCAGAGGGCGGGATCTTTGTCTTTTTTAGGGAATAAGCATAACATGGCTTGAGTAAAAGAACCTTTGGATTCCCCCATGGAGAGAAAGGAAGTTATCAAGGAGGATATGTGAGGTATTAGATAATTTTTAAAATGAAAATAAAAGCATATGGTAAAACCGTCAGGGCCAGGAGACTTATCTTTAGGTAAAAGAGTGATTGCTCGCAAAATCTCCTTTTCAGAGATGGGGGCATCAAGTGAGGAGAAATCAAGATCTGTGGAAGAAGATTTAGGTATGTTGAGAAAGAAAGAATCTATTTGAGAAGGGGATGGAGTCGATTCAGGTGTATATAAAGAGGAGTAGTACTGAACAAAACAATCAAGCATCTTATCATCCGTGCTGTGACAATTCCCATGCGCATCAGTATTGACAGCTATGTTGGATTTTTAGTTCTTAATTTTGAAGTAATGAGCAAGAGATCTGCCAGCTTTATTGCACCCTCCATACATTTTAGAATTACATTTTAAAAGGTAATTGCAGGCCGCCTCACAAGAGAATTTATTAAATTGAAGTTTCGCTTTAATAAGGGAAGAAAGGTCTTCAGGAGAGTTAGATGTATAAAAAAAATGTTCCAATTCTTTGATCTGTTTAAGGATAAGAGAGGATTTGGAAGGAGCCTGCTTCTTTTTACGAGAAACGAAATCAATGATAAAGCCTCTAGCTGAAGCTTTAAAAGCATGCCAAACAAAATGAATCTGGGAAGTATAGTTAAGATTATTGTGAAAGAATTCATCAATAAAAAGGGCAAATTGATCAATAAATTGAGGATCCAGAAGGAGAGAGTTATTAAAATTCTAGGGTATCCGGGTGAGACAATCTCCAGGAGTCAATTAAACCTCTAGAGGAGATTGCTTTGTAAAAGGACTTTTGCATTTTGTTAGGAATATATCTGGTCTGAAATTTACGGTTCAGGAAAGGGTCCATTAACTGATTACAATCACCTCCAACAATTAAATCAACACTGGTGTGAGAGGATAGAAATCTAGAGAAGTCATTCCAAAAAGTAAGATCAATACCATTGGGACCATAAACATTGCAAAAGGATAAATCTGAGTTATTGACTGTAACATCTAAATACAACCATCTACCATTTGAATCCGAAATCTCATTTTTAAGCTGAATTGACAGTGATTTGTGAAACCAAATGATAACACCATTCTTATTATTAACTGAAGGCGAACAGAATACATCACCCACCCACTGCTTGCGTAGAGAGGAAAGGTCTTTTTGAGAAAGGTGAGATTCTTGTAACAAAGCAACTTGGCATTTCAATCTTGCTAAGTGAGATAAAACCTGTTGTTTTTTAACCGGGTTACAAAGACCTTTAACATTCCAAGATATTACACGAAGACCATTCCTTTAGAAAAAAAAGAAAGATATGCATGAAGATAGAAAAAAAAGAGATGAGATGAGATAGACACAAACAGAAGATAAACAGCTTAGGAGAGGAAGAAAAGACTGTTGAAAGGAAGGAAATAATCCTGAAAAGATATAATACACCACAACCACAAAATAGAAAAAGAAAGTAGGTGAATTGTGAAGAAAATTGAAAGGATGAAGGAGAGTCTGAGTATGAAAAACAAAGGGAAATAGAAAGAGGAGAGCAGAAGTGAATAAAGAATGCCATGAGGAAAGAAAAAGAAGAGAGAGAAGATGGAGGGAAAAAGAAAGGAGTGGGAGATCGAAACTCCCCTGAGATTAAGTAAGGAAAAGAAAAGATGGCGAAAAACCAAAAGGCTTCAGCCATGCAGGACAAAAGCACGTAGGACAATAAAGTGAGAGGAGGATCAGCGAAGGACAAAAGGCCGCACAGCAAAAGAGAATGTCAAATGCGTGGTCTCAAAAACATTGAATACAAAAAGGGAAGAAAAAAAATACAATTGGGTCTGGAGACCAAACACGACAATGTAAAACAAATTAAGGACACTTACCAAACAATTGTAAAAGGAAGGCAGCGTACTAGGATGTTTATAACATACAACGGAACAGCACAATGAGGGGAAGATATATCCAAAACAATTGGAGAGAAGACCTAAAAAACAAGGTGAGAAGAACAAGAACACTTTACAATGGGGAAAAACATAAGGAGAAGTTATAAAACAGCAAACAAAAACACAGAAACATTAAGAACTGCTGTGTTCCATGGAATCTTCTTTATGGGAGTTGATGAACTTCCGAAGGTCCGCTGGGTCATCGAAGCTGAAAGATCTTTCTTTATAAGTTACTTTGAAAAAGCAAGGGTGAATGAGGCCATATCTAGCATTTATGGATCGTAGCGTAGGTCGTAAATCCAGAAACTCCTTGCGACGCGCAGCAGTCAGCTTTGAAACATCCTGAGTAAGAAAGAGTTTGTGACCAGACCATGGTAACTGCTTGTGCTGTTTGGCAGAGTGAAGAATAGTCATAAGGTCAGAGTAGAGAAGAAAATAAGCGATGATGCCTCTGGGTTTGGAAGAAGTAGAGGAGTTTTTTGGTCCAAGACGATGCGCCCTTTGAATATTCACATCCAGATGCTTAGGCAATCCAGTGATAGGTAAGACTTGTGTCTTTAAAAATTGGATAATGTCTGACCCCTCCCAATTCTCCGGAATACCATAAATGTGCAGATTGTTGCGCCTATTACGATTCTCCAAACCCTCAGAGGTTTTCTTGAGCATGTCAACTTCCTTAGTGAGGCTCGTGACCTTGGCAACAACATCTTGGGCATCACTGATTTGTTGTTCAACATCTGATACCCTCTTATCCAGGTTGGACCATTTTTCGTCCAGTCTCTGTAAGGTAGTGGTAGTATCAGCCATAAAGGGGCGAATGAGGCGTAGCTCCTCCATTATATCTTCAAGAGTGACAGGAAGTGGAGACTTAGAGGGAGAAGGAGGGTCCTTTTTGAGGCGCTTACCAGAGGAAGCAGGGTCGTTGCGTGTAGCGGAGGCGGTATTTGAAGCTTTTGAGTTGTGTGCGTGCTCCATTGTGGCGAACACTGAGAGGACCATTGTAGAAGTAAAGAGAAAGCGGACCACCTGAGTGCGTAAGTGATAAACTGACCCAAAAAAACACAACAGCGAAGTGAAAAGCACACAAAAAAAGATTAGGTGCCCAAAAATACAGCAAACTGCGAAGGAATGGTAGCGCAGATATGTGTACCTCGTATACCAGTGACGCACATTCAAAGGAATAATGCTGAGGTAAAAATAGATCCAGGAAACATCTATGAGTTAATCATATTCAATAAATGTCCTGAAATTGCAGCAGTAGATGTGAAACAAAGGTAACTGGAGGGTCATATTCAAGTAAAAGAGGAAAAAAATCGTTTTGAAAAAAAACCGAGTGAAAACAAAACAAAATGGCGGCCGTTATCAAGGAAGGAGCGTTTTCACACTTTTCTACATGAAAAAAAGCATTTTAAGTTATGAAAAACATACCCAGGTGCAGAGGGGCATTTCCGATATGATAATCCGCCATTTAGGTAGGAGAACGCTAGCAGGAAACGAGTCCTTCGTGAAAAAGCGCCACCTGAAATCGCGGAGCTCAAGTGGGAGTTGCCACTTTGTTTGCCGCGTCGCGCGCGCTCAAGAACCCATATTTAGTGGCGAAAATTCCTTCATCTCATGCCATCAATGTGATTCTTCCACTGGCAGAGAATGTCACTTTGATGGAAAGCAAGCAGTTCTCAAAGAAAAGTCACTATTTGTTTGTTTTATCCAGAACAGGCTTTGAAAAAAACATGTCATTTTGTTAGACAGACAGCTCGGGGCATCTCTCCTGTGCCAATTAAGAACCATTTTGTGCTCTCCTGACAGCTTATTTATTTCCAGGGACGTGGCATTTTTCTTGACTTGTGGCCATTCGAATTCACATTCATCTAAGGGTTTAGGTATTGTAGTCGCTGACCTTTTAAACCAGCAATCCAGCCAGCGCAGCAGACATTATTTAAGGGACAGAGTTTATTCTCCGAATGTGCCCTTTACTTAATTTTAGAAATGAGTCAAACATTTATAGGCACTGAGATAGACTATTTAATTTGAAGCGAGTAGCTCTGATCCACAAATAATAATTAGAGAATTAACTGTTAAAAGTTTATACTCATGTGAAGAAAGATTTAGGAGTATTTCAGCTCTTGTAAAATACTGGAACTAGTGATGCTGGACGCAAAGCAGCACTCTCTGATAACCTTTAAAGGTTAGACTGTGACAGAACAATAAAGATCCATTGAAATAATGTTTCTTCCAGCAGCATTACCAGTGCTTTAACTGACAAGCTGGTAAACCTCATTAATTATCTAACTGCTGCTAACTATTTGAATGCAAAGATTTACATATGTGTTCTTGTCTGTGAATTTATTAAACTTCAGTCTAGTGACTGTCTGTGTACAGGGCTGCATGAAAAAGGCTGGAACAAGTGAAGGATTTTACAACGCACATATATAAATACAAACATTTGTTTGCTCTAGAAAGTACACTTTAGGATATTTTCAACGAATCCAGCACCATGCAAAGCAAATATGAGTCACATTGATTCTTTATGCCTGATTACGATGGCGGACGGACTTTGTCCTGGGAATGGGAACTGTCTGCCTATAAAGTAGCGATCCCACATATGGCATTAAACTACAGCCGCCACCAAGTCGGCTGCAAGTGCCATGTTTTTCACTGCGGCGGATGCTGCTGGCTGCTGCAACCAACGCAATGGAAAACCGCAAGTTTTTCATTTACTTGCACTACGTTGCAGGCACCACTCGGTACCTGCAGCATGGTGCAGGGAAATGTAGGGGGCACCACAGGTACCCCCCAAGTGCAAAACCGAACTGCCCCTGCTCAAAGGGTGGACTGCAATGGGCCCCCAAAGTCTATCCCCTCCAGCCTTTCCATGGCGGTTGTACCGCCATGGAAAGGCTGGCGGGAATGGACCATCATAATCCCAATGGCAGTGCCTGGTAGGAACCGCCACCATGCATGGGATTATGAGGGCCTCTGCATCACCAGTGGGCTCAAGGAGCCTGTCTGATGCGTGGCGGATGGAGTTTTCGACCACTACGATACCGCCAGCCATTATAATATGGCGGTCAGAAAATGGCCACACGATGGCGGCCTGTCGGTGGCGGGTTCACCGCCATCATAATGACACCCTTAGTTCCGAAGTTTGATGAGAACAAAATGGGTTCCAACAAACCAAAACACATAAAATTTGCTTTATATGGTGCATACAAAGTAAAAAAAACGTTTTAAACACGTTTGGGTACACGCCCGCTTAAAGTCGCAGTAAGATTTTTCAGAGCCTCTAATCCTTTTGCAACCTGCCGTCAGGTTCAGCCCCCTCACTCAAAAAGTTGTTCCAGCACCTCCGCTCACTCACAAACTCACTCACTGCACCGCATTTACTTACTGAGCCACTTACACATTCACACATTTTCCTGCTCACTCACTCGCAGTTATTTTGCGGAACTAAATGTGCCTATTACTTACTGGTAATCTTCATCATTCCGAGTCCAGGCTTCCTTGTCAACCATAACAAGTGAGATGAGTTTTCGTCCAGTAAATGTGCAAACCCCTCGCCTCTTGCCAGGTATAACTTGGAGAAAGGCAACAAGAATGTCCTGAGGATACCAAGAAAGAGCCACTGAAAGGCATAAGTCGGGGAGAGAGGGTTAGGGGACTGTGACGAGAAAGCCTAGGTCCTCACGAAGAAGGGGCAACGGACACCATGGAGAAATATTGAATAAAATATATGGAGTGCATGTGAACACCACAGCACACAGATCACATTGTGACAATCACACACACAAAGGCAAACTGAATAACAGGAGGGGTCGGTAATAAAGCTCCACCTCAATAAAGCACTTCCAGATCCACACCGACCCCAACACCACCCTCAGAGGAACACTCGTCTACAGACCTCCCGGACCACAACCACAGTTCAGCGACACCATCGCCGACCTCATAAGCACCCATGCCCTCGCCTCCACGGACTACATCCTCCTCTGGGACCTGAACTTCCACCTCGAGAACAACAACTACGCCAACTCCATCGCCCTGATCGACAACTTCACCAACCTCGGACTCAAACAGCTTGTGACGACACCCACCCACGCTGCTGGACACACGCTGGACCCCATCTTCTCCACAAGCCCCCACGTCTTCTTCAACCACACCACCGAACCCCACTGGAACGACCACAGATGCGTCCACTTCACCTTCAGGAAACCCACCACACCACCGCACCCAACATCTGCCATGCCGCTGCTGGGGCAAGGTCATCAAGGACCAACTGACTACCACCCTCGCCCTGAGACTACCCGCCGACCCCACCGACCCAGACACCGCCGCGACTAACCTCAAACAGTGGATCAACGACTGCGCCAACACCCTCGACCCTCTTAAGACCGCCACAACCAACCACACCAACAAGAAAGCCGCCTGGTTCACCGAAGACCTCCGGATCTCCAAGCACACCTGTCGGAAGCTGGAGAAGAAATGGCTCCTCGACCGAACACCTGACAGCCACACAGCCCACAAGAGCGCCACCCGCAGACACCACCAACTCATCAGGACCGCCAAGAGGACCACCTTGAAGGACCGCTTAGACAACAACGCACAGAATACCAAAGAGCTCTTCAGCATCGTGAAAGAACTCTACAACCCCAGCTCCAACACCAATGACATCCCACCATCACAGGACCTGTGCGACTCCCTGGCCACCTTCTTTCACCGCAAGATCACCGACATCCACGACAGCTTCAACTCTGACACCCCGCACCCACCACCGAGTCCACCACCCCTGCGACCACCACCCGCACCAGCCGCCTGACCGCCTGGTCCAACGTCAGCGACGAAGACACCATCAATACCATGAACTCCATCCACTCCGGATCCCCATCTGACCCCTGGCCTCACCACGTCTTCAACAAAGCCAGCACAACCATCGCGCCCAACCTCCGAAAAACAATCAACAGTTCCTTCGAGACAGCAACCTTCCCGGAGAGCTGGAAGCACGCCGAGATCAACGCCCTTCTGAAGAAGCCCAAGGCGGACCCCAAGGACCTCAAGAATGTCCGGCCCACCTCCCTGCTCCCGTTCCCAGCAAAAGTGACAGAGAAGATTGTCAACAAACAGCTAACCCGCTACCTCGAAGACAACAACATCCTGGACCCTTCCCAATCCGGTTTTGGCAGCAACCACAGCACCGAGACCGCCCTCATCGCCGCCACTGACGACATCAGGATCCTGATGGACAAAGGAGAAACAGCTGCCCTCATCCTCCTGGACCTATCAGCAGCCTTTGACTCAGTCTGCCACCGCACCCTATCATCACGCCTCCATGACGCCGGAATTCAAGAGAAGGCCCTGGCCTGGACCACATCCTTCCTCTCCGGCAGAACCCAGAGCATCCGCCTCCCACCCTTCCGCTCGAAATCCACTGAGATCATCTGCGGCGTCCCACAGGGATCCTCCCTCAGCCCGACGCTGTTTAATATCTACATGGCACCGCTCTCCCACGTCGCACGACAACATAACCTCAACATCATCTCCTACGCCGACGACACCCAGCTGATCATATCCCTCACCGAAGACCCCCACACCGCCAAAGCCAACCTCCACAGGGGAATGAAGGCCGTAGTCGACTGGATGAAGGACAGCAGCCTGAAGCTAAACTCAGACAAGACGGAGGTCCTCATTCTCGGACCAACCCCATCAGCCTGGGAGGACTCTTGGTGGCCCACATCGCTAGGCACAGCCCCAGAACCCACAAACCACGCACGCAACATTAGGGGTCATCCTCGACTCCACCCTCTCCATGACCAGGCAAGTCAACGCCGTCTCCGCGTCCTGCTTCAAAACCCTCCGCATGCTCCACAGGATCTTCAAATGGATCCCTTCCCACACGAGGAAAACCCTCACCCAGGCCCTCATCATCAGCAGACTCGACTACGGGAACGCCCTCTACTCAGGAACAACAACCAAGCTCCTGAGACAACCACAACCAATCCAGAACACCTTGGCACGACTGATCCTCAACGTCCCCCGACGCAGCCACATCACACCCCACCTTTGAGGCCTCACTGGCTCCCCGTCAACAAGAGGATCACCTTCAAACTCCTCATCCACGCACACAAAGCCCTACACAACACCAGACCTACATACCTCAACAACCAACTCAGCTTCCACACCCCCACCCGAAGCCTCCGCTCAGCCAACCTCGCCCTCGCCACAGTTCCTCGTATCCGGAAGACCTGGAACGCTCTCCCCACCAGCCTACGACAGACTCAGGACCTGCTGGCCTTCAGGGGACTCCTCAAGACCTGGCTCTTCGATCAGTAGTGGCCCCCCTAATCCCCCAGCACCTTGAGAACCTCACTGGTATGTAGCACGCTTTATAAATGTAGTGATTGATTGATTGACCAAGAAGTGAACGTTTAAGAATCAGAATACAAAACACAAGGGTCAAATCAATGAAAAACACAAATGATGCAAGTATAATAAGGGAACAGAACAAAAAAGAAAGGCAAACCGCACGACACGAAGAAGCCACACAATGAAACTGACCTGAATAATATCAGAGAAGTCAGGAAAACCAAGGAACAGAAAGAACTGGAAAGCAACCAGAAAGTGGCAAAAGAGCTCGAAAACAAACAGGGCCCAAGAGACCTACATACTACTATACAGGAAAACGGTAACCAGTTCACCTGGTCAGGAAAACACTTCCAGATTTTGACCCAGTTCGTCTAGCAGAGATCAGAAGGCCAAAGAGGCAAAACCAACAAGCTGTAGGGCAAATACAGAAAATGCAACCACCAACCAAAATTAAGAACAAAAGTTGCAGAAACACCTGTCCTAAGCCTGGTTTCAGAAACAGCACCGCTGGAAACTGCACAGTAGTAAAACAAAATGGCTATGGTTAAACACTATATCAGCCACAGAGACATCACACAATTAAGGTCAGAGCGAGGCTCGAACTGAAACATCCAAAGAACGAATGGATAACGTGTGCTGTGATGCACCAAAGAAACAAAGACAAACCACGACCGGAGAGTGGGGATAGGGCGCAGCTGACCCATAGAAAAACAGGAACAGAGATAGTGTTGGTCAGCCGAAGTAAACTACACCCAAGGCACCTGAAATCAGAGTCCATGTGGCATCCACCCACGCTGGCTCAGCACAGCACCTGAGGAGGACGATAACGTCCTTCCATAATCCTCCCTACGGCTCCAGAGCACCATCAACACAAAGAGCAAATGACATCAGACATAACCTCCCAAAAACTCAAAAGAGGAGGACAGATCACTGTCATGTCGCCATGCCTGACCTCTGTCCAGAGACAGAGCAGGCAAGTAGGAAGGGGAGGGACAGGAAACAGGAACCGGAACAAAGGGGTAGTTTGTAAGCCAGTTGAAGGCTGGCAGGGAATAAAGAAAGGTACATGCACACTAGATCCGACTCCCGTGTCTGATTGCCAAGGGCAGATGCGAGAATGGCGACGAGGGTGGGATGAATACACTCCCACAAATAAAGACACGCAGCCCAGCCGTCTACACCCGGCCCGACCAGCGAGTCTGCAGTTTATCCCACCGGCAGCGCAGGAAGAGCGCGAAACGAAGACCGGCGTCGGGAACTGCCAAAAGCAAGAGCATTAGAGGATACAACGCCGTTTGCCCAGGAACAGCGGCGCAGACAAGAAGCTCGTGCTCCGCCGTGAAGATAATCACGAGGGAGCCCCAGACGCCGAGCAGCGCCGCAGTGGATGTGAGAGACCCGTCCATCTGCGAAGACGCGAAGGAACCGATGAAAGCAGGGGTGAGTCCCGCTCCCATAACAGAAAGAGAGAGCGTGACAGTGGCAGCCGATCAGAGTGAAAGCAAGCAAGTGCTTAGAGAGCAGCCAAGGCCCGAAAACACAGCGTCCCACATGGCGGCCATCTTGAGGTCAGGCGCTGGCCATTGGATAACCCACGATCTGAACACGGTGGCCATCTTGAAGTTAGGCGCCCCACACCATAATTCACAAACTGCACCAGAAAAAGAGCGGGAAAGCTTCTATTCAGCCAAATCAAGTCCCTGCAACAATAAAAAGAGCGGGAAAGCTCTTATTCAGCCAAATCAAGGCCCTGCAACAATAAAAAGAGCGGGAAAGCTCCTAATCAGCCAAATCAAGCCACTGAGGCCCCCAAATGTCTGACACTGAACCCAACAGCACTTCTGGGGAAAACGTTACAGCAGGCCCAGCAACACAAGCTAACGCAGCCATGATGCCTCACGCGCCCATGGGGGCACCCTTCTTGCGACAGCCAGAGCCGCTGACGCCTGGCAACAGTATGGGGCCTGCGTGGAAAAGCTGGAGCGAAGACTTTGAGGATTACATGGCTGGGTCCTTGGTAAAAGACCCCAAACAGAAACTTGTAGCTTTAAGAAACCTAATAGGCAAAGAAATAGCACAGATCATCAAAGAACTGCCAAATGCGGCGACTGCTACATATGAGGAGATAAAAGCTGCCCTCGAAAGACGATTCCTCCACAAGCGCAACGTGGACTACGAACGATACACGTTCAATTTGTCCACCCAAGAAAAGGAAGAGTGCATGAGTGATTTCATCATGCATATCAAAAGGATGGCGCGTCACTGTGAGTTTGACAATTTCAAGACAGAGGACGCGCTGCGACTCCGCATTATTGATGGATGCCAATCCGAATCCTTATGCCGACGACTCCTAAAGAAACAATACACTCTGGAAGAAATCGAGGAACTAACAAGAATCAACGACCAGGCAGAGGAACATGCAAAACGGATGGAAACCCACAAGTCCGACCGGAAAGAACACGCTCTCCAGATGCAGGCACACAAAGTCACCAGACACGCGACTACCTCCCACAGATCGAGTAAGCCAACCCACACCTCTCGAAGAACACCCTCCAGACGAGAATCACGACACAACAAGTCCGTCAAATCAGCACCCGCATGCTACAGGTGCGGACAGGATTACCCACACTCAGGGCAATGTCCAGTGATTGGTCAGCGATGTCACTGCTGTGGAAGGGACAATCACTTCGAGATAGCGTGTCAGGCCAAACAGCCAACACGCAGGTCATCAATCTCTCGGCATGGCACACGACACCATGCACGTGCTATAAAGGGGAGAGAAGGACACTCATCCAGCTCATCAAAATCCAGCAATCGATCAACAAGCCCATATCAATCACGAGGCCGATCCACGAGCACCCACCGTTCCCGACACCAAACAGTAGATTCGTATCGATCACGCAGACCCACGTCCAGTGAATCATCATCACACACGCCTGTGTCACAAGACAGTGACGAATACATCTGCATGGTGTCGGACCCTAACCGTTTGAAACGATACCCCAAACTAGACATCATGATAGGAGACCACCCGGCTAAGTTTGTCCTGGACTCAGGAGCGTCACTGAACTATATCTGCGCACTTGAATACTACAACATGAAACAGCGACCCAAACTAGAGCCAGCAGCAGTTCTCATATTTACATGGATGTCACGAAAGCCTTTACAGTGCCTGGGTCGTTTCCACACAACTCTTGCATTCAAAGACAGGAAAATATCGGCCTACATTCACGTAGTAGAAGGACCAGATGTGGCTGATTGTCTGCTCAGCCTACCGACAGCAAAGAGACTAAAGTTAGTGGAACTCCTTTACATGACCAAAGATGCCCCCGACATCGTGGCAAAATTCCCGAACCTCTTCAAGGGCTTGGGAAAACTGAATCACTTCAAGGTGAAACTGCACATTGACGAACGTGTGACACCCATCGCTCAACACCACAGGAAGGTGCCCTTCCACTTACAACAAGCCGTCGACGATGAGCTCCAAGATCTTTTACAAACGGATATCACTGAACGCACGTCAGGACCCACACCATGGGTATCACCGGTCGTGGTAGTCCCAAAAAAGGGGCAAGACAACAAGGTCAGGCTGTGTGTGGACATGCGCGCACCCAACACCGCCATCGAGCGAGAGCACCACCCGGGCCCCCACATAAGTGATATGATCACGAGACTCAATGGCGCCACTGTGTTCCCCAAACTCGACCTTAATGAAGGTTACCACCAGCTGGAGCTTCATGACAAGTCGAGATATATCACGACATTCACCACGCACCAAGGCCTCTTCCGCTACAAGCGTTTGAACTTTGGCATTTCATCTGCTGCCGAAATTTTCCAGGAGGCCATCCGGCGAGTTATACAAGGAATTCCCAACGCATTCAACTATAGTGACGACTTGCTAGTATTCGGGAAAGACGAAACAGAACACGACACTGCTCTGGACAGAGTATGTCACGCTTTGCTGAATGCCAACCTGACACTTAATGCCAACAAATGTGAATTTCACAAAGACACCCTGAAATTCTATGGACACATTTTCCCCAGGGAGGGAATGAAGCCTGACCCGGAAAAGGTAGCCGCACTTGCCGACACCCCGACACCTCGGGACGTGAGTGACCTACGCTCGTTCCTTGGTATGGCGAGCTACTGTGCGCACTACATCCGCGACTACGCTACGATCAGCTACCCGTTACGAGAACTCACACGTCAGGGCCAGCCCTTTGAATGGTCCAATGCATGCAAACAGGCATTCGCTGAAATCAAACAGGCTGTTGGCTCAGCCATCAATCTCGCCTATTTCGACACGAAAAAAAGAACAGAAATCACGGTTGACGCCAGCCCGGTGGGCTTGGGCGCTATCCTGGTTCAATACCGCGAAGACTCCGACCAACGTCACATCATCGCGTATGCGAGCCGCAGCCTCACGGACACTGAAAAAGCGTATTCCCAGCCGTAGAAGGAAAGCCTGGCCGTGGTGTGAGCGTGCGAACATGTCCATTTGTTCGTGTACGGCAAGCATTTTACAATCGTCACGGACCACCAGGCACTCATCACCATCTTCGGCAACCCCAACGCCAAGATGCCGCCGCGCATCGAACGATGGGGACTACGTCTCCAGGACTACATATACACCATCGTCCACAAGCCAGGCAAAGCTGAAAATCCAGCTGACTATATGTCTCGACATCCTCTGATCGTCACAAAAGCCGCTCACTCCCTAGCCGATGACTACATCCACTTTGTCATCGATGCGGCTTGCCCTCCTACTGTCCCACTGGAAGCCATTCAAGAGGCATCGGCACATGACCCGCTCGTGCAAGCCGTCATGACCCGCATCCGCACAAACTCCTGGCGACACGTGAAAAACACACCTCAGGACTCGGAACAACACCTCCGAGAACTCACAGCCTTCCAACACATACAAGATGAACTCTCCATCAGTGACAACGGACTACTTCTGAGAGGGGGGAGGATTGTAATTCCGCACAAGCTACGCCAAGGGGTCATCAACCTGGCCCACGAAGGCCATAGAGGCGTAAACGCTACAAAGAAGACCTTAAGAGAACGCGCCTCTTTCCCCACGCTAGATCAGATGGTAGAGTCAACTTTAAAAGACTGCATGACATGTCAGCTGGTAAGTCGAGAGGAACCACCCGCCCGCTCCAAATGTCAGAACTGCCAGACGGGGTGTGGCAACAGGTCGCGGTCGACTTCTTTGGACCACTGAAATCAGGACAATATATCATAGTCGTCATGGACGAGTATTCACGATTCCCATTTGCACACATGGCGCCATCTACCAGAGCAACGGCAGTCATTCCAATACTGGACGAGATCTTTGCAGCCTGGGGCATTCCCCTACGAGTCAAATCTGATAACGGGCCCCCATTCAACGGCCGCGAATTCACAGACTTCGCAGAACACCTCAACTTTAAACACCAGAAATCACACCACTATGGCCACAGGCCAACGGCATGGTGGAACGCTTTATGGGGACACTTAAAAAGGCGATTCAACGGGGAGGAGCTTCGCGGGCAACCAAGATGGCCGCGTGAGCTCGGAGCTCCGAAGACCTCCCGATCCTCCGCAATTATCCTGCCACCCATCCTGTCCCACGTTTGTGGGAATCTATTGCTGAGCCGGTGCTGAAGCGGTGCCCGCTTTCGGAATGAAAATCCGACATTCCTGGACTTAGCTAGCTCGTCGGAACTCTGGTGGCTCCGCCTGCGACACTGAAGACCGTCGAGGGGCGCAGCGGTGTCTTCTTGTGGTCCTCCCTGCCCGCGCTTCATCTCCCCGGCGAATAACACCGGAACCTGAACTCTACTACTGAGTACCTTCCTCGGTGACCTTCGGGGTCCCTACCACGCCGGCTGAGTGCACACCACACGGCTCCTTCACCCCCTTGGACCACCCTGCCCGGGCGTGCCAACATGGCGGGCAGAGGGGACTCGGACAAAGGCAAGCCCCCGAGAGTCAGTAGGAAACCGACCCAGTCCCAATCCACCATTCCAGAGCGATTCTCCCAGTCTAAGGGGTCACCGGGACAAGTGGGCCGCGCTAAGGACCCGATAAGGGACGACTCCCCTGATGACTCCGAAATCACGCTTCGGGACGTGATGGGTGCGATAACTGGGGTGAAGACGGAGATGCACGCTCTCCATGAGGCACTGTCTAGCAAGGTCGACTCTCTGAAGATCGAGTTGAACCTCATCAGAACTGACCTCGGAAAGACCAATGACCGGGTGAAATCATTGGACCTCAAGACATCGAGCCTGATCAATGATGTGTCCGACATTCAAACCGAGGTCCGCGACTTGAAGATGGCGAACGGACTGATGGCACGCGGACTGGATGAGTTCGAGGGTCGTGCGCGACGCCAAAACGTCCGCATCACTGGAGTACCGGAGAAGGCCGAGAAGGACTCGGCTGAACTCTTTGTTGAGGACCTGGTGGTCAAGAATCTAGCACCGGGGGGCCTGAGCAAGTTCTTCTCGGTGGAGAGGGCCCACAGGATACCGGGTGGGCCGCCAAAGTTAAGCGCCTCCCCTCGCCCCATCATTGCAAGACTTTTTAATTATAGGGACCGGGACGCCATTCTGCAGGCATCGAGGTCCGCAGGCCCGCTGCGCTTCCAGAACTCGGACGTCAACTTCTTCCCCGACTTTACCCAGGCTGTACAGAAACGTCGCCAGAGCTTTGCTGGGGTAAAACGAAGGCTAAGAGACTTGGGACTGCGCTATTCTATGCTTTATCCGGCCAAACTTCGCATTGAACACAATCACCGGACTCTGTTCTTCGACTTTCCGGACGCGGCAGGAGATTGGCTTGATACTTTGTCCCAAGAATGACCCGCCCCGGCAGACCAGACGGAGGAGGCCACCGGCGGAGCGGACTCTCAGGAATGACTGCCTAGACTTTAGACTTTCTGAAGGGGGGCAGCTGTGAAGGGCATCGGCTGGAGACATTGCTGCGATTGGTTTGGATATCCTTGTTAGCTATATGGAGGGTGACGGGAGGGGATAGGATGTCTCCTTTCTCCTCTGTGGGACTTTCTGTAGATTAGTTAAGGGGCGACAGGCACACTGCTAGTTGGGGTGGCTATTAGTCTAATGCAGGGGTGCAGGGTGGTGGGTAGTTGGGGTGTGATTTTTCTATTTTCTTTATTGTTTCCTTCTCTGTTCTGGCTGGGATCTCACTGGAATGTTGTGATTGCTTTGCGGGCACCATTGCGGGTGGGGGGGAGGGGGCGGAACGTCCTTGATGATGGGGGGTAAATCTCTTAATTTGCTGAGTTGGAACGTGAACGGGTTAGGTGACCGAATTAAAAGGGGGGTTGTACTGCAACTGCTTAAACGTTGTTCGCCTGATGTTGTTTTCCTGCAGGAGACCCATCTTGTGGGAAATACGTGTAAGGCTTTGAATAGACGGGGGTTCAAGATGGTGGCTCATTCGGGGTTCTCCACGGGATCCAGGGGGGTGGGCATCATGGTGCGCATGTCCCTCCCGTTGGAGGTGGAGTCTACACTTGTTGATGAGAGGGGCCGATATGTCGCGGTGGTGGGTAAATGGGAGGGACGCACTCTAGTTTTGGTTTCTGTTTATGTTCCCCCGGGGCTGCAGGAGACTACTTTTCGAGATCTGGGTAGCGCCATTTTGAATCTCCCTGAGGGATTGCTGATTGTGGGTGGGGACTTTAACTCTGTGGTATCGGGAGACTTGGACCGCTTCCCATCCAGAGACTTACGTGCCTCCCAGTCCTGGCTCCCTGACTTCCTGGGCTCCATGGGGCTGATTGATTGCTGGTGTCTGCTACACCCTGCCCTGCGACAGTATACCTTTCTTTCGGGTGCCCACGGCAGCCTGTCTCGTATCGACTACGTCCTCACCCCCGCGGCCCAGGCGCAGTCGGTTTCCACCGCCCGTCTAATGGCCAGGGGCATTTCAGATCACTCCCCGGTTTGGGTGTCCTTTGATTTTCAGATACCCGCGACCACGCGAGTGGCTCCTATTAATCCGTGGTATTTTCGGGACCCAAAGACTAGGGATCTCCTAGCTAAATCTATAGAGCGGTACTTCGCTGAGAATAGCGGTTCGGTCGATTCTGCTGTCTCCTTATGGGAGGCCTTTAAAACTGTGCTCCGCGGCGAGGCCTTTTCCCTGATCGCAGAGGCCCGCAGACGGCGGGATGAGGACGTGGTGCGGCTGGAGTCCGAACTCCCTGACTTGAACTCCCAGCTGGCCTTGGGGCCGGCTCCTGAGCTGATCCATGCCCTCTCCCTCAAACAATCCGAACTCCGGGCCACTGCTACTGACGCGGCGAGGGCCTTGAGCAGGGAACAGCAGGGCAGGATATATGATTCTGGAGACAAGGCCGGTAAGCTTTTGGCTTGGCTGGACAGACGAGAGCTCGCGTCTCGTGTGGTCCCGGAGATACTGGGTGATGATGGCCTGGTCCTTACGGACCCGGCCGCCATAGTTGGGTCATTCGCAGAGTACTTTGAGGCGGTATACACGTCTGCGACTTCCCTACCGGAATCTGCTTCGACTTCCCTTCTGGAGGGCATCGAGCTTCCCTGCCTCTCAGATGTCGAGCAGGAGGACATGGATCGAGACCTGACGGTGGATGAGGTGGCGCTGGCGATTCGATCGTTGCGTTCCGGCAAAGCGCCGGGGCCCAACGGCATTCCTGTTGAATTGTACAAGCTCAAGGCCGACACGGTGGCCGCGCCCCTGTTAGAAATGTTTCTTGAAGCCCGTGAGGCCGGAGAGCTCCCGCTCGACCAAAGACTCGCCACCATAGTGGTGATACACAAGGAGGGGAAGCCACGTGACCTTTGCCGTTGGTATCGTCCCAGCTCACTTTTGAACGCCGAACCCAAGATCCTGGCCAAATTATTGGCCAATCGACTAGTGGGGGTGATCTCGGACTTGGTTCATCCGGACCAGTCTGGATTCATACCACACCGCAACACGGCCCTCCATCTTCGACGACTTCACGCGGTTATGGCGCGAGCACACCTTCTTACTGAACCCACGGTACTCGCTTCGCTCGATGCCACCATGGCCTTCGACTCGCTGGAGTGGAACTACCTGTGGGCAGTGCTTGCTAAGTTGGGGTTTGGACCCGTTTATATTGGCTGGGTCCAGCTCCTGTATTCGGCCCCGCTGGCAAATGTGACTGTTAATGGTCGGTTGTCGGCCTCCTTCGCATTGCGCAGAGGCACCAGACAGGGATGCCCGTTGTCACCACTCCTGTTCGCCTTGGCACTTGAGCCCTTGGCGGCGTGGATTAGGGTGCATCCCGATGTCGCTGGGATAACATGGTCTCCGGGATTTGAGGATCGGGTGTCGCTCTACGCGGACGATATCCTCCTGTACCTCACCTCCCCCTGCCGCTCGCTCATAGTAGTGTTTGATCTGTTGGGCACCTTCGGAACCTACTCGGGCCTGGTTATCAACTGGTCCAAGTCCTCACTGTACGCATTGTGTGGGGACACTCCGCGCCTTCCCCGTGGCTGCTCGATACAGATTGCCCAACAGGGCTTTAGGTACTTGGGTATTTACGTTTCGCGGGATCCCCGAGCACGGTACTCGCACAACCTGCTTCCGCCTCTGGCGAGGTTGCGTCGAGATGTGGAGGGCTGGAAAAAACTGCCGATTTCCTTAATGGGCAGGGCGGCGCTGTTCAAAATGATGGCGTTGCCACGGTTCCTCTATGCACTGCAAAACACCCAGGATCCTGTGCCCGCTAAATATTTTGGGGAGGTCGAGTCCTTGCAGCGAGCCTTGTTGTGGGACGGTAGACCGCGGATCTCCCTGGCAAAACTGACTATACCGTGCTATGACGGAGGCATTGCCCTACCTGACATACGGCGTTATTACTGGACATCCCAGCTCGCGGCTATCAATCATGGCCTATACGGCCCGGCGGTCAGCCCAGGCTACGCCATGGACCGGTGGCTCATGAACGATGGGAACTACTACAGGGCGCTATATTCCAAGTCTCTGGATCGGAAGTTGACAGGCCCCACTAAGACGGCGGTGCATTTGTGGCGGGCGGTTACCAAAACTCTGGGCTGGCAGGGTAGGATTTCCATGGCCACTCCACTGTATGATTCTGACCTGTTGGGGAAACTGTGGCACACCAAGGGCTTTGATAGGTGGGACACCATTGGTATATCGAAGGTGGGGGACGTGATGGCCGGGGGAGGGATCAAGTCTTTTGATGCGCTGCAGTCTGAGTTCCAACTGGGGGCGACGGAATACTTCAGGTATGCACAGCTTAGGCATGCTCTCTCTTCCCGTATAACGGCGGGAGAGACGGTGCCCGAATCGTCACCCCTGGAGGACAGGGTGCTGGACGGCCATATGCCGGACAGCGCCATCTCCCTAACCTACAAGAAGCTCATTAACACACGGGCTGACCTGCTGCGACGGTTGAGAGAGCTCTGGGTGAATGATGGCATCGAGGTGAATGATGAGGAGTGGCAGTCGGCGGTCTCTTCCCCTAGGGAGGTGGCCATATCGGCGAGACTCCGCCTTGTCCAGCTGAAGATACTACACAGAGTTTATGTTACGGGCCCCAGACTCATACACATGGGGCTCTCGCTGGATGGTACTTGCCGGAGAGGATGTGGGATGATTGCGACCTTCATGCACATTATCTGGGAATGTCCTGCAGTGGCTCGATTCTGGGTGCGTGTGCACGAGGTGATGAAGGATGTGACTGGTGTGGCTTTACCCGCGGAGGCCCGGCGCTGCTTACTCAACATTTGGGGCCCGAATGACTATAACGTGGCCCAGACCCGCTGGGTCACTCTGGGCAACATGATAGCCAAGAGAGACATAGCTCAGAGATGGGGTGCGCCAGTTCCTCCCACGATTGGTTTGTGGGAGACCAACATGGACTGGTGCATGCTGCGCGAGAAAACAGTATATGTAGCCAGGGGCAAACCGAAAATGTGGAGGTCTGTGTGGGGTGCTTGGAACTCGTATCGAGGTGACATTTGTACGCCCCCTGTGGAGGTGGACCTTGATGTCCATCTGTCTCCGTAGCGTCCCTTTCCCGTGGTTCCATGACTGTTATCCTGTTGTGTTACTCCCCACATGACTCGATGTCGATAACTGCATTGCAAGCTGCGTAGGGTGTGTGGCCCCCGATCTCCCCCAGTGATGTAAGCCCAACGTATGTGATGTGTCCTCAGCCTAATTTCCTTTTCTCCCTTTCTCCTTCTTCTCTCGTTCTTTCTTTCTTCCTTACTTTATTTCTTGCAGCTTTTGTTGTTTTATGGTTTATTTATTCTAATGTTCTCATATAATTGAAATTAAACCTGACTGCTCCTGTCTACCGTTTGGTGCACGAATAGAAATGCTACCTCAATGCTGCCTGGCCTCCGGGATGTATGGCTGAATAGCGGTGTACCTTTTCTACAAATAAAGGTTTTCCAAAAAAAAAAAAGAATACTGCATCTCCATATATAAACTCTTCACTACCACATTCAAAGACTAATTTCTAATCAGTTGTTAACTGTGATGTTTTTATGAGTAGAAACATTAAGTGAAAATAATTTTTTTATTATGGAAAGAAAAAATAAATAAATGTTTTATATACATTTTCAAAAAAAAAAAAAAAAGCGATTCAGTAAGCTGAACTAACGCACCGAGACATTCAGCAGACCCTGAATGAAGTACTGAGGGCGTACCGTACCACCCCGCACAACACCACAAATCAGTGCCCGGCCACTGTGATGCTAGGGAGGGCGCCCCGCACTCGACTACCCATGATGAGCAACACACCTCAACCACGGACCATCAATGTTGATCATAACACCCTAGTTGAGATTGATCACGAGAAGAAACTCAAAATGAAAACATATGCTGATCGGCGCAGGCGCGCCAAGGACGTCGACATCCAGGAAGGAGACTGGGTGATAGTCTGGGGCGACCGGCGAACAAAGGCGGACAGCCGATATCTTGACCATCCTCTCCAAGTTAGCAAATGAAAAGGAACCATGATCACGGCGAAGGCTGACCACAAGCAGATAACAAGAAATATGTCGCACTTTAAGAAATGCAATCCCCGCAATCACTGTGGGGCCTCCTCAAGCCAAACTTCAAGTGACTCAGCAAGCCACAGTGACAGTGGTGACCTAAATCATCGCAGCCCTCTGAGAATCAACAGTGACGCAAGCCATCACGTCCAAACACCAGAACAAGAGAGCCGTCCGAAGCGCCAGATAAGAAAACCCAGGCGACTTGTTGAAGAGATGTGAGAGACGGTGAGACTTTGTACAAAAGGGGGAGATGTCATGTCGCCATGCCTGACCTCTGTCCAGAGACAGAGCAGGCAAGTAGGAAGGGGAGGGACAGGAAACAGGAACCGGAACAAAGGGGTAGTTTGTAAGCCAGTTGAAGGCTGGCAGGGAATAAAGAAAGGTACATGCACACTAGCTTCGACTCCCGTGTCTGATTGCCAAGGGCAGATGCGACAATCACAGAGGATGCAAGGATGTGAACAGCACACCAAAAAGAAAGGATGCAGATAGCTACATGGCGGCCACTAGAACCGTTATAAAAACAATACGGGACCACAGCAAAAGAGTCCATAACCTCACCAGCACTAAAAGAGTCAGAGGCCCGTTACACTAGACTACCAGACACCGGCAGCGAAGGCTAATGCCTCTTTGACAAGAGAGCACAAGAGCAATTTAGAGAAAGAGAAGATGTACCGGTGACAAGAGGCACAGGGAGGCCGCAAAGACACTGACCAACCAAAATCAAAGGAACAGAAGCATGCGGGGGCAAGCAGGACCAATGACAGACCTTAATACATGAAGGACAGATCTATGGAACGACTGCCATAAAGAACAATCTAGGCAAAGGAAAGTATGATTGGAGTGATACCTACAATATTATTGGAAACAGTCTTGTTATAGGCATGTGTTTTGTCCTTCTGCTTGGATAGTGTTCAAGGCTTATAAGTGCAACGAGTAACTGTTCCAAGAAGGAAAACTCCTGAGTGTTTGAAAATAGGTTGAAGTAATACATCGAACTCTAGGATGAACAAAGGGATCACAAGTCTGCTGATCTGTAGTGATCCCAGAGCACCTTGTCTGAATCCACCTTTCTACTAGAAACAGAGCATGGCAAATATGCACAGGTGGACTAATAATTATGGACAGGTTACACAGCCCACTAATATACTGATGTGACCATGTTACATCAACCATTCTTTTGAGATTACTTTTTTGTTTCTGTGCTTTAGAAAACTGTTTCCAATATGATACCATAAATCGCTACACCATATGCTATGCCTTCGACTCAAAATAGAAACTAGATCTGAGAACTGAGATCTATGGTTTTGTCTTTGTTTGATTTATAAATGTTAATACAAAACTTGAGGTGTGCTAATATATTGGATATTGACAGAAAAACATTTGATAGGGCCATTTTATTAGTAATTTATAATTTAGTGGTGTGTTGTATTTGTAGGGGAATGGGATGGGAAATAATTTAATTTAAATGATAAATGATTGCTTATTATTTTTAAATTAACGATTTATGTTTTTTTTAGGTTTCTTTAATTGGTTTTAGCAAAGAAATACAACAAAAACCAGCAGTGCATGGTCGAAAACATACATATACTAGAATACCACAGTCATGTATTATGACATTTCAGTAGGACATAACATCATAGAAGGTAGCATAGAACTAGCCTAGTGATGGCCAAGAAGAGGACAGTATTACAATGGTTCTAAAGCCAGGTATATAGTAAATAATGCATCGATAACTCACTTGGCTCTCTCATTTGCTATACCTAGGCATTGCATGTCCAAACTTCACACCTCATCCTCTGAACCACCCTCCGAGCTAGATTCATCCTCATCTATAAACTTATTGAGTAGGATTCCCCCACATCACGATTACGCCCATAGCACCCTCATCCGTATGCGAAATGCACAGATGCACCTACTCTGCCACAACCTATTCCGTCAACTCCCGCAACCACATTGACTTCAGCAGCACCCTCCTGCCCATCCAACTAATGGCTATTCGTCTTTTGGTCACCAGTAGTGCAAGCTGGGCAATCTTATAGGGAATCTTCCACACCATGGGTCTCAACACCACACCCAGTAGGCATGCCAGTGGAGTAAGAGGAATGACTGTCTGTTGACTGAACACTTGTAGGCACCACTTCCCTCCAGTGACCCTGAATCCCTGCGCAGGCCCAAGCCAGGTGCAAAAAGGTCACCCCCAATTCCCGGCACTGTGCACTGCACACTCCTCTGGAAGAGCCCATCCTGTTCATCTTCCTGGGGTGACATAGGTGCGGTGCAGAAAGTTGAAATGTAATAATCTATGGTTACAGGACACCCTCCTCACCAACTTGCATGCACGGGTTCAGTCCTCATCTACAATGGGTTCCTTGATTTCTCTCTCCCAGGCACCTTGTACCACACAAGAGGTCGTAGCCATATCCCCCCAGATCACTTTATAGAATATGGTAATCAACTGCCTCCCCTCCCCCAGTGAAGGAGACCACCGAGAATTCGAGAGGGCTGCAGCACCTCCGGGAACCCCACCCACACCTCTTGTGCGGTGCTTTCCAACTTGGCATAATGCAGGAAATGTCCTGGTCCCATCTCAAAGGTCTCCTGTGCCTCCTGAAAGGTGGTGAAGACATCCCCTGAATAACAGTCCCCTGCCGCCAGACAACCTCCCATCCTCCATTGTTCCATGTACATATCCCCATCAATCAACCAGAATGGCGCTAGATCCCATAGACAAAGCTCCCTGTCAAAAGGGGGTCTGTGCAGCACCCTCCCAATCACTGCCTCCCAGATAGCTGCAGTCTTCTTTACCAAATATGGGACCAGGCGTTCACATCGACCCCTTGCATTACCCAGTGCAGCAGGGTATCGTCTCCTGGCTTGTCAACAAACAACCTATTTTCCAGTTTTCAGTTGCAGATGACCACCACGCGGCATGTTGTAAATTCACCACATAATAGTAGTGTTGTATGGCCTGGAGAGCCAGGCCCAGTCTCAAAGTGACGCTTAAGGACCGACAGTGCCACCCTACTGCATCGCCTAGCCCAGACCAAAAAAGGGAGTAAGCTATATGTTGTATGGTCTTTTCTTGTCTTCCTCCTTTCCACCTTGTCTTCCCTCTTTGTTCAGTCTGGGGATATTTTGAATGCTGTATGATGTCACAGAATGTGGGGTGACTCATGTTAGTCAGTCGACTCCAGGCTGAGCAGAAGGAAGCTGCTCCAGGTGGGGCCTTCATACCAACTTACTTACTGGCCTACCTACTACCTTGGCTACTTACCTTATCACCTCTGTAACTGAACCATCTAATAAACTACAACTTGGAACCACTACCTGGACTCCTCTGTGGTTCTTACTTCAACACTATCCAGTTTATTAAAAAATTGTGGCTGAAGTGGAAATAGCGCAATTTGTACAAGATAGAGGCAGCGAAGGTGAAAAACTATATTGGCCACTGTAGCTCGACCCATCACTGACAAGGAATGTGCGTTCCAGAAGGCTATAGACCCTTCCAGTCCCTCCACAACCCTATCCACATTCAAACGCTTATAGAATGCCTTAGTGTGCAATCTGAACACCTAAGTATTTGAATCTCTTCGTCTCCCACTGGAGGCCCAGCTCAGGCAGCTAGGCAGGCGGTGTACCAATCAAGCTCCCAAGTGGAAAAACGGGCGATTTCAAAATACTAACCCAAAGTCCAGAAACCCTGCAAAAGTCGTTTACTAAATGCATCAATATCGTCACTGACCTGCAAGGGGAGAGGACAAATACCAGTGCATCATCTGCATATAGGGAGATGAAATCCATTGTGCCCATTATTCTGATCCCACATGACTCCAATTCCTTTTGCAACAGCAGGGCCAAGGATTCGATTCCAAGAGGGAAGAGAAGTGGTTAGATGGGACAGCCCTGCCTAGTTCCCCTCGCAACTGACCACACCTCAGAGATATCACCATCTATCTTGATGGGGACCCTTGGACTGGTATTTAATAATTGCACACTCCTGCAGAAGACGGGTCCGAACCTCATGCCTCTCAACACTTCCATGAGAAAAGCCCACTCCACACATTTTTAAAGGCTCTTCTGGGTCTAGGGAAACCAGAGCCCGCTCACCCACCATGGTTTTGTGCATCACATGTGTTAGCCTCCAAAGGTTAAACGGAGTACTGTGGGGCCAGCATAAAGCTGCATTAGTCATCAAGCACCAATTTATGAATCATCCCCCCAGCCTTGTCGCCAGCAGTTTACATAGTATTTTTACGTCCATATTGAGCGTTGAGATCGGCATATATGAAGAAGGGGCTGCATCGTCACGCCCAGGTTTCAACATAAGGCAGACAACCCCCTCCCTCATGGTGGGTGGTTGAATCTTGTTGGTCCGTGCTTCTTGGAGAACTGCTAGAAATTTCTCCTTGAGTGTGATGGTGTAGGTCTGATTAAACTCCACAGGGAAGTCTTCCCCATTGGGAGCCCTGGATCTGTTGAGGGTGCATATGGCCTTGCACAGTTCCTAAAAATAAAACTCTCTCTCCAGATCCTGCACCAGATCTGGTGATAGGGCAGGCAACCTTACACCTCAAAAGTAATCCTCCATCATCCCAGCAGACCCACCTCTCCACCTTGGTAAACCACCTTTAGGTGTTCCTTAAAAACTTTAGGATATCTCGACGGCTAGTGACCAGGTCGCCCACCTGAGAACGAACATGAAGGATAGCGGGAACCTCCTGTTCCCGCCGTAATATCCACGCCAGAAGCCTACCAGATTTGTCACCCTCCTTGTGTAAACAGCAGTATGTCTGAAGAGTGCATATATAACTTAGTCACCTGGAATGTTCAAGGCAGAGGCTCAGTACAGAAGCGGCATAGGGTAAATGCACAACTACTCAGTGTTCCTGTAGGAATCACACTTAACAGAAGCGGACGCGGCAAAAATGCAAAAGAAATGGAAGGGGCAAATATTCTCTACTAATTACTCTGATTTTACTAGGGGAGTAACGAACTGGATCAGACATGGGGTCCCATTTATTAAATTGGAAAGGCGCGTAGACGCACAGGGTAGATATATTTTTCTTTATGGGACGCTAGATGGCAAACAGGTTGTATTGGGCAATCTATACGTGCCAAACTTTGACCAGAATAAATACTTCATGGGATTAAACACAATACTAGGGAGTTGGGAAGCGCACCCATGGATCATATGGGGGGACTGTAATGCAGTGATGGATATCAGGCTCGATCGTTCTCATACACACTCCACGAAGCAGACACCCTTAAACAAGCAGAAGCCCTCAGAAACTGGGTAGACGGGTCGGAACTGTGTGATGTCTGGAGGAACAGGAATCTAATAAATAGTCAACCAATTACACACGAGGATAGATAGATTTCTTTGCTCCCTCTCCAAAGCCATGCAAGTGGTGCATGCCACGTATCTCGCCAAAACCTTTTCAGAGCATAACCCATTAGAGAGTTCTATCACCTAGGGCAGAATTCCTACCACAGTCCCCACGTTGAAGTTATGGCCCCAAACGCTGGAGGACACTCTGTTCCGTTCCACTCTGTCCACTGCAAATACAAATTACTTCTCTGAGAAGGGCATCACTGCGTCCTCGGTATTAGTTGAGTGGGATGCACTCAAGGCAAGTAAATAATACGGGGAACCGCGATCAACACCACTGTGGGTGTACGAAAAGAAATACATAAAAGCTTGCAATCAGTGAAGGATTCTATGGGTGGGCTTGAACTGGAGGAGGCGAAACCCTGCAGGAGGTGCACATACAACATGCTGAGCTCTTAGAGACCCTCAGGGTTATAGATTAAAGGGCCTTCACACAGTTAAAACACAAAGATGCAGATAAATCCGGAACACTTCTGGCGAAGATTCTGAGAGAGGACCCCCTGGCTACTGTAATTAGTCAAATTTCCATGCCTGGGGGTGACACGGTATGTTCCCAGCAGGGGAACCGCTGGCTATTCGGCTGCGTCAAGAAGCTAACCAACTCGGGATACCAGTGGACAACTCCACACATCTAATATCTGCATACGCGGATGACATAATTATATATGTGTGAGATCTCCTAAGCGATCTAGACCCTATCCCAAGAATTTTTGCAAAGTTCGAACTTATATCGGGCCTCGCTATTAATAAAACTAAATTGAACGCCTTCTTTCTTCAACATCACGCAAACCCGAAAGGGTTGGCTTTGGGCACTACTTACTAGTAGTGCCCAAAGCTTGGTATACATATATACCGATCCCACACAGATATGCTGAAAGGCAACCTTTATAGGGCAATCAGAGGGATACGTTTGAAGTTCGCCTTTTGGACCGCGCTACCTCTCTCAGTCATGGGGCGAGTGGCAGTGTCAAAAATAGTGGTCCTCCCCCCGGCTCTTATATTACTTCACTAATTTGCCAGTCATAGTGCCCCAGCCACGTTTCACACACTAGACACAATACTCTCGGATCTTGTTTGGGGACCATGACGGCGCAGGGTGAAACTACTGTTGGAGACATGTAAAGGGGGGTTAGAGATACAGGACTTACAGGCTATTACGCATGTCAATTGCAATAGCTATCCTATTGGACAGCGGGCATCAACCTACAGGAGTTCGGATTTACTGCACAAAACATTGACCAGGAAACCCTACACACATTACTTCTACCACAGTGTACAATCCCTCCGGATGTGCCACCTCTATTTCGTAAAGCATTACTGTGCTAGAGGAAAGCGCCGCAATATACAGACCGCTGCCCCCCTATGCAGGCAACATTCAGCTACTGGGGATCCCAATGCCAAGGTAGGCTTACGAGGAGCAGGATTAAGGCATGGTCAGATGATGGGTTCGAAACAATAGGAGCGTTATTCAACAGTGAGATTTTAATGGACTATGTGAACTTTGTACAGGAAACAGTGGTGCCAAACCATCTCTACATGTTGCATGTGGCGATATTGCAATATGTAAAGCAACATTGGGCCCCAGAGGGAGGAACCCCAAATACATAAATTAGTTAAATTCTTATACTACATGTGACAAGGATGCCATCTCATCAAATGGCTTTATGTGGGTGTCTGGGTGCATGCTGCGGTGCCCCTTGATGTCCTGCGAGCTAAATGGGTAAAAGATGTGGGTCAAGAGAATTCTGACAGAGAATGGGCTGCTACATTGGAACAACATCAAAAAGTGACGCAAAATGCAAAATTCTAATTTATTCAATGTGAAGTCCAACACAGGGCCTACCTTACACCACGCCATCTATAGCGGATGTTCCCAAACACACAACATAAATGCCCTAGATGTCAATTGGAGGGAGCAGATTTAATTCATATGCTGTGGGCATGGCCGCACCTGAGAGGGTTTTGGAGGGAGATCTGGCATCATCTGTAGGCTGCAACACGCCTACATATTACGGACTCTGTGCTTGTCATGAAATGCATTCATCTACGCTTGCATGTACATGCAAGCGTAGTTTTTCCCACTCAAAAAACCCACCCCTGTCCCGTGCAATCAGCACGCCAATGTGAATGTTAATGTATACTTGTAATGTGTTCAAGGGTATGTGATATTGAAGTGCTTACACGCACAGTGTTTTCGACCTTTTCATTGTGTCATGAATATTTGCATTTATCAAGAGTTGTTGGAGTATTTTTAATTCTATTGCCGATTCTGAAAAATACTTGTTTTGCGATTTAGCAGATCTAGCTTGCCTGGGAGCGTGCCTGGGAGCGAGAGCGGGGAGAGAGGACAGCTCGGGGCAAAGTCGGGTTTTCATTTTCAACGCGCACGCTGAAAAAAGGTGCGCGCTGAAGAAAAACGGCACGCAGTATTTTGGCGCATGATGCGTCAACGTTCTCTGGGTGTGGCTGGGTGTGGCCTTCCTATAAATAGCCACACCCGGTGTAGATCGGCGCTTTGCCTACTACCATCGCCCATCAAGGATCCACGCGCCTGCAGACGTTTGAAGACGACGATCAACACAGCAACGCTGAAGGTCATCTCTCTTCTGCAGTCATCTGAAAAAGAAGGAAAGACAATGATAAGCTAAGTTACTGGCTTTTCTCTTTTATTTGTTTTATTCTGGCGCCCAACGCAAGCAAGACATCGGTCTACCATAGACTCAAGACTTACCTGAACATTGTTAAGAATTTAAAGACTGTAAGAAACCTCGCAGAAAGAGCGTATTTACAAGAACTGTTGGAAAAGACTTTTAAAGACTTTGAGAAGTATCAGAGTTAAACTAATGTCATTATTGTTTGCAAAACTTGTTTTTATGTCATATTGTTCATAATAGGAAGTGAAGGAGAAGAACAACTTGGTGATCATTCAGAGTAAGTGAGAAGTGAAGTTTAGAAGGCTCAGAGTAATGCAAATATTATAGAAAAGAAACTCATACTCCCTTTTCACACATTTTCCTTTTAGAGACCTTTCACTGGTTAAAGTTACCTACTCCACTATCAAGGTACCTCGCCAAGACTTCACCCTTCACGACGACAACACGGACGCGACGCTACTTACTTATCAGTCGCAGGTAGGCTTTCTTTCAAGAACAGTGACAAATCTTTAGAAGCACACTGGGGGGGGAATTCATTAGAAATACAGGAGATAGTTTTTACAGAGGTTTTCTTATTGCTTCGCAGGTCGACAATCAAGGAACCAGGTAGCGTCCACGATCCGGCCTACCTCCCTGATTTCTATTTAATTACCTCAGTGTAATTTAACAATCACTAGGTGTTGCCTAGAATTTGGGGAAGTTGGTCCATAACGTCTCTGCGAAAACCCACATCAAGCAACCTACAGGTAAGGGTGCTTGTATCCTTGTCAGAAGGCAAAGCCCACGACGATATTTTCGCCCAGACGTTATGGATCCTTCCATTACAAGTTCTTTGCAAGACATCACAGCCATATTAACAGCTATTCAAGCCGAAAACGTAGCCCTTCGTAGGGATATCACTGATATACAAAGCAATATGCAATCCAGTTCAGGAGCGTGGGGGTTTACTCCAACGCAGAAGTCAGTGTTGAAACCAGCCACGTTTCAACCAGGGTTCCAAACCTTGCATTCAGATTCCAGTTCTTCTACCACTCCTACTCAAATTCAGGTAGTGACGCCTGTGGCAATTCCGCTAGCACCACCCGAGCGGTTTTTGGGAGATAGCAATAAGTTCTCAATCTTTTTAAATCAATGCCATTTGCATTTTATAGCGAAACCAACAGCTTTCCCAGATGACTCTTCTAAAGTGGCCTTCATCCTCTCCTACTTAGGGGGGGACGCAGCCCTTTGGTCGGTGCCAATTGTAGAGCGAGATGACCCGATTCTTTATAACCTCAGACTTTTCAAGAACACTATGAAAAAGTTATTTGCCAAACATGTCTTTGTTCAGTCCGCAGACCATGAGTTATTACACCTCAAGCAAGGGTCTTCGGACTTATTGCATTACATCTCCCAATTCAATAGACTCGTTATTGAGGCCCGTTGGCCTGAAGAAAAGAGAGTTTCCATATTTTACAAAGGGCTTAGAGATGAGTTAAAAGATATGGTAACGCAAATCCTAGACCCACCTGATACCATCGAAGACTTCATAGATCTAGTAGTAAGACTGAACCATCGATTATTGGAACGTAGAGGGGAACGTGGTAAAGCTGAAACAAAAGTGTTTTCTTTTAAAGAAAGATTCAATAGTGTTAAATCAGAAAACATATCTAAGTTGGACTCAGGGGTAGAACCTATGCAGATAGGAACTATCAAAGGCCCTTTGAGTAAGGAAGAGAAGGACAAAAGGAGAAAGTTGAATCAATGCTTATATTGCGGCAAATCAGGACATTTCGTCAAGGAATGTCCAGTTCGCCCAAATAAACCTAAAAGCAGGAATTCAGAGGTAGCTGTAGTACAGCAGTCGGAAAACTAGCAGGCTCGACTAATCAAGAGGTCAGATTGTCGAGTGAGTTATCTAGTTTGGCCTCAATTACCCCAGAGATAGTATCTCATCATCTTAGCATTAAAGTTACCTTACAATCTGAGACAGAAAAAGGAAAAGAATGGACAGTAGACGCATTGATCGACTCAGGGGCTACAGGCAATTTTGTAGATACCATGTTTTTGAAGGAATTGGATTTTAAAACCAAGGCCAAACAGCGTCCTGAGGTGGTCAAGGCTGTAGATGGTAAAGAGTTGTCATCCGGTTTAATCCAATTTCACACCGAGACTCTTGTAATGACCTGTTTGCATAAACACAAAGAGAATATCACTTTTGACATCATAGACGCCCCCCAATTTCGCTTAATTTTAGGCATACCTTGGTTAGTTAAGCATAACCCTAAGATTGATTGGGTGGAAAGAACTCTGCAATTTGACTCTGAGCATTGTTTATCTTCTTCTTTGACAACATCAGATTCCAAAGTATTAATTCCAGGAAATAATTTCCCCTTGACATCAAAGAGCATACTATTACTAGAAGGAATCCCTAAGGAATATTCAGACCTCCACGATGTGTTTGATAAAAAGAAGGCCAACACCCTTCCACCCCACCGGGATTTCGACTGTCGTATAGATTTAGTGCCAGGGGCTACCTTGCCATGTAGTAGAATATATGCTCTTACTGAAAAAGAAAACGAACATTTAAGAGAGTATCTAGATGAATACCTGGCCAATGGGTTTATCCGACACTCCAAATCCCCAGTATCCTCCCCCCTCTTTTTTATTCCAAAAAAGGGAGGTGAGTTGAGAACATGCATCGATTATAGGGCCTTAAACAATGTTACCATCAAAAATAGGTATCCGCTTCCTCTGATCCCGACACTTTTAGATCAATTAAAAGATGCCACCATATACACTAAATTAGATTTGCGAGGAGCTTATCATTTGGTGAGAGTCCGCAGTGGGGACGAATGGAAAACAGCGTTCCGTACTAAATTTGGTTTGTACGAGTATCAGGTCATGCCATTCGGACTCTGTAACGCTCCAGCAGCCTTTCAATTTTTCATAAATGAGGTTCTGAGAGATTTTTTGGATATCTGTTGCATTGTGTACATAGATGACATTCTCATCTATTCTAAGAATTCCACAGAGCATGTACAGCAAGTGAGAGCTATTCTTCGAAAACTACTTGACAATTCCTTGTACATTAAGCTGGAAAAGAGTGTTTTCCATACCACTAAAGTAGACTTTTTGGGATACGTCCTGAGTCCAGATGGCATTGAGATGGATCCTAAGAAAATCCAGGCAATTTTAGATTGGACCAGCCCCTCTTCAGTCAAACAGATACAAAGTTTCTTGGGGTTTGCTAATTTCTATAGACGCTTCATATGTAATTTTTCGCATATGATAACCCCAATTACCAAATTGCTAAAGAAAAATGCAAAGTTTGACTGGAATAAAGAAGCTGAAGAAGCCTTTCAAAATCTGAAGAAACATTTCACCTCAGCTCCGGTGTTAATGCACCCTGACCCTTCCAATCCATTTATAGTAGAAGCGGATGCTTCTCAGTTTGCTATTGGAGGTATTTTGTCTCAAAGGCACAAGGAAACTGGTCAGATGCATCCAATCGCTTACTATTCAAGGAAATTAACTCCCACCGAGCAAAATTATGCCATAGCTGACAAGGAGTTGTTAGCCATAAAAGCAGTCTTCGAAGAATGGCGTCATTACTTGTTAGGAGCAAGACATCCTATAACAATCTACACGGACCACAGAAATCTGCAATTCCTGCGTTCTGTGAAGGCTCTTACTGCTAGACAGTTGAGATGGACGTTATTTTTTAATGATTACAATTTTGTAATAACTTATCGTCCTGGGAAAGAAAATCTAAAGGCAGATGCGCTTTCACGCTTAGGAATAGTTGATGAAAAAGAGAGTTCTCTTGAAGAAGCTCAAGCTGTTCTACCTGATGGATGCTTCAAGGTGGGAGTAGTGATTACTGATGTAATGGAAAACATAAAACAAGGTCTTCAAGAAAAAAACCTTTCAAGAATGGAAAGTTATGTATCCTTTAATGCAAGTCAAAGGGGGGTTATTGTATATGAGTGAACAAATTTTTGTACCTACACAGGAACTACAGAATAAAGTTATACAGTTTCATCATGATGCTTTAATGTGTGCACATCCTGGAGTTGCTAAAACTAGTCAGTTAATCAAGAGAAAGTTTTGGTGGCCCACTTTGTTAAAAGATGTAAAAGCTTATGTAGAGACTTGTGTAATTTGTACTCAACAGAAAACGCAAAATCAGACTCCCAGTGGTCTTCTGCTTCCCCTACCAATTTCGCCACAACCATGGCACACGATATCGTTAGACTTTGTTGTGGAACTTCCTGAGACCAAAGAGGGGTATAACACTATTTTGACAGTGGTTGACCATTTTTCTCGAATGGCTCATTTTATCCCATTAAAAAGTATCCCGTCCGCAAGAGAGTTGACTCAAATCTTCTCAAAAGAAATAATTAGATTGCATGGAATCCCTCTGTAATCATTTCTGACAGGGGCCCACAGTTTGTCTCTCATTTTTGGCAAAATTTAGGAGAAGCTTTGAACATGGACATTCGCATGTCCTCTGGTTACCATCCTCAAACAGATGGTTTAACTGAAAGAACAAATCAGACCATAGAGCAATTCCTAAGATGTGCTTTAGCGGAAGATGAAAGAGATTGGTCAGATTTACTGTGGGTATTAGAATTCGCTTTCAATAACTTAGACAATGCTTCCACCAGTCTCTCACCTTTCTTTTGTACTTATGGTTTTCATCCTAAGAACATCCCAGAAAAAGTACATGTCCCTTCTGATATGCCGTCTTTGGAAGAACATATTGCTAAATTAGTTCAAGTACAAGATCTGGCCCAATATCATTTAGCTCAAGCAAAAGAAGGCCAAAAAGAAACAGCAGATTTACATAGAAAACCGTCACCTAAGTATTCTATCGGAGACAAGGTTTGGTTATCCACAAAGAATTTGCGGATGACAATTTGTAAAAAATTACGTCCCAAATTCATTGGCCCATTTTTGGTAGAAAAGATTATAAACCCTGTCAGTATCAAACTCACCTTACCTAAGAGATATAAATTTCATTCGGTGTTTCACGTGTCATTGATCAAACCTTGTAATCCCATGACTAGGTTTAAAAAGAATCCACCACCAATATTGGTTGATGGTGTCCCAGAATTCGAAGTTCAAAAGATTGTGGATGCAAAGAGGGTTCGAGGGAAATTATTCTATCTAATACATTGGAAAGGATATGGTCCTGAGGAACGAACATGGGAACCGCTTTCTAATGTCCAACATTCAGCTCGACTACTCAAAAATTTTCATCTTCATTATCCAAATAAGCCAAAACCAGTTCCACAGATTTTGGGAGGACTCTTGAGAGGGGAGTACTGTCATGAAATGCATTCATCTACGCTTGCATGTACATGCAAGCGTAGTTTTTCCCACTCAAAAAACCCACCCCTGTCCCGTGCAACCAGCACGCCAATGTGAATGTTAATGTATACTTGTAATGTGTTCAAGGGTATGTGATATTGAAGTGCTTACACGCACAGTGTTTTCGACCTTTTCATTGTGTCATGAATATTTGCATTTATCAAGAGTTGTTGGAGTATTTTTAATTCTATTGCCGATTCTGAAAAATACTTGTTTTGCGATTTAGCAGATCTAGCTTGCCTGGGAGCGTGCCTGGGAGCGAGAGCGGGGAGAGAGGACAGCTCGGGGCAAAGTCGGGTTTTCATTTTCAACGCGCACGCTGAAAAAAGGTGCGCGCTGAAGAAAAACGGCACGCAGTATTTTGGCGCATGATGCGTCAACGTTCTCTGGGTGTGGCTGGGTGTGGCCTTCCTATAAATAGCCACACCCGGTGTAGATCGGCGCTTTGCCTACTACCATCGCCCATCAAGGATCCACGCGCCTGCAGACGTTTGAAGACGACGATCAACACAGCAACGCTGAAGGTCATCTCTCTTCTGCAGTCATCTGAAAAAGAAGGAAAGACAATGATAAGCTAAGTTACTGGCTTTTCTCTTTTATTTGTTTTATTCTGGCGCCCAACGCAAGCAAGACATCGGTCTACCATAGACTCAAGACTTACCTGAACATTGTTAAGAATTTAAAGACTGTAAGAAACCTCGCAGAAAGAGCGTATTTACAAGAACTGTTGGAAAAGACTTTTAAAGACTTTGAGAAGTATCAGAGTTAAACTAATGTCATTATTGTTTGCAAAACTTGTTTTTATGTCATATTGTTCATAATAGGAAGTGAAGGAGAAGAACAACTTGGTGATCATTCAGAGTAAGTGAGAAGTGAAGTTTAGAAGGCTCAGAGTAATGCAAATATTATAGAAAAGAAACTCATACTCCCTTTTCACACATTTTCCTTTTAGAGACCTTTCACTGGTTAAAGTT